>NC_141883.1:8377460-8994099 GCF_030686135.1 Camelina sativa
GGTTTAGCAATCCTAAATCTGATTAATATCGGATCTTGAAATGATATTAATTAAAAGGAATGATGATTTAAAATACTAATCAAGAAAACTTATCATCCAAAACAAAAAGATCATCCTAAACAGCCAACAAACAGAATTCAAAAATAAGTTCATTAAAAAAAAGAGGAGAATTGGAAGTTCATTAGTTGGAAGCAGTATTAGAGGAAGGGTAATTGGCAGCTGGACTAGAGGCTGGTGTGGTGTCTGGTGTGGTGCCTCAAATGGTGGGTTGTGCAGTGTTTGCAGGTGCGGTAACTGGATGGGTGACTGCAGGTGTGGATGATTCAAGAGGAGAAACCATGAAAGCTTCAAACTCAGGATTTTTTCTTTCATGAATAGGAAAAGCTTCTTCATCTCAGCTTGAGACTCTCGGTGTTCCTGATCACGTCGTGCATTCTCAGCCTCGTGTTCAGAAATCTTGCGCCGAAGTTGATCTTGAAGCTCCACAAGAGTTGATGGAGAAGCGCTTGCATAAATCTCTGTCTTTTTCCTTTTCTTTAGTGTCTCCACAAGTGATCCAAGTCCAAATGGGTTGCCTTTGTTATCTGTTTGAGTGTACTAACCCAAAAGATAAACATTCAGTAATCATCACAGACTAAATGGAACCAAAAGTAAAAAAAGACAGAAATGATTTACCTAAAGGAAGATTTCAATTCTTTCATCAAGGGAAATATTACGAAGTATTGAATTCTCTGAACCATCTTGACCATCATTGTCTGTTTCAGTTTGTCTCTCTTCTATGTTCAACAACTTGTTTGGCTTTTTGACCAACAAATGATCCATCGGGCCGAGTGTGTGTTTTAAGAAACACTTCCACCAGTGATACAAGACGCCCCAAATCTTCCTCCTACAATGATAGTGAAACAGATTAAATCATGGAAATATCAGAAAAACTTTAAGGTGAAGTGGATGGAAAGAGAAGTCTTACCATTTCTTGATGAACTTGCACAACTGATTTCTGACCAGCTAAGTGTTTGTGCACTCCAAGACCTCCACGAGTACAGTTTCTGCACTGTGAAGCATTCTCACTCTTCTCAATGGCATCAGGGGTGTTCCAATGTTCCCACATAAGAGCCCATAATATATCAAGAATCCATGGTGGTTGTACACCGCTCCTCCTAGCTTTGACTGACAATGTCTTTCATCCTTTTCTTGGCTATCTTCAAGAAACCTTCTTTAACGAGCTCAGTAATCCCGATATCCCAATTATACTTTCGCTACAATAACACAAAACAGTTTAGTTAGCAACAATACCAATTCATATATAGAGTACAAAAATAAGGGAGTAAACCTTACCGCAAATGTCCTGAAATATCGCTCTTGAATGGGCAGTAGAGTAACCTTCCAACTGTAGTAAGGCCCATCAAACTTTCTCCTAAAGATTCCAGCAATTACTCGAGACAGCTTTCCTTTGTGCCGGTTAAACCTGTTACATTAACTGAGTAAGTCTACTACTAAATATTGACTTGAAACTATTGAATATCAAACAACAACCGATTAGTGAACCCATTACCGCAAGCTAGTTAACAGATTAAAGCAACCGAGTAACAACCGAGTTTGAAATTTGACTTCCACTTACAGACACTTAAAGCAACAACTATATACTTAAAGCAAAACTGAGTTTGAAATTTGACATCCACTTATAGACACTTAAAGCAACAACTACACTTAAAGATACTTCAAGAAAAACCGAGTAAACACATATCCTTTCTACACTTCAAGATACTTAAAGCAAAAGAAAAGGAGAGAGTTTTATAACATAGAGTCTCGACTCCAGGGATAGGATGCTCAGACAGGAGTGGTAGATGTTCTCGGCCTGGAAGAGCTAGCAAACCATCCAACAGATCTTGGTACTAATCGACATGGGGATCAGGGTTTTGTTGCTCTTGGTTTCCATCTTCACCATTATCTTCCTCTTCGTAAATAGGGTTTTGTTGCGGCAAACCAAACTGATCATTCGGAACATGCTCCGGTTGAGGAGGAGGCAGTTGTTGAGGATTCGAAGGCGGTGTATGTGTCCTCCGCGGTGGATGTGTACTCGACTCTGGATTTGTCCTCTGCGGTGGATGTGTACTCGATTCAGGATTTCCCCTCGACGGTGGATGTGTACTCGACGATGGTCTCGTTATCGGCGCTGGATTTATCCTTGGCAGAAACTATGAAGGACGACTTTGGGTTGCAGACTATGTCGCAGACTGTGTCCGTTCAGATGGGTTCGACAAATGAGAAGAGGATCTGTGATTGTCATTGAAGATTCAGACACCTGTGGCGGTTCTGGCACCGCGAGCTCTGGAAGAACCCTTATCCTTAGGAGGCATTAGATCGAGAACGGAGAGGATTGAGAGAGAAGGAAGAAAACAATTTAGAGAAAGGTGAGAATGGAGAAGAAACCGATTAGAGAAGGAGAGAGTTGGGAGATTGGATTGAGGAAGGAGAGAATCGATAGATAAGATCTGTTTGAGAGTAGAGAGGCTTTTTGAGAGAAAACCCTAGATCAAGTGTTTTAAGAAAGGACCAAGTGTTTAATCGTTAAGTGTTTACCTAGTTAATAACGAAACAACGTCTCTCTTTGGTCACAAAAGAGTCCCAAAATAATTAGACACAATCCACTAAATTAGTGGTGGGAAAATAAACCGTCAAAACGCAGTAACAAAACCGTCTCACAACCAGTAGCAATGAAGTTGCAAATATGTAGCAAACTGGTCATATAACAGAATAGTAGGAAAATAGTGGCATTGAAATTTGTAAACCTTTAAAAGTTTTAATGACTAAACTCAATTAATTACAAGCATAAATGTATAACTAAGGATGTAAGTACATCTCAAATATGAAATTTGAGATACAAAGATCGAGTGTGGGTAAATCGTCTCAAAGGAGTCGCACAACGGTTGCAAATGTGGTTGCAAAGACGTCCCAATACCGTAGCAAATCAGTCGCACAATGTCTACACAGTTCTCCAAAAATCAACCAGTAGGAAAGTACTGGCAAGATAGTCGCAAAGTGTTACTCCTTTGTGACTGTCTGTTATTAGTTGCAACCCAAAAGCTTGATTTTCACACATTATGAGCTGAATTGCAACATCAATCACTCATATTAGTAGTAAAATAGTAGATACAATAGCAAGAGTTAGTAAAACTTTGTTTTTATAACACAATATTTAAAATCTTCTAAAGTTCTACACATTTTTCTATATGGTGATATGTAATACTAAAAATAGTTTTGGAGGTAGTGCATGTTTGTTTTGTAAGCATTGAAATTTAAGACCTATAAAAAGTTTAATGACTAAGTCAATCAAATACAAGCATAAATGTATAACTAAAGATGTAAATACATCTCAAATATGAAATTTGAGATGAGATACAAAAAGATCGAGTGTGGGTAAATTGTCTCAAAGGAGTCGCTACTTCAGGTGTTAGTCGCACAACGGTTGCAAATGTGGTTGCAAAGACGTCCCAATACCGTAGCAAATCAGTCTCACAATGTCTACACAGTTCTCCAAAAATCAAATATTACGTATCAAAACGGTAGTTGCAAAGTAGTCACAAATTGCGTCTATTTTGCGACGAAAAGTAAGGAGTCACAAAATATTACGAATTTAGTGGCTAAATTGAGACGAATTTGCGACGGTTTTCATTCGTCATTAATAAGCGACCCGTTTCCATCCGTCTTTTCTATTGTCGTCAATACGTAGTAAAGTAGTCACAAAAATGTCGCAAATATTTGCGACTAAACAAACAGTCACAAACAAGAGTCCCAAAATGTAGGTTTTCTTGTAGTGTAAGATCGGTTCCTAACGTTTAACCGAAAATAAGTATACATATCAGTAGCTCTGACGAACATACAGCTCACAGATATGCGATACAAATTACATTAAGAAATTAGATAAGATGACATTATCAATTTTTTTTTTGAATTCAATGTTAAATTATATTCAAAAAAAAAAATAATTGTGTTACAACTAGTGCATCGTTTATGTAGAACTTAAAAACTGAACTAGTACTTGAAAACAAAATTGTTTCGTTAAATCAAACTCGAGACTGTAGCCAAAGTTGGAAACCCTCATCATAGCGACGATCTCCCAAACGACCAATAGCTAAAAGCTGGTCGCGTATTTGTCTCTCCACCCAGCCGATCAAAAGATCAACAGACTTCGGTGCATCTCCATGTCTTCTCTCATTTCGCTCTCGCCAGATCGTATATACCACCACTTGAAAAACATATTGAAGAAGAAAACCCTCAACCCGGGGCAGTTGAGACTGCGAAATGTGAGCTATAAACGAGCCCCAATCCGTTGTATAGCTAGCCTTAAACAAACCTTTAGCCAGTGCAGACCAAATAGACGAGACAAAAGCACAGGAGAAAAAAATATGGTCCCGAGTTTCTAGAGCAGAATTGCAAAATCCAAGAGTCCCCAGAACCCCATTGTTCCATAACACCATTCTAGCTCTAGTTGAAAGTCGATCCTGAACCGCCAACCACACACAAAAGGAGTATTTGGGAATACAATGAGTAAACCAAACTCCCTTATGCCAACAAACCAAACTACAAGCGGTTCGAATATGGTTCCAAGTATCCTTGGTTGAGAACTTTGGACGGAAAACATCATTCTTCCCTCGCCAGAGTGTTCTATCCGCAGCCTCCACTCTTGCATCCCTCTTAGCAAACAGAGCTCGTTCTATTTCATTAAGCTAGTTCCCACGATGTCGACGCCGTCTCCTATGGGTCCACGCTTCCGCTTAAGAACACTGTTTACTAATCCCCATATCAATAACCCCACCTTCACCAACCAACTCCATGAGATAACCCATATCCGACCATATATCAAACCAGAACGAAGTATTTTCCCCATTACCCACCTCTACCCTACATAAAGCAGCAGCAATACCCCTGAATCTGAGTAGCTTTTTCCAAACCCAAGAACCTACACTTGTAGTATCCTGCACCGACCAGAAAGACCCCTGTTTCAACAAGTTCGAAGGAACCCATTGAACCCACAACGAGCTACCCTGCGAAACAACCCGCTAAATCAACTTCAAACAACTAACCACATTTGCTTCGCTAAGTGATCTCAAACCTAGACCCCCTTCTATTATGGGTTTACAGACCACCTCCCATGAGACTTTTGCCTTTTTAGGATTCATATCTGGTCCCGACCAAAGAAAAGCCGCACACATCGAATCAATAGCATCCAAACAATGTTTAGGAAGGCAAAAAGCACCAAGCCAAAAGTTGCATACACTCAAGATGATAGAAGAAAACAGATTGAAACGTCCTGCATAAGATAAATGGTGTGCTGTCCACGGACCAATACGCTTTCGAATTTGCTCCAACAAAGGAGAACAATCTGCATAAGTAAGTTGCTTAGTAACCAACGGCAACCCTAAGTATCTAACCGGCAAGCGCCCCACTGCAAAGGGAAATCTCTCCACCAAAGGATCCACATTGCCAGCCAAATAAATTGTGGACTTTTCCATACTGGCTGGCAATGTGGATCCTTTGGTGGAGAGATTTCCCTCTTATGGAACGTCTCGTCCCTGACATCTTAGCAAACTCCTCAAAAACATCAACAATCCCTCTTATGGAACGTATCTTTCCATCGATAAGCACCATAATATCGTCCGTAAAGCTCAAATGTGTGAGCCCCAGATGCTGGCATCGCGGATGATAACCAAATAAACGATCCCCCGCAGCCCTGCCCATCATCTTTGATAGAACATCCATGCAAATGACAAATAAATACGGCAAAAGAGAACAACCTTGACGAAGCCCTCTTGAACTACGAAAGAAACCAGATATTCACCATTCACTTGTACCGAAAAAGAAGCTGTAGAAATGCAGAGCATTAAGCAATGAATAAATAATGGCGGGAATTGCATCGCAGTGAGAGCTTTAGAAAGAAAAGACCACTGAACCGAATCAAACGCTTTTGAGATATCAATCTTGATTGCACACCTACTAGAGATGGAATCCTTCTGGTAATCCTTAACCAATTCAGTGGCTAATAACACATTTTCAATCGACAACCGATCCTGAACAAAAGTCGACTGGTTACTCGATATATACTTGGGGAGGACGCACTTCATTCTATTAGCTAAAACTTTGGAAATCACCTTATACAGCACATTACAGCAGGATATAGGTCTATAATCCTTCATTGGCCTTGCTTCCAAAGTTTTGGGGATGAGAGCAAGAATGGTAGCCTTGTAGAACTCTACTGTGTAACCATCTGGACCAGGAGACTTATCACTCGGCATGGAAAACAAAGCCTTCTTAATTTCCTCACCCGACACTTCATTCACAAGAGCTTGGCAGTCTACCCTTGAACAACGGTATAACAACAAACTCTCCAGCCCTTCCACTGTTGGACCTTCAAAGTCACTCGGAATGTCCTGCAAAAAATCTTTGAAGTGCCTTTCAGCCTCGACTTTAATGTCCTCACCCGTCACAACCACACGACCATCAGGACACTGTATTTCCCGGATACTGTTTTGCATTTCCCTTACTTTAGCCGTTTTGTGAAAAGTTTTGTTATTTCTATCCCCCACCTGAAACCAATGCAAATTCGACTTCTGTTTGAGATATTTCTCCTCCAGATCTGCCAAAAAATCCCATCGCCTATATGCCTCATGCTTCTCCGCCATGGCTTGTGGTGAAGGATATTGAAAATTGGATTGCTGCTTGTGACACAATGTTTGAAACGCTTCCTTTGTCTTTCAAACCAAATTCCCCATTCTCTGTTTTGCCAGGGTCCTTAATCGTGGCTTTAGTGCTTTCAACTTCTTAGAGAATCGAAAGAGAGTGGAAGTTGATAAAAACAAAGGCTCTGTTTCACTCCAATAGTCACTCACCAATGGCAAGAACTCTTCCATTTCTGTCAAAACATTGACAAACTTAAACGGTCGTCGTTTTACTCGAGGACTAGCCTCACCATGGACCATAAGCCGACTATAGAGATGGTCGGAACAACCCCCTGCAGCAAAAACGGTATAGCTTTGCGAGAATATACTATCCCAAATGGCATTGACCATCACCCGATCCAATTTCTTAAGTATCAAGTCATCATCCCGTTTGTTACACCACGTAAACAGGGGACCGTGGGCAGTTAAGTCCACCAACAAACATGAATTAACCACAACTTGAAAATCCCTCATTCCCGCTATGGTCAATGGACTATCGTGCACCCTGGAATGTTCTACCATATCCAAAGTTTCGTTAAAATCACCTAGCAGAACCCAAGGCTTATTACGAAATAAGCCTTCCTCCCCTCATTTCTAGGTTGGTCCCTAGTCACAAGTGCAGGAAGAGTAGAAGCGGTTTTCTGGGCCGTTTTGGTGCTTCTAGGCAAGTAAATTCTTAAAGGGATCCCCTTTGTCGAAATCTTTGGTTTAATAGCAGTATCCAGTGGACGTACCGTGACCAATGGATTCCCCTGAACCAGGGAACCGTCTACTGCAGGTGGTTCAGAGGTCTCATCTACTTCAGTTCCCAAAGCTGCAAAAGAATTTTTTAACAGCGAACCACCATGAGATGCCACAACGTCTTTTACTTTGCTAGGACTCCCCCAAGTTGACTTTAGTGTGATCCAACCCTCCTGCTCTGTCTCCATCCCAACCTCCTCGGATGCAACCCCCTCCACCATAGCACTAACCACCAAACCCTCCTTTGCTTGCGGTATCAAACCCTCGTCAGGTGAAGTTTCTGAAGAAACCTCCACCAGACCACTCCCCTGACCACCTTCATTAATAACACTTGAACCAGAAGGCGGAACAAGTACATCAACATTTTCTGGTTGCGTAGCCGCAGCCACATCCACTATCCTTGCGGACATACATGTGGCACTGAGATGACCCCATTTTTTACAACAACCACACTTCGGTGGAAGCCAGGGGTAACTATATGTAATAACAGAGTCCAACTCTCCCTCTTCCTCACCCATAAACACATACTCCACCGGTAATTCCTTCGTCAAATCCGCCTCAATCAGAACTTGTGCCTCCTCAAAACTAACACAATTCTCAGTTGTAGAGTGCAAACGAATAGGCTTTTCCACTGCACTCGCCAAAAACTCCAAACCCTTATTCGTGAACAAAGTCGGAGGGATATTTTTTATCTTAACCCACAAGGGAACCGACTTCAACGCTGGTTGAGCCTCCTCCACAAAGGGTGTCCACTTAGAAACTATCATAGGAATGTCCATAAGATTCCACATCCCCCGGTTGAGAACCCGATGCTGCATACCCTCATGCATGATTCGAAACTTAACTGTGTATTCATTAACAACAAAAACATCAATCAACGAAGACCTATCCCCAATGGTGGAGTAGTCTCCCTAATCACATCTTTAGACACTTCATCACCACCATCATCGTTTAGCTTTGTCTTTTTTAAAGTCCGGTTTGACAACTCTTTAGCTACCACTAATTTATCAATAATTTCAAAGAACTCCACAACAATCTTGATTCCTCCATTCACAATAAACCCACCATATTTCTCATCAAGTTTCCCAATCGAAAACATGCTCTTACACCTAAACACTGAAGCCCTATGATTAAACATGGTTATGTTTCTGTACAAAAACCCCCAACAAAAAAAAAAAAAAAAAAAAAACTCAAAACTCGTTACTCGTTAAAAATGTGAAGTTTTTTTTTTTTTTTTGAATTGAATGTAAACTTAATTCAAACAAAAAAAGACTGTTTTTACAATGGACGTGTACTGGTTTTTAAACTGAACTGGGAGTTGAGAAATTTTTTGTTTACTAGAATTTGAACTTCAAGTGTCGATTATGGCCTCGTTGCATGCCATTGGACAAGCCCGTCATCGTAGGAGTAATTTCCTTGATTGCAGATGGAAATGAATCTGTTGTGAATGGTCTTGTCAATGCGCTTGACAAGTTGAGCAGAAGGAAGAGGTGGTTTGCCGTGACTTCATTTATTACGTTTTTTCCAGATGTGATAGATAGTGGATTGGAAACACTACGTCAGAGTGAATAATCGTGTTACGCTGTATTGGTTGGCGTGAAGCAGTGTGAGGATGGGAGTCCACTGAGAAGCGTAGTCTGCACCAGGAACACTGCAACAAGCGTTGACCTAACTGAGCCTATCTAGGAACAAGAGAAGAACAGATGATCCCCGGATTCCTCAGAGCCGCAGAAAACATAGGCAGAATTATGAGCAGAGTTCCAACGGCGATACGATCACAAGTAGAGAGCCTATTTTTGATTGCTAACCAGAAAATGAAAGAGTATTAATAACTGGATTTTCACCCAGGGTATCAATTCTCTATGCAGTTGTAGTACAAAGGGTTATCAATCCAAATGGTTGTTATGCTAGCAGATAAGATGCGATCAGAAACAAGCAAGTCAAGCCAAGCAATAAATGAGTTTGATCTAACAATCCTAAAATAAATAAAAGAAAGCAAATAAATAAGAACCACACGACCTAAGCACTCGATGCAATCATTCGAGTACAGGATCGGGTGGGGTGATCGAGTAAAGAAGAAAAGCAAGAACAACTCGAAGGTATACTCGAAGCAGGTGATCGTGTACCTGTTCGGGTAAGTGATCGAGTAATGAATAAAAATGTAAACAATTTAAATACGAAAGCTCCTAAGGATGGGGTAATCGACTCCTAATTGTTCCTCACCAATATGGATGCCCTACATGCCTCAAGCAAATATTCCCTTGACAATGAATCTCTAAAATCTTGTTAAAACACCCCTGTGATAGAAACAATCAACCTTAATCACTCCCCTACCCAACTCTCGTTGGAGAAACATGACCAAGCAGCCAATACAAACCGATTCATTATTGTCAATAAACCCCTTACTCATCTAATCTCTTAGGCTAAGTGGGTAAATCTCTAGCATTAATTGATTCAAGCATTTCATCTACACCTCTTGATGGTAAAACACCCTAGATCTAATCTCACCCTCTCGGTTTGTTGATAGCATTAAGAACACCAATCTAGAAGGGAATTTATAAAACATAAACAACCAAGCTAAGACATCCTAACCGATCAAGAACACAAAATCGTCTATCCCATCCCTAGAAACCTTACTTCACTACTCAGATCTCATTGCTGAAAACATAAAAACATAGATAAACGAAAATTGCATTGTATTAAAAATAGAAGTAGAGTAGAAGAGTATAGAATCGAAAATGCAAAAAGAAATGAAATTAAATCCTGACAAAGTAGAGAAAGTGTTTGAGTCGCTCAGTTTCTCTCCCAGAAGCTCTCGCTCTCTGTTCTGAGGGTCTACGGCGTGCTAGGGCGAGAGGAAGAAGAGGGGGGTTTATACATGGAAACCCATTAACCCTAGCTTCCCAGTCCTGCCCGAGGGTCTGCTCGATGGAGTGCCCGACGATGAGCTCGGGTTGCTCTTCGGGTAGGTCCTCGGGTTGTTCTTTCAATTCTTAGATCCTCTTCGATCGGGTTGGTGTTCGGACTGTTCTTCCTGCTCCATAGCTCCTTCGGGTACATGCTCGGATTTGACCTTGTTTCTCCCTATTTTCAGCTCTAAAACACATGTTTTCATCCAAAATATGCAAATGCAACACCCTAAATTGCCTAAATGTGGATTCCTACAGTAAATGACCTAAAAATGCTAAGGTTAAGGTAAAAACAATGCAAATCATGGACAAAAAAGGATGCTTAAAACATGTAAATTAGAGAGTTATCAGACCCCCAAACTTAAATCTTGCTAGTCCTCTAGCAAGGAAGTAGGAGGAAGAGGACAAAAATGGGACTCATAACCTTTTGAGCTAAGCGAAGGATTCAAGCTATAGTCCTTAAAGATAGGTTAATGGTGCTAAGATCAATCAACATACTTACAAATACTTTTCTATGCTTATTAGCATGCATCGATCTAGTTTAACCTCCAACTATTAGTAAAGACTTGCAATTCTAAAGAACATCTCTTTTACATTCATTAAGATGTTTGGCGAATTCTTGCAAATGGAAAGTGAATCAAGCTCAATCAGTTTCAAGGGTAAGGCTTTTTGGTAGGGTGGTTTCAAACAATATATTTGGGTGGTTTCCTCTCAAAAGAAGGAATGTTAGACAGTTGTGAAAACTATCTAAAATTGAGAACAATTAGGGCATACAAAGCTTAACTCTTGATAATCTACCCTTTCTCATTCACTCTTTTTTATCAAACCCCCTAAAATAAAACTACCCATATCCTTGATTTAAACTCTTTTTTTTTTTTTTTTATAATCTCTAAGGTCTATACTTTAAACATCTAGCTCTTTTTTTTTCTCTTTCTCTTTTTTTTTTCTTTCTTTGCTAAACTCCTAATAATATTCCTATATTTTTTTTTTTCTTTTAGGAGACTATAGCAAGATCTTTTTTCTTTCTCTTCTTTTTTTTACTTAGAGACTTGGAGCTAATTAAACCGAACCTTAGAGACTTTCTTCTATAATTTCTCTTTTATTCCTCAACCCAACCCCAAATAATAATGCTAACCACCTATCTTTCAAAACCGATCCTAATAGATAGTTCAAATGATTCTAACTTAGCTAAATCAAGAGCCAGTTCTTTGTCGTTCTCAATAATCTCAAGGTTTCAAAACCTATAGCACAATGAATAGGCCTCACTCAACAATTCACAACAAGATTTGAAAGAAAGGTTTTGATTCAAGGGTAGGGAAAAACAAATCGGGTTAAACGAAAAGATTGGTAAAAATAGAGTGTTAACCCGAGATTAGAGTTATCATGACCAAATATTCAAATTTCATAAGCAAGACAATTTAAGTTCAGTTTATGTCAATAATATAGAGATGGTTCAATGTTCAAGCAAGTGGAGGAGGCTTTCAAAAGACACAAGGTTTTAAACAAAGATTTTTCATTTTTTTCCCAAAGATTGATCTAGCAACAATGAACTGTGATTAAGGGCTATAGCTTCAATCCTAAGGTTTGGCTTTAAACAAGGTAGTTTTAATCATTGTCCCCTAAAATGCATATGCAACAATCCTATATGAAGCAATCTAGACTCAATCTTAATATGAAAATGCAACTACATGAACAATCTCACCTCTGTGCTCTCGTTTGCCATGTATTTCTTCACTCTCTGGCCGTTCACAGTAAACTTAGTCCCATCCTTCCCGAGCAAAGTTACTGCTCCATAGGGCAGGACCTTTTTAACTTCGAAGGGTCCTGACCATCTTGACTTGTGGTTCCCGGGGAATAGCCGAAGCTTCGAGTTGAATAAAAGGACTTTGTCTCCAGCTTTCAAATCCTTGTGTTGGATCTTTTTGTCATGAAAGGCTTTGGTTCTTTCCTAGTAGATCCTTGATTATCATAAGCCTCCAACCGTATCTCATCAAGTTCGTGGAAATCCATTGCTCTCTTTTCTTGAGCAGTCTTTATGTCCAAATCCAGTAGCTTGGCCGCCCACATTGCTTTATATTCTACCTCGACCGGAAGGTGACAGTTTTTTCAATAAAGAAGTTGGAAAGGTGTCCGCCCAATCAGTGTTTTGTAAGCCGTCCTGTAAGCCCATAACGCATCATCTAGCTTAAATACCCAATATTTTTTTGTGATTCCCACGATTCTGGCTAATATCGCTTTGATCAGTTTATTACTTACTTCCACTTGTCCGCTGGTCTGTGGCTGGTAAGCTATTGCGACCTTATGCTTGACTCCAAGCTTCTTTAACAAGCCGTCGAAAACTCTGTTAATAAAGTGGGTTCCTCCATCACTGATCACTACTCTTGGTATTCCAAATCTTGGGAAAATGATGTTACCCATTTTCTGGCATGGATCACACTTGGTTATGAAGAGCTGCGCGTCTTTGAACATAGTTGGCCACCAGAGACCAGATTGAAGTATCTTTTGGACGGTTTTGAAAGTAGCGAAATGACCTCTATAGTCGGACCCATGACAGTGCTCTAGTACCCCTCAGACTTCTTCCTCTGCTATACATCATCTGAACAAGCCGTCTGTCCCTTTTTTTGTACAGATAAGGCTCATCCCAGTAATAGCTATTGATGTCCCTGAAGAACTTCTTTTTTTTGTGAGCATCGTAGTCTTTAGGAATTTCTCCGCAAACCATGTAGTTCACGAAGTTAGAGTACCAAGGTAGCTTAGCTGACTCGATTGCCATGAATTTGATCAACCCTGTTGACTCGGGGATCGAGTGAGCTATTGTGTGCCCGATCGTGTGGCTCATTTCTTCCAAGAAGTCAATGTGCATTAGTCTCTCTTCTGGCATCGAGTCATCTATTGGATGTGGATCCTCAATTCTCATTCTAGACAAATGGTCTGCCACTCCGTTCTCGATTCCTTTCTTATCCAGAATCTCTATGTCGAATTCTTGCAGAAAAATTATCCATCTGAGGAGCCTAGGTTTGGTGTCCTTTTTTGAGTAAATGTACATTAGGGCGGCATGATCTGTGTAAACAACCACTTTTGATCTGACCAAGTAACTCCATAAATTCTCAAACGCAAAAACCATAGCAAGAAGTTCTTTTTCAGTTGTCGCATACCTTGTATGGGCATCGTCCATGGTTCTGCTGGCATAGTAGATCACATGGAGCTTTTTAACTATCCTTTGGCCTAGTATCGCCCCCACAGCGTAATCTGAGGCGTCACACATGATCTTGAAAGGTGGTCCTAATTAGGTGGTTGAACTATTGGTGCACTCACCAAAGCTTCCTTTATCTTGTTGAAAGCATCCAAACAGTCCTTGTCGACAATGAATTCTGCTTCTTTGTAAAGGAGCCGGGTTAGCGGTCGGGCGATCTTAGAGAAGTTTTTAAAAAATTGCCTGTAGAAGCCTGCGTGACCTAGGAAGCTTTTGACGTCTTTCGCCGATTTAGGAGGCTGCAGCTGAACCATCACCTCTATCTTAGCCTTGTCAACCTTAATCCCCTTTTCTGAGATCTTGTGGCCTAGGACTATCCCTTCTTGAACCATAAAGTGGCATTTTTCCCAATTCAGCACTAGATTGGTTTCTTCGCACCTTTTGAGTACCTTACAGAGGTTTGAGAGACAAGATGAGAAAGAGGCTCCATATACTGAAAAGTAATCCATGAAGACCTCCACCATCTCCTCTATTAAATCCGAGAAGATGGATGTCATGCATCTTTGTAAGGTTGTGGGAGCGTTGCACAAACCGAAGGGCATCCTATTATAGGCAAATTTACCATAAGGGCAGGTGAACGTCGTTTTCTCCTGGTCGGAAGGGTGTATAGGGATTTGGAAAAATCCACTATACTCATCAAGGAAACAGTAGTAGGGGTGGTTAGCGAGCTTTTCCAGCATCTGGTCTATGAAGGGCAGAGGAAAGTGGTCTTTCCTAGAGGCTGCATTAAGCTTCCTATAGTTAATACACATCTGATGACCTGTTATCCTCCTCGTGGGAATTAGCTCATCTTTCTCGTTTTTGACGACGGTGATTCCTCCTTTCTTCGGAACATAGTGCACCGGGGACACCCAAGTACTGTCAGAGATGGGGTAGATAACACCAGCATCGAGCAACTTCTTCCGTTTTCACCACTTCCTTCAGGTTCGGGTTTAGCCGGCACTGAGGTTCTACACTAGAGTATGATTCATCCTCTAGGTTTATCCGGTGGGTGCAGAGATCAGGGGATATACCCTTGATGTCGTCTAGAGTGTAACCTATTGCACCACTATAATTTCTCAACTGAGCGTAGAGCAGTTTCAGCTCTTTTCCAGGTAAGCTAGAATCAATGATAACCAGATAAGTTGAGTTAGGTCCCAAGAAAGCGTACATTAGTCCAGATGGGAGAGGTTTGAGTTCTACTTTGGGCGCCTTTGAGTCGGACCAGTCATCGTTGGCTTGTAGGTGTGACTCGGAGTGGTGCTCAATCACCTTGCTCGGTGTGTTGGTCGTGGTAATGATCGGGTTTGTGACCGGGTGGTCTGGTGTTGAGCAGCTGCACGACATGACGCAGGAGGTAATCACCGAATTTCTCAAGCTTTGGTTGGCGATCATCATCTTCTCCTCTTCAGCCTCCCCCAAATCTTCACTTAACTCCGGTTCGATGACTTTCCGATAGGTATCGAGCAGTTCCTTATAGAGCACTGTTTCTTGGTGTATGAATCCTTCCTCGCTATCTTTTGTTAGCGTTGTTTGTAAACAATCCCTGATTATTACTTCCTCAAACGTCTCCTCATGTAGTTTTTCTAGTTCCTCTATCCAGAAAGTTTGCCCCGCGATTGTGGGCTTTTTCATTGTTTCCCAAATATCAAACTGCATAGTGAGGTCTTTTCCAAGCTTCAGATCAATCTTCCCGTTCCTCACATCGATCATTGCTCCTACGGTGGCTAAAAATGGTCGTCCTAATATAAGCGGATCCCTTGGTTCTACATCCATTTCCAAAACCACGAAGTCGGTTGGTACATCTACTGATCCTACCTTGACCGGTAGGTCTTCCAACACTCCACCTGGCAACCTTGTAGTTCGGTCTTCTAGAACTAGTTGTATGGCGGTGGGTTTGAATTTCTCAAACCCAAGGCATTTGGCTACAGTTATAGGCATTAAGCTGACTCATGCTCCCAAATCGCAGAGACATCTTCCGAACTTCAAAGGGCCAATCGAACAAGGTAATGTGAATGACCCCGGATCACTCAGTTTCTTAGGTGCAGTAGTCCTCTGGATTATAGCACTGCACTCATGATTGAGTATGACCATCCCTTGAACTTGTTTGATCCGTTCCATCACCGCATCTTTCAGGAATTTCTGGTAAGGGGGTATCAGAGTGAAAGCGTCCATTAGAGGCATGCGAAGCTCGAGTTCCTGCATCTGTTTTTAGAACAATGCCTTGTACTTCTCAAGAAGTTCCTTGCGAAATCGTCCAGGAAATGGCAAGGGTGGCTTGTAAGGTGGAGGGATGAATCGTCTTTCTTTCTGTTTTTCTCCTCCTAGTTTGTCTGTAAGAGGTGGACTGACCAGAGTATCAACCTGATCATCTATCCGAGTAGTTTGGTCGGGTGATGGGTCGGGTTGCTCTGGAGAATGATTTGGTGGTTGAGCAGGAGTGGGCGGTTCACGGAGATCCTCCCCATCTAAGTCAGTGCTGTCCTCAGTAATGTGCGGTGGTGCCGTCCGAGGTGGTAATTGGCGTCCACTCTGTAGGGCTATGGCAAGCGCAGACTCCTGAATCTTGGAAGTTGAGGCCGATTTATCTGTAAGCACCTAAATTCGAGAGCCTAAGGCATCAAACTTTTTGTGTAGTTGCTTGAAATTGGCTGATAAACGGCAAGCAAGATCATTGAATCTTGTAGTAATTTGTACGGCATCGGTCTTCTGAGTTGACAGGACTTGGTGCATCAGTGAGAGCAAATCTAGCGATGAGGAATTATATGAAGGTATTGGGCTGATAATCTGATTAGTTGGGATGTAGGTCCTAGTCCTTGTTGTGTGACCACTTTGATTATAGATGTAGTTCATGTCCTCTAGCTGAGCATTCTCCCCATATTGTTGTAGAAACTGCTCTTCCTCTGAGATTGCATGGACATGCTGCTGCTGGTTGAGGAGCTTATCGAGCTTGTCATTGAGGGCTTTCATGTCTCTCTTGTACTTGGCATCTTCCTCTCCAGTAGATCGCACAGTGCGATCGTACTTCTCATTGTAATGCCCATCAGATTGAGACAAGTTCTCCACTAGATCCCAATCTTCATCAACATCCTTGTTGAGGAAGTTACCATTGCTTGCGGTGTCCAGCAACATCTATATCTTAGGGACCACTCCTTGGTATAGTGTACTTAGCAATGAAGCATTGCTGAAACCATGATGAGGGCATCCGGTAGTGTATCCCTTGAAATGTTCCCAAGCTTCACTGAACGTCTCATTGCTCTTCTGAACAAAGCTGGAGATGTCATTTCGCAGCCTTGCGGTTCTAGAGTTGGAGAAGAATTTGGCTAGAAACGCCTTCTTGCACGCTTCCCAAGTGGTGATGGACTCTTTGGGGAGTGATTTCTCCCAGATGTGTGCTTTGTCTCCCAAAGAGAATGGGAAAAGCCGGAGTTTGAATCCATCTTCACTAACTCCATTGATTTTGGTTAGGCTACAGAGCCTATCAAACTCATCCAGATGGTCCAATGGGTCCTCCATTGGCAATCCATGAAACTTGTTGCTTTGTATCATCTGGATGAGACTACTCTTGATCTCAAAATTGTTGTTCTGGACAGCAGGTGGCACAATGCCATGTCTTCGAGTTTGAGTAGATGGAGCATCTCCTGCTCCTATGTTGGTCCTTGCTTGAGGAGCTGGTGGACCATTCTGGTTATTCATTTCCTCCTCAATTGTTGTTGATTATTGCTTGGCGCCAAATTGATAACAGGATTGTCACCCAGGGTATCAATTCCCTATGCAGTTGTAGTACAAAGGGTTATCAATCCAAATGGTTGTTATGCTAGCAGATAAGATGCGATCAGAAACAAGCAAGTCAAGCCAAGCAATAAATGGGTTTGTTCTAACAATCCTAAAATAAATAAAAGAAAGCAAATAAATAAGAACCACACGACCTAAGCACTCGATGCAAGCATTCGAGTACAGGATCGGTGGGGTGATCGAGTAAAGAAGAAAAGCAAGAACAGCTCGAAGGTATACTCGAAGCAGGTGATCGTGTACCTGTTCGGGTAAGTGATCGAGTTATGAATAAAAATGTAAACAATTTAAATACGAAAGCTCCTAAGGATGGAGTAAATCTCTAGCATTGATTGATTCAAGCATTTCATCTACACCTCTCGATGGTAAAACACCCTAGATCTAATCTCACCCTCTCGGTTTGTTGATAGCATTAAGAACAACAATCTAGAAGGGAATTTATAAAACATAAACAACCAAGCTAAGACATCCTAATCGATGAAGAACACAAAATCGTCTATCCCATCCCTAGAAACCTCACTTCACTACTCAGATCTCATTGCAGAAAACATAAAAACATAGATAAACGAAAATTGCATTGTATTAAAAATAGAAGTAGAGTAGAAGAGTATAGAATCAAAAATGCAAAAAGAAATGAAATTAAATCCTGACAAAGTAGAGAAAGTGTTTGAGTCGCTCAGTTTCTCTCCCAGAAGCTCTCGCTCTCTGTTCTGAGGGTCTGCGGCGTGCTAGGGCGAGAGGAAGAAGAGGGGGGGGGTTATACATGGAAACCCATTAACCCTAGCTTCCCAGTCCTGCCCGAGGGTCTGCTCGATGGAGTGCCCGACGATGAGCTCGGGTTGCTCTTCGGGTAGGTCCTCGGGTTGTTCTTTCTATTCTTAGATCCTCTTCGATCGGGTTGTTGTTCGGACTGTTTTTCCTGCTCCATAGCTCCTTCGGGTACATGCTCGGATTTGACCTTGTTTCTCCCTATTTTCGGCTCTTAAACACCTGTTTTCATCCAAAATATGCAAATGCAACACCCTAAATTGCCTAAATGTGGATTCCTACAGTAAATGACCTAAAAATGCTAAGGTTAGGGTAAAAACAATGCAAATCATGGACAAAAAAGGATGCTTAAAACATGTAAACTAGAGAGTTATCATACCCCCAAACTTAAATCTTGCTAGTCCTCTAGCAAGGAAGTAGGAGGAAGAGGACAAAAATGGGACTCATAACCTTTTGAGCTAAGCGAAGGATTCAAGCTATAGTCCTTAAAGATAGGTTAATGGTGCTAAGATCAATCAACATACTTACAAATACTTTTCTATGCTTATTAGCATGCATCGATCTAGTTTAACCTCCAACTATTAGTAAAGACTTGCAATTCTAAAGAACATCTCTTTTACATTCATTAAGATGTTTGGCGAATTCTTGCAAATGGAAAGTGAATCAAGCTCAATCAGTTTCAAGGGTAAGGCTTTTTGGTAGGGTGGTTTCAAACAATATATTTGGGTGGTTTCCTCTCAAAAGAAGGAATGTTAGACAGTTGTGAAAACTATCTAAAATTGAGAACAATTAGGGCATACAAAGCTTAACTCTTGATAATCTACCCTTTCTCATTCACTCTTTTTTATCAAACCCCCTAAAATAAAACTACCCATATCCTTGATTTAAACTCTTTTTTTTTTTTTTTTTTATAATCTCTAAGGTCTATACTTTAAACATCTAGCTAATTAAACCGAACTTTAGAGACTTTCTTCTTTAATTTCTCTTTTATTCCTCAACCCAACCCCAAATAATAATGCTAACCACCTATCTTTCAAAACCGATCCTAATAGATAGTTCAAATGATTCTAACTTAGCTAAATCAAGAGCCAGTTCTTTGTCGTTCTCAATACTCTCAAGGTTTCAAAACCTATACCACAATGAATAGGCCTCACTCAACAATTCACAACAAGATTTGAAAGAAAGGTTTGGATTCAAGGGTAGGGAAAAACAAATCAGGTTAAACGAAAAGATTGGTAAAAATGGAGTGTTAACCCGAGATTAGAGTTATCATGACCATGTATTCAAATTTCATAAGCAAGACAATTTAAGTTCAGTTTATGTCAATAATATAGAGATGGTTCAATGTTCAAGCAAGTGGAGGAGGCTTTCAAAAGACACAAGGTTTTAAACAAAGATTTTTCATTTTTTTCCCAAAGATTGATCTAGCAACAATGAACTGTGATTAAGGGCTATAGCTTCAATCCTAAGGTTTGGCTTTAAACAAGGTAGTTTTAATCATTGTCCCCTAAAATGCATATGCAACAATCCTATATGAAGCAATCTAGACTCAATCTTAATATGAAAATGCAACTACATGAACAATCTCTTTTTTTTTTTAATTTTTCAAAATTTTCAAATTTTTAGGGTTTTTTATGCAAATAGATGCAGACTCAAATGAAGAAAACTAGCATGCAAAAATTTGAAATAAGAAAATAAAACACAATGTTATATACATTCTAGGACCCTCCTCCAAACTTAAATTACACAGTCCCTGTGTAAATAAAAGTCTGAAAAAGAATTTAAGAATCATACAAAATGTAATAAACTAAATGCAATGTTATTTACAAAGGTTGGATGAATGTGGTACCTCATAGGTTGGTGAAGAAGGAGGTTGTGGCAGCCTCCATGCTCGCCAACGTGTAGCCAGGGTTGTCACCGGCTTCAGCAAGTGCTGGGATTCGCTCATCAGAGAGCTCGGTTACGCGCATGGACGACCTGCTTGGACCAGCATCCGAGGGGTTGATCGGGTAAGTAGTCGTGTAGGTCATCAGGTAGGGTGAAAACACTGAGGAGAGAAAGGACTTACAAATGTAAGTTATATTTACAATTCTGCCGTTGGGATTTCCTCCCAAGTAAGCTTGTTTATAGTCGCTAAACTTGACTTTCAATTCATCTCAGACTGGCATGGGATCGACGAGCTGCAGAGACGACCCCGCCTCTGTGCTCTCGTTTGCCATGTATTTCTTCACTCTCTGGCCGTTCACAGTAAACTTAGTCCCATCCTTCCCGAGCAAAGTTACTGCTCCATAGGGCAGGACCTCTTTAACTTCGAAGGGTCCTGACCATCTTGACTTGTGGTTCCCGGGGAATAGCCGAAGCTTCGAGTTGAATAAAAGGACTTTGTCTCCAGCTTTCAAATCTTTGTGTTGGATCTTTTTGTCATGAAAGGCTTTGGTTCTTTCCTAGTAGATCCTTGATTATCATAAGCCTCCAACCGTATCTCATCAAGTTCGTGGAGATCCATTGCTCTCTTTTTTTGAGCAGTCTTTATGTCCAAATCCAGTAGCTTGGCCGCCCACATTGCTTTATATTCTACTTCGACCGAAAGGTGACAGTTTTTTCCATAAAGAAGTTGGAAAGATGTCCGCCCAATCGGTGTTTTGTAGACCGTCCTGTAAGCCCATAACGCATCATCTAGCTTAAATACCCAATCTTTTTTTGTGATTCCCACGATTCTAGCTAATATCGCTTTGATCAGTTTATTACTTACTTCCACTTGTCCGCTGGTCTGTGGCTGGTAAGCTATTGCGACCTTATGCTTGACTCCATGCTTCTTTAACAAGCCGTCGAAAACTCTGTTAATAAAGTGGGTTCCTCCATCACTGATCACTACTCTTGGTATTCCAAATCTTGGGAAAATGATGTTACCCATTTTCTAACAATCCTAAAATAAATAAAAGAAAGCAAATAAATATGAACCACATGACCTAAGCACTCGATGCAAGCATTCGAGTACAGGATCGGGTGGGGTGATCGAGTAAAGAAGAAAAGCAAGAACAGCTCGAAGGTATACTCGAAGCAGGTAACCGTGTACCTGTTTGGGTAAGTGATCGAGTTATGAATAAAAATGTAAACAATTTAAATATGAAAGCTCCTAAGGATGGAGTAAATCTCTAGCATTGATTGATTCAAGCATTTCAGCTACACCTCTCGATGGTAAAAAACCCTAGATCTAATCTAACCCTCTCGGTTTGTTGATAGCATTAAGAACAACAATCTAGAAGGGAATTTATAAAACATAAACAACCAAGCTAAGACATCCTAATCGATGAAGAACACAAAATCGTCTATCCCATCCCTAGAAACCTCACTTCACTACTCAGATCTCATTGCAGAAAACATAAAAACATAGATAAACAAAAATTGCATTGTATTAAAAATAGAAGTAGAGTAGAAGAGTATAGAATCGAAAATGCAAAAAGAAATGAAATTAAATCCTAACAAAGTAGAGAAAGTGTTTGAGTCGCTCAGTTTCTCTCCCAGAAGCTCTCGCTCTATGTTTTGAGGGTCTGCGGCGTGCTAGGGCGAGAGGAAGAAGAGGGGGGGTTTATATATGGAAACCCATTAACCCTAGCTTCCCAGTCCTGCCTGAGGGTCTGCTCGATGGAGTGCACAAGGATGAGCTCGGGTTTCTCTTCATGTAGGTCCTCGGGTTGTTCTTTCTGTTCTTAGATCCTCTTCGATCGGGTTGGTGTTCGGACTATTCTTACTGCTCCATAGCTCCTTCGGGTACATGCTCGGATTTGACCTTGTTTCTCCTCATTTTTGGCTCTTAAACACCTGTTTTCATCCAAAATATTCAAATGCAAGAATGCAACACCCTAAATGGCCTAAATGTGGATTCCTACAGTAAATGACCTAAAAATGCTAAGGTTAGGGTAAAAACAATGCAAAACATGGACAAAAAGGGATGATTAAAACATGTAAATTAGAGAGTTATCAAGTATTTAGGTGTGGCCTTTTTAAACCAAACATCTTTAAACCAGTAGACTGTTTGAGTTGTTGTGCGGGTAAGATATGCTGTGTCTTTAGTATTGAAATCCCCCGTGTATGTTTTCCTCGGTCCCTTCCAGAGGGAGAGATCGAAAGCCTCGGTGAGTGTGAGATTAGTAATCAAAGTCTCAATGTTATTCAGGGCAGTGTGGTGGTGATGTTTCCTGCGATGGGTAGCTTTAACTGAGGCGACAGTTGCTTGGGAGGGGAGACGAAGAGCAATATGTCCCAGAGATCCAGTGAAATCATAGAGACAACCCAGTGGGCTCCAACTGTCATACCAGAAAGAAGTGGACTGGCCATTATGCACCTCGAATTTGTGGAACTGTTGAACTAAGTGTCGGTATTTCAGTAGTTTCCTCCACATCCAAGAACCCTGGGAGGTAGTAGCTTTGAGTTCCCAGAATGATCTCTACTTCAGAAGCGTCCCTGAAATCCAGCGACTCCAAAGAGAGTCCTTCCCCGACAATATACGCCAGATAAACTTGAGACAACTTATCATATTGGCTTCTTTAAGCGAAAGCAGACCAAGACCTCCTTCGTCAAGAGGCTTACAAACCTCTATCCAGGAAACCTTTGCCATGTTGGGCTTGAGCTTTGGTCCAGACCAGAGAAACGCAGAACAGAGTTTGTCGAGTTGGTTGATACACTCACTAGAAAGACGGTAAGCTGATATCCAAAAGTTTAGTGTGCCAGCAATTACTGAACGAAGCAGTTGTAGACGGCCTGCAAAAGATAGATAGCGTGCTCGCCGCGAAGTCATTCGTGAGCGGATACTCTCAATAAGAGGGAGACAATCTGCAAGAGTTAGTTGCTTCGTTAGCAGAGGTAAACCCAGGTAGCGAACGGGGAGGTGACCAGTTGCAAAGGGGAAGTGCTGAAGAATATCAGAACGGCATGTCTCAAAAACCCCAACCATATATAAGGTGGATTTCTCCACACTTATCCGGAGGCCCGACCTTACTGAAAACTCACTAAATATCCCCAAAATCCCTTCAACAGAGGTTTTTTGACCATCCACAAACACCATCAGGTCATCAGCAAAACAGAGATGTGTAAGTTGAATTCGCTCGCACTTAAAATGGTAGCCAATACGCCCCTCGACAACCGCCTTATCTAATAATGTTGATAAAACATTCATGCAAATAACAAATAGATAAGGGGAAAGAGAGCAACCTTGGCGCAATCCCCTTTCACTCCTGAAGAAACCAGCTAGTTCTCCATTCACCTGAACGAGAAAGACGCGGTGGTAATGCAGAGTTTAATCCAGTGAATAAATGTGTATGGAATACTCAACGCCGTGAGCACATTTAAGAGAAAATCCCATTGGACAGTGTCGCAAGCCTTGGAGATATCGATCTTCATAGCACACTAGGGTGCAACTGTGTCCTTATGGTAGTCTTTGACTACTTCAGAGGCTAGCAAAATATTTTCCATCAGCAATCGGTCCATCACAAACGCAGACTGATTAGAAGCAATAAACTTAGGCAACAAAACCTTCAGTCTATTGGCAAGTATCTTGGATATGACCTTATAGAGCACGTTGCAGCAAGAGATGGGCTTGTAGTCCTTCATCTCTGTGGCTGACTCCACCTTTGGGATTAAAGCTAGAATGGTAGTGTTGATACCTTTAGGGAGAAAACCCTTTTCAAAGAGAGACTGAATGTGTAACACCCCCGAACCATTCTATAACTAAAACGGAACAAGGGCGTCATGTATGACACTCGTAATCAGTTGACAGAGGTTCTCGGAACGAATCCGTTTGCCCAAATCAACCGATCTCGAGTATATTTACCTCTTGATCATGGCCTAAGGCTTTTCAACCCGTACCACGGTCGCGAGTTGTATCAGTCCGGACAGGACTAATATATCATTCGAACGCTTTCAAGTTTAAATAAAACCGAATCTTATTTATTATAGTATCATACTTTAAATCTTTACAAAATAAATATAGTTTCCTGGGACCATAAAGAATACTATACATAAATGTATCACGTTTTTAGCAAAAAGCTGTAAAACATCTAATCTGGCCAGCCTATAATCACCGCGACAGGTAGGGGTTTACCTAATGGGAAGACTTGCAAAAACAAAAGGTAGCATCATGAGTAATCTAAGATTATTCAATGAGCTCGCCTAACTAACCTCTAAACAACATCCCAACTTGGACTCTAACAACAAACAAGCAACTAATGCAAGCAACGCATGCATTAAATAAATCAGAGAATCACACAATTAAACCAATGCTTAAAGAAGCTAAAGTACTCAAATAAAGAGTACTTGAACCACGATTCACACTACCACCTGTATGATACTAATAAACTTTGCCTTAAGGTCTTCGATCTTCTGTGATACGGATTTCCCACCAGGCAATGCTTCCCTGACCCTTAGCCACAAAGGCTAGAAGGATCACATCCCTTTCCCAAAACCGTGTATAATGGACATATTCCCTTGCGGTAAAATTTACTACTTCGTCAAGTAGTGCTCGTTGGTAGCTAAATACTCTGAGCCATTGGGACAATCACGTTATCGCCCTTCCAAGTCTTACCAAGACTAATGACTTAACCCAAAAATACAAGTATATCTAAAAACTAAGAATACTTGCAACATAATCTAACAATCAATCAAACAAACATTGGCCATGCAAAAGCAAGACTAACACAACAACACACAACAAACTAAAATGCTTCCTATCATAATAAATAACAAATAAAACACAACATCAAACAAGACATTTCAAACTTGTCAATAACTACCAATTATTGACTTGCAAATAAAGAGCAGCATAACGGCTATAACGATAGCATAACCGATTATACTAGCATCAAACTACTCACAACAAACGAACACACAATAATAACCACATCAAACTAAACACACAATAATGATCATCAACTATACCAAAATAGAACATGAACCTAACATGAAACACATACCCTAAGAAATTACAATAATAAACACAACAACCACTCAAACAAACAACAACCGAACTTAACCTCACACGAAATAAGAAAAATAATTCTAGACATGTGCTAATTCACATGTGTTTGGAACTCACAAGGTTAATCTGGAACTTGATTTGGTTTCACGTCTCCGACTAGCTAGATCCCCGCAAACTCGAAAGCTTTGGATTTCGCATCATCAAGATCCGCTTAGGCTGGGATCTAAAGAGAAAAGCTAGAAAGGAAACTTAACTAAGACTAAGGTACTTACCTACAACCTTGCTAACCTTCCTTGAAAACTCCTTGAGCTACTTGGAGACTTCCCTTGTCTCCAAGAACAAACTAAGAACTTTAACTAAGGTTTAAAGTGGATTTTAGATTTAATTAAGCTAATGAACGGTGGGTGGTATTTATACTCCTCTAGGGTCGTTGATGAGGTTGATTAATCACCTACACAAGTGTCTTTCGTTCAGTTCTCAGCCAATCACATCTCGCCATTTTAACTTTGACCATACTTATCCATTTTGTCATGCCAACACATGGCATTACAGCTCAACAACGCCCTCATCCTATTTTATTGGCTAAGAATAAACCACTTGGTCTCTTAATGACCAATTAAAACTCTCCCAACTGATTCCAAGCCAAACTCCCACAAACCATTAACTTTTTCTCGCCGGAAATATCCCATTTTGACTAGATTTATGTGACATTATCCTAAAATAATTCTTCAATGAAAACTCTGATTTTTCAAGATAAAATTCCCTATTTAACCATCCTTTAGCTTCCCTAAAATCCTCAAGCTCAAATAAAATTAACCATATCACTTTTCCTTTCGGTGATCGACTAAAAGAGTTTCAGGCAACTTGATTTTCTAAAAGAAAATTTATTCTGAGCTTCAACTTGATTTTCTACTTCTTGCTGTAGCATTCTCAACTTCCTCAAGATCCTCTTAATTTATTGCATGCTTGTCTTTAGCACAAAATTCTAATTCTGCTCCTTAGCGCTCTTCTGAGTAGCTTCTGGGTCAATTCTCTGGAAATCTGAAAACTGACTAATTCTTCTTTGCTAAAACCTTTCAAGCTTCTTATCTGATTAATCATATGCCTTAGCCCACTTAATGCTTCATTTTCTACCTTCCAAACTGATTCTTAGTCGCTGGACTAATTACCGGAAAAATAGCGTCTCTCGTTAAACGACTATCGGCTCCTGTTGAACTTAGCGTTGATCTTTAAATAATATTTGGAGAGCTTTTTTATGTCAGTCCTCTGTGCTACTGATTGACTCTAGTCTTTCTTAGAAATTCTCTTCTTCAACAATTTCTTCCCGGCTAGGTCGTTCGGCTATCTTACTGCATTTTTTGTCTTCGGATTATTTTTCTGAGTAATAATCTAACGGGACAAGTGCTCTGGATCCCTTCTACTAAGCTTTGATCATCGTTGTTCCGTTGATTTCTAACCAATCTTCCACTCCTTTGGTTCTCGTTGGTCAAAAAGTCTTGTTCGCGTCCTTCCCGCATATTTTTAGGTTTAGTACGGGGTATTACAGAATGGCCACAGTAAAATCACCTCCCACCGTCAGCCATGCCGCTTTGAAGAATTCACTAGTGAAACTGTTTGGTCCCAATGACTTATAAGACGACATGGAGAACAGGACCGATTTGGTCTCTGCCGCCGTAACTGGTGTGAGCAAATGTTCATGATCAGCGGTAGAGCATCGAAAACTCAGTAAGTGCTGCAAGTCCGCCACGGACATACCCTGATAATCAGCTGGTATATGTGTTAAAAATCTTTAAAGAACCGCTCCGCTTCCTCCTTTATGTCGTGTGGTTGATGTAAAATGTCCCCATTAGGATTTGTGATTTGCCTTATAGTATTCTTCATCTTCCTCATCTCTGCACTCTGGAAAAAAATAAGTAGTATTCTGATCTCCTACATTCAGCCAGTGAAGTTTTGATTTTTGTATAAGATATCGTTCCTCAAGTTTAGCAACAAAATCCCACCTTTGAAACGCTCGTGTTTCCTCCTCCATCCGAGTTGGTGATGGATTAGCCAAAGTGGCTTCTTGCTTGCTACAAAGGTCATCATAAGCTTCCTTAGTGCGTCTAGAGATATCTGCCAGATTGTCTCTACCCAAGCAACGTAGGAGCGGCTTCAGATTCTTGAGTTTTTTAGATAGGCGAAACAATGCAGAAGTAGAGGAGAACAGAGGAACAGAACCTTGCCAGTAATCCTTCACAGTGGTCTGGAACTGCGGGAGCGAAGTTAGGACATTCAAAAATTTAAATGGTTTCTCCCCACGCTGACTCACTGCATCAAGGCAAACCCTTCCGCAAGAATGGTCATAACAACCACCACAATCAAACACACAATACAATTGAGGGTAACACCGCAACCAGGCTCTGTTAACGAGTCCCCTATCCAGTTTCTTACAAATATAATCCATATCCCTCTTATTAATCCAGGTAAATTGAGGCCCATGGTATTTTAAATCAACAAGAGAGCAGTGATTAACAACGTCTTGAAAGTCACGCATCCCATACCGCAAAGTTGGACAGTCCACAAAAGTAGAATGCTCACTTCCATCAAGAGTCTCATTAAAATCCCCACAGATCATCCAGGGCTTGTTCTGAAACAATGGAGAGTTATGGTGACCCTTAATATCATCCCATAATTCTTTGCGACCGTCGGCGGTATTGTATGCATATACAAAACAACACAAAAATTCCTCCTCCGCTCCAGCAAGCAGAATCCAACAGGTGATCATTTGACTACTCTTGAACATCGGGTTCAACCTGACACTATCCTTCCACACCACCCAGATACGATAAAGGCGATGATGCTCGTAATTAAACATAAAAGACCAAGTTGAAAAAAATTATTTACAATTCGAGGTGTTATATCTTCCTTAACCTTTGTTTCCAACAAGCAGCCAAACTGCATGTTCTTACTAGTGATCCAGCTACGAATGATCGAGTGTTTAGATGTTTTATTGAATCCTCGAACATTCCAAAAGAAACCTGACATTAAGGTTTCTTTTTGAGACCTTTCTTTTTCCAAGCACCAGAGTTGGTAGCTTTGGTGGCTTGGGAACCAGTATTTGAAAGATACCTATGTGACTCTTTCGAACCCCGTGGGAGTAAGGCCGAATACTAAGCTCAGCCTGCTTCATTTCCTCCGCTACCACCTCGGTTGAGGTTGTCCGCTTGACCTCGTTATGGACTTGAGTATTCGAGACAAGGATTTCTCCTTCCTCCACATCCTTTAATTGTTCCTCCTCTGTTTATGTATGTTCTTCCTCGCCCAGCACAGCAAATCGGGAAGGCGACACAAACATGCCCTTAGTAACCATAGGAGATCTATTCTCCAACAACCTGCCACCCTTTGATGGAGAAACCGAGCTCCATTCCCCATCCACATCCAACTTCTCCCCTGCAGCAGACATAGTGGTTGATTTGTCGCTCTCCACTACATTCGCTGAAGCCCCTTTTACCGACTGTACAACTGCCCCCATAGTAGAAACCGGGAAGACAACCTTCTCCAGAGCAGCGTTCTGGATATTAGTCCCTGCATCCCCAACCGATCCACTAGTATGATCTAGCATTTCGACTGAGTAGACAGAACCCTCAAGATGAATAACCTCCTTCCCTTTTGTGACCCTAAAAACTACCTTCAAATGTCCCCATTTGGAGCATACAGAGGACTTGGGGGGAAGCCAAGGATATTCAAACTCCACCACTGCATCCACACCTTTTTCAGAACAAAACCGGAAAGACTTAGACAGTTCTTGAGACAAGTCCGCCTCGACAAAAACCTTTGCCTCCTCTAAGCTCTTATAGAGGACAGTATCATGGTGCAAACGCTTAGGATCCCCAACCGCACTCGCAAGGAACCCTAGCCCTTTCCACGTAAACATCTTATGCGGAATATGCTTAATAACCACCCATAGCGGGATAGTTTTGATGTTCAGCTGAGATTCCTCTAGAATTGGTGACCACCGAGAAATCACCATAGGAACATATGCAATAATCCACATACCACGTCGCAAGAACCTATTACGTACTTCTTTATTCCGGATCCGAAACTTTACTGTTGTCTCATTCCCTACAAACACATCTACCTTCACTTCCTGTTCCCCAACCGGCCATATCTTGTTAACAGTAACATGAATCTTTGCCACATGCGGAGTAGAGGTGGAGAGAAATTTTCCGATTAAGAAGTCCTCCCATAGGGGAGTCGCATCCTTAAGAATATCATCCGGGACTTGAATAGTTTGATCACCATTAACAACAATGACATCAACTCTGTGCTTAGACAAACCTTGAGAATTTTGGACCACGGTGGAGTAGGAAACTGTAACGCCCGCGATCCTGAATAGGATCATAGGCCGTGACTTGGTCCGAGATGGTCGGGAGATCTAGGACAGGTCAGGAAGGAGCTACTCGGTAGCTCGGACATAGAGGGAAACGTGCCAAGTGTGGGACAAAGGACAGACCAGCTCCCGACCAGCTACGGACAACTCGACCAGCTGCCGACCAGCTGTCGGGCAGCTAAAGTCAGCTCAACCAGCTAGCATCAACTCGACCAGCCGCCAGTCAGCTACCACTAGCTCAACCAGCTGCCAAGGAGGTCAACCCAGCTTGGCCAGCTGGACGGTGTGGACAATGTGTGGGTCAGCTGGGGAGCTCGTGAGCGGTCAAGAAGGTGGTATGCGGTGACAGAACAGGTACGGCCGAACGGGCATGGCCGAACGTGCACGATCGAACAGTCTTGTCGGATAGGTGCCTTTTGGGGCCAAGACCGCGGCCAGTACCCTATATATAGAGGGCATTGCTCTCATTTCCAACACACTATCAGAAACAGAGAAACACACTGAAAACTCGAGTGTTCGAGTATAAGATCAAGAAGAAGGTTCCGAGAGTAAAGTTCGGGAGTAAAGTTTAAGGGTCGGAGGTACGGTACAGTACCGACCTTATGGTTTTTGATGGATGGGGTAGTTGCATCTACATAAGCATTTATAACGCTTCGGTTGGTTCAGTTGGTCAGAAGAATGAGGGTGCGGCTCGGAAGTGGATCGGGAACCACTATGTTCACCGTGATACGACCGAACTTATGCGCATGCTACCTCCCTACCGATCAGCGTCCATCCAGAGTGTCCATGTATGGACGGTATGGTCGGAGAAAAGTAAATGCAGCTCCGCGGTTGGACAGGGGATCTCTACAGATATCTCGGTACACCGTCGAACTGATGCGCGGGATAACTCTGTACCGGCCAATTGCTGTACTGGACGGATATTATAACTTAGCGTGCATTGCATGACATTGTAAGGCTTAAGGGAAATGTTATTGATGGCTACTTGGTTTCAGGAAAGGAGGGTGATCGTGGAAAGGGAACTGCTTAGGCACGAGACTCATGGCCGGAAAGATGAGTGGTGGTGATATGGGTAGCTAGGATCGATTATACAACTTGTACTAGCTTATTATGCAAACTCATAAGTTGTATCGAATCCTTTGATTATTAATACAATACCCGAATGTTTGCTTTACTCTAAGTTTATATCATATAGACTCAAAAGTATTGAATCACAGAATGTGCGAATGAACATTGTTTAAAGAATGGGCCCTAAAATATGACTAGGTAGTGAATTGGGATGAGAGAACCTAACTGGCCATAGATGGTCCGTGGTCAGGGTCTTTTAGAAACCTTTGCCTGACTATCAAAAGAGACCTTGTGTGACAACGAGATCGCCACCATAGGAGACGGCTACTGAGCCGCCATTCCAACGGAGAGTGTAGCGCACACCAAAACCCTCGATCGCTTTCCAAATCGCCTGCCACATCAGTAGAGGTCCCTGTTTTCTTTCACTTACTAAAAATGTGAAGTTTATGATATAAGAGAGTGTATAAACTAAAGAATCAAACCTATACGTTGGGAGAGATTTTTAGAATGTTGATTAATTAAAGTAACTGTAAATTTTGCGTATCTACTCCATCCAAAACCCAATTTTTGAGCAGAGTCCTCAGCAACAATCAAAGATAAAGATAAAGATTCTTTATAGTTATTTTCATTGGATTGTGCCACCACACGCCTACAAGCCAATTTTCATTGGATTGTGCCACCACACGCCTACGAGCCAAAAAAAAAAAAAAAATGTCATTCCAAATCGCATAACAGGGTATTGTTCTCTTACAAACTACATTCATTCATCGATCAGAAAATAATGCGAAAAGAGAAGATCCGACGTCAAAGAGGAGACATTGTTAATCTCCCAAGTGAACTTGTTATCGACTAGACTTCCCATTGAAGTACCCTAGAAAGTAGAAACCGAGAGAGCAAAAATATCGGTGGATTTTGTACTGTTGTTTTTTCTCCATTTGAGGGTTTTTGTACTGTTGTTTGTTCTTCATTTGTGCACCAGTCCAAATGTCCAATGCTCTATTTTGGCACATTTTCACAATTTTGGTCCACTTGTTTGACATGAAGATTTATCTTATAAATTTCATTTAGGGCAGTTAATATTTATATTAATTTAAACTTTAAAGTAAAATTGTTATGAAAATTTGAATACTTTATGTTGAAAAAATTCAGATAAATTTCACATGAAAACCTCATTTAAATTTATTTAAGTATAATTTCTAAAATTAAATCAAGTTATAAGATAATTTTAAAGCAAAATTTTGATCAAATTGTTTTCTTATCAATATATAAAAATTTACAAAAATGTGAATTGACCTTAGTGCAGTGGCCAAAGGTAAGTCAGTGTTTCTTTTCTCGGGCTTCTCGTCTAGCTTCACCGGCTCTCTCAGCGGTGTAGGTTGGCTTTGCTTCTGGCGTAGATGGCTTCGTTAGTATTTTCGGCCGGCTATGTTTCTGACATCGGTGGTTTCTTCAACACCGATGGTCGGCTCTGTACTCCGGCATCGAGCGGCTTCCTTAGCATTGATAGCTGGCTTATCTCTAGTGGTCTCACCGCTCATCTCTTGGGCGAGACTTCGCTACTTTTGGCTCCGGTTTTTCTGGATTTAGTATTTTATTTTCTCTCCTTGGATTTCAATCTTGTATCGGTTTCAACTGGTTTTAATTGCATCTATCTTCCTTTAATCTGAGTTTGTAATTCGCTGGTCCTCTCTTGTTTAAGGGGCTCAATTTGGTTTGCATGCAATTAGAGTAATTGATGGTATAATTCATATGCCGATACTGGTTGGATAGAGGCAGTTTGTTTGTTTTGCAGGTTCAGTGGCGGAAGCTTTGATCCAATCTAGATTTGTTCAAAGGAAGTTATTAGCAACAACAACAACCCTCCAACTGTTACAGAGGTTTTGCTCAGCAAAACCGGTCCAAGCCTAACACCAGTTATGGATCCTGCGAAGCCCAACAAGCCTTCAATATTGGCGCCAAAACACTGAAACAGGACCACACACACAAATGGTGTATTCTCGACAAAAGGAACTCTGCCACACAGCTTTCTCAACAATAAATTTGGGGTTTTTGGATCTAGTGTTATCATGTGTCAATAGGACACCTATCTAGGGCATCAGTCCAAGTCCCCTCATATAAATATGAAATGTCTCTCTTGTAAAAGACCTTGAGTTGTCAAGATTAATAAAGTTCTTCTTCTCCAAGTTTTATTCTAATATCTCTTTAAGCTTTCATGGTATCAGAGCTATGGAAAACTTAGCTTCAGTTTCTTTGTTTTCACAACCGGTTTCGGCTGTTGCAGTCATGTCATCTCAAACTGCAGCAGAAATTTCTCAACCCATCACATCTCAAATCTCAACTTCAATCTCAGTTCCTCTAAATCTGTCAGTCTCTTCACCGACCCCTCAACCTACCATCTCACCACCGATTCCTCAACCTACTATGCCGCCTTTCCCAGTTCCTTCTGCAGCAACGTTTATTCCACCGACAATGACTATTTCTCAGTGTGTTATCCTGAAGCTAACTGACAATAACTACTTGCTCTGGAAAATGCATTTTGAGCAGTTTTTATCCAGTCAAATGCTTTTTGGTTTCGTTACTGGTGCCATACCTCGTCCTTCTCCAACAATAATGGTTCAGAATGGAGATCGAGTTGCAGAGGTTAGCAATCCAGAGTTCATGAGATGGATGCACGCAGACAAGCTTGTTATGGCTTGCCTAGTTGGATCTCTCTCTGAGTCAGCTCTTAAAAGTGTCTATGGTCTTCGTTCTTCCTCTGAGGTATGGTTCTCTCTTGCCAAACGATACAATCGTGTTTTTACCACTAGGAAGCTAGATCTGCAGAAGAAAGTTTATGCAACAGATAAGTTGGGAAAGTCTATGGCTGTGTATCTTGCTGAAATAAAATCCCTGTGTGATCAACTTGACTCTATCGGATCTCCTTTGTCAGAACATGAGAAGATTTATGGGGTTTTGACTGGTCTAGGTCGTGAGTATGAGTCTATTTGCACTGTGATTGAAGATTCTATGGAAACCTATCCAGTTCCATGTTTTGATGATATTGTTTTCAAGTTAACAAAATTTGAAGATAAGATTAAGGCATATGTAGCTGCAACCGCAGTCATACCTCATCAAGCCTTTTGAAACTTGTATCTTTCTTGTGTGTGTGTGTGTGAAATGGAATGTGAATGAATGATATGATGATGAACAATGGTGAAAGCAAGGTGTTTCAATTCCCCTTATGCAATTGTAGTATAAGAGGTATCAATCCTAATTGAGTGAATGCAAGCAATCAGGGTGTGCAATACTTGTCTAAGTTAAGCCAATTATAGAGGGTGTTTGCCACTAACAACCTATTGCAGAATGTAAAATGCAGAATGTAATAGCTGAATGGACAAGATACTAAATGTAATGGAACAGAATGATTATGGCAGTAATGAAACTAGAACATATATCAAACTATAGTAATGCAGGTAATGAACTAATGCAAGGAAAGTAATGAACAGGAAACTAAATGAATGCAACAGAAATGCAACTAGAATGAAATAAGAAACAAGACAGGACAGACACGAATCATAAACAAGAGTTCTGGGAATGAACTCGAGCAAGCACTCGATCGAGTGTTGATCGAGTGCAGGGTCGAGCTGGACAAAAACGTAAAACAGAGCAATGCAGACAAAACAGAGCAAGACAAAAGTAAATCAAACAACGATCAAACAACAGGATTTAGACTAAGAAATCAATAGACAAGGAAGATCTTAGGGATGGATTCATGGGCTGAACTTAGATTGTGGTTATCTAACTTGATCAACAAACCTCAATCAACATGAGCTAATCCCTAGACATTAATCTCTAAGAACATGTTAATCCACTCTCATGGCAAAAACAATCAAGCTCATATATTTCTAGACTTGTTCTCACAAAGTAAAGAATCTATACAAGCAAGCATTAAGCAATATGTCAAGAATCAAACAAGACTTCTAATCTCTTAGCAAGCCTAATGATATTCTCTAGATCTAGCCTTATCTATGCACCTTAGACACTGGTGTGATGCTAAGAAGCTTGAGATCAAACCCTACCCTCTCAGTTATAGGATCAGCATTAAGAACATCTAGCCTAGAAGAGATCTACAACAATCAAGCTTGACCAAATCAAATAACCACAACATCCATCCAGCCTAAACCATCCCTAAGAGCTAAGGAAACTACTCACAATCACACATGATGAACAGCAAAGTCATAAACCCAGAAAAACACAAAACTTGCATGATTAGAAAGATAAAAAAAAAGATCTACAATATTGGAGAAGGAATCAAACTCGAATTCTTGATACTTTGAAAGTTATGAAACAAACAAGTATGAAGAATCTTGTGTTTTCTCCTTCAAAAGAGGTACAAGATCTAAGAAAATAAAAGTGCAAAAAGCATAAATCCCAAAAAAGGTAAAATACTAGGTTTTAGAATATCTAAAAAACTCTCTCCTTTTGTGGCTGCAGGGTACAAGGTCCTTAAATAGGAAAAAGGAGGGGAAGCCCTAAAAATGCTAAAAGACAAAATAGCCAGGTGGCTCGGCCAACTCGACCCGGTGCTCGATCGAGTGACCGGTTGAGTTGGGTTTTCTTGTGCTCCTTCCACTCGGTCGAGTCACTCTCAGCACACGGTCGAGTGTCTGGTCGAGTGGGCAGTCGAGTTGGACTCCGGACCTTGGTTCTCCAGCCTTAACTCCTTTGCTTTCTCCTCATGATTGCTTCACTTCTCCTCAACATTGCTTCCATGCTCCTTAGGCTCCAAAATCACCTGTTTATGCAAGAAAAGATGCAAATGCAATGCAACTACACTATAATGCAAGAACAATCCTAAAACTATGCAATAATGGTTAAAAAGGATAGCAAAGGATGCAAAAGATGTGAATATATTAAGGGAAAACAGGGTAAAATATGTGAACATCAACACCCCCAAACTTAGTTTTTACTTGCCCTCAAGCAAATAAACAAGACATAAGAAGGTAGGTGAGGGTTGAAAGTGGGATCTCAGCTCCTAAAGCTTGCAAATAAACCAGCTAGAATCAATGTCCAAGTTACTAGTACTATGATGCAAGTTGAATGAGCTGTACTTAAAGACTTTAGACAAACCTATCACAACCTTTACCGATTTGAGCCTTAGATGTCCACATGCATTCAAATCAACCATTTCCTTTAACATTCATTTAATCAAGAACATGGATCAATCTTATGCAATGTTTTAAACTCATTTGGCTTGGAAATAAAGGTTTAGAGACAATGATGGTCTCTGTTTAGAGTGGGGCTTATCAATATCAAGGTTCTCTCATAAAAAATGGATTGAGCTTTAAAAGAATGTTAAAGGTAAGAACACTTAGACACATACAAGAACAAAACCTTGTCTACCCAAAAGTAACCCAAGTGTTTGATACTATCATTCTAAGCCCAAATGATCCTAGTTCTACCCTTTATCTTCTTCTCTTCTCAAATACCCTTTTCTCTTTTGTTTTCAAGCCTTAGGAGAGGTTTCTTATTTGATATTTCTAGTGGAATGGGAGATTCTTACTTATTTGCTATGGTTCTCTTTTCTTCTTATTCTTAAGACATAAAAGCATTTTGCTATACTCTTCTTTTTCTTTCTTTCTTTTTTTTTTTTTGACTGAAACCATCTTTAAACAATATCATACTTCCCATTCTTTCACTAGACTTTGATTTTACTTAAACACATTCCCCTCCTAAAGACTCTAACCTTTTCTTTCTCTTTTCCTCTTTTCTTTTCTTTCTTTTTCAAACAACCAAATTCCAAATCCAACAATGAAATCACCTAGTCCTATCTAGTTTGGAAAATGCAAACTAGAACTACACAAGGCATTATTCTTGTCAGTTCAAACCTAACACTTTCTACCAAGCTCAATCCCAAAATAGGCCTTACACACTCAAGAATAAACATGGCTTGAAAGAAGGGTTGGTTAAGGGTATTGGAAACTGATTTTAATGATTCAATCAGCTACTTGGATCAACAAGAGTGGTAAAAAGGAGAAAGATGATCCAAATATGTATATGGTATCCATGAGTTTAAAGCAATGCACAAACTGATAATTACAAGTCAATATTAGGTTCATATAAATAGGAAATGGCATCAAATCACAACATGCTTCAATTTAGACCAAATGCAATGCAGGAATTCAAGGCTTGGTTCAATCTTATGCTTCTAACTACTCAACTAGCATCAAAGTACTATTAACTTGGGCATTGATCCTAGTTTAGTGAATTAAACAAGCTAACAAGGCAAAACTCATCATAGATCCCTAATGCAAATAATTAACAGTCCTACATGAAACATGCTAAACAAGATGCTATTATGCAATGCAAACTACATGAACACTCTTTTTTTATAAAGATTTTTGCAAAAAAATTCAAATTTTTAGGGGTTTTCTATGCCTTAGATGCTATGCAAAAACTAACATGATGATGCTAAAAATTTGAAATAAGAAAACAAAACACAACATCAAATGCTATCTCAAACCCTCCCCCAAACTTAAATCACACAGTCCTCTGTGTGAAAGAAATTTGTAAGAGGATTCAAGACAGAAAACAAAACACAAATGAAGGTGATAGTGGTACCTCAAGGATTGGAGAAGAAGCTGTCCACATCCTTATTCATGCTGTCAAATGTGTATTTGGGGTCTGGTTGTGACTTGGAAAAGGTGATTGGGGCAGCTCGATGATGGCAACTGACTGGGACTCGGTCGAGTACGTGCTCGAGTGGGGGGGTCGAGCTGAGCTGCGAGTGCCAAAACTCTGACCTTGTTGCTGGTAGAACTGGTGCAAGAGTGCTGGATCCATGAAGTACTGGGATGGGAAGGGAGGGTAACCTGGATAGTTTGGATAAGCAGCTGGAGCTGGGAAACCATAAGGTGTTCTGGACTGGAACTCGGCCGAGTGCATTTGGGGTGCTCGGTCGAGTGGGTGCTCGAGTGACCCGGTCGAGTGCCTTGAAAATTGTTGTTCTCGGCTACTTAAACTCCTCTTCCTCTGAATTGGCTCGTACATGGAGGCTCTAGCTGGTTCCACAGGGTTTCCAACTCTTGAAAGTGCTCTGATTAGGAATAATCTGCAGGGCATGAATGGATATCCGATACTGGTGCTACAACACACATCACAAACTCAACAACTGCCTTACATAATGCTCAACCGTATGCAGGAACAGATTCAGTGATTGTTGGAAATGGTGAGTTTCTTCCAATAACGCATGTTGGTTCCACAACTCTTCAAGGTAAGTTACCTCTAAAAGATGTTTTGGTTTTTCCTAATATCACTAAGTCACTCCTATCTGTGTCTAAGTTGACTGATGATTATCCATGCTCTGTAAAATTCGACTCACACTATGTTAAAATAAAGGATCTGCAGACAAGACAGCTCCTCACGACAGGAAACAAGGACAATAGTCTCTATGTGTTAAAGGATTCCAAGCTCAATGCTGCCCTCTACTCCAACAGACAACAAGTTGCCAGTGAAGAGATATGGCATCAAAGGCTCGGTCATCCACACAGTGAGATTCTGCAGCTCTGGTCAAGAAACAACTGTATTGTTCTGAATAAGGCACCTTCTCATATATGTGAAGCCTGTCAACTAGGAAAGATCAGTAGACTACCTTTTCTTTCTTCAGACTATGTTTCTTCTAAGCCCCTAGAACGCATTCACTGTGATTTATGGGGTCCCTCTCCAATTGTTTCTCCTCAAGGTTTTCGCTACTATGTTATTTTTGTTGATCATTTCTCAAGATTCACATGGTTTTATCCTCTCAAGAGAAAATCAGACTTCTACTCTATTTTTCTGCAATTTCAACAATTAGTCGAGAACCAACTTCAATTAAAGATTCAGATGTTCCACTGTGATGGAGGGGGTGAATTTATCAGTACACAATTCACTACTCATCTCTCAAATGAAGGGATTAAACAGCTCATTTCGTGTCCTCATACACCACAACAAAATGGTCTTGCTGAACGCAAACACAGGCATATTACAGAACTTGGTTTGTCAATGTTGTTTCAGAGTCATGCACCACAAGAACTTTGGGTCGAAGCCTTTTTCACTGCAAATTTCTTAGGAAACTTGTTGCCTTCCTCTGTGCTGCATAACAAAGCTAGTCCTTATGAGGTTTTATATCAGAAGAGTTCGATTTACACTGCTCTAAGAGTTTTTGGATGTTCATGCTATCCTTATCTTCGTGATTATGGCATAAATAAGTTTGATCCAAAATCTCTGCATTGTGTGTTTTTGGGGTACAATGAAAAGTACAAAGGCTATAGGTGCTTGCATCCTCCAACTGGGAAAGTCTATATCAGTAGACATGTCTTGTTTGATGAAAAGCGGTTTCCATATACAGAAATATACCATGACTATGCTTCGAAGGCTACGACTCCATTGCTTTCAGCTTGGCAATCCTGTTCTATTTCCTCTTCAATGAGTCCCTCATTATTGTCTACTGCTAAAGAAACAGAGAGTTCTGAGTGTACGACAGGCCTTGACCCTGCTTCTATAGGCAACAACTCTCTTGTTTCAGCCAGCAGGATGGATATAAATGAGTCTTCGTCTCATATTGTCTCATCGTCAAGCATAGTTCCTCAAATTATGTCGGATGCTCTTTTTTCAGAACAAGACTTTCCTCCTCTGGCTACAAGATCATCAACAACAAGACCTGAACCGTCTCTTGATCCTGTCTCCATCCCGAGAGTTGATTCATCTGCAAATGACGAAGTTATTGACATGAATCAGGAATCCTCTAACACAGCAGAAATCAACGATATCAACACTAGTGAAGATCTTCCACCAACAACATCTACTCATCCAATAATCACTCGAGCCAAGTCAGGGATCGTCAAACCAAATCCTAAATATGTGTTGTTCACAGTCAAAAGCAACTATCCTGAACCGAAAACAGTAAAGGCAGCCTTACAAGATGAAGGTTGGACTGACGCTATGGGAGAAGAAATGACTACTATGCGCGAAGTTGATGCATGGGACTTGGCTCCACCCGAGGAAGCTGAGCATGTTCTGGGTTGTAAATGGGTTTTCAGAACTAAGCTCAATGCTGATGGTAGTCTTGACAAGTTAAAAGCAAGATTAGTTGCTAAGGGGTATGATCAAGAAGAAGGAGTTGAATTCATTGAAACCTTTAGTCCGATAATCAGAACAGCTACCATTCGATCTGTTCTTCACACTGCAATTGCTAAGAATTGGAACATTAAGCAGCTAGATGTAAAAAACGCTTTTTTGCATGGAGATCTTAAAGAAACGGTGTATATGCAGCAACCACCTGGTTTTGAGGATCCTCTAAGACCTGATTATGTTTGCAAACTTAAAAAGGCAATCTATGGGCTTAAACAAGCTCCCCGTGCATGGTTTGATAAGTTCAGGAACTATCTCTTAAAGTTCGGGTTCTTTTGCAGTATCCCGGATCCTTCACTGTTTATCTACAGACAAGGCAAGGATATGATGTATCTACTGCTCTATGTTGATGATATGATACTAACAGGAAGTAATGATCAATTGATTAAAGGATTCTTGGAATGCTTAAAAAATGAGTTTCGGATGAAAGACTTGGGTCCTTTACATTATTTTCTAAGAATACAAGCTCATTTTCATGATGGTGGTCTTTTCTTGAATCAAGAAAAGTATGCCAAAGATCTTCTAGTGACTGCAGGTATGCTTGATTGTGCTCCTATGCCAACTCCATTACCTCTTCAGCTTGATAAAGTTGAAGGACAAGATAAAGCCTTTTCTGATCCCACTTATTTTCGGAGCTTGGCTGGAAAACTGCAGTACTTAACTCTTACTCGACCAGATCTCCAATTTGCTGTTAATTTTGTGTGTCAGAAGATGCATAATCCTACTGTTGCAGACTTCCATCTCCTAAAACGTGTTCTACGATACTTAAAGGGCACAATTCATATGGGAGTTGATATAAGTTCAAGAACAGACTCTGCTCTTCGTGCCTACAGTGATAGTGACTGGGCAGGCTGCAAAGAAACCAGACGTTCTACAGGAGGTTTTTGTACTTTTCTTGGAACAAACATCATATCTTGGTTTGCAAAACGTCACCCTACAGTCTCCAAGTCCTGAACTGAAGCTGAATACAGAACCATGTCGTTTGTTGCATTTAAACTAAAGTGGATTACTGCATTACTTAACTCACTTGGTATAGATCAGCAGGACACTCCCGATTTATACTGTGATAACATCTCAGCGGTTTATCTCACTGCCAATCCAGCTTTACATGCCAGGTCTAAACACTTTGATGTGGATTTTCACTATGTTCGTGAAAGGGTTGCGCAAGATGCCTTGGTGGTTAAACATATTCATGCTGAATATCATACTGCAGATATCTTTACCAAATCTCTTCCTTGAGAACCTTTCAACAACAAGCCCAACACCAGTTATGGATCCTGCGAAGCCCAACAAGCCTTCAATATTGGCGCCAAAACACTGCAACAGGACCACACACAAATAGTGTTCTCGACAAAAGGAATTCTGCCACACAGCTTTCCCAACAATAAATTTGGGATTTTTGGATCTAGTGTTATTATTTGCCAATAGAACACTTGTCTAGGGCATCAGTCCAAGTCCCCTCATATAAATATAAAATGTCTCTTTTGTAAAAGACCTTGAGTTGTCAAGATTAATAAAGTTCTTCTTCTCCAAGTTTTATTCTAATATCTCTTTAAGCTTTCAGAAGTTATATTGTTAAGAATCTGGAGTTCAAAGCTTTAGCCTAGTTTTTCTTTTTGGATTTGAAACGTTTTGAAGAAAAGCTTGTGTTCGGTGATTCCTTGAAAATTGAAAAGCTGCTAATTGAATATGAAGAAGATTTTCAGATTTGCATTAAGTGGAATCTTTTTCTCATCAAGCTGAACTGGAATCTTGTCTTTACTTCTTTGAGCAAAGATTGAGATCGGTCGAGCAGTCAGTTTTCCGGCAATTTCGGCCGGACTAGATGCTTTTCGGCGACACAACAACTGCTGGTGATCGGAGATTTCCACCTCTTCGTCTTTTCACATGTCTTCCAACGTGTTCTCCAAAGCCACGTGTTATGTGTTGTATTTGAATTTTCCATATCCAAGGGTTTCCTTATTAGGCTTTTGTTTAGTTTTAATGGGCTAATCTCTTGTTTGTAAAATTGACTTGTTACTTTGGCTGTGTTTGTGTACGATGAATAAAACACAGTTGCTACAAAAAAAAGAAAGACGTCTCTCTTTTTTTCTTTGTTAATTTTTGGCTATTCATTATTATAACTATAAATATTGTGTGAGAACTAATGCTCTCATAAGATTTAGCCAACATAACATGTATACGTCGTGGAAAGCGAATCTCGATTTTGTTCTTTTAAGTTATGGCCTGGAAATTGCCAATGACTCCAGTACGTATGTGTTTATATAATACTTTATCGAGTGCGTATGTTTGACTTTTCTTTGCAAAGTACTTCATCGTGATACACTATACATACATAACAATGCGAATGTCTTATGTCGGTGCATATGATAGGTAATCTACTGCAAAAGTTTGGAATATGATATTAGCTTTATATGATGACAATTGACAACCTACACAATCGACATGTTTTATGTATCTTCTAGAATCACAAACGTGGACTACCCCTTGTCGACGATGCTCATATAAAATTAGGCTATAAAATCAACTTTAAAATTTTGTAGCGCGATTCTTACTTAAATTAAACGCACAACTCTTCTAATGGAAATATCTCATCCTTTTATTAAATTAAGAATAAAAACTTAAAAATATGAAAAACAAGGACAGACGTGTGTCGATTCACCACTCTGATGTCACTTTGACTGCGATGATTCCAAATCTCTTCATCTCAGATTTTTCTTTTGTTTCCTTGTTTTTTACCATTTTTCGGCAAGCTTTCAAATTTTAGACTATTCACTAAGTATATCCTAAACCTTTTATTTTGATTAATGATATTTACATTTACATCAAACAAAACAAAAAAAAATGACAGAAGATTTCTCAAATGTATCTTTGGTATTTTTTTTTTGTCGACGTATCTTTGGTATTTAAGTTGATATTTTCTTTACACTAGTTTTTGTTTAATTGGTTCAACTTTTATTTTTAAATCTAAAATTAAATATATAATTAATGTATAATAAAATATAAAAATTTTGATGTTAAGATTTTTTTTTTTTGGTATGTAATCCAGAGCAGAGCGGACATCATACTGTTTATATACTCAAATTTGGAAAGGTAAAATGTCCGCCAAAACTAAAGCATTCTATATAGTAAGTAATCATAAGATGTGTGTCAGTTACCGTAAATTTTAGAAAACGGTATATAAATTGTGACGTAGGATGTGATAAATGTGGGTGTCCAGAGAAAGATATTGTTGTAGATAATTTGGCACAAAAATTAAATTTATATCAGACCGCATTATATTATATATATAAATAATATTCTTTAGCATTGGTTTACTTGAACTAATCTAATATAATGTAATTGTTAACAAAAATACAAAATATGTTTTTGGATATCTAAATCATTAGACATGTTTTAAGAACAGCGGTAACGTGTTGTAAAAGTACTTAGGTTATAACTGTTGTTTATATTGATTCAAAGTGCTAATTACCATAGTAGTTCTCTTTTCATCGAAAACCAACTTTTTGACCAAGGATATTGCTTGTAACGTCGTCACAAGGACTTTACATTTCTTACCTTGCATTAGGTTAAGGTGGTCCGTCGTGGCTGCAGGAGAGAATAGAAGAGGGTCGACGGAGTGGTGAGTGAGGCCCTGTTTTCTGTCTATGCTCTCTGTTTTTAACTTGTTGCTTCTGATTTTTGTACTCGTGACCTTTTTGTTAACCGAAACGCAGATATTAACATAACAGACAAAAGTTTTCGAAATGCAAACACGTGTTGGCAAAACAAGAACAGACAAAAAGAACTTCTATTAGTCTTCTTCTTACGTCAAAAACTTGTACTAGTCTGAGATATATAATACAAAATTTGAACAAGAAAGATACAAATATTACGAATGAAAATGATATCCTTTTTTAGGCAAAGGTGGAATGGAAATCTGTTATATTAAAAAGATAAAAAAAAAATACTACGAATGATGCAATGTAAAGTCAAATCAATTGAACAATTGGAAAATACAAATGTTTTCATTATAGCTAGCTATAAGTTGACTGAATGAAATAGTCAATGTAATACTCTTAGACGTGTGTAAAATTAAAAAAAAACTTTCTTGCCATATGTATTTGATCTGTTGATGTGTATTTCTTGAAAAGGTTCAAATTAAGGAGATGCAATTGTAGAAAATTCACGTACAAAGCTCACAACTATAAAAATCTTACAAAGCATCTTATGAAGAGAGTATATATATGGGGAGATTGATCAGAAAGGCTTACACACCAAAAGATTTGTCAAACGAATTTATTAGTGATCTATGAAATTGAAAACATGACAAGGATAAATAAACAAGAACAACTCTTCAAAAATCTTGTTTTAACTTAGTAAACCATTGTTGAAGAAAGACTCTACCAAGTCCATTTCAGTCTTTTTCAAACACATTCCTATCTCCACACCACCCGATTCATCACGTCTCTCTGCCATCGAGATCGCCTCTCCTTGGTCAATAGAGACAATATCAACCTTAACGGGTCTTCCCCACCCAAAATCCGACTCGTATATTCCCAACCGGGTTGACCCGGCTATAGCCCCAAACTGTGTGCTTCCTCTTTGGAAATGGAAACTGTCCGCTACCTCCTTCACGATCGTCTCTATCTTTCTTGAACTAAATCCTTTGACCAAATCGCTTAGGATCTCAACTGCCGTTATGAACGATCCCTTCTCTTCAGTAAACTCGGCGGCCTTGTGGTCGTAGCTACCCACCGGAAACATGCAGTTTCCGAAGTACGTCGCCGGAAGCGGCGGATCCAACCGCTGTCTAAAATCTCCAACGAACAGTAAACTCACGGACCTTTCTGTGCTTCCTCCACGAGCCTTCACGTAGCAGGTCCACGGGTACGCGTAGGCAACCACGAAAGTCGACAAGTGAAGGCTCGGTGACTCGTTCTTGACTTGCTCTCTAAGTCTCTCTACGTCATTGCGAGAGAGCACGAGCGTGGCCAAGACTACGTCATCTCCGAGTTCCTTTGCGGGAAACGGAGTTAAGCTTCTGATGTTTGTTTTGTCCTCTCTGAGAGATCTCACCGTCGCAATCGTCTTTTCATTGAGTCCCGTAAAATCTTTCAACAATGACCGATCATAAGATGGAGTTATATTCTCGGGCAGAGAGATTACGTTCTCGAGTTGCTGTTTACAGATGTGAGCCCAAGCTTTGATGAACATGCTTGATGTTTTCCCATCCAAAACAGCATGGTGTGATGCTACACCAATGGAGATTCCTTGGTTCGGGAACAACGTGATTTGTGTAGAGAAGGCGGTCGCTGACTCATTTGAAACCGGTAACTTGGGTAGCAAGCTGTGTAACTCGGACACTAGGCGTTGTCCATAGCCAGAAAGATGAGAAAAATCAGCGTTTGTCTCGGCTATGGTCATCAAAACGGCGTCGTTTGGAGATACGACTATGCTTGGCTTGGGCTCGTTTTGGTCCCAAGTGATGCTGCCTGAGAGAGGGAGATAGTTGCGGAGGACAAGGGAGAGAGAGAGAGAGAGCTTAGGGAGGATGATGGAGTGGAAGTGCTCATGGGTCGCTTCGGTGAGTTTGTAGAAGAAGACTCGTTTGACTGGGTGAAAGAGTAGCCATGGGAGATCCAAGAACGTTAAAGGGATGACGAGCAAGTCCGAGTAGCCGGCAGGGCTGATTCGGGCAATGTCAATGATGTGTAGCGTCATTGGTGAGGAAGAACCGAATAAGGTAACAAGATTGATTTTTTTTTTTTTTTGGTAAGAAGGTAACAAGATTGATTGGAGTTATCAACTGAATGAATGATATATATATATAGTGCCCCGAAACCAACAGCAAAAGTAAATCATTTTAATATGATGTCGGTATGGGTTATATGATTTCACTAATACAATACTAATAATATGATATAATATAAAGAAATAAATAATAATAAAAAGTAGGAATGAAAAGTAAGAATATGGGAAGACACACGCGACAACGTGTAATTGGTTTAAATTTTTAACTTCTTTTTTAATTTTAAATAAATAATTAAACTACATAATTAATAATAATTTTATTATATAAATTTTGGTTTTTAAAATAGTCACTAACAAAGATTTTGACTCTGTGTCAAATAATTAATTTGAAATTTTGACATATGTCAAAAAAATTAAAATAAGAAAACTAACAATTTATGTAAATTGTAAAAAAAAAAAATTCAAAGTTAGTGTTTAATGTAATTATGACATATGTCAACTTATCTAATCGTTGGCTTTCTGTCGACAATGGATCCTTTCTCATGCACCAGCTCATCCCTCCAAATGAACAACAAGAAACAAGACACAAAAAAATAGAAATCAATCCACCCATCTCAGAAACAACGAATTACACAAATTTTAAAATTTTTATATAAACCATTTTCCAGTACTCACTTTGAACAAGAAGTCAAGAAGGATTGATGGAAAAAAGCGACACAATACAAGCAGAACAACCCCAACACGGCACATCAACGCTCTGACCTCTTTTTCCTCTCCTTCCCACACCAAAACAAGCACCAAACCAAGCAAAACTCTTTCCTTTGATATCTTACTTGATCTGATGTCCCAATCGGTCACAATTTAAGTATTTTAGTTCGGTGAAAAGGAAGGTCGAAATCTTTTTTTATTGATCGGTGCCGAAACACAAAAGGACGAATTATAATTCAATTTAGACAAGTTACTGGTAATAGACGGGAAAGAATAGACGAGCTACGAGCTCGTCGGCTTTTTCTTAGTGGGTGAGTGGTACTTGTTATCCGTATTCTCTCCCATTTCGGTCAACCTCTTCTCTCGGACACCGTACACCCATTCTTATAGGGAACTATGTCGGTTTGTCCTCCGAAAAGACCAAACTGCCCCTCCTTCTTTGGAGGTTTATTTTGGGCCTTTTCTGGGCCAGGCTTTTTGTTGGGGTGAGGATCTACCCCTAACAGTAGTCCCCCCTTCAACGCCAGTTCGTAGCCGTTAGACGGAGAACTATCTGGTGTTAGAAGGAAGGTTCATCTTCTCCCAGATGGCTCGGCGTGAGAGCTTAACTCGTCTAAATGATCTCAGACTTTTTCTTTTGATCATTAGGATGGTAACTTTTGGACAAGATTCTAGGAAGCGAAAGGTCGCGTGTGGGATCCCCCGGTTTTTGATGTGTGGGGTCGAATCATCGTATGTGGTTCTAGGCGCGCGTGAGACCCGGAAGTCGTACCGCCGCTGAATGCGTGGAGTAATGATTGCATCTCTAGAATCCTCCATCCCTTCCTATAAATACTTCTTTCCCTTCTTTATTTTCTTTACCCTGTCTACGAGTCATCTTCTGCTCTCGAGTCATCAGGTACACTTCCTCCTCTTCTTCCTTTAAATCGTCTGTCTCCTTTATTTTGCTTTGGTTTATTCGCTTTCGATGGCTTCCCCCGGATCTGCTTCTTCCTACTCTTCTGCGGCGAGTCACCTTCGACGAGCGACCTCTTCGGATTCTGATGGCGTTGACAGACCAAGTCATGGTGGGCCTAGGTCGCCTCCGAGTCCTCATTCCGATACGTATTCGGATTCTTCTTTCTTGGATGAGCTTTAACGTCGGGCTTTCTCCTATGCGGCGGCTACGAGTTCGTCCCAACTTCCTTGCGCGATCCCCTCCTTGATTGATGAGGACTTGGACGATTCTGATATCCCCGTGAACGATATCGTTACTCGTGGGTCGTTGCCAGTTATCTCCTGTGCTTCCGGGGCGAGGATGCACATCCTCTCACATGTTCCTCGGACGAGTATCAACCTCGAATCGGCTGAGAGAGCTGTTAGGCTCGGCGGATTATATCCTCTTCCTCCCATTATTATTCCGGATGAAAGTCAACGTCCTTGGGATGTTCCGGACGGTTACATATGTCTCTTGGAGAAGCTTTTCACCAAGTGTGCGATCACATTTCCCCTTCCCGCTTTCTTAATGTCGTACTGTACTAACCGCAAGATGGCGATATATCAATTTTCGATGGCGACCTTTCGGAATGCAGTCGGCATTTCTATCATGGCCGAGTCAGTGGGGATCAATCTTTCGGTCGACCATTTTGAGGAACTTACTCGGTTTATTCCCATAAACCGAAACAAGACTCCGGGCACCTATTATGTTGGTTCGAGGAGGCCAATACTCGTCGAAGGAACGAAGGGGAAGATTTATAACTGGGCCGGGTCAAATTTCTTTCTGAAAGTAGTTTCGGGGGTCGTCGAAGATCCCTCAATTCCCTTATACACTGGGTGGAATCTTTCGCCCGGTAGACGACTTGCTCTGTATCCTCTTGCGTTGGTTTTATGTTATTGTAATTAACCCTATTTCTTGTCTTGCAGTTTCTGTGCCGAGGTGTCTGCTTCCCTATCCTGCTACTTTTCGTGCCGATGTTGACAAGATCAAGTCGTCTGGTCCTTACATTTGGCCGGAGACAACTCCTGCGACTGGGAAGAAGACCTGAGTGAAGAAAACTTCGTCGTCAAGTATCTGAGCGAGTTACGGGTAGCCGAGCTACTTTTTTATTTTATTTATTATAAATATCTTGTCCATTGGCAGTAATGGGTCGTCTAAACTTGGATGTTCTTGATGTGTCCGCTCGTTTTCATCGAGCTATTGGGGCGGCATCCGTTCCGCTTTCCGACCCCCCTCATTCACGTGACCGCGCGGAGGAGCTGTTAGCGGGAAGGAAGACTACATCGTCGCAAGACGCCCGTCTTGCTGAGGCTCGTGCAGGGAAGAAAGCTGTCGTTCCGCCTGCACCTTCTAATCGCCAGGTCGTCCCAGCTGGGGCACTTTTTTTAGAAAAAAGGAACGAAGATTCTGGTCGTTCAGAAGGTGCTGATAGTGCCGGGGGGAGTACCCCTCAAAAGAGGAAGGATGGTGCGGGCTCGCCTTCCCTAGTGACACCCTGCACTGAGTTATTTCGCAAAATTCATTTCGGTACAGGGCACCTTATGCCGGTCGACCGGGTGAAGGAGAAGGACTCGGTCACAGATGTTGCGAAGACATCGTTTAAGGTTTGTTTTCTTATTCCTCGGATGTCTGTTGTTATGGTCATCTTTTTTGTATGTTTTAACTGAGCCTTTCCCTTTTTTTGTCGTTCTGCAGCTTATTGCGACGATCAATTGGTCGGTTTCTCGTTACGAGCGCAGGATTCGTGAGTTAGAAGCTGCTGCTGCTGAGCTATCCCGACCCTTCTGCTAGCAAAGTCAATTGGCTCACAAATCAATTGTCGGAGGCCTTAAGTTCAAACCGAAAACTGAAGGAACATGCCGCAAAACTTGAACGCGGGTACAGCAGGTTGGTCACCGAGAGGGACGAACTTCTTGTCAAATTGGGGGCTGCTAAGTCGTCATGTGACGAGCTGAAGGTGGCACTGGAGGCTGAAACGAAGAGGCTGCGGGATCGTCGCGATGACTATGGGCATTACGTAAAAATTTCTGCTTATCGCCATCTCACTGGCCGTGCTCAGAGGCTCTTGTCGAAGCACAAGAGTTATGCTGATGCGTTCGAGTCTTCTCGTCTGAGGTTTCTGGAGTATAATCAAGCCGTCGGGAATGTACGCATGTTGGACACACTCGTCGCAGATGGCCAAATATCTCTCCTAGCTGACGGGGTGGTTGAGGGGGTTCAAAATATGGCTGCTCAGCTTAAGGAGGAGGTCGGACAAATCTTCATTCCCGATATCGTTGATGGCGACTTTAACATGTCCACATGTTCCTTCGACAAGGCGTCATGAGTGGGAGGACCAGGCGTCCAGCGATGAGGAAGAGGAAGCGGGGAATGCCGTAGCGATGGAAACTCCCGGTACTGAACGAGTGGAGGTACAGGACCATGAAGTTGTCGGCCAGGAGGGAGATGGCGGTGGGCGGGTCGACGCTCGAGCAGAAGGAGATGAAGGTGGTCGAGTCGTCGTTCAAGGGGAACAGCAGGACGAGCAGGTATCTACCCAGGAACAAGGGGGAGGTTCTCCGGTCGCCGGTTTGGTTTGATGGGATCGTAACCATATTGGGGTCGGCTCCGAAAATTATCTTGTTGTCGTGTTCAAGGGGTCGGCTCCCTTTATTATCTTGTTGCCGTGTTCAGGGGTCGGCTCCCTTTTGTTCGTTCTGTGTTTGACTCGCCGTTTATGGGGGTCGGATCTTTGTGAACCTTTATCCATTTATTTGAATTAGTTTCTTTTTATCTGGCAACCTCTATGATTCGTGTCCATCACTTAATGGGTGTGATTTCCGAGGTGTCTCTTACTGGTCGCTTGTCTTCGGAAATTGTGCATTTTATTATATAAATAAGCCTCAACTCTACCCAGCTCATTTCGGGTGTTTTATTTTGTTTGAGTAATTCATTGTTTTTAGGTCGGAGAAATTGCTCTTATGCCTGTAACAACGAGTTCGGCGTGGCTACGAAGTGCGCGAGAGCGACTTGCTGTGAGATGTGAAAAAGTAATTCGTTCGAAACTCGACTACTACCATGCTCGTATCCAGAGGCTAAGGGCTTATATCATTTCCCCTCATCATTCGTTCGAGCGCTATTTCCACTTATGTTGCATAGATGGAACCGTGGAGTGTCTCAAAATTTTGATCAACGGGGGGCTCTTTGTTCCGAAGTGGAGGTGGGACCGATTGCTAGAGGAGCGCTCTCGTCGTGAGGCATCGTTTGCTGAAGTGAGGATTCCTACCTTGAGGTTATTGGTTGGAGACCGTTTGAAGATCGTGCGGAGATTGACGCTTGCCGAGCTCGTATTGACGTGTTGCGTCGCTACATTTTTCAGCTAGAAAGCACGAGTCACTACTTCAGTGAGAGCAGTCGTTCTGAAGGGATTTGCGCGTATCTCGAAGAGATGGTCGCTAGGAGTGCTGACGTTCCGGGGGGTCGTGCTGAAGGATGTGAAGGCGTCGTGCCGTTATTGGCATACAGCGATCGGCGGGTTGGAGTTTAACGAACCTACCAACGCCGATCTGGGAATTGAATGATTGGTTTTGTATGCAGTGCTCGCTCGTCGAGTTTTTTTTTTGTATTTCTATTTGTGGTATGTGCCGGAATGGGGTCGGCTCCCGTATCAAACTATTGTTGATCTCTGAATCAACATTTTTTGTTGATTTAACGTATCCCCTCCCTTTTATTCGTTCTTTTTACTGTTATAAGCTGGTTAGATACGACGTGCGATGGGCGGTTTATTCTTATTACAAGTAGCAAATCGATTTTATCAGGTGCGACTTATGATCGGCTTAAGCCTGTTATAGGAGTTTCGACTCGGCTAATTTTATACAATCAGGTGCGACTCATGATGATCGGCTTACCCCTATAGTGCGAGTTGCGACTCAGCTTAAATAATACGTCGGAACGTCGAGTCGTTATCTGGCCAGATTAACGACTAAAATAGTTTGTGAAGTCGTTTGCGGATGATAACAATTCAAACTTGATATGATAAAGAAAAGGAGAATATATATTACTAGCAGTTGTGTCCCGTCAGACGGGACTGCCTACGTACCCTCCGATCCGGAGGGATCAAGCCGCTCGTAGTTCATATTACATGATTTTTCGAATTTAGAAAGAGTGAGCTAGTATAGCCGAGCTAGTTTTTTTTTTTAGTAATAGTAACGCTTTAGATGCATGGAGTTCCAAGATCTGGGTACCGGCTCACCGTTCATTGTCAAAAGCTCGTACACGCCGGGATGGACGACTTTGGACACCTGATATGGACCTTCCGAGTTTGCTCCCATTTTTCCAGTGTTTGGCTCAGCGGTATTCTCGAAAACCTTTCGAAGGACGAGGTCTCCTTCATTAAAATATCGGTTATGGACTTTCTTGTTGTAGTACTTGGCCGCGGTGAGCTGATAATTCTGAATTCGCAGAAGTGCCTTATCGCGTTCCTCTTCCAGCTCGTCGAGTCTGTCTAGGAGCATCTGACTGTTGAGTGCGGTATCTTGGATGAGCATTGTTCGTTGAAGACTCGTACTGCCGACTTCGGCAGGCGCCATTGCTTCCATGCCATAGGCCAAAGAGAACGGAGTTCGGTTGGTGGCTTCCCTTGGGGTTGTTCGGTAGGACCAGAGTACGCCATCGAGTTCGTCGGCCCAAGCACCTTTCTTGGCATCCAACCTTTTCTTCAGGCCGTCGAGTATAGTTTTATTCGTTGCTTTGGCCGGTCTGTTCCCTTGTGGGTATCTCGGCGTTGATTTCATTAACTTGTTTCGCCATTTTGCGCAAAAGTCTTCTAATTGCAGAGAGATGAATTGCGAGCCGTTGTCGATAACTATCTCGTAAGGGAGGCTGTGACGGCAGATGATGTATTTCCATACGAAGAGCTGGACGTCCTTGGCCTTGATATTGGTGTAGGACTCGGCTTCGACCCACTTGGTGAAATAGTCGGTGAGGACGAGGATATAGCGTTTCAGTCTCGAAGCAGGTAACAGGCCAATAATGTCTCTCGCCCAACGCATGAAATGGTACGGGGCTATGCCGACTCGCAACAATTCGGTCGGTTGATGGATAATGGGGGCGTGTCGCTGGCACTTCTCGCATTTGGCGACAAACTTTTCACAATCGGACATCATCATCGGCCAGTAATGGCCATGCTTTTTGATTCATAGTGCCAATGCTCGTCCTCCTGAGTGATTACCTTTAGCGCCTTCGTGAGTTTCCATCATGACTCGCTCTATGTTGTACCCGTGTAAACACAGCAAGAGGGCGCCTGATGCGGTCTATCGGAGCAATTGTTCCTTCATTAAGGTGTAGTGGTCGGCCTTTGTTTTCAATCACCGTTTGGCCCACTAATCCGTTGGTACGTCGCCGTCTGCAAGATAGGCGCGACTCTCGACCCGCCAATTTGTCTTGTCGTCGTCCGAAGAAGGTTCGAACTGTCGTCGCGAGGTCACGGTTCTCCAGGTGGTCCTGATCTCGTTGGGCTGGCGAAGAGCAAGGCAGGTTCGTGCGCTAGTTTCTGCTTTACTTGGCATGTCGATGCTTTCCACTGGGATAATCCGTCGGAGGTCAGGATCTGATGTTGACGCGAGTGCTGCTTAGGCGTCAGTCGGGGCTTTGTTCCCTCTCGGGATCTTAATGAGTTCGAACTCGTCAAAACGCTTAGACAGGATCCTAACCACGTCGAGGTTGGCGGCCATTGGTTCGGTTTTAGTATCGTATTCACCACTGAATTGGCTAGCGAAGAGTTGAGAGTCACAGAAGGATCTGATTCGGTTGATTTGCATCCCGCTGGCGAGTTTGAGGCCGGCGATGAGCGCTTCATACTCGGCAACATTATTGGTTGCCTGGAACCGAAGGTGGCAGGATTGCTCCAAAACTTCCCCGGTTGGAGATGTTAGTCGAATTCCGACGCCAGCGCCTAAGTGAGAAGACGCACCATCAACATGTAGGATCCACTGTCCATCCGTCGGTTTGGAGGGTGTTGGCTCGACACCTTCCAAAGGTAGTTCAATTAAGAAGTCGGCCAATACCTGGGACTTAGCGGCTGGGCGGGTGCGGAACTCGATATCATACTCGCTGAGTTCGATTGCCCATTTGGTTAATCGTCCAGATTGGTTTGGACTGTGCAGTATATATCGCAATGGTTGGTTGGACAGCACTACGATGGTGTGCGACTGGAAATACGGTCGGAGCTTTCGTGCCAAAGTGACGACTGCCAGGACAACCTTCTCGAATGTTGGGTAACGAGTTTCAGCATCGTCGAGTGACTTGCTTATGTAAAAAATAGGTCGTTGCTCTCCACGGTCGTCATTGACGAGCACTCCACTGACCGCTGATGCGGAAAATGCGATGTACAAGAATAAAACTTTGCCGAGCTCAGGCTTTGCAAGCACCGGAGGTGTTGACAAGTAACTCTTCAGTTTCCTAAATGCATCGTGGCAGTCCTCGTTCCACTCGAACTTCCCTTTGGTTTTGAGGAGTTGGTAGAATGGCAGGCATTTATCTATTGATCTGGATATAAAGCGATTCAGGGCGGTAATTCGTCCGATTAGTCGTTGTACCTTTCTGGCATTCTTAGGCGAGGGAAGGTCGATGATTGCCTTGATTTGATTTGGATTCGCTTCAATTCCTCGCCGAGTTACCAGGTAACCCAAAAACTCCCCTGATTTGACTGCGAAGGTGCACTTGGCCGGATTCAATTTCATCCCGTATTTATTCAGAGTATCGACGCATTACCGGAGATAGGTGATATGGTCGCAGGCGCGCTGTGACTTGACGAGCATGTCGTCTATGTATACTTCCATGGTCCTGCCGAGTTGTTCAGCGAACATTTTGTTAACTAGCTGTTGGTAAGTTGCTCCCGCATTCTTTAAACCGAAGGGCATGACCTTGTAACAGTAGGTTCCCCTTTCTGTGATGAACGACGTCTTTTCCTGGTCATCCTTGTGCATCAAGATTTGGTTATATCCCGAGAAGGCGTCCATGAAGTTCAGGAGTTCGTTGCCTGCTGTTGCTTCGACGAGCTGATCAATCTGAGGTAGTGGGAAACTATCCTTTGGACAGGCTTTGTTAAGGTCGGTAAAATCCACACAGACTCGCCATTTCCCGTTCTTCTTTTTGACGACTACCGGGTTAGCTAACCACTCAGGGTACTTTACTTCCACGATGGACCCGGGACCGAGGAATTTTTCAACTTCGTCGTTTACTACTTGCGACCTTTTAGGGCCTAGCTTGCGTCGTTTCTGTTTGACTTGCTTATGCGTCAGATCGGCATTGAGCTCGTGGGTTGTGACGGTCGGATCGATTCCTTTCATGTCAGTCACATCCAAGCGAACGTCAAGGTATTTGTTTTGAGAAAGAGGATCAGCTCGTCGCGCATTTCTGGAGATATCTTTGTTCTGATATTCACACAACGCTTCCTATCAGTCTCGTCGAGACTTACTTCCTCTGTGGCGGCGACGCCCTACTAGATTGGGATCAGTTTCCCGTCGGTCGGTGATGAGCTGTCGTCGCCGACCCGCTGCTTTGATTGCTTTAATTTCTTCGCTGTGCGAATCTTATGCTCAATCAAGAAGCAGGTCCTTGCGCTTAGCTGGTTGCCGCGCAACGTGTACACGCCTTTTGGGGTTGGAAATTTGATGCATTGATGGTACGTCGACGGGATTGCCTTCATCTTGTGGAGCCACAGGGTTCCAAGGATAACATTGTAAATAGTCGGCTTGTCGATGATGGGAAATCGGAAATATTTCGCCATCCCCCCGACGAAGATTGGCAGATCAACGGTGCCGACCGACATGATATGATCTCCGTTGAAACCGGTTAAAGAGTAGCACTCTGGCTTGATATCACTTTTGCCGACCTGCATTTGTGTCGGGACATTCCTGAAGATCACATTGACCGGGATTCTCGTAACCTCACTTTCGCCGATCAAGAGTTCGACGACCAATGGGTTGTTATGTGGGAGATCTAAGCCTTCCAGATCGCTATCGTCAAAGGATATTGGTGTGTTTTAGGAACTGATCCTAGATGGCCAGGATTTCTTCATTTCGGCTTTCTTAGTGTAATCCCATATTGACCTGACCGAGTCATTGCACCATGCGAGCCCTCCCATGATCATGTTTATCCGTCTTATTACTGGGGGACGTTGGTCGGGTTGATGATCAGTGCGTGGTCGTTTGCCATGATTGACGTCGTTCGGAACTTCTATCTCGTCCTCACTTTGGTCGGCGAGTGTCTTGGAGTCTTTAACAAATTTTCGGGTGATGTTTTTGGCTCGTTTGGTGTCGTTTTTTCCGGGTCGGGCTGTCTTGTTCTTGTCGGAATCGACCACTATTGCCCCCTTTTTATACCGCTCCATTAGAATCGTCTGGACGTAGCGACACTCTTCGGTTGCGTGGGTCGTACTTTGATGGAAATCACAGTATTGAGTCGCACTATTCTCACCCCCTTCCTTCCTAATGTAATTATTCTCGCCGATCGCGAAGGTTTGACGAGTTCGATCTTGGTTCCGGGAAAAATGTTGTCGTGGCTCGATGTGTTCGACCTTTGGAGCTACGACTATTGGTTGCTTAGTTTCAACGCCTGTTTCTTCGGCATGCTTCTTGGCATTGACCGCCTTTTCCTCTTCAACTTTGATATGCTTCGCGGCTCGCAACAGAGCGTCGGCTATGGTTTCTACGTGAGTCAAGGACAGTTCCTCCTTAAATCGAGATTCGTACCACAGCGCATTTTTGAGTGCGACAATGGCTGTAGCGTCCGGAATCCAGACGTTAACGACGACTTCTTTAAAGCGTCCGATGAAGGATCGAAGCGATTTGTTTCGCTCCTGGGTTAGGGCGTACAAGTCGGCATGGGAATTCTTGTTTTCCATCAAAACGGAGAATTGCTTCAGAAACTCGGTTATTAGATCCTTGATACTGTCGATCGACCCGGATGGAAGTCGTGAAAACCAACTCAGAGCAGTACCTGTCAAGTGCTCAGCGAAGACTTGGCATGCCCCGACATCATACTCTATCGGGCTGAACTGCAAGGGGCCGAGAGCTACTCCAAAGGTAAGCAGAAAATCCCGTGGGTCGACTGTTCCGTCATAGTAGCCCAGCCTTGGCTTGACTGCTCGTTTTACTGGTGTGGTTGCGAGTCTTCTAGAGAATGGCGTCCGCTGTGTTGCTTCGAGCATTACATCTACCTCGGGTGCTTTGCTCGTCGCTTTATGGAATGTGATTTCCATTTCTTGCATCGTCTCTCTAATTTCTCTCAGCTCAGCGTCCTTCGCCCTTTTGTCCTGTTCGTCATCGCGCGCGGTGGGATTTCGTTCAAGGCTGCTAGCTTGCGCATGCGATCCTCGCGTCGTTCTTGCTGAGAGAAAATTCACCGGGTTTTGCTGGATGGTGTGGAGGTGATTGATTTCCTCCTGAGAGCTGATTTGTGCTGAGATCAGCGCGTTTAACCGGGTGTTGGTTCGTTCTTCTTGCTGGTCGAGACGCGTTAAGAATCCACGGAATAGCTCGTCTATACTGGAGACGGGCCGACTGTTGAGCAAGGTGAGTTGTGTAGGGTTCTGCGCCGGCTCTGTGGTCGTCGGGCTTGTTAGGTTGGTCGCGATGACGAACGTTTCTGGACTTTCCGCTGCTACGGCCTTTCTTGGAGCGTCCGGAGTCGGGAGGACTCCTTGGTCCACTTGGTCCATCGCAGGAGTCATCGTTCCCCCCGACGAACTGGCTTCCTTGTTTCCTTCTTTGGCGATTATAATCATCTCGTCTAGCTGTTGCAGGTTCGTTCTTTAAACTTTCAAAGAAGATTTCGACTTGGCTCCCCCTACCTGGCACGCCAAATTGTTGATGTCCAAATCGGTCACAATTTAAGTATTTTAGTTCGGTAAAAAGGAAGGTCGAAGTGTTCTTTTATTGATCGGTGTTGAGGCACAAAAGGACGAATGACAATTCAATTTAGACGAGTTACTGGTAATAGACGGGAAACAATAGATGAGCTACGAGCTCGTCGGCTTTTTCTTAGTGGATGAGTGCTTGTATTTGTTATCAGTATTCTCTCCCTTTTCGGTCAACCTCTTCTCTCGGACACCGTACACCCATTCTTATAGGGAACTGTGTCGGTTCGTTCTCTGAAAAAATCAAACTGCCCCTCCTTCCTTGGAGATTTATTTTGGGCCTTTGCTGGGCCAGGCCTTTTGTTGGGGTGATGATCTACCCCTAACACAAACCCAAAACTCTTTCTCTCTTCTCTAAAGAACAACAAACACAAGTCTCTGCCACAAAACAACCAGGGGCATCGACTTTTAAGAAGAGAAGTTTAGTCTTTTTTAAACATAGACTAAACCGATGCAAAAAAATAGTGCTTCTTGGAACCCTTCTGGTAATGCTTCTTGAATGGTTGACGAGCCTCTAGGCGGCATAACTGCTACCAAAAACGGTAGACCTGTGAGCTCCAATCCTAAACAGAGTTCTTGAAATTGATCTATTTAGAAAAAGAAATGGGTGCCAAACGCACAATACACTACTGAGCATGGTTCGAATCCGTTTAACCAATTATTCCATCGATCTTCTAGCTGCTTACCATTCTTGCCTTGTGGCTGAGGTAACATCGGACCGGTTAAGAGAACTTTTCTCTGACATTCTCTTTCGATGAAATCACAAAATGTACCTTCGATCTCTGCGCATGTCCTTATGGCGACTACGTCAGAATTCTTAAGACCTGTGGTGACTCGATCAAAGAGAAATTTGCGGGTGTTTGCGAAGAATGAATAGACGTTAGCGTCATGTCCACGTAATGCTACTTTCGGTGAAGGATAACCTGGTGGAGGAGAACCTAATTCGGCACCAGGTGCAAGAAACATAGCTACAAAAGCTGCGAATACGATTTGGTAACTGACACTTTTGATTCCTAGTTCTTTCGCCATTTCTGGAATCCAGTCAACAAAATCGAAGAAGATTAGGTCAGGTTTCAAAGCACGAATCTCAGCTTCGATCTGTCCGCGTAAAAGATCCATGGCATCAGCGAGGACTCTCTTAGATGAGTTTGGCAGATCTGAGGTTGTCTCTGCGCCAACATGTAGACTATCAACTTGAGGAAGAGTAACATGGTAGAAGTAAATGTTGTCTGGGAACAAACTGAGAGCTTCGAGCTGTTTTCGAGCTTTCTTGGGAGACAAGAAAGTAACCCTATGACCTTTCTTAGCTAATTTGTTAGCTAGATGACGATACGGAATCATATGACCAAAACCAAACCATGGGTAAAGAATAGCATGAAACTTTGACCCCATTTACCTTTCCCCAAAATTGTTACAGCCCAAAACGAGATATTTGGATCTTCGAGAGAAGCAAACGAAAGAAATATTTTGTTCCCCCCTAGAAAAGAAAAATATGGTATGTGATCATCTGACGGATGATTTTAGTGGTGAAATTTATCTGTATTATTATCATCAGTGAGAGTGAGACAGTGAATGATTAGTTGGATTAGGTGGGAGTTGATTGGTTTTCATGTTTCACGTGTTAGTGTGATTGTCAAGATTGGTTGTGGTTGTCTTTATAGAAAACTACTTTGATTAATCCTTTTATAATAAAACGGAAGTACACAACATAATTTTATAGACTATATAATTTTAATAAGTTGGTTATAAATAGTTTATAGATTAATTGATAGATTAATTGGTTACAAGTTAAATAGTAGATGCAACCTTAATTTATTTTCGTAAGATTTAATTACTAGAGCACGTTGTTTCCGAAAATCTTAAAGAAAATATTCTAAATAATCATTTGATATCATCTAACTTACCATATTAATTTCCTTTATTAAATTATTCATCAAATAACTTTTTTTGATATCTAACTTAACATATTAATTTGTTAATTATCATTATAATTCACCTCTCATTTATATATATGAGTCTATTTTGTGAAATAAATAAATTATCATATTATTTATTATAATTGAAAATTATTTTTATTTCCGGATATACCATAAATTGAATTTTTAAAAACAAATATAAAATTTTCAATCTATAAAATATACAAGCTTTAGTAACATTATTCTTTAAAAATAATATCTATTGAATTAAAAAATTTCCTGAGTAACGGGTCAAAATTTAATATTTCAATTCAATTTCATATTTTTTTGTTGAATTTTATAATTTTATATAATATAGTAAACTTTAAATCATTTATTTTGAAATATTTTTAAAATATTGAAACTTGATATAAAAGTTAGAAAATATAGAACACTCTAAATTGATTTGTTATAGCAATGTAAATAAATGTCACTATAATATGAAAGAATTTCAAGAAACCAAGTATATTAAAACAAAAAGTATAACAATATATCAAATTACTCATAATATAATAACTCGCTTTTTAAAAACCAAATTTACAAAATTATTTCTTATAATGACATTCAAGTTATGATGTAAAATATACATTGTTGAAATAACTTCACATACATAACTAATACAACATATTAAAATTTTATTTTAAAATACAAAATATAAAAAATTTGTATAAAATAAAATTTAACCAGTGTTATAGTAATGGTACTTATCTAGAATCATTAACAATATAAAACTTACAAAATATGTGTCTTTTTTCAAGCCATCATATTTAGCATATGATTTTATTGCATAATGTTTTATCCAAAAAGGCTTTTAAAAACAATCAAATAAATTATATTTTATATAAAAATTATAATATAAATAAAATGAATTTCAACCCATGCTAAAAAGGCTTTTAAAAACAATCACATAAATTATATTTTATATAAAAATTACAATATAAATAAAATGAATTTCAACCCGTGCTCCAGCACGGACTTAATCTAGTTCAATAATGTATTACCTCATAAAGTATACAATTGCTTAATTCATTAAAAAGGGTATTACCTCATAAAGTATACAAAAATCACGTTTATTTAATTATAAATTAAGATTTCCTAAAATATATGTAAATTATATATTGTTTGAGTATATGATTAAACATGTAGTCATATAAATAAACTGAATGTTTAGTTAAAACTAAAAAACTGTCCACACCATAGTAGCAAAAGTAAAAAAAAAATCAGAAACATTAATATTTATTGGTGTAAATATGATTTAGTTCATATTTGTAGATATTACTTTTGGATATGGCTAAATTATATGTGTATGGTTTTAAAAGCACATGTTAGTTCATATTATTGTCGAATTATACCCAGAACAATCATATATTTTTGTGTGATATATAATATTGTAACTAGTTCTGGGTATATTATCCTGAACTCGAAATCCGAACCCGAACCCGACTCGAAGTAGGGGGTTCAGGTCGGGTTCGGGTAGTGTGTAAAACCTGATCGGATTCAGTACCTCTGAAGTTCGGATACCCGATCGGGTTCGGGTAATATCCGAACCCAAATGCCCACCCGAACTAATCCGAATTAAATGTAAAAATATGTAATAAAAGGGATTTGAACCCAATTTTTTTTAAGGGTGTATTTTTAACCATTTTGCCATCTTAGTACATTTTTAAAACTTAATTGGAGAATTAGTACATTCACTATTTACTACTATTTGATTTACTTCTTAATCTTCTACTAATCATTTTATTTACAAATGTGCCATTGAAATTAAATATATATATATATATATTATTAAATTACCCCTTGAATCTAATAACTACAATACTATTCAATATATATATATTTTTAATTTTTTTACAAATACAAAAAAATCTATGTTTTTTTATAATTTGATATGCATTTTGTGTAATGATTATATTTGATAATGTTAAATATTTTTTATAAATTTTGTATTCGTACACCTTATTAAGTGTACGGGTGTCTGTACACATTATAATGTGTACAGGTGTCTGTACATGTATCTGTACACATTGTAATGTGTACAGATATCAAGTGTACAAATGAATAATAATACATAAGTTTAATCCGTACAGTTCATTTAGTGTACTTATATATATGTTAATATACATGTTTTTATCTATACAACTGATATATAATATATTCAATATAAATAAAATAAAAATATTTATATGTGTGTAATAAATGTGTACACTAAATATGTTGTACGGATGTCTTTTATGCAGCTACCCTTTTGTAATTTTACACTACTACACTATACCCCACTTTCTTATCTATCTCATATCTATTCTATTACACAGATAGTAAAACTCATCTATTTTTCCAATATAAATAGTAAATGTACTACAATTCCAATAAAATTTTGAAAATGTATTATTTTGCCAACAAACCCATACTTTTATCATAAAGCATCCACAAAACATTTCCCATAAACCTCGAACAAAACAACAAAAATATAAACAAAAGACAAGAAAATCTCACAAACTTAAGAATCTCAATTCTCCATTTCTAAACCATTTTGAAATAGAGAAAGAAATATATCCATCTCACATTTCTTTACACACAAGCCGATCTCCACACCACCGGGCTCATCCCTCCTCTCCGACATAGAAATTGCCTCGTTTCGGTCGATGGACACAATCTCGCTGTTACAAGGTTTCCCCCACCCGAAATCTGACCCGTATAGACCAAACTGGTTCGAACCAGCTACTGACCCTGCCTGTGTACCCGGTTCCACACTCTTTGTTCCATTAATGTACAACTTGCAAATTGTTTCAATCTCTTGTGAACCAATACTTCTTACCGAATCACTTAGCATTTCAACCGCGTTGACATATCCATCTTCTTCCAAAAATACTTCCGCTTTGTAACCAAAGCAACCGACGGGGAACACGCAGTTCCCGAAATACGTATCAGGAACCGGTGGATCTAACCGGTGCCTATAATCAGCAACAAAGATGAAACGCACTGGTCTGTTCACATTTCCCCCACGCGTCTTCACCAAGCATGCCCAAAGATACGCGTTGGCGACAACGAACGTTGACAAGTGAAGCTCAAGATGAGAGCGAGTTGACTCCCTTTTGGCTCGCTCCCTAAGCTTCTCTATATTTTCTTGAGTTAACTCCAGCGTGACCCGGACGACGTCGGGGCTGATCTCCTCGATAGGAGGCAGTTTCAGTGTTTTGAAGCTATCATTCTCTTTTGACAAATATGACAAAAGTTCCAAGATTTTTGCATCGAGACTTGGGGGAACATTGATAACCGTACGATCTAAAAACGGAGTTAAATCATTTGGTAAATCCATGGCTCCATGTTTACAGATGTGAGCCCATGATTTGATAAACCTAACCATTGTTTTGCCGTCCATACTAGAATGATGAGCTGCTATACCAATACAAAACCCTTGGTTAGGAAACAACGTGACTTGCAATGAAACAAGAGACGGTGAGTCACCAAAAACCGAAGATTTGGGCACCAAAGCGCGTATCTCGGTCTCAGGACGTAGCCCTTTTCCAGAAATACAGGAAAAATAAGCATCGCTCTCGGCAACTGTCAATGAGACAGAGTCGTGGGGGGAGACGACGATATGTGGCTTAGGATCTTGTGGATCCCACGTGAGGCGGCCTGCGAGCGGGAGGTAGTGACGAAGGACGAGAGAGAGAGAGTGCTCAAGCTTGGGGAGGATCACAGAGTAGAAGGCCTCGGGCGATGAACATGTATTGAGTTTGTAGAAGATGACTCTTTCGGTTGGATGAAATTTTAACCACCGTAAGTCGAAGAACGTGAGTGGGTAAATAAGTGGGTCGGATGAGTCATGAGAGGAGTTTCTTGCTGGGTTGACTTGGGAGATCTTGGTTATCTTTAACGCCATTGATGAAGATTAGGCTGCTCATCAGCTCTCTCTAGATCGGATATAAACAAGATTTGTGTCTTTGTATTGGTCACAAAAAGAAATATATATTTTCAAATAGACCTTTCTTAATTCATTGGTCTTATATAATATATCACGGACTCACGGTAGATCCACGTTTGCCGCAAAATAAAACTTTATTAATTTACAAATCAAATAACTATATCAAGTGGAGTGAAATAATATTTAGAACTGCAGATTCAGACCAGCTAGTAACATGTGTTTGGCAAGGATTTTTTAATAGATTTTGTGATGGAATTTAGACTATTATAGAGATGCTTCAGTATCAATGTAGTGAACTTCCCACAATTTTAAGATGGCTTTTCTTAAATATGTTGGATAACCGCTTTAATTCAACTTTTTTTTTTTACCTCAAAATTAACTTTATGTCAAGTAGACAAAGTTTAAAAATTCTTCAAAGGAAAATGTTACGTCTACCAAGAGGCAAGCCGCAAGCGCACATGTGATTAGTTTAAAAGCATGCAGAATTTATGTCGGTTTGTGACAGTCAGTTTTATTTTAACGGTTTGTGACAGTCATTTTGAAATATGTTGTATTTGAGAGATGCGCAGGACTCAAATTGTAGAGTTCTTTTGGAGTTAGGCACACCAACTCCGTTGAGTTTGGAGATTTTGTCACTGATCGGAAATCTGACTTTAATAAAGGGATTAGGCTATGCCTGCAAAAAATTGATCATCACTTGTAAGATGAAAGCTGGGTCGGCAACTGTGAAGATTATCGATCACCACACGGGTCTTCCAGAAGAGCCTACGATAAGCAACAACAACGCTAAATACATGATACTATTATTTCTAAATCATAATTAGCAGAGATATAAAAGTGTCCATCTCCCTTTTTTTTTTGTTTTCTCTTTTTTTACTCTTTTATTATTTCTCTAAATCATTTAATTAGGATTATATATGTTAATATTATATCACCAATATTTAATTATATTTTTAAGAATCTTAAATCTAAAACACAAATATTGATACAAATAAAAGTCTTTTAAGTATTTATAATATTTTGGTTATGTAATAGCCAAATTCAATAAGTTTATCTATTGTGATATAATTACCTTATGGATAGATTACTCTCAGTTTCTTATCATGTGGATATGAACACATATTAACACCAGTTATTTTTGCTGATAGAATTCTTCGGTGTTCACCATTGTAAAACTTTAAACCCCCTTGTAGATCCTTTTATAAACCTATATAAAATCCTTTTAACCCCTTAGGTCATGTCCAATGGATAGAAACACACTAGATTTCTCAAACACAATATTTTATTATTTTTAATTATTTATTTAAATTTTAAATAAAAAATTAAAAATTAAATCAATAATAGTTTAACACATGTTAGATGGATGTCAGCAACGTTTCTGAAGTTGCTCTTCTGAGAAACGATTATGAATCTCTCTCTTTCTTTTAAATATATATATATATATATATTTTGCTGAGCAACCTTTCCCGCTTCTCCCACTGGATTTGCTTTTATAAATTCCTTTTAGAACTCTTATAAAGTCCTTTAAATACCTTTGTAAACTTTTATTTTGATTGCTAAATTTTTATATCTAGGAATTAACCCGCGATAATTAATTTTAATCGTAATTAATTTTTTACAAAATCTTAATTAATCACTTAATTAGATATACCTAATATTCTAATGTTTATTGTGTCAACAAATTAATGAGATTATGATTTACATGAGTTGTAACACTTCATGATATTTTATATTTATATTAATAGTGACTCAAACTGTCTTGATATATAATTTCGTCAGTAATATTTTGATATTTTTATAAGTGTAAAGGTTCATAATATTTTTAACCTTTTTAGAATGTAAAATTTATTATATTCGGAATAATCAAATGGTTGGCCTAAAGTGTGACATCCCGGTTTCAGAGACTTGCGGAGAGGTTTAAAAGAATTGATTATACCATCTATGTTATCAAAGTGCAATTATCTTTACGGTCAAAGATCTTGAGAGAACTCTACAATTAAGCGTGCTTCAGCTGGAGTAGTTTCAGGATGGGTGATCTTCTGGGAAGTGACTGTCGGAACTGTGCGAGTGAGGACAAAACACATGGAAATATCATATGGTGATTTGTAGGGACGGTAAACAAATCTTTAAAGTCTCATGGACGTAGCAAACTTACTGGCGAATACAGATGGGCTCACGCGCCTAGTGAGAGGACATGAAGCTTGTTTAGGCAAAAATAATCGATTCGTTTAGAGACTACGGAAACAAGAAATAGATGTTGAATCGTCGTTTTTATTGATCAAAGTATCAAGCTCAAATACAAGAATTTAAGGCATAATGAGTCAATTTAGGAACCCTAGTTGTGCTTCGGAATTGAGTCGTGTGGCTATGTTATAGGTCTCTTGTTTTGGCTTCGATTTCGTGTGTTATTGTGCTGATATCGCTCCCTATTTATAGGAAAGTCTCTTTACCCTAATCCTCATGGGATTTGGGTTTGAGTAACCGCGTCTTCATGAGATAAGGTCGTTCCGAATATTGTCTACACGAGATTGAGTCAAATATTTTCTTGATAATGTTGTAGCAAATTAGAGTCGTTCCCAAAGTTCAGTTACGACCCTTATTGACTCGTTGTTTGTCGCTATGGCCTGAATTGGCTTGTTTTTTGATTCGGCCCGTATTGGCTCGATGTTTGCCGTTATGGCCCGTATTGACTCAATGTTTACAGTAACGGCTGGTATCGACTCAATGTTCTAGAGAATGCATAATTATGTATTCTTTATAGAATATATCATAATTATAATAGAATTTATCTACTATAATTTATATGATTAAAATTATGTCTAACTGTTTGTCTCCCCTCCCCCCCCCCCCCCACCCACTCTCTATTTTCTTAGTAAAAATTTAAAGAGTAGCATAGACAAATGTATCATTTTATTAAACCATAAATATAAAGCTAAATATTTGTACAAGTCATGACATACTTTTAGATGTAGCCATTTTCTCGCACTTTATTAATTCGTTCCCTTCCATTAACGATGTCGTGATCCAAATCGTGATCTTGTAGTTTTGTAGTTTTGGGACAATGTTTATCCCATGGCAAGACCTGTGACAATGTTTGTCATCACCAGTTTATCAAATTGACTGGGCATTGGCTTTATATTGACAATTTTGTCATAGCCAATTTAATGAATTGGTTCCACATTGACTCAACAATGACAATTTTGTCATAGCCAATTTAGTGAATTGTCTTCCCATTGGCTCTAAAACGATATAGTAGTCATAACCAATTTCTTGAATTGGCTACACATTGATCCCGCATTGGCTCCAATTTGTCAGTTTAGCCTTAGTCAATTATCACATTGGCTTCACATCGACTTCACATCGGCTTTTAAAATGATAAAGTTAGCGTAACCAAAATTACATGAATTGGCTACAACTTGACTTCACATTGGCTCTAATTCTTTGAATCAGATAGACGGTTGACTCAGTGTTGGTTTAATTCGACATTTGGCCATATCCATTTTATCGAATTGGCCGCACTTTGGCCCCAGATTGGCTCTAAAACGCCAATGTGGTCTTAGCCAATTTCTTGAATTGGCTACACATTGACTTCGCATTGGTTCAGAAACGACAGTGCAGCCATAACCAATTTCTTGAATTTGCTACACATTGACTATACATTGGTTTTCAATAGACAATGTGGTTCCTAACCATACATTGGCTTTAAATAGACACCGTGGTTCCTAACCAATTTATTGAATTGGCTTCACATTGACGAGTTTGTCACAGCCAAATTATTGATGCCATGATCATGATATGATTCAGGTTCGTGACCCAATTCTCGTGTCATTCTAACGAGTTCAACTTTCAAGCGTTTCACATCGAATTTATTGTTAGCAAGTGTTTTGCTGTCAAGTTCATAAATCTTTTACCCAACCACCAGGTGGATACAAAATTCGTTTAATTGCCTTAGCGACATCTCGCTAGTAGGTAAGTATGACACCCCGGTTTCAGAGATTTGCGGAGAGGTTTAAAAGAATTAATTTGGCCACCTATGTCACCAAAGTGCACTTATCTTTTTCGGTCAAGGGTCATGAGATAACTCCACAGTTAAGCGTGCTAATGCTGGAGTAGTCTTAGGATGGGTGACCTTCCGGGAAGTGACTGTCGAATTGTGCAAGTGAGGACAAAACACATGGAAAGATCATGTGGTGATTTGTAGGGACGGTAACAAGTCTTTAAAGCCTCCCGGACGTAACAAACCGACCATCGGATATGGATGGACTCACGGGCCTAGTGAGGACGTGACGCCCATTAAAGAAGGTGGACTCATGGACTGGGATTAGACATGAGAGACAGTAAGAGGTGGCGGTCGGGGCATTACAAGTGGAGGTGAATTTTGATACCCCGGTTTCAGGGACATGCAGAGAGGTTAAAAATAATTGACTTAGCCATCTATATCACCAAAGTACACTAATCTTTTCGGTCAAGGGTCCTGAGAGAACTCCAGAGTTAAGCGTGCTTGAGCTGGAGTAGTCTCAGGATGGGTGACCTTCCGGGAAGTGATTGTCGGAACTGTGCGAGTGAGAACAAAACACAGGGAAAGATCATGTGGTGAATTGTAGGGACGGTAACAAGTCTTTAAAGCCTCTCGGACGTAACAAATCGGCCTTCAGATATGGATGGCTCACGGGCCTAGTGAGAGGACGTGAGGCCCAATGAGGACGTGAGGCCCATTAAGAAAGATGGGCCCATGGACTGGGATTGGACATGAGGCCCACTGAAAGCTGGCAGTCGGGGCGTTACAACAAGTGCAGTGAGTGTTTTGCCTTTAGGTGATTACCCAATTTTTGTAGCGAGCCTATCGTTCACATATTCGTGTAGCAATGGCCTCACTACTATATGAACAACTTAAGGACCATGTCCTGTGTTGTAAGTAATGTTTATCTTGTATCGTGACAAGCTTCACATCGAATGACATGATTTTGTTGTCTTGCAACAAGATTTATAGCCCATGTTCATGACATGAATCCTAAGTTTTAGTAGAGAACGTCTTGAAGATTTGTGCATCAAGTGTCTCACCATAAGATTCTTGTTAACGAGTGTTTCGTTGTCGAGTTTTTGCATCCAGTGATTCGTCACATAATTTGCTAGCACCTGCTTCCTCAATTGGTTAGCAGTGACTATCATATTGAAAAATACTTTCTCAATGGGTAAGCATTCGTAAACTTTTCAAGTCTGTCGATTCATTAGCATTGGTTCTCCAAGGGTAAGCATTTTTCTTCTGATTTTTTGTCATCAGCACATGGCTACCAAGTTGACAAAGTATACTCTCATAATGGGTAATGAGCTACTAAAAACTTAGTTATTTTATATCAAAATCTATCAATGTTAAAAAAGAAGTAAAACTAGAACTAAAAACAAAAACGAATAATAACTTATAAAACCTTTCAATAACCTGATATCACCATGCCGTAAAAATCGAAACGTCGTTGACGTCTTTGTCATTTTGATGAGTTGCGCTCCTCACTTTCAGTTTTGTTTAAAGTTTGATAAGGTTCCTCACCATTACATATGACTCCAGTGTATTCGCTTCAATGTCTTTGGTAAGGCTTATCATCTCGTGTTGATATTTTGTTTCTCACTACGCGAGAGTTAAAATGTGACGAATGTTGATGTCGATACGATGTATTTTCTTCCCATTTTATTTGTGCCCATGCCCGCGAGAGCATATTTTCCATGGTTCTGCATTGATACTTGGTAAGTTCTTTGTACAAGTCACCATCATGAAGTAAACATCTCTTGAATGCCGATATGGCAGTAGACATATTGCAATTTGGTATCGACACCTTCTCCTTGTTGAATCGTCCCACTTAGGCACGTAACGACTCATCTCTCTTCTGTCGTACCTCATAAAGGTCATCCGCTGTCTTTTCGAGGTTCCTGGTGCTTGCGAATTGTTCGATAAATAGATTCGTCAATAATGCAAACGAATTTATTAACCCGTTTGGCAAGTTGATAAACCACTGAATCGCAGCCCCCGTAAGGCTTGAGACAAATCCTTTGCACATGGTAGCTTCTTGATATTCTCTTTGAATGGCTATCGTGAACATTCGTTGTTTGTATTGCGCTATGTGGTTATCCGGGTCGGATGTTCCATCATACATCTTCATTGTTGGTAGCACGAATTTTCTAGGCATCTTAGTGAGTGCGATTTCATCAGAGAACGGTGTGTCAGCATAAGAGTGTAAGTTTCTCTTCCGGATTGGCTAAGCTACACCTGGTAGTCGTTCGATCATCGCTTCCATCTCTCCAAAACGTTTGTTGAACATTGCTTCCAAGTAGGCAAATTTTCCATGCTCGATTCCTGTCATCCGCGGTGTGTTGACAACTCCTTGTTGATCCATATTTTCTTCTCGGATTAGGCTTCCACGTGCTTGCCTTGTGTCAGGGTTTCCTCCGCTGTTCTCTTCCTGATGAGGAGTTTCCTGCCGTCCGTCTTCCGCTGTGGGTGTTCGATTATTGGTTCTAGGCGTTGAGTTAAGGTCTTGCATCCGATTCACTTGCACGCCACAAAATCTATTGATTGCTTCGGTAAAAATTCTCCCTGCTGTCACTAGTGAGGCGTTCTCCTCCCGTAGCCTAGCATTATCTGCCTCGATCTGTGTCAGCTTATGCACTACCTCGTTCAGCTTAGTAGTTAGGGCTTCAAGCTGAGCAGCGACATTCACATCGATGTTAGTTGTGTCACCTCCGTTTCCCATCATCTCACGTAGTTTACTCTAGCCCCTCCTTCTAGCGCCAATTGTTTGGACAAAAATAATCGATTCGTTTAGAGACTACATAGACAAGAACTAGATGTTGAATCATCGCTTTTATTGATCAAATTATCGAGCTCAAATACAAGAGTTTAAGGCAAAATGAGTCAATTTAGGACCCTAGTTGTGCTTAGGAATTGAGTCGTGTAGCTATGTTTTGGGTCTCTTGTTTTGGCTTCGATTTAGTGTGTTATTGTGCTGATATCGCTCCCTATTTATAGGCAAGTCTCTTTACCCTAATCCTCATGGGATTTGGGTTTGAGTAACCGCCTCTTCATGAGATAAAATTTTTCCAAATATTCTCTACACGAGGTTGAGTCAAATATTTTCTTGATAATGTCATAGCAAATCATAGTCGGTCCCAAAGTTCATTTACGACCCTTATTGACTCGTTGTTTGTTTCTATGGCCCGAATTGGCTCAATGTTTGTTGTGTCGGCCCGTATTGGCTCGATGTTTGCCGTTATGGCCTGTATTGACTCAATGTTTACCGTTACGGCTGGTATCGACTCAATGTTCTAGAGAATGCATAATTCTCTATTCTTTATAGAATATATCATAAATATAATATAATTTATCTACTATCATCTATATGATTAAAATTATGCCCAACAAAGCTCATTAAGGAAGGTGGGCCCATGGACTCGGAGTGGACATGGGCCCACTGAGAGGTGGTGGTCGGGACGTTACATAAATAACTAAGTTAAAGCGGATACAAACTTATAAATTTAGATGCTTGTTAAGTTAATATGGCTCTGAATCATTTTCAAATTTAGTCGATGTGGGACGTTAGACACAACTATTTTTTTTTTACAAACCTGTTTTATATGTGTAAATACATAAAAATGATTTAATCAAAAGGAGAGGAAATATTAATATCTACACAAATTTAATTAGTTTTAATTTAAAATATACAATAATGTGTTAAAGATAGTTATGCAATTATTTCTAAATAACTATTAAAGGGAAAATAAAAATTTTAAATGGAAAAAATGTCAAAAAAAATCATCAACTTTCAAATTTAGGAAGAAAAAAACATGAACTTTCGAAGTGTCGTTTAAATCCTAAACTTCTTGTTGACTTTTCAATAAAATATCTAAGTTTCATTGATCTGGCTATTTGAAGCATGATTTTAATTTCCGTTACAATAACGGCGTTAACTTCTGTTAGCAGTCTCTGTGTGGCATTTTAATGTTTATAATCGACTTCGTTTTAAAAAATTGAAAATAATAACTGAAACCAATAATGATAGAAACCCTTACCTTGGATTTCCATAACAAGTACTCTGCCATTGAGCTATGATAATTGTGACAACCCGTCCCGCGCACCCCACTATCCCCCGCTAGCTGCCCCAACGGACCGTCCGTGGACCCTTTGCAGGTCAATTGGTGACAGCTTGTCATGTGGGAAGGTTGTTAAAGGGTGGGGACCAGGGTTCGAGGAACGTCAGGCGAACCAATAACCTACTGGTGAATTGGGATATCCACAGTGATGGGTTAGAATCGATGCCCTGCAGGGCCAGCTTGGGATCCATTGGGACGGCTAGCGAGTGGCTAGCAGGGTCCACGGACGGTCCGTTGGGGCAGCTAGTGGGATCCGCGGGACGGGTTGTCATAATAATAATCCAAAAATTGTCAAACATAAATATATATATATACCAATTAATTTAAAATAAGAAACAGATCTGCCAAGAGGCCCATGGCTAAGCTCTTCACTTCTTTTGGCTTCCTCTGTAAACTCAAGAAAGAGTTTCTCTCTTCTTATATCTCTTTTGGTCATCACCCCAGATTTATCTAGTTTTCTAATATCCAATAAGATTCGCAGCTTATCGGGTAAATTAGTCCATCGCCTTCTCCGCTGGACAAAGAGGAAGTTCCAACGTTGCAGAGAACCAACTAACCGTATCAGTAAATCAAAGAATGGTTTAGTGCTTTTAGTTTATAGAAATTTATGCGTTCATTCATTGGTTAATTAAACAATGTAGCTCAGTTGGATATGGCTACATGGAAAACGTCTAAGAGGAGCAGGTTCAATCCTAAATTGGTTTATTTTTTGTAGTTTTAGTTTTTTTAAATTGATGTTGCTTTAGTGTTAACAGGAAGTTGCTCCGTTATTGGGATTTTAACGGACATTTAACATCATGTCTTAAATGGCCAGGTAAATGAAATTTAGATATTTTATTGAAAAATCAACGAAAGTTTGAGATTTAAATGACATTTCGAAAGTTTATGTTTTTTTCTTTTCAAATTTGAAAATTCATGACTTTTTTTTATATTTTTCTCAATTTAAAATTGTTAAATCTATTACTACCTCTTGTACTTAAAAATCATAAAGGAGGGTGTATTGAATCTAATCTTATTATATAAAGTTTGATGTCAAAATTACTCATTAACAAGATCACGTGTTAATTGTATCATTCAAATATTGACACATATCAATTCTAAATTTATTAAAATTTTAAAAAACAAAAATGTAAAAATTCAAAACCTACCGTAAAAAAAAGTTTTATATAAAAGTAAAATAGATAAAATAAAACCTAATTTAGCTCCGTCGCTTTATTGTTAATGGAACGGGTTCGAATCCGAAATTGGTTTATTTTTTTCTAGTTTTAGTTTTCTTAAATTGACGTCGCTTTAGTTTTAACGGAAGTTAGCTCCGTTATTGTGATTTTTACGGACGTTAACGTCATGTCTTAAATGGCCGGGTAAATGAAATTTAGCTATTTTATTGAAAAATCAACGGAAAGTTTGGGATTTAAATGATATTTCGAAAGTTAATGTTTTTTTCTTCTCAAATTTGAAAATTCATGATTTTTTTACATTTTCCCAATTTAGAATTGTTAAATCTGTTACTACCTCTTGTACTTAAAAAACATAAAGGAGGGTGTATTAAATCTAATCTTATTATATAAATTTTGATGTCAAAATTACTTATTAACAAGATCGTGACACGTGTTAGTTGTATCATTCAGATGTTGACACATGTTAATTCTAAATTAATTAAAATTTTAAAAAATAAAAATGTAAAAATTCAAAACCTACCATAAAAGGGTTTTATATAAAATTAACATAGATAAAATAAAAACCTAATTTTATTTAAAATCTAATTATAAGATAAATTATATATATATATATCATAAAATTCAAAAGTATAGTATTGTTTACTTATTTTAATTTTAAGTTGCTAATTTTACAAAAAAGGATTACTTTTTATATAAGATAAAAAATGATTGTGAAAATTATACAATTAATTACTGTTTCTAAAAAATGTAAATATTCACCTTTACATAAAGAAAAATATTGTTGAAGTAAAAAAAAATATATATATATATCGTCTTATATTTTTTTCACCTATAAATAATTTATTCAAAAAGACTGGTATTGTAATATATAAGATGAGTATGTAAGATTAAAAAAAGAAAAACAATTATTTTCTATAATTAAAAGTTTATCTGTTTACTTTTATACATTGTTTTTACTTACCAAAAAAATTAAACATATATTCTTTGTTTAATTTAATTTCAATAACTTTGAACTGATCTATAACTATTTTTCTTTAACTTAAAGTGTTTCTATTTTTTTTTAAACCAAACAATAAATTAAAAGGAAATTTCTCGGTTAGTTGCCCAAGCCAGAAGGAAGGGGTTTACAAAAGAAACTTCAGAGAAAAGAGAATGCAAAGTACGGGCAAGACAATCCGCCTTCGAACTTGACACACGCAGGATCCAAGAGATGGAGAATAGTGGGAAAGACTCCAGCGCGTTAAACTCATCGAGCAAGTTGGTGAAGGACGGCCAATATTCAGGGGACTGCACCATAGTGAGTAACTCAACACGTATCCGCTCTATGGCCCACAACAACGCTTCTAACTCTGAATGCAAGGGGAGGAGCTCCGTCTTAGACACTTGGTCCCCAACAAAAAGGTTCGCTCCTCACCAACGCAACACCACCATCCCAATCCTGAACATCCGAAGACGAAGACGGAGCTAACATGACCGCCGTAAAAGAGAGCGCTTATTCTCATACTAACTTATCGCCCAAAGCCTGAGCAATTATATCATTTGTCTCGATCTCTAAACCTTTAAAACCTTTTTTATTTATGGCCTTCCAGATTTTCCATAAAATTTATGGTAATTGAAGAAGTTGATCAGAACCACCATGTTGAGAGACATCCCTCCAGAAAGCAAAATCCAAATTCGAGTACACCTACTTATATGGAAAACCCTCTCATGAGACTGGAGTCGGAGATAAATTCTAAACTTCACACGAGTGAGGGCATTAATAAAAAAATGTGATAAATTGTCTCAACCATAGAGTCGCACCTTTTATACCAAATATTACATTGGACATCTTGGTATATCTATTTGCTTTTAAATATAGTTTTTACTTACTAAAAATACTTACTTTATATTCTTTGTTAAATTTAATTTTATTTTAAAAAGTTTAAATCCGTACATCGGACGGGTCCTAGTCTAGCAAAATATATATATATATATATATATATATATATATATATATATCTCAGATAAAATTTAATAAATATTATTAGTTTTTTAACCAAAATATCCTTTCATCTCCAAATACAAATAAAATAATAAGTGAGGTTTATGCCAAAATCTTCTGATGGCCGATCATTGTGACGAAGAAATGAATGAGACATGCAAAGAAGAAACAAAATGATAATAGATTTTAAGGTTTTTAAATTTCTGGTCTGAGTATTTTAAGCTCATAAGAGGATTTCAAAGGAGAAATAAGAATCACAGTCCAAAGATATTTAAAATATATAACATAATAAGAATTTAAAATGGCCAAAATGCCCAAAACTAACATAATCAGAAGAAGAAAAAAGAAGCAAAGTACATTAGGCAAAAATAAAATATAAGCGAACAGACAAAAGAAATGGAAAAAAATTAAGTGGATCCAAATAAAATTTTCAATTTTCAATTTTTGATACTAAATAGATGGAATGAAAAAAAAATAAAACACAAAGTGATTACAAATACATTCTCTCTATTTTTTTTAATTCAAAATTACTATATTTAACTTTAACCTCTTACTATTTTAAAATGGCGGCGGCCGAGGTCCCAAACCACATTCTGCAAGATCAAATTACCGGAAATCCAACTAGCTAACTAAAACTCTATCAATTTGTTACTTTTAACATTAGAAATAATGAATTTTTAATTCAACAATTGATTGCGTGCGAATACTGTTCAAGTTAATGTATTAACGATTGTTTAGAGATTGTGTATATTTAAGTCAATATGATTATGTATATGGTTGAGGGTTTATTTTTTCAGGGGCTGTGTATATTTAAGTAATTATGATTGTGTAAATATACAATTTTTTATTTGGGTTTTTAGGCGTTGTGTATGTTAAGACCAATATTGTTTTTAAGCACTTGGTAAATGAAAATAATATGTTTTCCAAAAAAAAATTAATTAATTAATCATATCTCACTCTAATTTTTATTCGCATGCATGCATTCTTCTGATCAACAAAAAAAATATATTATTATTTCTTTCTACTAACATGTTTAATGTGGTCACCTAAACAAGGAAAATACATAACATAACTGCAAATAGATAAAAACATAATAAAGTTGTATATGTGTGATAAACAATGTACCCAATGGAAATAAATATAATATGGGGTTTCTCCCGACTTCTTTCTAATGCAGATTAACATATATTTTCACATAATGGTCATTGGAGCTTTTTGCAAATTTAAATTTCAGCGAATCTTATTTACTTTATAATATGAATCTTATTCTTTATATCTGCTAATTTGTTAATTAATCCTTTCAAATATATGACATCCTCACTTTCTTAGAAAAGCTTCATAAGAATCGGATTTGTTGATGATGTGTACTGGTCGAACCCCTCGTCGGTCGGGAAAAAAACCTAGATATCCTTTTGTACTGAGCTGCGAACGCGTTACCCATCTCCTCCGGAAAAGAAGCAAAAAGTAAGAGAGAGTGTGAGCTCCGAGCTCCGAAAGCAAAAGTGCAGAGAAAGTGGTGAGAGAAGAGAGAGGGGTGTGAGAGATGCGAGTATTGGATGTTTTGATGTTAAACTAAGCAAGTCCGCGGGCTTTAATTGGCTCAATATATTATTTTTCGACCGAATCTGTTTTAAAAACAAAAAAATTTAGATGGGTATACCCATTTAAGCCCGTTTATAAATAGATTTTAATTAATTTTAAATAAGTAGTCCGATTATTATTTTTTCTGAATTCTCGAACTAAAACGATGACGTTTATGATTTTTTTAATTTTTACTAAAGTCGTAAAAAAATTATATTATCTTATAAAATAGAAGGATTAAAATCATAATTTTTGTTTATAATTATGATGTCAAACAATAATCATAATACGCTTAAACATTTTCAATTTGATGACATAGGTGGTCAAATCAATTCTTTTAAACCTCTCCGCAAGTCTCTAAAACCGGGGTGTCACATCTCTTCATCTCTCCTTCAATTTTGATCGCTGCGACTAGAATTTTAATAGTTTGGAGTTGTCGGAAAACCCAACGAGAAGAACCAAACCAATATTTGAACCAGCAATTGTGGCTACCTTTTTTATAATCAAATCACCATTGTTGAACTTAGAGAAAAGAAACTCGAGACATAAAAGATGAGGCCTGTTCATCTTCTTCTCTGACCAAACTTAAAATTTACAAAATTGATAGTTATACCCTTTACAATAATTATAATCACAAAAAGAAGATAGATTAAAACCAGTCGCAGTCGCTACTGCATCGACTCATAAACGAACATGGCCTATGTTTTTTTAATATGCATTTGTATGATATTTTTATTTGATAATGTCAAATAATTTTTACCAATTTATTTATCAACTTATACTCTATATATTAATAGAGAAGCACACTTTTGAAAAAACGTATGTATCGCCGCCAGAGAGCTCTATGCACATTTTAGCAAAATATCTTTAAATTTTCTACTTAATTACATAAGCATGTCATTATATTTTTAAAAAACAATTAACTGAATAATAATTATATGTGTCATCATTTCTCACATAAATTTAAATATCACATAATAAAACTAATTAAATAATTACATACTATTTAAAGGAAAAATTTCACTAAAATTTAATTACAAATATACAAATCAAAGTTATATTGATTTCTTAAAATCAATATAAGTAAAATATTCTAAAATGGCTATAAAAACATATCAATTAATATAAAGTTAATAAAAATAAAGAACATATATCCTCTATATATTAATAGAGAAGCACACTTTTGAAAAAGCTAATGTGTTGCTGCCAGTGCCAGAGAGGTCTGTACACCTTTTAGCAAAATACTTTTTAATTTTCTACATAATTACATTAGCATGCTATTATATTTAAAAAACAATTAACTGAATAATAATTATTTATGTCATCATTTCTCACATAAATTTAAATATCACATATTAAAACTAATTAAATAATTACATACTATTTTAAGGCAAAAATTCACTAAAATTTACTTACAAATATACAAGTCAAAGTTATATTGATTTCTTAAAATCAATATTAGTAAAATATTCTAAAATGGCTATAAAAACATATCAATTAATATAAAGTTAATAAAAATAAAGAACATATAACTTATTAAACATATAACTTATTAACATAATCATATAATAACAAAATATTATTTTTTATGTTAGTATTATTACCATAATAATTTAAATAACAAGATTTCAATAGTTATTATAATTGATTATAGATATAAGTATATTATCCCTGAATTATCTCCAACTTATTAAAAGAAATTTAATTCCCAATAAATATAGATTTATATATATTCATAAATAAATATAAAAATGTCAATAAATTAGGGGATATCATGATGTATGATTATTTATATATATCTAAGTATGTAAACTAATTATTCTCAATATTTAGTGTCATTATCCATTAAAAATGGAAATATTGATAAACGAATAGGAATATACGTTCTAATTGTATATTCATCTATTTGCTATTAAAAAGGAATGAGACAATAACCCTTATCATTATAAATAAACTTAGTACAAAAAAATCATTATATATTTAAAATGAGTGACTATTAGATTATGCAAAATTGTAATAGTTACTTGATAAACCATAAACAGAAATTTGATTTTTAAAACACACAAAATTATATATTGCCATTTTGGCTATATTATCATGGAACAAAAATTATTACCATTCTGGTTACTTTGGCATATATGAAAATCAAGAAACAATTTCACTTTTGAAAGTGTCTCAATTACTGAGAATGGATTTTGCACACACAACCTTCTCCAAACGTAGCAAATCTAACTACACTACAACACATATTAAATTGGTAGCGACCAACACTTCCCTTTACTAAATGCAATTATGATGCTGGTTTTGATGCAACTACAAACAAGACTACGGCAGGATGGATTTTTCGAGACAACACAGGTGGATCTCTTGGTTGGGGTTCATCGGTACTCCCAAATGCAACAAATCCTCTAGAAGCTGAAGGAAAAGCTTTACTATCTGCAATGCAACAGACTTGGATTCGGGCATCACTTGTGAAAAACTTGTTAAAATACTAAATGGCCATTCATACGACATCTCTATTGATGGACTCTACCATGATATTTTGCTTTGGTCTACATATTTTCAACATGTTGAATTTACATTTGCTAGACGAGAATGTAATAATGAGGCGCATCTACTTGCAAAGAATGGATGTCTTAATTGTAATTTCTAGTCTAGTTGTTTATCTCCCCCAACTTGGTTGTATAAACAGATGTACCATGACTTTCATTATTCTTAAATAAAATCACATTTTCGACGAAAAAAAAAATTAACAAACCGACTACCTTAAAAGATTTAAATAGCCTAATCAAAAAACTTAAATCAATAAATTAGATTATCTTCAGAAATTTAGTTTAGAATTTGATTGTTACTAACATATTATAAAATTAAATAATTAAACAATCGAGTAATTTAGTATATGTTGTTATGGTTACAATTGGTGACAGCTTGTCCTGTGGGAAGGTTGTTAAAGGGTGGGGACCAGGATTCGAGGAACGCCTCGCGCACCAATAACCTACTGGTGGATTTGGATGAATAGTTTCATTTCCACGATGACGGGTTAGGATCGATGCCCTGCAGGGCCAGCTTGGGGTCCGTTGGGACGGCTAGCGGGGGCTAGTAGGGTCCACGTACGGTCCGTTGGGGCAGCTAGCGGGGGGCTAGTGGGGTCCGCGGGATGGGTTGTCAAAAAAATTTACGCGAAAAATGCAGTTTTGAATAAATAAAAAAAAATCTTTAATTACATATTATGTATTTATGTTTGACACAAACAGATATTGGTTCTAGATAATAATTTTACTTATAATATTTTTTTAAATCGATTTATCCCGCACATAGTGCTGGTTGCTACTTAGTTTACTGAAAAGATGTAATAATCTTTACAACTTTTTAAGTGTACAAATATATCGTAATACACACATTTTAATCCGTACAGCTTATTTTAGTGTACATATGTATATTAATATACACATTTCATTCGTACAGCTGAAATGTTTTTGTTCTTCTGTACACCTAATGAATTTTACGGATGCCCTTTTGTTCAACTGCCCTTTTTTAATTTCACACCCTTACACTTTACTCCGCTCTCTCATCTATCTCACATATCCTACTATATTAATTGGAAAGTACAAATATAAAACTAACCTTAAAATGTGTAAAAATTACATTCAATTGCCATTAAAAAAAATAATTAAGCTTAATTAACTAATTTAAATAAATATAATTAACTAAAAAATTAAAAAACACCCACAGATCAAATATTAAAAAATCTAAAAAAGTATTTTCTCTCTCTAATAAATTATGGACGAAATAATTGTTTTAGAAAAAATATATATAAACCAATCAGAATTTTAAAAACTAAGATATATATCCAAGTATACAATACAATTATTTTAGTAACTAAATTCAAAGAATTTGTTAAGATTTCAAATTATGATTCTCCTATCATTTTTATTTTATTTTATTTACAAATTGTTTGGAATTTTCATATAATACTTATGATTAATAAAATGCATATTTTTTTCTGCATATGTTGTCATTTGATTTTTTTTAAAACGAAGATATATTACTCAATGTATGAAAAATGTGTGTTTTAATTTCCACATTGGCGGGTTGGTAAAACTAAATTTATATAGATGATAAATTAATAATTTTTATTTGCTCACAATTATAATATTAAAATTACTATTTTATATTTCTAAAATAATGATGCAAATACAACAAACAAACAATATAAAACTGTTATAATACGTCAAAAATAAAATATTACTTCTAAAATAATTAATATTCAAATAGACTAATAGATTTACTGAACAATCAAAAATAAATATTATCTCAAACAAAGTAACTTTTTTTAAAAAATAAAACAATAAATTTTATTATTATATTATAAATTTTTTTTAAATGTTGATCTGTGCTTTAAGCACGGGATATCTACTTGTTTTCTATTATACAAATAGTAAAAAACACTTCTTTTCAGTTTATAAATAGTAAATGGATAAATGTATATAAATATATATTTTGGATTGAAAAATGGCCTATCTCCCCACAAGTAGGCATGACCACGGTTACGGTTATCATGATTACGATTTATTAACCATCGGTTACGGTTAGAAATTTTGTTTAATCTTAACCGTAACCGTTTAATAAACGGTTTAACGTTACGGTTAAATATGGTTCCGGTTGAAACGATTACGATTATATACGGTTACGGTTATTTGATAATATGATACGGTTGATATTATTTGATGATATTATTTATTTATAATTAATATGTTTATTAATTGTACTCATATTTCTATATATCATATGATTCATATTAAATAAATAATTAGTAGTATATTTTATTATGTTTTTAAAACGGTTATGGTTAACCAATTACGGTTTAACTATGCGGTTAACCAATGGTTTCGATACGGTTACGGTTAATTAACGGATATGGTTAATATAATTTAACCATATATTTACGGTTAACGGTTACGGTTTTTAACCATTTTACACGGTTACGGTCTGGTTACGGTTTAGATACGGTCCGGTTACGGTTCGAAATACGGTTAAGGTTTAATTTTGGTCATGCCTACCCACAAGCAATGTTACATTATCGCATTCATACACAAAACTTATAACTACACAAACTTCTATTAACTTTGACTTTTTGTGACACCCTGGTTTACTAAGAGGTTTAAAAAATTTGATTTGGCCACTTATGTAACCAAAGTGCAATTATCTTTCCGGTCAAGGGTCCTCAGCGAACTCCAGAGTTAAGCGTGCTTGAGCTGGAGTAGTTTCAGGATGGGTGACCTTCCAGGAAGTGATTGTCGGAAGTGTGCTAGTGACGAAAAAACACAGGGAAATATCATGTGGTGATTTGTAGAGACGGTAATAAGTTTTTAAAACCTCCCAGACATAGCAAATCGGCCGTCAGATAAGGATGAGCTCATGGGCCTAGTGAGAGGACATGAGGCCCAGTAAAAAAGGTGGGCCCATGAACTGGGATTGGACATGGGGTCTACTAAAAGGTGGCGGTCGGGGAGTTACAAGTGGTATCAGAGCTAAACACAGACGAGTGTGGAGTCGAGTGGGCTCACACTGTCGAGGGTGATGGTGTTGGTACGCAACGAGGACGTTACGATTTTCTAGTGGGGTGAACTGTGACACTCCGGTTTGTTGAGCGATTTAAAAGAATTGATTTGGCCGCCTATGTTACCAAAGTGCAATTATTTTTTCGGTCAAGGGTCCTGAGAGAACTCCAGAGTTAAGCGTGCTTGAACTTGAGGGAAGTGATTGTCGGAACTGTGCGAGTGAGGACAAAATACAGGGAAAGATCATGTGGGGATTTGTAGGGACGGTAACAAGTCTTTAAAACCGCACAGACGTAACAAACCGGCCGTCGGATATGGATTGGTTCATGGTCCTAGTGAGAGAACGAGAAGCCCATTAAAAAAGGTAGGTCCATGAACTGGGATTGGACATGGTGTCCACTAAGAGGTGACGGTCGGGGAGTTACAATTTTATACACAAACAAAACAAATTCGGTCTAAACCCACAAACCCCACAAAGACCGTTAATATTTTGTTAATACTATGCTGACTAGGATGCTATATAGATAATAAGACAAATACTTAGGTTATATATTATTAAAGTTGGTATCTACATTAAAAAGTTAAAGTAGTATAGTGGTATTTAGTTTTCATATGTACATTTAATAAGACGATTAATATATATATATATATATATATATATATATATCAGATTTGAGGAGTAGTGTAAAGAAAGAAAGAAAAAAATAATAATAGTATACTCTCATTTAAGAAAAATTCTAGGGGTGAACCACTTTCATTCACCCCCTCTTAATTAACCAATTAGAATAAAACAATATGTCATGTCATATCATATTTAAAAAAATAAATCAAAATAAAAAAAAAATAAAAAAAAAAAAAAATTAAGAAAATAAATTATGTAGATCTTTTATTAAAGAAATTATGACGGTTTGAGTTTATAAAAGAGGATTAGAGTTTAAATTTATAATTTTAAAAATTATATGTCGGTTTGGGTTTATAAAAGAATGGTTAGGATTTAGATTTTACAATTAAACAAAATTATATGTCGGTTTGGGTTTACAAAAGAGTGGTTAGAGTTTATATTTTTGTCATATTACAATTAAACGAAATTATATGTCGGTTTGAATTTATAAAATAGTGGTTAGGGTTTAGATTTTACAATTAAACAAAATTATATGTCGGTTTGGGTTTATAAAAAAGTGTTTAGGGTTTAGATCTTACAATTAAACAAAATTATATGTCGGTTTGGGTTTATAAAAGAGTGATTAGGATTTAGATTTTACAATTAAACAAAATTATATGTCGGTTTCGGTTTATAAAAATGTTGTTAGGGTTTAGATGTAATAATAAAAAATGTAATATTATATTAGAACTAAAACATTTAAAGTTGATTGATCTACATAATTTGTTTCCATATTTAAGATTTGTTTCCTTAAAATTAAGGGGGGTGAATAAGAGACATCTGATGGTTAGCCATTTAATTAACCCAATTACGAAAGACTGGCATTTGCCTATCTTTGAAGAGGTTATGGATCCAGTGGATATACAGCTTATACGGAGTATGGCGGTCAGTAAAACTTATAAACCGGATCGTTTAATATGGCATTTTACTAAATCGGGGAAGTATTCAGTGAAATCAGGTTATCGGTTCGCTCGGGAATTAATCGCGGAAGTTGAATACGGGCCGACGTGTATGGCCCTTCGGGCTCAATCATGGAAACTGGAAGTCCTCCCGAATGTTCAACACTTTTTCTGGCAGATTGCCTCTGGTAATCTCCCAGTGTTGGAGCGGCTCGCATATCGGAGAGTTCGATGTGATACTCGGTGTAAAAATGTGATTCTACAGCAGAGTCTATAAATCACGCTCTTTTTGAGTGTCCTCGTTCGCGAAGGATATGGGAGCTGTCTCAAGTATCTTTAGATCATGAGAGCTTTCCATATGCCTCAATCTATGCGAATTTAGATTTTATTTTTTGGCGGGCATCATCCCAGTCGGGAGTATTGGATATAGCTTTCCATCTCCTCTGGATTCTATGGTCAGTTTGGAAAGATAGGAATAAAAAGGTTTTCCAGGGAATAGAGGCCGAACCAAGTGATATTTTAAATCAGGCAGCTAATGATAAATTAGTGTAGGAGGAGGTCAAATCTTTTTCGGGGAGATATCTGCAACCTCCACTAATTTTGGAGTATAGGCTTCTTTTCCTCGCTGTCAGGTTGAGGTTCCTGGAAAGGCTCATATCCTTTTCAGGGTTTGGGTTGGTGATATTGTAATGGTGAAGATTTGACGCTTCTCCTGGGACAACGAAGTCTTCGACGCGGACCAACCCCCTTACATGCGGAGTTACAAGCTCTGATCTGGGTTATGGAGTCTCTGTTGGCGGCTGGGGTTGACTGTCAAGCCTACGAGACAGATTGTGCAGAGTTACTTGCGATGGTGCAGCTACGCGATGATTGGCCAGATTTCTCGAACATGCTGGAAGATTTCTCTTTGCTCAGATCCTCCATCCCTTCCTTCACCTTGACCAGGATCTCTCGTGAGTCCAATGTCAGGGCAAATTGCCTTGCCCGTTCTTCAAGATTGTTAATTTCTGAAACTTCTTTTGTAAACTCTTACCCTCTAGGTTGGGCAACCAATCTTGGAGTTCATTTTTAATTTATTTAATGTTTGGTTGCAAAAAAAAAAAAGAGATTTACCCCTAGGGGTGAAATCAAGAATTGTCCCTCATTTAATCCTCACCCCCTCAAGTAATACATTAGGCTCTATTGGTAATTTTAACCAAAACACATATACCCCCATTATCCCTCTTATCTCACACATTTTTTTTTTTGATAACAACAACTAGATTGACTCAAATAAGCCATCATGAAGGAACATTGTTTACATAGGTAATCAACGCGGTTAGGACCGAACACGTCGGGCCAATCTGTCTGCAGCACCATTCTGATTACGTGGAATTAACACCAGAGCAAAAGAAGTAAACTCTTCCTTGTCAAGCTGAATCGCGTCCAGATAAGGCTTGAAAGCTGGCCACTCGAGGGCGAAGACACCATCTTCACCAAATCGGAATAGTCTCTAATTTCTATTACACAAAAAGCTAATTTCTTATTTTACCAATTATGAATAGTGATTGTATCAATTCTCCAATTAAGTTTGCAATACATACTCTTTTTGCAAACAAACCCCCAAAAAAACTATTTTACATTAAATGCAACTTAGAGAGTAGAATGTTTTAAATCAGTAGAAAAAAATCAAAGAGACTTAAGGGGGTGGTATTGGATTCTAATTTATGAAGATTTTTGAAGAGGTTAACAAAATCATTAAAAGTGAATAAATGAAAGATTGTTAAAGATTGCTAGAGAGTTTTGTTGATTAGTTTTTAAAAATCTTGTAAAGTCTTCCAAATAATTCCTGTATTTTTATGATATTTTCCATGACTTTATTTTGTAAAGAAAGTGTCTAAAATCATGAATCAATAACGTAATAATTGAACTCATTAACAATTTTATATTCTTTTGTTTTAATTGAATAACACAAAACTTTTAATGACTTTATAGAAGTCTGAATCCAATAACCCAGATTTGTTAAGATTTTAAATGATTTTTTATAAATCACAAACTAATAACACTAAACTTTAACAAAGTTTAACAAAATCTTAAATATAAAACAACAGATTTTACATAACATTTAAAATCTTTAAAACTCCATTCAAATATTAAACCAATAATTCCTACTAAGTATTCTTAACAAGGAAATCCTCTATAATCTGCACAAATCCTTCAAATTCATTAAAAATCAAATAATACCCGTAGATTTTAAAATAAATTTTTAAAATATTTAATTTATATAACAGTAAATTTCATTAGACTTTTTAAAATATACAATCGAATAATATAAGATTTGTAAATTTTATATATATCACTAGATTCAATACATATCGAAAGTTATTGCTTCGCACGATCACAGATTGTGAGTGTGGTAGTATTGAAATTAGAATTATATATACTAAACTCCAAATTTTAAGGGAAGAATGTGAACTACTCCAAATTTGGATATCAACAAAAAAAGTAATACACTTCATAATGAGAAAAGAAGTCATATGATAACCAAATCTGACCAAAAAAACAAAACTTATTTGAAGTTGTCAAAAAGAAGAAAAAAGGTAATTTGATGACACGTGAATAGAGATGACGATTTGGTCGAAGTAGAGAAGATTCATTGATTCAACATTTGCGACTCTTTACTATATATTATTAGTTTACCCATTTGAGACTCCAAAATCAATTTTACCTTCTTCCACAAACGTCACAATGACGCTACACATCACTGAGACTGTCCGAGTCTCCCCTGCCGCCGACTCGGACGCTGTCCTCAACTCAGCCAACTCGCTCACAATCCCTTTAACATTCTTCGACCTACCATGGCTACTATTCCACCCGGTCAAACGAGTCTTCTTCTACAAACTCACCGAGTCGACCCATGAGCATTTCCACTCTATCATCCTCCCTAAGCTCAAGCTCTCTCTCTCCCTTGTCCTCCGCAACTACCTCCCTCTCACCGGCCACATCACCTGGAACACAAACGAACCCAAACCAAGCATCCTTGTCGCTCCAAACGACGCCGTTTTGGTGACTATAGCCGAGAGTGAAGCTGACTTTTCTCATTTGTCCGGCTATGGACAACGTCCTGTCTCCAAGTTACACGCCTTGCTTCCCAAGTTACCTGTTACGGATGACTCAGCCACAGCCTTCTCCATACAAATCACGTTGTTCCCGAACCAAGGATTCTCTATCGGCGTCGCAGCACACCACGCCGTTTTAGACGGGAAAACGTCAAGCACGTTCATCAAAACTTGGGCTCACATCTGCAAACTACAACTTGAAAACATGCCAGAGAATCTGATTCCATCTTATGATCGGTCGGTGATCAAAGATCCGACCGGACTCGATGAAAAGATGATAGAGATGGTGAGATCTCTCAAAGAGGACAAAACCAACGTTGTCTTGAGCTTGACACCGCGTCCGGCAAAAAAACTCGGAGACGACGTTGTCTTGGCCACGCTCGTGCTCTCTAGGGATGACATCGAGACACTAAGGGAGCGAGTCAAGAACGAGTCACCGAGCCTTCACTTGTCCACTTTTGTCATTGCCTACGCTTACGCGTGGACTTGCTTTGTTAAGGCACGTGGAGGAAATGGAGAGAGATCAGTGAGTTTTCTGTTCGTAGGAGATTTTAGAGAACGGTTGGATCCGAAGCTTCCGACGACTTACTTCGGAAACTGTATGTTTCCGGTGGGTTGTTACAACCGTAAGGCGGCGGAGTTTACGCAAGAGAAGGGGTTTGTGACGGCGGCCGAGATTCTTAGTAATTTGGTCAAAGGATTGAGTTCAAGAAAGATAGAGACTATTGCGGACTCCTTTATTGAAGGATTTGGTTTTCAGAGTTGGAGCACACAGTTTGGGACTGTTGCCGGGTCGACCCGGTTGGGAGTGTACGAGACGGATTTCGGGTGGGGAAGACCCGTTAAGGTTGATATTGTCTCTATCGACGAAGGGAAGGCGATCTCGATGGCAGAGAGACGTGATGAATCGTGTGGCGTGGAGATTGGAATGTGTTTGAAAAAGTCAGAAATGGACATGGTAATGTCTTTTTTCAAGAATGGTTTACAAAGTTAAACCTTTTTGTTTTGTAAAATTTTACTAATAAGGTAAAAGCTTGTTCAGTTGTTCTTGTTTGTCTCACAATAAAACTTTTGGGAATAGCTCTAGTTTCAAACAGAAATAAATCTTGTTCGGTGTAACTTTCCTAACAGTACCCATTTAAAACGGAAACTAATTAATATTCGGTTCGATTTCGGAATACTGTATATCGTGTAATTCTGGTCTTGGTGTAATTTTTGTCAAGTCAATGTATGTAAGATCGTATTCAACCAAGAAAACTTTTTTACAACAAATGCATATACTTGTTACTCAAATCTAGAAATTAAAATAAAGAGATTTTGAAGAGACTTGAAGATATTATTTTCTTGCGTAAGGTCTTGTGGCAAACCACAGCCGAAGACCGTCCTCGTAGTGAGTGTCTCCACCATCAAGAATTGAAAAAAGTTGATTGCGTACAGTCTTAATCAAAAAGCTTGAAAGGCCGAGTATGCGGTGAACGGATATCTTCATGTCTCATAGCATGTCTCTCATGCCAAAGATGATACAAGATTGCTTAAAACTTTACATTTTGGTTTAAGTTGTAATTTTACTTTAGATTAATTCAAATTGAACCGATCTTGAATAAACACCCCAAAATCCTGGATGAGACATGAAAAATCACTTAAAATACCTAACATAAGGGCTTTGTCCGAAAAAAAACAAAAAGATTATTATTGATTTGAGCCTTTTTTGGGCCAAATATTTGAAATATATTTGAGATAAAGCATTTTTGTCCATGCTTTCAAAATTAGTCATTTTCTAGTGAGGGTAAATGACAAAATTAACTCTAATGAAAGAGTAGGTCATCTTCTTCAACCTTCTCTGTTTCACCATCGACATCTTCATTTTTCAATTCCATTGATCAAAATTAAACCTTAAAAACTAATACCTTGTGAATTCAAAGGGAAAAAATTAAACAAATTTTGTGAATCTTTCTTTTCTTAAAGTTTTAGATCTCTTATCCCTTGTATTGTCTACCATATCTTTCAAAAACCACAATCATCACATATAAGATCTGTCAGATCTGCAGTTCCGACGGTAGTGAATCTCTGTGCATCGTTGCATTATTTGTCAAATCCTAACAGTCATAAAATTGTAAACTCGAGAAGGACATGTATGTGAGATTTGAAATTGCCCTAATGGTTTTTCCTATTTTTTATTTTAAAAAAAAATATTCCAAATAGATATTTTTTTTTATTTTATAATTAACACATTTTATTTATAACAATTGCAAACTAACCCATTTTAATTTAAATTTTGTAACACTTTCATAAAATTATTATTTTTATTTAAATTAAACATTTATTATTATAAAGAGCATCACATCATACCATTTTTGTTGTAATAAAATAATTATTATGGAATGAATAAAAATAAATTTTATTATTTATATAAATTATCTTTTCCAAATGGTAGTCTTAATATTTTAGAATAAATATTTATACTTAAATTAATATTGTTAATTCTTAAAAATATTTATTTTATTTATTTTGGTAATAAATAAAAAAATTAAAGATTAAGAGGACTACTTTGTAAATAAAATAGTTCACCTCTCTTTATAGAAGAAAAAATAGAGTTCTTCTATAAATAGAGAAAAAAATAGTAATCTTTATTATAGAAGTGAAGATAGAGATCAATTTAAGCAAAAATTACTCTATAATAGAGTTTGGAGATACTTTAAGAATAAGAGACGATGAACATGCGTGAATCTTGATGCTCCATCAATGAAGGGTAAAATCGTCCTTCAATGATAAAATAAATGCCTAAAACTGGAAGTCCGGACAATCAGTCCCAAATTCATTATTTCTATAATTAATCCAAAAAAAACCTATAACATAAGGGCATTACTAAACGAGAACACGGTAGCATGGTCAATGGTCAATGGTCAATGGGAGTTTCTCTTATTTTTTAGCCTAAAAAATAAATAAAAAACCAAAATTGGGTCCACAAAAGCGGAGAAACGTTTCTGCAGGAAGGAACTTAGACCATGCACATCGGTTGGGACTTTTTTTGGTCCCTCACATTTAATAATAATATTTTGAAAGTTTCTTATTTTTAGTATGAGCATTGGTGTCTATTTGTATTTGATCCCTCAAATAAAATAATAATATTTTGAAAGTTTAAGTATTAATTATTTAAAGTTGACAAAACAAAAACATACAATTAAGAAATTAATAACAGAAATCATAAAACATAATCTGCTTAATCTGGTTTGAAGAGTTGAAGAAACGTTGGAGAAGATGAAGTGCGTCTTCAAGAGACAAACTGAAACCCGAGAAGACAGAACCTCTCGACTGCAGATCGGACCACCTTCGGGATAGAGAGAAGATCGGCTACCGGAATTCGTCGACAACTTCTGGAGATATGATCGGATCGCCTTCGGAAGACACAGAAGATGGAATCGCCGTCGAGATATGAGAGAAAAGTTTTTGTTCTGTTTACCTAGACAATTTCTTTTTCCAATCAGAAGGAAGCACGTGGCCAAGTCGACGAGAGAAAAAACGTCCCCGTTGAGAATACGTTTTTTGGTTAATGGGTTATTTTTGATTTATTTTTAATTCCAAAAACATGAGGGACGGCCCAAGACAACGGCGATGCACATGGTCTTAAGCAAGGCATAAGCAACATTACGTGGCGTGTTTGATACGTTGATGAGTAAATAATTTTTTTTTTTCTTTTTTCATTTTCTTCCTTCTTTCTTTCGCGATCCTCTCTCTTTTCTCTCTCAATCCGAAAGGCGAATCAATCGATTCACCGCCATCGCAGTTCCTCGATCTCCGCCCAACTCCGTTCTTTTCTATCTCTATTCAATCTCTTTTCTATCTCTTTTCGATCATCGCAGTTCCTCGATCACAGCCTTCTTTCCTCGTTGAGCAAGATAAGTGATTTAATTCAATCTCTGTTTTTTTTTTCTTCTTCTTCTTCTTCTTCGTTTTGTAGTTGACTTGTTTTCTTTTTTGTTCTATCTCTGTTCTACTGATTTGGATCTTAAAGTCTTAATTTTTAATCGCAAATCTCCCTTTGATTTTCAAATATGAGTTGCTACCTACCCACCAATGCAAATTAAGCTCTTTTTTTTTAGCTCAAACTACTGCAATTGTGTACTGGATTCTATAAAAAGTCTTATGCTTATAATTTGAAAACATTTATCTAAATCTATGAACCTTGTTTGTCTGGACTCGATTGGGTAATGGATTGTTAGTGTCCTTATTAGAGCCGTAGGTAACATTACTGATTTTGAAAGGTATTTGCAACAGGGCAGTCTCGTAGCTGCCATTCCTCTTTTGTCGTTGAAACATTCTTCTGAACTTGATGTATGCTTTTGGTTGTTTTCAGGTGAAGTCCAACTCGCCACAAGCACTTTCTTCTGCAGTTAAGTGACATTGGATCAGTTGTAAGTAGCTGGTTCTTGATCAGGTTTGTGTCGCTCTAAGCATGTATTATTTTGGATCCTATATAAGTAGTTTGCAGCAAAGTGTGTATATGTAGACTCTAGTTCAGTTGCTGAGAATTTAATTGAATTTTGGTTGTGTGTGTATGTGAATCGTCTTGTGCATTCTCAGTATCCTTCTCTACATTGGCCAAGTCTGATTTTGTTTCTATGATCTTGGTTGTGATACTTTGAAGCACTAATACTAGTTTTATTCCTAATGTATGCGTCAGGAGCTAAATTCACAAAAGATGAAAGCTTTGCAGATAGAATGTGAGAAAGGAAACAAGAATGATTTGGCAGAATAGTGAACAATCTTTGCTGGTTTGGCACATTTTAGATCTATAAGATGATATAGCTGTTGTGAGATTTTTTTTCCTGTCTTCATTGCTATGCTTGTAGTTAGACAGAACCATTTCATTAGAAAAGCTTGGGCTTTTTGTTTACTTAATTCTTCTATTCTGACGTTCTGGTAGCCTATAACTTACTGTCCATGATTTGGTTATACTTGGGGTAAGTTTCAGTTTGGTTTTCTTTTTGGTAGCGAACTGCTCTGTGGTTGATGAGAAGATGATAAAGTGTTTGATCTTTCTTTCTTTCTCTTATTTGTTTATCTAACTTGAGGGTGAGAATTTTGGTTCTTTTAGTGGAGTCTTGATTACATTTATTTACAATTAGAAAGCTTTCTGATAATGTTGGCTGTTTCAGTGTCTCATAAACTATCCAAGAGAAAAGCTGATGACAACCTGATGTTACTTCACACCATGCTTTAAAAATACTATAAACGATGGCGTGTTTGGTGATATTGCCCTTCGGTGAAGCAAATTAAGATGTTACTATGATCTAAGAGAATCTACAAGTCTCGGCGAGATGTAGGTGGTGTCACATTGACACTACTGAACTTGTTAAATGTGTGTGCTCCCATCTTCTTCTCTACTCTTTTTTCTGATCTCTCTATGCTCCGTTTTTTTGCTGCAACTAATAAAAAGCTTCTCTGTTTTGACTTAGCAATTTATATCTTGGTGTGTTGGTGTTCAAAAAATTACTATTTTAATGATTAATGTGATAGGGGTTCTAAATGGATTGCTATAATTAGTTTAGTATTTAATATATGATTAGTTTATATTTGAGCAACTTGAAAGAGTCTTTGGAGTAAAGATGGTCTTACACACAAAAGAAAAAAAAAAAAAAAAAAAAGAGCAGTTGTTTCAAACTTATAAAAAAGAAACACCAAACATCTCTAACAAAAACATTCGAACATCACGCCGTTTCCGTTAATTTTTCTTTGTTTCATCTGTTTTCCCCCAAACCCAACAAAAAGATAATCTTGAAACAATCCTCTATTTTCTACCGTATCAAGTTTCTTAATCTGTATATTTGAGCAGGTACATGTAGCATACGAATTGCCTCTTTGTAAAACTCCCAAGATTCACTTGCTTCTGTAATTGCTTCTTGACCAAAAGGGTTGTTCTTGATGAAATCTTGAACGTTTTCAGCTTCTACCAACCTCTGAAGATGAAGTCTCAGATCACCACCATTACCTGAAAATCCATTGAAAGCATTCAAAATAGTAAATAAAGGAGATCTAATATATAATTACAAAGAGATTGATTCTTGCTGGATACCTAAGGATGTGTCTGTCTTGTTCTGATGATTGTATGAATGAGGGAATATCGCTGTATATGGCTGTGACATTCAAGAAGTTAAAAAAAAAAACATCGATATGACACTAGAATTGTTGTGTAAAAAAGACCAAAAGAAGATGCAAACAAAAAGCGTACTGGGTTAAGCAAAGCCTTGTACGGAGAATCATCAAGCAAAACCGTGTTGGTTTGGTTGTAATAACCCATTTGCCACGGTAGATTTGGATCGTGTTTCTCCCAAAGCCGGTTTAGATCCTTGAACACCACATATTTGTGCTTATTTTCAAGAGAGCCAACAGTCGTCGTAGCACAATAAGACATGTCCTGCAAAAATATATCAGAACCAAAAACCGAATGAATATTAGAACACTTGTTCCGAAAACAGAGAAACCTATGGCAAGAACCACCTTACCCAGCAAAACAACAGTTTATTCTTCATATCACCAAGCAAGAAGTCAGTAATTCTTACAACATTGTTCCTGCAAGACAAGTAAACAAAAGTGATATTGATTATACATAACAAATATGGAAGTAACAATCATATGATCTATATATATATGAAAGTGTCAATGACGAAGTGTGAGTAATGTCGTACTGCTTTCTCGATGACCATATACCAACTTCAAACTTGTCAAAACAGAACTTCAGAAACTCTTCACAAAAAGGTCTCTTGAAAACTGACAGAAACAAAAACAATTGCATACTAATATATAAGTTATACTATCAAATAAGTATTGGTATGGACTCACAAAAGAATCTAAAAACTCACTAGCCCTTCTTCCAATATTAATGTCGGCTTTAACATCTTTAAGAGGAGAGACTACATCTGCAAGCAACCCATTAAGATCAAGAACAAGAAGTTTTTTCCTTAACACCAACGGATTCGATCCACACTCTTCTCTGATTCCACTCGAATCAACACAGATACCTTTGTTCTCTACCCCGGGAACTTCATCACTCCTCGTAACAGTCGATATGACATTAGCTTCGTTACTGTTCGCCACCTCTAAAACAGGAAGCTTTCCTATGTTTGCATCATTCACAACAACATGTTTTCGATCAGCCACCGAATCATTCTCTATCTTTGTCTCATTAGATTCGGTTTCTTGGCCATTCTTGCAGCTTCCATCATCAAGACAAATCTCTTTCTTCTCTTCAATATCTAACAAAGGAACTAGAACATTCCCTTCAACAGCTGTTTCGGTTTGCGACGACAACATAATAGGAACCTCGTAAGTATTCTCTACGTTACCAGTCATTTTAGCTTTCTTAATCACAGGTTCCTCTTCAACAGATAGTTCAATAATTTCTCTCATTCTTCAAAAAACCTCAGAATTCGCATCACTAGTTGTACTTCAATGTGGAAGCTGTGAAGACCAAAGTGTAACAAATATATGTATTAACATGTCAAAATTAAAATATATATATACAGAAAATATTAAAAAAAAATTAATATAAACAATTTTGATTATTAAACATAATTAACGTTTAATGGACAAAAAAAAATCTGAGTCTTTGCAACCACAAATCTCACGTTAATTTAAAGATGATCTGAACTTTTTTTTTAAAAAGAACATAAATTAACTAATAAATGTTCGTATCATTACACAATTTATCGGTCTAGATTTCGTTAAAATCATGAAGACTAAAGAAGATTATACACAAATTCGCCGATTAAAGAAAAAAAAAAAAAGAGAGGAAAAATTAAACTTACCGATGAATTGGAAAAATTGAAGAGGAAGAACGAAATTGGAAGAGATGAAGCTTCGTATTGAGTTTGTGGGGAATATATGATTGGGAGAAAGGAGAGAATTTAAGGATCTGAGCATATGAAACGACGGCTTTGGAATGTCGTTTGGTGTTCCCAAGGAAAGGATGTGTGGAAAAAGAAGAAAAGAGAGATTTTTTTGCAGAGAGAGAGAGAGAGAGAGAGAGAGACAAGAAGGAAGTTAAGTGGTTTAGACGTGACTTTTTGTGGGGTCTTTAGATCTCTCCCTCTCGTCTCGTGTCGTCAGATTCGTGGGTCGGGTCGTGGGGTTGGTTATTCTAGTTTTAAACCACTGTACAGTTGTTTAATTAGATATAGTACTGGTTAGAGCCGCTGTGATTCGGCCCCAAGTTTTGAATAGCCCAAATACATTAGGGAAAATTTTCATTTAGGAAAAACCATATTGATTATTGGACTTCTTTTTTTTTTTTTTTTTTTTAAAATGAGGACTTCTTTAGATAGTAATCTAACTATTTATTAAAAGTTGAAGCAATTTTATTAATTATAAAAATTCTGTTGGTGGTATTAATTCGCTTTATTGAAAAAATAAAAGAAAATAATTGTTCGAAAATAATGTAGTAAGTTTTGTTTGATATATCACCATTTGAAAGTGAAGTTTTGAAATTTTATTTTGCTTACACCATTTACATAAATTAAAAAACTTAAGGTAAATTTGAGGACTTTTATTTTCTCTTCACATGGTTACATAATTTAATAAAATATCTATTCATTATTATTTAAAAAAAAAATTGAATACTTTAATATTTGAAATCATAGTTTTCATAATTTTAATTAGTTTTCCTGATAATTATATGACTTAACTTTTCTTTATAAAAATAAAAACATAAATATTGGTGAAACTGGTGAAGTATAGGTTTGTAAAAAAAATTATTAATTAAACTTTTTGTTTTGTGTAAATTTATTTACAACAATAGCTTACAACAATAGTCCAACAGATAAATCAAGTGTTTTATTTTAGTATTTGACAGATTTTGTGTATTGTAATAAATTAAACTATAGAAACTAAAAATATTATACTTTTAATACAAACATAATCAATTATTCTCTTATTCCAAACATATTACGATAACACATCTTGGCACTTTCTTATGATCCACCTGACCAGATCCGACTGAAAGAACATGCTCATGAAGCAGCTGCTTACGGTTGGATTCTCATAAATAGTTTTTCGGCCCCTAAATCAGTAAAATATTAGTCAGTGGTAAGTAACTACAAACAATCAGGTTTATTAATTTTCATTGATTCATCAAAGATAATTGGTTCTAAAAACTTTTCGGCTTGTGGCCCTTATAATTTGTGCGATGGCTATGCATCTGACTTGCTACGTAGCGGTAGCACTACAAGTTCACTGTGGCTCTGGGCTGACCTATCAACTGGTGGGAGCCCTCTCGATATCCAAACGGAAGCGTACAAGTTGTTACCCCTTCTCCAACGTCTTCTTTTCCTTGTAGCGTAAGGTCTGTACGCTGTACTCATAAGAAGCAGATAAAGGATGGGTTAGAACCCTGTCAGAAAAAGCGAAAGATCAGTTCTATTAACAAGTTTGAGAACTAGTCATGACACTCTCTATCATAAGCTGGAAACGCTCATGCATTAATTTTTAATCTCGATCTCAAGGATGTTGCTTTGTCTCTTTTTCTTATATTTTTTGACGTGTACCCTGTTAGATTTTCTTTTTGCAATTGATGCTAAGATATTATCTTACGAAAATAGTTCAGCGATGAAAAAAAAATATAGGATTAAATGTTTCATATCAAAGTTTTATTTCATTTAGACCCTTAAATGTTTCATATCAAAGTTTATAATGTGATTTATATCAAAGTTATATTTTCTCCACGGAGAGACAAATTAAAGTAGCCATAGTGGTCAAAATTTTCCACTAACTTTTTTAAACACTTTACTTATTCCTGTGATTGTGTACATATTGCAATGCCATTGCAAGGGAATTCGCATGTGCTATGTGATGATGATAACTTAGCATCTACATATCTTGATATATTATTACTTATATATATGCCTCGGGATCTGATTATCCTAGCTAAAAATTACTTTTATTTTTATATAGTGGTGGTCCAAACAAAATTTTGATCCTGTGATGATCATATATCGAACAAAAGTGTGATTTTAGTAGTCTTTTTCATATTTCGTAATGAACCTCAATGTGCAAGAGTGCTTTGTCTCTGTAAGTGGATAGCCACGAGAAAGTTACGCTCGCAATTAAAAAACGTTTAGTCTTTTTTCTTCCATAAATTTTTTAGGTTAAATTTACCATTTCCAAAGAGGTATAATTAGAGTTCGAAAATATTAAGTAGGTGAAATTTGGGACTTGATTAATTCATGTCTAGATTTGTAATTATTAATCGGTTTTTATCTTGTAATGATGAATAAAAAGTCTTTACAAAAAGATTTGCTCTTCTTCCTTCTTTCTTATTATACTCTTTTCTTTGTATCAAAAAGATTGATCGTGTAAAAATTTCATACAATTTTTTTTTTTTAAAATAATGTTTAGTTATAAATACATTATTATTCACACTAACAAATTTTTCATAACTATTAACTAATCATAATTTATTAAATTTTAAAATTCTTAATTAATTATTTTTAAAATTAACAATTTCTTAACACTATTTGATAAAAGTTGATAACAAATCAATCTTTTTATACAAAAAGAAAACCTCAGCAAATCAATCATGATAATGAGCGAGTAGTATTTAGTAGGTGCCTATCCATTTTAGATGGGTCTAAACAGTTTTACAACGAATAACATAGACTAGCAATTGAAAAAAAACTTTAAAATTATTAGACACACTTAAACTTGTGGATCCCGTCCAACGATCGAAGCCTGCCCAATGACCACTAGTCCGTCTAAGTTTCTAACCGTATAATCCGTCAAATACTATAATCATATGTTTAAGTTTAACAATATTGGTGAAGTGACTTTAGTACGGTGGCCAAAACTAAGTCCTTAATACATAAGATACTATTACACCAGGATCCAGTCTCGCTCCCTACGAATGTAGGGATTAAGCTAATAGACCGATCTGTTGTGGCCAATGGTTAACAAAAAAGTTTAACAATACCGAATATAGTAAAATAGAAGCGGTCTATAATACCAATCGTTTATATACCTAAATATATTCCGCTTTCTTAACATTATCGCTGCTAACGAGGGAGCGTATCATTGTGTGTAACCAATATTTGCTTTCTATTGTTACGATGAGTGTGAGAATAACCAATGACATTTTGCTAACGAGGGAGCGTATCAAATGCTAAATTTACAATCTTCAAAATAAAACTCAAAAGTGACAAAAAAAAGAAAAAAAAAAAAAATTGTGACATTTCAAGTTGATATTGGAGATGGTTTAAGCACTTTTCCCTTAAAGCAATGGTCCCTCTCTCCCCTTTCACGGTTATAGACTCTCCGAGAAAGCCATTAAAAAGTTGCCAGCTTCTCCCATTCCACTTTCTCGCCACCACTTTCACCTGAATCCCCCACGTCACTCTCTCTCTAAAAAAACTCCATAAAGCTCAAACAAAGTTTTTCACACTCTTCTTCTCTCATGTTCAAACAATGGGAAATCTCTGTTCTTTGTTTGCTCCGCCTAAACCCGTGAAAAAGAAACGACCCATCACGAAACGACAATCTTCTACCGGTTCCAGGTCGGGTCTCAATAGCAACCGGGTCAGGTCTTCTTCTTCTTCTTCTTCTAGGAGAGACAACAAGTTCGAAGATGCTGTGATTCAAGAACACGCTCTTGCTGCTGCTGCTATCTTGTTCCGACAGCAGAACGGTGGAGGATCTTTGCCGTTTGATCGGTCGGCGTCTCAGCGTTATCCTGGTTCTGGTTCGAAGAAGAATCAGTTGCCTCGTAGCTCGAGTTCGAGGTCAAGGTCTTCTACTGATCCTCTGTTACAGCCTCACCAGTTTCTTAATCAGGTTCTTTACTTCTTCTTCACTGTCACTTTAATTAGACTTAGTGTCAGGCATTTAATGATGCGTCTTGGATTGTTATATTCTATAGTTTCTATAATTCTAGTTGGCTCAACTGATTTAGTGGTTGCAGAGCAATGTAAGTCTTTTGAGTATTGTAGTAGAGGTTGGTGTTGAGTCTTGAAAGTTGAAACTTGGTGGCTCTATCTTTGTTTCATTGATTATTATGATCAATGGTGTGATTGTGGTGACAATATGAGACTGACTATATTCTGAAATAGGTAATGTTGAAAGTATTATCTTAATGATGCAAACTTGGAAACATCCTCTTCATGTGTTGTTCTGTTCATTTATGTTTGACAATTAATTTGTTCATCTTAATCTCGTATAGATGATTCAATTTGTGTGTTTCCTAAGGTCCAAACAAACCTAACCATCCTGCAAATTAGGAAATGATTTTATACATTTTGGGTTCATTCTTTATATGGAAGTTCATTTATTTTTTTTCCTGCTCTATGACTATGAGTACTTGAGTAGGGTGTGAAGCTAGATGACTTGGAAACAAACCATTTTGTCCTCATCCATGGAGGAGGATTTGGCGCTTGGTGTTGGTACAAAACCATTGCACTTCTTGAGGAAGATGGTTTCAAAGTTACCGCTATAGACTTAGCTGGTTGCGGTATTAACTCATTCAATATAAATAGCATTGCCAGTTTGTCTCAGTATGTGAAGCCACTTACCGATGTTCTCGAAAAGCTTCCCATAGGAGAGAAGGTTCTGTATCTGACTGCATCCATTTCCACACCTTCCCTTCCAATTTCTTTTTTTCGAAATCTTGAAAATGTTGTGTGTAAAAATTGCAGGTGATCTTGGTCAGTCACGATTTTGGTGGAGCTTGTATATCTTATGCAATGGAACTGTTTCCTTCAAAGATTTCAAAAGCGGTTTACCTCGCTGCAGCGATGTTAACCAACGGTCAAAGCACACTCGATATGTTCTCTCTTAAGGTTTGCTTTCTCACTTATCTCTTCTCCTGTTTCAGTCTTTTTGCCCCGCGCCATATATTAACTGTGGTTATTATGACACACACACATTGTAGGCTGGTCAGAAGGATTTAATGAGGACAGCTCAGATTTTTATCTACACAAATGGTAATGAAAACCCTCCAACCGCAATTGACTTAGACAAATCTCTTCTCAAAGACCTTTTGTTTAACCAAAGCCCTTCAAAGGACGTTGCATTGGCTTCTGTATCAATGAGGTCAATCCCATTTGCGCCGGTTCTTGAGAAACTCTCTCTTTCAGATGCTAATTATGGATCAGTTAGACGGTACTACATAGAGACGCTAGAAGACAATGCCATACCAGTGACTCTCCAAGAAAACATGATCAATAGTAGTCCACCTGAAAAAGTTTACCGGTTAAAAGGCTCTGACCATGCTCCTTTCTTCTCCAAGCCACAAGCTTTGCATAAACTTCTACTTGAGATAGCCAGGATTACCCCTACTTAACATCTTTCTCACAAGTATCTTCATTATCATATTCACTAACAGGTGTTCTAAAGTGGCTCATGAGATCTCTCTTCCCTTTGTATTTTTTTTTTGTTTCTGTTTCTTTTGTATCCTTCTAAGGTTATGTCTGTATTTTCTCTTTTTTTGTTCTTGTTTTACCAGAAATAAATTGTTCATAAAAATGACTCTACCGGGACATAGACTACAAAATTTGTTTTATTATATATGTTCTACAGGGTTTCATGGGCTTGCTCTCTTTTTGGTATTTATGAACTAATTTGAAGTATGAGATTCCTGTGAGAGAGAATCATAGAAGCTGTGAATCAAGTTGGCATATATGCAAAAGGATAAGGATACTATAAAACTTTGCAACAAACATTACTTTCAATTTCTGATAGTCAATGCTTTACAATTCCTCAAAAGTGAACGCATATATATCAGAGTCAACCAACCACTATAATAATGTATAGGCCACTATAAAATGTTTGTAAAGATTCATGGAAATCAATTCATCCTTGTCCAAAAAGATAAAAATAATAATAAATTCATCCTTGTCGAAATCGATTGTGTTTATTAGTCATGATATCAAAGTTTAAAATTACCTGAGTGTCTAACCAAACCTACTATATAACAATTGAAGTCAATCCCCAACCGCAATTATTAGACCAACAAGACAATAATTAATATGAACATAATTACTAACAATAAATAAACTAATGTTGCATACATATGATGAGAGAGTAATAGTGTATATTATCTTCGTGTTCAATCCACATCTCCAAACTTTTTAGCTTAGACATGACCAAATCATTTTTATCCTATTCGTTCTTCTTCAATGTCTCTCTTCTCCTCCTTCTCCTCGTGGAGGCTTCGACAACCGCATCTGCAAGGAATGTCACTAGCGACTTGAGATATAACGGATGTGCCCCAGGAGACACCATCAAAGAATGCATAACCGCGGGAATAGAGGATGATGAGGGAGGAGTTGAGGCTGTGGTGAGGCGGATTCTGCAACAACGAAGGTATTTAAGCTACGAAACTCTACAGAAACAGCCGACTTGTGATGGTAGAATCGCCGGTAATTGCATAGGAACTGTTAATCCAAGAGGATCAACTTGTACTTACTACCAGAGATGCAAACATGCAGTCTAACTAGTTCTTTTAGTTTTCTTCTTAATTATGTGTGTTTTAATGATGATCTTGTAACTAAAATGTAAGAGTGTTTAAAGTAACTAATAAGAAAGTTGGTCGATTGAGTAAACACATGTTGATCGTATTTAATGCACTTAACGTTATATATAAGAAATATTGAATCAGGGAAACTTCAATTTCGTTAAGAGATTAAAACATGTTATACAAACCGGATCTCAACTAATTGTGAGGTTGACAATAGCTATTAAAATACAAATTCACATAACTAAGAAGACAAGCTTGCTAATGAAAATGAAAAAAAATATATATATACGTAGGAAAGAAAATAGGAAATGAGAAATTATTTGTGAAGGCATATAAACATGGCTAACAAATTATGGATAAATATAAAAAACGTACGATACTTAGTTTAGTTGAGATCAGTTCCAAAACTGTATACCCATCCAAGTTCAGATCTTGCATTCATGGAGACATTATTAAGTCTAAGGAAACTCCTCATGCTCCTGAGCTGATTTAAACTTGACTGAATACAAAGTTTTGTAAAAAGTACTCAAATCTCTGAGATAGACAAATGAAACAACCATTGATTTCTGGAATGACTTTCATATATCGTTGAAAAAGGTAAAATGTATTGTGATATTTCTTTTGCTAGTGAAAACTTATTTATAGAGGTTATAGTAGGTTAGATATATAGGAGGAAATCCAGAATATTTTGGTGATCAAGTCAGATTTGTTGAATATTATCCATATTTTACATAATAAGAAATCCGAAATTAAAGCATATCTAAACTTTTATACTGACTAAGTGAATATATTTTATATTACTAAATTTAGGATATTGAAGGTTATTTCTTTAGATTTAGTACCAAAAATCTCCTACTCATAATTTTAAATTATTTCTTATTATGAAATATGCCTTTCTGTTTAGATTTGATTGATATCAATTTAGTTTTCATAAAATCTTGTTTTAGAAAAGTTTAATAAATAAGATTTAACTCTTAATTAAGCTTTGAAGATATAAATGAGACGAATTTGGCCCAATTCACGAATTTGAAGCCCATATATGAAATATTTGTCCAATTCACACGGCTTGTGACGAGGCAGCCTAGTTCTATTTTAATACGCGGTGATGTTTTTTTCTATGACAGACGAAAACACAAAAGAATTAAGGTTCTAGATTCTGCTGGACCCAAACCGATGTGACAAACGTTGCCGTCCTTTTCTCGAAACAACTGTACTTTTGCAAATAGATTAGTAGTAGGCTAGTAGCTGTAGTTGAAAGCCACTAAAATATTTATTTTATATATTTTCTTAGTTGAATAAAAATAAAATATTCTGTTGTAAGTCTAGTCTTCGTTTTCACTTAATTTATTCGATCCCTTGAAAATTAGCAAACTTCAGTTTGTTTTTATAAGTTTTTTCTTGTTAGCTTATAAACTGATTTTATAAGTTAACCAAAAAATATCAACTATAATAATATATCAGCCAAAAACCACAGCTTTGAACATGAGAATATTTTCTGTATTTTTATATCATTAATAGAAATTCTGATTTGAGTGTAAGATTTTTCCTATTATTAATTTATCATATATCATTAGTTTTTTTTTAGGCGTAACTTGACCGGCTCTACTTTCAGATTTAGTTTTTTTTTTTACAAAAAAATTCTGAAATTATATTTGCAAGCCAGCTAAGACTGAAGTTTTGTTTCACAAGATTAGTGTAAGTTTTGTAACGTATGCTATTCAAACTATTTAAAAATAGTAATTACATTTCTTGTTTTGGTTTAGTTTATCTAGAAACTGTATAAAACGTGAGCTAATGGAAGACCGATTAAAACTAGAAACTTTTAGCTTTAAGTGCTTCTATAAGTCTTTTTAACTTAAACTAAGCCAGTTGTTCTGTCTCTCTTCTCTCTCCTCTCTTTCTCACATCTTCGAGAAGTTTCCGCCGGCGGGAGAGAGCAAAGAAACGGTTTTGCTCAGAGATCAGAGAAATGGTCATTTACTTCTCAAGAATCTCGGTTTTGCTTTTGTTTCTCTGTTCTTGGAACAGTTTCATTACAACAGGTTTGTTTTCAATGCTCTGTCAGAAAGAAGAATAAGTTTCTTGTTTTACACTTTTGTCTCTGATAAATTCGTAATTCTGAGAGGTTGCACCAATAAAACAAGAATTGCTTCTTATTCTGAGAAATCCCTTGAAATGATCTACTTATGATGATTGATGATGACGATGATGAGATGATAGTTTGGGGTTTATCTAAATTTTAATTGTTGGGTTTTAATCTTTTCTAATATCTTTAACCAATTGATAAGAATTTTTTCTTTTTGTTTGTTTGTTTGTGTGTGTGTGTGTTGGTTCTGTTTTCTGGTAGTGACTTCACCTATTTGGTATAACCTTTCTAACACAGAAGCTTATGATGCACTTGATCCAACTGGAAACATTACCATAAAATGGGATATTATGTCCTGGACTCCTGATGGTTATGTGGTAAGAACTCTTAACACTTCACTTACTAAAGTCACCAATGTTATAGAATAAATCGTGTTTCAAATGTTTCCTTTAATAATTACCATTATCCGATGCATTTGGCTGCAGGCTGTTGTAACAATCTTCAATTTCCAACAATACCGTCACATTCAAGCGCCCGGGTGGCAATTAGGATGGAGTTGGAGGAAGAAGGAAGTTATATGGAGTATGGTTGGTGCGCAAGCAACAGAACAAGGAGATTGTTTTAAGTTCAAGGGTAACATTCCTCATTGTTGCAAGAAAACTCCAACCATTGTTGACTTGTTACCGGGAACTCCTTACACCCAACAGATATCCAACTGTTGTAGAGGCGGTGTGATTAGCTCGTGGGCACAAGATCCAGCAACTGCGATTTCTTCGTTTCAGATTAGTGTTGGTCAATCTGGCACGACTAATACGACGGTTAGAGCGCCTAGGAACGTCACTTTGAAGGGACCAGGACCTGGTTACACTTGCGGGCCTGCGCAAATCGTTAAGCCTAGCAAATTCATTTCTGCGGATAAACGAAGAAAGACTCAGGCCTTGTGTAAGTTTAACTTTTGTGTTTTTTTTTGCATATAATGTTTCCTTATAAGACATATTTTGTTGCTTCTAATTCAACCTCTCTTGTTACTTTAATTTCCTTCGTTAGTTACATGGAACATTACTTGCACGTATTCACAGTTTCTAGCACGCAAAACTCCGACTTGTTGTGTCTCACTCTCATCTTTCTACAATGAAACTATAGTACCATGCCCAACTTGTTCTTGTGGATGTCAAAATAGTTCTCAACCTGGTTCATGTGTCGAGTAAGTTCCTTATCTCTAAATAACTCAATCTTGGTTTAGTTATATTGTTGTTTTGTTAATTTTCTGATTCATTTCTTGTGACAGCCCGAAGATAGCTTCGGTAGTACCAGCTTCAGGGAAGAACAGCCTCGAACCACTTTTACAATGTACGAAGCATATGTGTCCCATCCGAGTTCATTGGCATGTCAAAACTAACTACAAAGAGTACTGGCGAGTGAAGGTGGCAATCACAAACTTTAACTACAATATGAACTACTCGCAGTGGAACTTAGTCGTTCAGCATCCCAACTTTGACAATATCACTCAGCTTTTCAGTTTTAACTACAAACCTCTTACTCCTTACGCTGACATAAGTAAGTTCCTTAGCTTCATCTTTACAATTTCTCATTTCCAATATTTCTTTCTCTTATTCCCCATCTTTTCGATCATATATTGCAGATGACACGGCCATGCTTTGGGGGATCAAGTTCTACAACGATTTGTTGAGCCAAGCTGGTCCCGTAGGCAATGTACAGTCTGAGCTTCTCTTCCGAAAGGACCCGTCAAAGTTCACATTCGAGAAAGGATGGGGGTTTCCGAGGCGCATTTACTTCAATGGTGATAACTGCGTCATGCCATCTCCAGACTCTTATCCATGGCTTCCGAACGCTACTCCAAACCTTGCAACCTCGCCATTCATTATACTTCTCATCACTTTCTTTTCTTTCTTGATTCTTATGTAAAGGGATCAGGTCCACAGAATCGCGCTTTTGACCTGATTCATACTTCTGAACTCGGACAGGATCCAGTTTCGGATACATATATACATACTGTCCTGGACATGTTTGGTGATGTTTACATTACAAGTGAGTTTATGTGAGTGTGTTATAAAGCCACCTCAATGATATGAGATAATTGTACGCTAAACATCATTCTTTGTATCTGATATATGATGTAGAACGGTATTGTAGATTCATTTTTCCTTATTTTGAAAAGAAAAAAAATCCTTATTTTGTTTACAAAACAGATAAATAACTTGTAAAATATAGTAGGATTTCTTCAATAAAATCTTATAAGTTTTAGCATTCAATCTTGCTTAAATGTTCATCGATCTATGTTTTAATTTAATATAGTTCTTTGGAATGATATAAGCAGTCATTTATAAGTTGAATAAAAAAGACACTGTACAAATATATGCGTCCACAACCCGGGTTAATAACTGGAAACCAATCATCATTGAGTTAAAAGATAAAGCTAAAAAACCTTTTCTGCGTCCAGAAAAGCTTGTTCCATAATGGTAAGTCTAGCTCCCCATCCAACAAGTGTTATGTCATTCCCTTCTCTTATAACCTCACCATAAACTCCTTTTTGTTAGTCTCAACTATGTGATAGTCAACTAAAAGAAACGGTGGAAGGAACTTGTTATACCTCAGCTTTCAAATCGATAAAACTTGAATTATAAGAAACACTTTTCTTATTGATTTAGAAACTTCTCAAAACTAAATCTCTCTCAAGCTCTTATGGAACAACTCTCCATAGACTTGTATTTATATGTAGAGATAAGACAACACCTTATTCTACTTGTATTAGGAAAACCTTACACAAATCCTTATTTGTGATTATCTCTTTAGACAACATTCTAGAAGAGATATCTTGTTTCCTAAGATACTTTGGAATTATCCAACATTCACCCCCTTAATTCCAACTTGAACTTGGGGAGACTTGATTTCTTGAACTCCGATTAACTCTCGCATTTCCTTGAACTTGATCCTTGCTAACGCTTTAGTAAGGATGTCAGCTTTCTGTTCCTTCCCAGGTACGTGCTCCACCACAACTTGCTTCTCTTCTACACATTCACGAATGAAATGGTATCTCAAGAGTATATGCTTACTCCTTCCGTGAAATACCGGATTCTTGGTGAGTGCAATGGCCGACTTATTGTCAATCCTTAGTAAGATCTTCTCATCTAGACTTAGGATTTCATTTAACAGCTCCTTAAGCCAAATGGTTTGCTTTTCCGCTTCCGTTGCCGCCATAAACTCCGCCTCAGACGACGACAATGCGACTGAGGAGAGTTTTTGTGAAGTCCATGTTATTAGTGATGACCCAAAGTAGAACATATGTCCGCCTGTACTTTTCCCGTCATCAATATCGGCGTTGTGACTAGAGTCACTGTAACCTACAACTTTTCTTGACCCATCTCTCTTAAAGAATAGTCCAAAGTTGGTGGTTCCTTTCACATACCTCAGAACTTGTTTAAGTGCTTGCCCATGTGATTCTCTCGGACTTTGCATGTACCGACTTAGAACACTCACGGCAAACGTTAAATCGGATCTTGTGTGAATGAGATACCTTAGACAACCTATGGTTCTTCGATATCGTGTGGCATCGATCTCAGGTTCCTCTTCAGCCTTTGAGATCTTGACGTTTGGATCCATTGGCACAAGGGCCAAATTGCAATCGTCCATCTTTGTATCTTCAAGCATTCCTCGAGCATAGCCTTCTTGTTTTATTTGAATTCCATCAGCCCCTTGAATTACTTCTATACCAAGATAGTAAGTTAACTTCCCAAGATCCGACATCTCAAATTTCTTTGACATATCTTTCTTGAATTGTTCAATGACATCTCGAGAAGTACATGTTACAAACAAATCGTCAACATAAATTGCCACAATTAAGAAACTCTCCTTGTTTCTCTTTAGGTATACCGATGGTTCCTTCCTACACTTCTTGAAGCCCATCCCTTTAAAAACACTATCGAGTTTTATGTTCCAAGCTCTTGGAGCTTGTCGTAGCCCATACAACGCTTTATGGAGCTTATATACTCGATTTTCTTCTCCTTTCTTAACAAAACCCTCCGGTTGAGTAACATAAACCAGCTCATTTAGTTCTCCGTTCAAGAAAGCAGTCTTGACGTCTAGATGGTGTATCTCCCAGCCGCTTGTTGCCGCAATAGCTATGAGTAGCCTTATAGTCTCAATTCTAGCTACGGGTGCAAAGACTTCATCAAAGTCTATACCCTTTTGTTGAACATAGCCCTTTGCCACAAGCCTCGCCTTAAACTTGTTTATCGAGCCGTCCGCAAGCTTCTTGACTTTGTAAACCCACTTCACTCCTATGGGTTTAACACCATCTGGTTTATCGACTAACTCCCACGTCTTGTTTCTTACGATTGAGTCTAACTCAGCCTCCATTGCCTTTACCCATTCCTTTAAGCTCATTGCCTCTGTTAAGCTTTCGGGTTCTCCATCTAGAGTAAATAAAAGTTTTTCAACTTGTAGGTCAGCAAGTAAGACGTAATCATTGAGATATCTTGGTCTGTTAATAACACGACCGAATCTCGTCACTATCGGTTGATTTTCAGCTCCCATATCTCCATCTACAGCTTCTACGTTTTCATCATGGTGAATAGGCTCGTGGTAAGGATCGTGATTATAATGTTCGTGATCATGATTATCATTGTCCACATGTTCGTGATCTTCATCATCGTATCCAGCACCATCTTCTATCTCACCTCTATACGTTAGCTTAAACCTTCCAGGTTCTCCTTGGTTTTCAGATTCCTTTGTCAAAGCTGACCAGTCCCACATCTTCTTCTCATCAAACACCACATGTCTACTCACAAGTACCTTCTTTGTGATTGGGTCGTAAAGCCGGTAAGCTTTCGAACCCGGTTCAGTCCCAAGATTAATCACCATTCTCGACCTATCATCTAGCTTCTTTAGATGTGGTTCGGTGATTTTTGCGTATGCGACGCAACCAAACACTCTTAAGTGTTCAAGGTTTGGTTTTCTTAACGTGAGACATTCATACGGGGTCTGATTTTGTTATGCCTTTGTTGGGACTCGGTTGATCAAATACGTTGAATGACGTACGGCTTCACCCCACATATCATTCGGTATCTTCATGGCTTTAAGCAAACTTCTTGTCATCTCCATGAGAGTTCAATTTCTCCTTTCTACAACACCGTTTTGTTGTGGTGTGTAAGGTGCGGTTAGGTGTCTTGTAACACCGTTTTCTTCACAGAACGTGTTGAAGTCATTCGAGGTAAATTCTCCTCCTCTATCGGTTCGAAAGGTTTGAAGCTTCTTTCCGGTTCTGTTCTCTACCATCTCTTTAAACCTTTTGAAACGATCGAGGGCCTCGCTCTTTTCCCTTAACAACATAACCCACATATATCTTGAGAAATCATCAATTAGAACAAACACATATATGTTCTTTGCTGGTGTCGCTGGTGTAATTGGTCCACACAAGTCGCCGTGTACTAACTCCAAAGCTTGAGTTGCACGGTAGGTTGCTTTAACCGGGAATGGATTTCTGATTTGCTTTCCGGTTAAGCAGGCGCTACACACACTCTTCTCGTGTGATGTTTGTGGAATCCCATCAACCATTTCTTTCTTCACCATGTTGTTCATAACACCAATACTAACATGTCCCAATCTCGCATGCCATATTTCTGTAGTGTTATCATCTTGTGACAGTAAACACTTAGGATATTCAATCTTCAATGGAGTCTTGTAGAGACGATTGGAAGATCTTTTAACTTGCAAGAGTAGTCTTCCAGCTGGATCCTTTAGTGTCAACGTATCACCTTTCATATTAACTTCACATCCATTCTCGGTTGCTTGACCAAGACTTATGATATTGTGTTTTAATTCTGGTATGTAGTAAATCTCTTTGAGTGATCTTCTCTCACCCGTTTTAGCTACAAACGTTATGGAACCCTTTCCCATAATGTTGACGAACGAGCCATCGCCAAATTTTACTCTACCTGTGATAGACTCATCGATGCTTGTGAAGAATTCCTTGTTCCCGGACATATGGTTACTCGCTCCATTGTCTAGATACCAAACGCTTTTGTTATTGGTGTCATAGTTCTTTGGGAACACTTTATCTTCGTTCAAGAATACCACTTCATGAACATATAGTGCATCAGCTTCATGAGTCTCGTTTAGGTTTGTTTCTTGTTGTATTGGTTTATCTGGACACTTCGTTGCGTAGTGCCCTGTTTTGTCGCATCGCCAACAAGTAATCTTAGAAAGATCCCTCTTCTTTTGATCTTTCTCTGAGACTTCTCCTCCTTGGCTCTGGTTTTGGTTATTAGATCTCCCTCGACCTCTACCTCTACCTCTTCCGCCCCTTCCTCTAGGGCCTCCTCGGAAGTTACCGTAACCTCCACGGTTATTGGTGTTGGCGAACATTAGTTTTCCTTGGTCTTCACTTGCAGAATTCTTCTTTACTCGTTCTTCATAAGCTTTGATCCTCCCTACTATGTCTTCAAAGCCAGTAGTTTTTAAATCAAGCACTTGTTCAAGAGATGCTACTATGTGAATGAATTTCTCTGGAAGTGCTGACAAAAACATCTTCACAAGTTTTGTTTCATCAAGGGTTTCCCCTAAAGAGGTCGCTTGGGCTGCTAAACCTGACATCTTCCCTGCAAATTCATCCACCGTCTCTGAATTTCCCATTGTTAACCGATCAAGTTCAGCTTTTAGGGTTTGGAGTCTCGCTTCCTTCACCCGGTCTGCTCCATGGTGACGAGACTTGATTGCATCCCATATGCTTTTCGCTAAATTATGCTCTCCTATTTGTAAGATGAGTGCCTCGGGGATGGATTGGAATATCAGCGCCGTCGGGACGTCGTTTCTCTTTTGATCCTCGTCTCCTGGATCAATTGTCCCCCATAAATCACTTACACGGAGTAAGACGTTCATCCGCATCGCCCAAACTGTGTAGTTTGACGTTGTTAACATCGGACATTGTATCGTCGGAGCTCCAATGTCCTTTGTTCGTGGTGGAGGATTCTGCACATCCGTCATGGTTGATCACACAGATCTCGATCTCAAAGCTTCAACACAAGCTCTGATACCAATTCAAATCGATAAAACTTGAATTATAAGAAACACTTTTCTTATTGATTTAGAAACTTCTCAAAACTAAATCTCTCTCAAGCTCTTATGGAACAACTCTCCATAGACTTGTATTTATATGTAGAGATAAGACAACACCTTATTCTACTTGTATTAGGAAAACCTTACACAAATCCTTATTTGTGATTATCTCTTTAGATAACATTCTAGAAGAGATATCTTGTTTCCTAAGATACTTTGGAATTATCCAACAAGCTTATGATAAAGGTATCATAAAGTCATGCTTAGGGACTTCTTCTACTGCTTTACGATACAGCCACTGTAGGAAGATCAAAGTTTCAAGACTTTAAAGAAGTGTTAAAAAGCTTTGATGGTTGGTGTAAGTAAGGGAAGTACCTTTGGTTCGAAGAAGACAACGTGATTTAGATCACGGATGCAAGAAAACAACAGTCCCTTTGCTTCCAGCAGAATGTGAATAGTAATGTCCACCATGACCAACTGCGCCATATTGTGCTCTTATCGTAAGTCCTATCAAGATCCATATAAACCGTATGCTTGGTTAACAAGAGAATATTTACCTGATCAAATGCATGAATCATATAAATAGCAAACTGAACTTCAATAATAGCTCTATTTCCCTTGTCAAAATCGAACACCATTAGATGTTAAAATCCGTAAAATAATACATAAACAGAAGCCAAAATCCAATACAAATATGAATTCACCATTGCTGCAAGAACAGTGCCAAATCCAACAATTCTCTAAATTTTCTGATTCTTTTTTCATCTTCTTCCTTAGAATGTATATTAGATGACCAGTTATGAGCAGGAGTGTGAAAAACATCTCGTTACCTAGGAACCTAGAGATCAAATCACTTCTAGACAAATGAGCAAATAAACAAACTTTGCTAGTACAAAATTCTCACACATTTTGATATATCATGGTTTTTTTACGGGTTTTAACCATGATATAAGTGTACTTTTTGTGTCTTTAATTTGTTTTCTATGTTGTTTTTGAGTCTTTATAAGATGAGATACTTATTAGCACGGATGGAGCATAATATAGCTAAATAGGAGGATTTGGAGTATAATCAAGCATTGAGGCTGAGCTGTGAAGTTGGGAGACGAGTTCAGGAGTATGCATCGACCGATGCAACCACAACATCGATCGATGCAGTGCTCACAAGCCAAATCGGAAGTTTTCCCAAAAGTTTTAAAGATTTACGAAGCTGCCCAAAAGTTTCTCGTATTTGCATCATTAGTCCCTGAACGTATTTTAGGAATATAAATAAGTTTTCTAAGTCATTTTTTAGACATAATTTTTATATTCTGCAACCTTTTGAGAGAGAGAGACCCTGATTGGAGATACAAGCCAAGAACTCAGCCCTGTTGAGAGAACCTTCTAAACTCCTTTGTTTTTCTCTTTTTAATTCTTATATGATGTCTATTTTATTCATGGTTTTTGTTTCATTGATCATGTCTGAGTAGATCTCTTGTTAGGTTCAGAGTTTTCATAGGGTTATTATGGTTTATTAGATCTGTTGATTTATTCAGATTCTTATTCTTCTGTGATCTTCATTTTTGGTTGCTCTCTATATTAATTATTGATTGATCACCTAGAATTAATAACTTAGGAAAATAAATTGATATGAAAGTATAATTGATTTTCCTGATAAAACCTTTGATGAGCAAAGTTACTTTTTACAAAGAGATTTGGATTAGTAATTTTGTGAACAATCTAAACTTGTTTTTAAACCTTGTTATTAACTTGAATTTTGCAAAGAGATTTGGATTTTCGGGTTTTAAAACTTAGATAATATTTGCATTGAGAACTGATTTATTTTACAATTGAGTTTAGAGTTCTAGATCTGATTTTAATTGATTTAATCCTATTTAATTGATTGGTTTAATATCCCATAATTTTCTGAGAATTTTCCTAGACCTAGCGTCTTAATTCCCTGAGTTTACAACACTTTTTAATTCTGTTTTTGCTTTTCTTTTTAATTACAATTTTGGTTTAGCATAATTAAAAGATTAATAAGTTCATTGTGTAAGTATATAGTCTTTGTGGATCTGATCCCTAAATACTACAACGATCTCTTAATTTGAGAGAGTAGCTCTAGGGTCGCATATTTTGCACATGACGTCTATGATCACAAGCTGATCCAGGAATTCGCGAAGTCCTTCTTCATGGTCGATTCCACAATGGTCCCAAAATATTTTTCAAATTTTATCCATTTGGAAAACTCATGTAACCATTATCTTTATCCCCCTTGTTTGTCTTTTTCCATTTGGTTGTATGAACTTCCCTCTCTTGAGGCTTAAGTAATGAAAGTCTTTGTTTGCACACACAAAAAAAAGCTCTAGAGTAAATTTGAGCATATTACATTTATACATGATTGTTCCACAAAATTTGATATTTTTCACAAAATTTACCTGAGTAGTCATGCCATCAGAATCATCATCGGTATGATCTCCACATTTCTCAAATCGCTTCCAAAGCCTTTGAATTTGCAGGAAACGAAAAAAAAACCTTTTTTTAACAACTCCCTTCTGATCCAAAACTCAGAAGAAGAACAACAAAATAAAGCTCTTACTAAACCGTACATGTAGCTCACAACAAAATATCAAACATCTTCCCATTCTTAAGTAGAATTCACTAGTATAACCTTCAGATTCAAAGACAACTTAGAAGCTTTTTATAAAACTTTTAGGGACTTTATAATTAAGGAAATCATAAAAGATACCTAATTGCTCAAGCTAAAATCAAAATCTTCCATAACCCAATTCTAGACAAGTGAAACAAAGGAAGTTGTCTTCTTCGAGCTCTATAAAAGTGTCGAGAGAGAGACGAAGTCGAAGAATAAGAAGAAATCCTCAGCCAATCAGAAAGACACACGATAGGAGTTCTACAAAATATAGCATGCACGAACACATTAAGTTTCGATAAAGTTTACTAAACTATTTAATTCATCGTTAACAAGTTAAGTTAAAGACTGTAACTCCCCGACCACCACCTTTTAGTGGGTCCCATATCCAATCCCAGTCCATAGGTTCACTTTCTTTAATGGGCCTCACGTTCTCTCACTAGGCCCGTGAACCCATCTATATCCGACGGTTGGTGTGCTACGTCTGGGAGGTTCTCCCGTCCCTACAAATCACCACATGATCTTTCCTTGTGTTTTGTCTTCACTCGTACAGTTCCGGCAGTCACTTCCCGGAAGGTCACCATCCTAAAACTACTCCAGCATAAGTACGCTTAACTGTGGAGTTCTCTTAGGACACTTGACCGAAAAGATAAGTGCACTTTGGTGACATAGGTGGCCAAATCAATTATTTTAAACCTCTCCACAAGTCTCTGAAACCGGGGTGTCACAATTCACCCCCACTAACAGATCACAACATCCTCATTGCGCACCAAGATCGTCACCCCCTGTCGGTGTGAGCCCACTCAACTCCACACTCGTCTGGGTTCGGCTCTGATATCACTTGAACGCTCCGACCGCCACCTCTTAGTGGGTCCTATGTCCAATCTCAGTCCATGGGCCCACTTTCATTAATAGACCTCACGACCTCTTACTAGGCCCTTGAGCCATCTATATCCGACAGTCGGTTTGCTACGTCCGGGAGGTTTTAAAGATTTTTTATTGTCCCTACAAATCACCACATGATCTTTCCTTGTGTTGTGTCCTCACTCGCACAGTTCCGACAGTCACTTCCCGGAATGTCACCCATCCCAAGACTACTCCAGCATAAGCACACTTAACTGTGGAGTTCTCTCAGGACCCTTGACCCAAAAGATAAGTGCAATTTGGTGACATATGTGGCCAAATTAATTTTTTTAAACATCTTCCCAAGTCTCTGAAACCAGGGTGTCACAAAAACGTTAGCTTACTAAATGGTTATGGCAATGGGGTGGACAAATCTGTCAACCATTGACAAAGCCAAAAAAATATTTATGGGTGTCATAATATTTTTTTCAAAAATAAAAGATTATATTAAAAGAAATTATTACTTGGAAAGGATTTTTTGCGATGACATTTGTGGGATGTGGGACTTTCGAAATCCCTTTGTTGATTTGCCACATTTTTATATCTAAAAACATAAATTTACACATGATGTTTGGGTTTATTAGCTTCCAGTTTTTTTAGAGTATAGTTTATGTTATGAAGTATGTGTTTTATAAAAAAAGCTCTGAAATATTACATATTTAAAAATGGTAAAAATGGCAAAACTGAAAATTATTTAGACAAACGGCAAAAACAAAAGATTTGGCTCAATAAATGGTATTTTGTGTAAGAATCCCTTACAAAAATGTTATTACAAAAACTTATTTGAAAGATGAATTCTAGGCTCACTCATACTTTGGAAATATTCTAAAGATGACGATGAAAGAGGAAAAATTCAAGATTTTGAGAAATTACGCTTTTTCAGTTTAGGGTGTTAGGGATTTTTATATTTATTTTAAATCAACTTATAATTATGTTTACAAAATATACAATTGATTAAATTTTTGTTAAAGGCTAAGCCTAACAGTTTGTCAAAAAAGCCCACTGATCATATATTAACTAGATAAGGACCTGTGCGATGTGCGGTTAAAGTTTTGTAAATAAAATAAAATTTAATAAAAATATATTAAAATTTATTGTACATTATTTATAAAATTTGTTTTGCTATAATACACTAATGTATATCTATACTAGATAAGGACCCGCCCGATATGCGGGTTTAAAATTTTGTAAAATAATTTTTATTGTACATTATTTATAAATCTTTTTTTTCTATAATACACTGATTTATATCTATAAACAATTTTTTTTATGTATGTTAACATTAAAAGTATATTTTTTACACCTACATATATTGTATATTACAAATATATTATTTGCCACTACCTAGAAAATGTCTGTATGAACAAATTAAGCCAACTATTATATATCTCTTTACTTTCACTTTTGCATATTTTATTTAATCACTAAAATTGTTGGCTCAAAAAACATTTTGAATAAAAAATAATTTACATTACAATGGTGTATGACTAACCATAGAGAGAACCTCGGTTCTGCCCTCCTCCCTTATAGAGAGAATCTTGTGTCCAACCTCCTCCACCATGCAGTGAACTTTCGCTCCGCCTTCCTCCCTTGGGGAGATAATCTTGCGTCCAACCTCTCCCACCTTCCTCCTATGGAGAGATAATCTTGCGTCTAACCTCCTCCACCATAGAAAGAATCTCGGCTCTGTCCTCCTCCTGTGTGGAGAGAACATGTTCACGTCTTTTAGCTATCTCAAAGTGGCTTGCTCCAGAGACCAATGAAACTAAAGACCATTTACCAATGTCATAAAATTTTTTGATAGTAACTAATGTTAAATTATCCAATGTATTTATTGAAGTTTCTTTGACACACCATGATGCAACCTCTATCTTCAAGCTCCTATGGATCTATAAACAACGATTTATGTTTTTCCAATCTATCTATGTTTATTGTAGGCTTGTGTTTGATTACCCTATTTTATCCAACCATTAGGTTGATGACCTTCTCCTCTTTATCTCCTTTTGAGATTGAACGAATGGTAACAATTATGTTTGCAAAAAAAAAGGGTCTAGGACAAAATAATCAAGGTTGGGAAATTAGAAGAAAAGTAATTTGGCATGATTAATGAAATAATAGAAAATTATAAGCACGGTAATATATGAATCTAAAATATTTGAGAATTTCTTACTAATGCCCCTTCTTTGATACCCCTTTTTAAAAATGCCTCTTCTGGTGGCCATTTTTAACTCTACCCCTCCTTTATTTCTTAAAGAAAATTTTATCCTTCTTTCATAATTATACCGACAATCTTATTCGACCTTCTCTGTCGCCGATTTCTCCATCGTCGACCATCTTCGTCTTCGACTCTTCTTCTCCGTCGTCGTCTCTTCTTCTCCGTCGTCGTCTATCCTTCTCCGTCGTCATCTATCCTTCTCCGGTCGCATCTCTCCTTCTCCGGTCGCATCTCTCATTTGCCGTTGTCACTGCTTCTCCCATCGTCTTAGTCCTCTCTTTTACTTCGTCGTCTCTTCTTCTCCCTTCGTGTAAGCTTGTTTTCTGAATTTTAATTTTGATTTCATTTTCAATTTTGTGTTAGCTATTAGTTTGTTGTTTCGATTTCAAATTTGATGTCAGAATTTTTTAGGTCTTAAGCACTTGTTCTTTAGATCTGTTCGTGATTATAAAGTCCTTTATTAGATCTGTTCGTGATTATAAAGTCCTTTATTAGATCTTTGGACATCTATTGTTGTTTTTTGATATAGTTGTTGGGATATCTCTTCTTTTAATGTAGTTTTGTAATTCGTGATATTGGTTTGTTTTCTCACGACTTGTTTTGGTGTACAAATGATTGAATTGTATCCATTATGTGGATTGTGGAAGTTGAACAAGAACATTCATTGGGAATTTGAGATAGATAATGAAAGGGGAGCTTCTTTAATTAACATTGATGAAAATACTAGATTTAATGAGTTGGTAAAGATCCTATTAGAAGATTTTGACATTGATATTCAGACACAATGTTTAAAGCTTAGTTATACATTGCCTGCTATGTCTGCTACCATAGGTAGTATTCCTATCTTTATTAGAAACTGGAATGAGTCCCATGCGTTGCGTGGGTATAATAATATAGAAAATATACTTCAGAGCTTAATATATTGAGATTTGTTTAGATTTTTTTCTCAAATTGATTATTTTGTATTTCATATCAGTTAGAGTAAAAATTATCTTATAACTTCTTAACAAAGTACTTATAGAAAAATATTAGATATGTGCAATACCAAAATGTAGGAAATAATACATTTAACAAATTGGACTACAAAAAATTTGAATGTATAATTAAGTTATGTAAAGTAAAGTTTTTTGTTTTAGAATATCAAATTTTTCTTTTGTTTATTGGCAATAGTTAAGTAAGAATTTTTTACCAAAAAAACTATAAAGGAATCTTAATGATAAATGTTGAGATATATATAGTAAGTAAAACTTAATATTTGTTAAACAAAAAAAAAACAATGTCTCTATTATATTTGTGTTCCTATGATGGAGAGGACCACTGTTGATAACATGATTATATTTATTAAAGAATTTTGTATTAATTTGGTTGTAGTGACTCATTAGGATGATGAAAATACTGAAAATGTTGTTATTTATTATGCAAGTTGGAAAGAGTAGCAAAGTTTTTTTTATAGGTTAGTTCTAAAAAACAGAAAAACTATTATTTATAACAAATATATTTTGTGGAGTATTAATGTTTTTTAAAAACTTCATACGTTACAATAGTAACTTCTCATTCCTTAATTTCTTTAAGATTAATTGCTTTCATACATTTAAGATTTTGAATTTTTAGAATTAAATGTATTTATTATGGTTATTAATCCAAAAACTTGCTCTTATAAACTTCCATGTAGCATCTCTTTTTTTAACATGTGTCTTCTAAAAAGTAAATGTATTGTTATTTTTTTGTAAACTGAATTTATTTATATAATCACACTTCAAAAAAAAAATCAAATTGCATAAGTTAAAAAAAAACTTTAAGATACAAAAGTTTTGGTTATTTCTTCACTATTTAAAGTTAAAAATAAATATCAAATTAGATAACGCTAACATAATTTAAAGATATTAAGATAATAATAATTTTTCTTAGAAACAAATTTTTCTAGATTTTCTTTGTTTTTTTCTTCATCATTTCAAGTGAAAAAAACATATTATGGTAAATATTAAACCAATAATTTATTTTGCTGATTCGAATTCTCGCGGAATTGAACAGATAAGGAGGAAGGGTGGGGAAGAGAGAACGACACAAGAATCGATCCCAAGCCACAAGAAAGCTTCCTAACGCCTCATACAACATTCTAACAAGCCTAACAATACATAAACAAACAGATCAGAGAATCTCCAGCTTAGATAAGCCATGGTCATGCACTTACCTTTGCTAAGAAGTTTTTGAACCTTAAACAATCAAGAACACGCTCCTAGGAAGCTCCTACAACGATCCCAGCTATAGATCTCTACAGGAAACGCCTCCAAACACCAGAAATCACCAAGAACGCTCAAGAACACTCAAGAACACTTTTTATCCCTTCTTTTCTCTCAAAAACGGCTGAACTTGTCGAATGAGACAAAAACACGACCCAAAACGCAGCGTTTAACTTAAACTTATCCGCAGAAAACAACCTTGCATCGACCGATGCACATAGTGCATCGACCGATGCAATCCCTAAACCGGGATTTCGGTTCGCGGATGTTACAGTGTTAGTACTTCTATTCGCCCACCTTCTACTCGTATACCTAGTGGCAGGCAAAAGAAAAAGAGAATAGCTAGTTCATTGGAGCATGTAAAGGCTAAGACAAATTCAAAACAATACAAATGCAGTAGGTGTGGTCAGTGTGGACACAACAAATCTAGTTGTGTAGCTGCTATCTAACTCTCTCTCTCTTTTAATTTAACTTGAATTTGTTCTTTTTAATAAAATATTTTAGTCTGTGGTGTTGTAAACTCCATTTTCTTTGATTTTTTTTAGATTTTATTGATTTAAAACATTATAAACAACTTGTAAAACCTTTACAAAAGCAAGTCGTACTGTTTTAAATCATTATAAACAACTTGTAAAACCTTTTAAAACCTGTTAAAACCATATATACAGTCTTGTAAATCATATATACTCTTGTAAATCCGTTTAAAAATATTTCAAAAACTGTAAATTTCTTTAAAAAATTATATATACTTTTGTAAAACCGTTTAAAAACGTTGTAAAACCTTTTAAAAACCTTAATTGATTGGCACTCAATCGATTACTTCTGTTTGGCTTTTCGGATTTAGTTTTTTTGGCCCACCCTCCGAAAGGATACCAAACAGTCAAGTGAAAACGTAATTGATTGGCACAGTTACCACTTTTGGATTACGAACATCAAAGAAGATAAATCAAGATACTACAAAGGATTTTTGCCGTTACCCAAAGCCCAGAGAGTCTCTCTTTTGATTTCGAATCGCTTAATTTTTTTTGTGGAAGACGATTGAAGGGGTATTACGCGAAGAGTCGCTTTCGAAACAGCGAAGGGGTAAGAATTGAAGGGGTAAGATTTATGCTTTGACGGAGATAAACAGTCAAGAGGCTCTTAAAACCGTAATTGTTTGAAGGGCTAATACGCGAAGTGTCGCTTTCGTTTACGAAAAGTACCACTTCAGTTATTATTACGCGTTGAAGGGGTACTTTTTGTAAACCAAAGCGACGCTTCGCGTATTATAAATACTTTTTGCTCTTGACTTACACATCAAACCTTTGTCTCACGAAAGCGTAAAAATCATCTCTCAGACTCCTCAATTCCTATTACCTTTTTCCTTCAATCCGTCAGAAATGTCACAATTTTCTTCAACCCATCTAAGGCATGCCTTGAAATCTTTGAACAAGGATCATTCGACAAACGTCACAGCAGGTAAACGCTTACATCTTCAGATTAGTTTTGTTTTACTGTTAAGGATAAAAGAGATTGAGTGTCTTTGCCTTTTTGTTAGTAATTATTGATGACAGCATTTTCAAGTTGGAGGCTACTTTAATCGGACAGGTGAACACCCCATATGAAGGGGGAGTGTTTAAAATGAGTATTCACTTTCCGTGTGATTACCCAAATATTCCCCCAAAGGTATTTGTTTTGATTATACTCCCTTTTATTTAGCAAGCATGTGTATTAGGACTCCTCTTTTTGCAGCCACTCAATAGTTTTTTAAATATAATTTCTTAATAATGCAGGTTTGTTTCAAAACAAAAATTTTCCACCCAAACATATCAGAAAGAGGTGCTATATACCTAAGAGTGTTGAAGTCCACATATTGGCATTCCATGCCGATTATTTGGCTTTTCAAGGCAATAGTGGAGAAATTGATTGAACCAGAGCTTGATGATGAGGACCAGGTCGATAAAAATCTTGCCAACCTCTACAAAACCGATAGGGCAGGGTTTGAAGAGATGGCAAGAGAGATGACAAACCAATACGCTAGGAGAGCAAACTAAAATATGATCGTAAATAGTTCAAATCTATTTTTCAAATCTTGAATAATTCAACTTGTATTTGTTCTATTTAATAAAATATTTCAGTATGTTATGTTGTAAACTCCATTTTCAAACAATTTTTTTTCCAGATTTACTGTTTTAAAACATTATAAACAACTTGTAAAGCCTTTAAAAAAAGCAAGTCGTACTGTTTTATATCATTATAAACAACTTGTAAAACCTTTTAAAGCTTTCTAAAAACCATATATACTCTTTTAAAACATTATAAACAACTTATAAAGCCATTTAAAAAAGCAATTTTACTATTTTAAAACATTATATACAACTTGTAAAGCCTTTTTAAAGAGCTAGTTGTACTGTTTTATATCATTATAAACTTGTAAAACCTTTTAAAACTTTATAAAAACCATATATACTCTTGTAAATCATATATACTCTTGTAAAACCAAACGGTTTATAGGATTAACACCATTTAAAAGGTTTTACAAGCGAACAGAAGTAACTTAACATTAAAAAAGACAAATTTTTAAAATCTACTTGCAAACTAAACATTGAAATATTTTGCCATTTATTATTCTTCTTGATGCGTTATATACCATCAAGATGCAAACTTCCATAACCTAGATTTTTGCTAACTCTGCAAATTATGGATTTTTCTTGAAGTATTTGTCCCTATACTCCTGCACAAGAAAAGAAAAATTTAAGTTAATATTAAATAACAGTAAAATGTGCATTAAATCTAACAAAAGTCGAGGTTCACTAACCTTTAATGTTGAAAACATTTGGGTACCGAGGTATCTCATTTGTGGAGTAACATCTTTAGGAATTTTGTCAGGATGAAGAATTAACATTGCCTTCCTTGCTACTTTACTTACATCTTCTTTAGTTTCCAAATCCATGAGAACAACTTTTTTCCACTTATTCCCTGGCCAAAGATACTACAATGTATAACATCCAAATTTTGTTAGTATTAATGCCTATGATAACAAGTATATGATTTTTCAAACTTACTTCATCCATTGACGAAAGCATATATTTGATGTCCCCGAGTATAGTCCAACGACTTATAACTGCCTCGATTTGTTTCATTTATTCGTCACTTATAGTGTTCTCCTGCGTAGAAGGTGTTTGCACTAATACAAACATAAGAAAAAAATATTATATGTCATTTTCGAAAAAGCAAATCATCTATAATAAAGAATTCAACAACTTACAAATGCTCATTTATTGGCTGGTGTGTTCTTGTTGAGTGGGAGCTTCTTGTTGGCTTGGGTCTTCTTGTTGAGTGGGAGCTTCTTGTTGGCCTGGGTCTTCTTGTTGAGTGGGAACTTCTTGTTGGCTTGGGTCTTCTAGTTGAGTGGGAGCTTCTTCTTGGCTTGGGTCTATATCAGTATTTGAAATATTAATACACTCTTCGTCATCCGATATAACAATGTACGCTTCTTGTTGACTTGAGTCTACATCATCAGCACTATTAGGCTTTTCTTCCTGCATAAATAATTATATTTTCATTAACCATATGTAAATTATTTTCAAATATGTTTTTACAAGGTTTTTAAAATCAGTCGATCATATTCAAGTAACACATACCTTATCATTATTCATATCCTCCTCTTGTGGATCATTTTCATTAGTATCCTGGGTATTTTCATTAGTATCCCCTCTCAAGTCAGTTTGTTTCTCATGTTGATAATCTTGATTCTCTTCTTTAGGTACCATGAAATGTTGTAAATTTTGTTTAATACTATTTAAAACACTAGCAAAACCTTTAAAAACAATTACATGATTTTGTTAAAAACTCGTTTAAACACTTTTAAAATGATTTTAAAAGGAATTAAGTTTTTTTTTTCAAACCATTTAAAACCATTGAAAACCCTTTTAAAACCATTGTTAACACTTGTAAAACGATTTTATATGATTTTGTTAAAAACTCTTTAAAACACTTTTAAAATGATTTTAAAAGGAATTAAGTTTTTTTTTCACTTACAAATTCACTTGGAGAAGCTCTTACGTCCTCTTCTTCAAAATCGGTGGCAGAGGCTCGTACTTCCTCTTCTTGAAAAGCAGTTGCAGAGGCTGGTACTTCCTCTTCTTGAAAGGCAGTTGCAGAGGCTGGTACTTCCTCTTCTTGAAAGGCAGTTGCAGAGGCTGGTACTTCCTCTTCTTGAAAAGCATTGCAGAGGCTGGTACTTCCTCTTCTTGAAAGGCAGTTGCAGAGGCTGGTACGTCCTCTTCTTCAAATGCCCTTGATTCCAACTGTGGTGTTGCAGCAGCAGTAGTGATCTCCACATGATTCTCCAGTCTCACTATTCTTTTGTGAATAAGTTGACATGTTTTTAAAATCATGTCAATTTTTCCACAACAAGATATTCTTTTTTTTTTGTTAGTTTGATTCCAGGATGACCCACCAGCTTCTCTCACACGCTTGTTTTGATTTTGTTCTCCTTTTTCAACTTGAATCCATCCTTGAATCCATTCCTCCTTAGTCATCCTATAGCCTTGGATTACAAGTTTAACAACTTCATCAAAATCCTTGTCTTCATCATTCGGTGGCATAACCAAATGGCTATATTCATCGGGATCACAAACAATTGTTTTCACTTCAACCTGCAAAGATAAATCGATTCATATTATATATCAAAAGTCTTATACAGATATTGTAAAACCTTTTAAAACTCTTTTATAATTCTCAAAATTCCTTGTAAATCCGTTGTAAAGTCTTGTAAACCAGTTTAAACACATTGTAAATCAAAATTACATTAATAACACTATTTTAAAGGTTTTACAATGTGTTTTAAAACTATTGGAAAACAAAAAATATATTTCTAGAGAAGTATTAGTACCTTGCCAGCCTCAAGAACAAATTTTATTTCATTGAGTTGTGGGGATTTTGTCATTTGTCATTGCAAGATCAGCGGAAGATGTTGATTTTGGCTTGAAATGCTTTCCCTAACACCAAATTGTTCCTCTAACTGGCGAACTAAAGATAACGCCCAGATTTGGATTGCAAATGGAAAGCCAGTCATACAATATTGTATCTTTGCCAACGATCCCAGAGTCATTTGTTTCAGGCCTATCACTAATGATTCGTAAGCAATTTCACCCCAAGGATACTTGCAGAAATTCTCAAAACTATTGGCTCTCTCCAAATTCTTTAAGGGAATTCGAACTACTGGATTTTGTGCTATCAATATTCCCTCTACTAGTAACAAAGCACCTAATCGAATTCTTTCATCAGGTTTCATGTCTTTTCCTTTAAATTCCAAAGTACGACGAAGATCTTTGCAGGACATTTTATTATTCATCCACAAATCTTTTTTCAATGTAACAATACCTACCGTAAGGCCTGTTGTAATGACGAATTTCCTTTGTGAAAATCGCATAGGTTGATCATCAAATGCAAACTAGAGCTCGTTTTTCACAGACAAAATCCTCCTCTGTAGTAAGTGGTGGACCAGTTGACTCGAGAAGTTGATTTCTTTCCGATTAACAAATTCTATAATTGGACCCAAGAAAAACTCCTCTAACTTCTTGAACTCATTTTTTGTTAATGCTTTCTTTACAGTTGCCAAAACAGCTTTCTCAGAAGAATATTTAGTTACTCTCTCTAATGTATCTCCCTCTGTGCCTGGCGTGATTAATCCTTTTGGGAAGAACAGTTTCTTTGCAGAATCTTCAAAAATACTCATATCGCAAAATCTGTCAATATTGTTTATAGAGAAGAACATATTCATGCCATGCACCCAAGATCATTTTTAAAACCCTTTCACATTCTTTTAAAATCCTTTTATAAATCCTATTTTAAAACCAATATAAAACTTTTTAAAGACATTGATAAATTTTCAACCTTCGAATTCTGAATTCACCAAAATATCGTAAAAATTCAAATTGGAATAGAAATTGAAGTCAAAATTAAGTTCCCAACCAAACTTACAGATGGGAGAAGAAGAGACGACGAATTTGAAGAGAGGACTGAGAGGAAAAACGAGGGAGAAGAAGAGTCTGTAATTCGACAAAGAAAATGGCAATTTGAAGTCCTCGAGTACCCAATCAGCCAACTCCTAGTTTGAATCCGACGACTTTGTGTCTGCAATCTGACGAAATCAAGAACCCAATTTAAGAAAATACAGTTTTGAGTGAATTTCGCGATTTCAAACCTCCCAGACGAAAAATTGTACTTTTTGGAAGACGAACATGTGACTTTTTAGGAAATATGATACAAGGGGTTATATTTTTACAATTGGGCCTAGGCCTAGGGCTTTCACCCTTATAATAAAAAAATATTATAAAACCTTTTAAAATATAAATTACGTTTTATAGTATTAACACCATTTAAAAAGTTTTACACACGTTTTAAAACAGATTTTAAAAGGTTTAAAAGTCTTTAGTTTTGGTAGTTTTAATTTTTATAGGATTTACAAGTGGTTTTTAAAAGGTTTTTAAAAGGATTCGAAAAGTATAAACAACGTTTTTATTTAATAATCTGAAGGGAGTAAATTAACATTTTTCTAGAATAGTGTCACAGTAAAAACACAAAAATCTTAAATCTACTTGTAAACTATACATTGAAATATCTTTGCCATTCATTATTGTTCTTGATGCAATAAGCTAAAGCTTCATTCCTCCAATCACGTTTATATACCAGCAAGATGCAAACTTCCATATCCTAGGTATTTGCTAATTCTGTAAAGATAATATAATTAATGTTAGAACCTATTAAAATACATTGCAATACCAACCATTTAACTATTTTTAAACTCTTGTAAACCCATTTAAAACCAGTTTAAATAACCATGTAAAAACCTACACTGACCTGCAAAGATGTCAACCGCCATTTTCTGCCGTAAATCACCAATTGACTCATTTGTAAGATTGTCATATGTCGGAATGCTCATAGCTAAACACTCCATTGTCTTTAGCATGAAGACACCACTATCTTCAATCTTAGCAACCTATCAAGAAAAAACAAAGTAAAGAGTCCACAATATTTACAGAGAACATATCACAAAACTAGAAAACAAGCTCAACAGTATTTACCTGAGGTATGCAATTCATGATATTGATTATGAATGGAGATTTCTCTGTATCATTTTTCATCCCAAATTTCTTCTGGGCAATATACGGCATTGCAACAGCATATGCACCCACCTGTTTGTCTTTAATTTTGTTACTGTAGAAATACTTGGCTAAATCATAGATAGTCAACACCCTCTTCTCCAAATTGATCATCAATGGCATCCAAAGCTTTTCTTTAACCATCATTGGTGCCAATATTTTGTTTGTAGGTGCTTCCTTGAAGAGTTGACTGAATCTTTCTTCAGGGAACTCATATTCATCTTTGTCGTCAATGAATATGGATTAATTTTCATCAATCCCTCTCAAAAAAGATACTCCTGCCACCGTCCATTCTTTGCTTTTATAGAACTCCGGATGACTTTCTACTCTTTTGCTTAATAACTTCACAACTGTATCAACATGCTAAACAACAACAAAAACCGGGTTAGAACTTAATTTGAAATTTAAAAGAGTTTACAAATTTAAAAAACCCTTGTTGTTAACGACTTGAAAAACCAGTTTAAACACATTGTAAAACTTTGAAAACGCTTAAAAAACATATTTTAAATCCTTTTAAAACACTTTTAAACCTCTTGTAAAACTTTTTAAAACTCTTGTAAAACCTTTAAAACCTTATGATTTGTAATCATACCATTGTTGTTAACGACTTCCCTGGAGTGTCTAGTGTTGTGAACCACCTAGCATCAACTTTGTTACCCAGAATTGTTAGTTGCCTACATCCAAAAATAAACAGAATAACCATGAATACTTACAAAACCATGAATACTTACAAAACCATGAATACATCTTTTAAAACGTCTATAAAAGAGTAATTGAACCTTTACTTTTGTTGCTAGAAACTAAAATCCTTGAATTCTTCCATTCAGTAAATATTTCTAACCGGGTATTATCAACTTTGGAAAAAGGATAAAAAAATTGGGTGCTTCTTCTTCTCAGCCGTGTAAGGCGGTTGAGTGTGAATAAAAGGAACTGTATTTCGTTCACTTTTTCTTTGCACACCACCAACATCATCAGATTTTCTCTTCTTTTTCTGTGGCGGTACAAAACACAAAAATATCTCACTTTATATCGATACACTGGAAAACAATTTAAATAACTCATAGAAATTATTAAGTTAGATACATACCCTTCTCTAGCTTGAACATCAGCATCAGGATTGTCACTTGGTTTACGCTTATTTTTCTGCAGTTCAAAAAGTTTTTGAAGAAAACAATGTTTACATGATTTAAACCTAATGAGATACAAGATGAAATCTTTTAAAATACTCATAACAACTATATAAAAAATTAATGATTTACCTGTTCTCTCTCTCTCAAAACTTTCTTCTTATTGCTTGCTCCCTTCTCTTTACCCATGCTTTTGTCTTTTCCACTATCCTGATCTTCTTGAGAAAGAAGATCAAATTTTGGTGTAGAAGGGCGTGGAGAAGGAGATTTATCCTTCGAAGATGATAACAATTGTGGTTTGGTTTACAACAGGCTTTTAAAAGGGTATTTGGAAACTTATAAAAATACTAAATCAATGTACCTTTGGTGTTTCTTCAAAGTAATTACCATCATCACCATCAGTTTTTTGGGTGTTTTCATCGTCTCCAGCGTAGCTCCCATCTTGTGTGTTTGACGGACGGACAGAATCTACAGACGGGCTTTCTTCGACATCTTCTCTAGCAATATCTCCATCAACATTTTGTTTGCCAGCCTGCAACAAAACAAAAGACCATAGAACAACATCATTTAAAAAAGTTTTACAATCTGTTTTAAAAGGATTTTAAAAGGTTTTGGTCACATTTGAAACCAGTTTTTAAAAACATTGTAAAACTTTTAAAACACCTTGTAAAACCTTTTAAAAACCCTTTTAAAACAGATTGTAAAACCATTGAAAACCTTTTAAAACCCTTTTAAAGTCTTAACAAAGACTAATTAAAGCTTTTATACAGCCATTTACAAAATAGATATTGACCTCTTCATTTCTAACCTCTTCATTTCTATTCTGTCCATCTTCATCTTTGTGAGACTGCAAAGCGAAAAAAAAAAAAAAAAGGAGCTCAGTTAAAGAGTTTAGTGTCCAATGTATGGGAAAAGGTGTGATCTTGGAATTTTAATCCTTTATCCTTATCTTTCTCTGTTGTGGTTTTGACAGGTTCTTCAATGGCTTCTAGTCTTTTATTGAAGTCTTCTAACATGAAGAGGATTATGTCAAGTTTGTCAGAATTTGACAATTTTTTCTCCATTTTCTCATGTTTCTCAGAGACTGGCAATTTTTCCCCCATTTTGTCACCCAACTCTCCCATGGCATTGTAAATATCAACTAATCTACAAGACAATTCTTCTTTCTTTAATCTATAGTCTTTCATAACCAAGCCAATTACTTCTTCAAAATCATTGTCATCTTCATCAACCAAAATGCTTATATTCTTGTGGATCTCCAATTGTTGTTTTGACTTCAACCTACAAAAATAATCAAAATCCATCAAAACAAAACTCATCAAATAAGATAACCAATGAATAACAAAACTACACTTTTAATAGAATTCAAAACTTACACAAGTTGTTGTCTTAATAACATCAACAATTTCGTTAAACCATGGAGCTCGACTTGAGTGCCAGTTGAGAAACAGCGGATACAATGTTTTAGAAAAATCACTCCTTTTCCCAAAGGTAGAACCAAAAATTGGTACAGCAGTCAAAGCCCATATTGTTAATGCCAAGGGAAATCCCTTGACACTATACTGACCTTTTCCCCAAGAAGCAATACCCAATTTCTGAATGCATGAAGCAAGGATGTTATATGCTTCCTACATCTCGAAATCTGATGCATGCTTAAGCCGAGACAGTGGTATCTTCTCTAAAGAATAAGGTGTCATCAAAATACCTTCTGTTAACACCACTGCAGCGAGGCATTCCTTTTCTTGATCACCCAAAGTTTCTTCATCCTTGTCTTGTTTTTAAAAAAGTCGATTTTGAAGCTGAGATAAAGTGTAGTCTCCTCTCACCGCCCAATAATATGGTTCACTAACTGGATCTTTTCCGTTATTCCTTGGTTCTCTAGGTTTGCATTGAATCCATGTGTTTAAGAAAACAATGATGTTAGTTTGTTCAAACTTGCCTAATATACGAGGTTATTGATAAAAAAAACTGTTTTAAACCCTTTTAAAAGGTTTTAAAACTCTTTTAAAAACCTTTTTAAACCTTCAAAACCCTTTTAAAACCCTTTTTAAAACCATTGTAAACCCTTTTTAAAAGGGTTTTAAAACATTTAAACCGGGTATAAAAGCCTTTAAAAACGTTTAAAAGGGTTTTAAAAGGGGTTTTAAAAGGTTTACACCGCTTGTCAAAGTATAACCTACAAACCTCTTAAAACCCCTTTTAAAACCATTCAAAACCTTTTTAAATGGTTTTAAAACCCTTTTAAAACTTTTAAAACTCTTTTAAACTCTTTTAAAAGAGTTTTAAAAGGGTTTGTAAAGGGTTTTAAAGCATTTTTAAAACCATTCAAAACACTTTATAATACCTGTTGTGAGAAAGAACTCTCTCATGCTGAACCGAAGAGGTTGCATGTCAACGGTAAACCATAAGTTACTTCATGTAGTCTTCAGCCTTCTCTGCATCAAGTAGTGGAATATTTTCCCAGAAAATTTGATGTCTCTGGCAGAAAGCTTGATGAAAGGCCCAAAGAAGGAATCTTGAAGCTTTTTGAAAGATTCTTTTCCTAATACACCTTTAACCTTGTCAACTAGGTATAAGTCCGAATGTTGACATATGGTTGCTCCACCAATAGGTTCAAAACCCATATCATATATGCTTTTTGGTAGTACAAGGGCTTCAAGATCACTGGATGCCATTTGTTTAAAGAAACACACTTAATTAAAGTTTTCAACGGATTTACAAGAGATTTAAAAGGGTTTTTTAAAGTTCAAAAACACACTTTATCGATCTGAATTCGTCTTATCAACACACTTTATCAACATAATTCAACTACGATTGATCTGAAAATTGATTTCAAATGATTTAACAGGGGCTTTTAAAAAGTGTTTTACAAGAGATAACAAAAATCCAAATTTACAAGACTTTACTAATTCCAAATCCATATCAAACACACTTATCGATCTGAATGCGTCAGATAGATCTGAATCTGGATTTCGAAAATTGTTTAACAAGGGGCTTTTAAAAAGTGTTTTACAAGAGGTAACAAAAAACGAAATTTGCAAGAGTTTACATATTCCAAATCCATATCAAAGAAATTTATCGATCTGAATTTTCGATCGAAAATCAATTTTTCAGTTTGAATATACCAAAGAAAAAGAAAATCTTAACCACAAACCTGAAAAGAGTTTACGATCCGACGAACACGAAAGGAAATCAATTTTGATCTGACGATCGGACGATCCGACGAACACGAAACACATAAAGTGAGGCGACGAACACGAAAACTGAGGCGACGAACACGAAAATTGAGGCGGCGAAGAAGAGAAGTGAGGCAGCGAAGAAGAGAAGGTAGTGTAATTAGGTTTACTTCATTAAGGGTAAAATTGTCTTTTTCAACAAAAATGGGGTACTCTTAAAAATGGACGCTTCCCAAGGGCATTTTTAAAAAGGGAAATGAGAAAAGGAGCATTTTTGCTTTCCCCCCAAAATATTTCAAAGATAAAAATATAAATTAAACTAAATAATCTAAAACTACTACAATAAATTTTAAAATATAGTATTAGAAAAAAAAGATGCATATATTAATCTTCCATTTTTTTTGGGTCAACATATTAATCTTACCTAGTCCAAACTGAAAATATAGAAAGTAGGAGCGTATTTTAGTTTAAAAAAATAAGGAAATTTTGTCTTCCCATTAAAAAAGTTAGACCAATATAACAAAGTTGAAAGCAATATTTTTTGAATAAATTATTTTGTTAGATGAATAATATGAGACGATCTATGTTTATATAGAAGTGAGTATTTACATTTTTTAGAATTAATAATTTTCTGTATATTTTCTTTAACCCCTTTTTATTTTATGAGAAAATTTATTCTAATTAGCTCATTGTTTTTTTTTTTTTAAATTTCTTGGTGCCCATTTTCTTGTAAGACGTACTATCGTTAGACGATAAGAACGCTTTCTGTTTAGTAGATAGAGTGTTATATATTCTCTGTTGTTATCTTGCATTTGTGTATTCATCTTTTTTTATGCTAATTAATAGAAATAATAATAACAACATGAGAACTTTATTAATCTCAAAAACCTTAGTTATTATACATAAAAAACTTTGTTAACACTTCAAATTCAAAGATTGCATAGTATGCATTATGAAATAGATTAGACAACAAACAAATTTCCTTCGAGACTTGTTCAAAAATAATGATGTATCAAACAAAAGGTTAATAAAAAACAAAGAAGAAAAATTTACCAAAAAAAACAAAACTAGTCAAAATATTTTGTTTGGTGAAAAATATGTCATCATCTCTTTGCTTATATAGAGGGGTATATTTACAATTCTTTTCCTTTTAGGATTAACAAAGTTTTTTTTAATATAATAATATAATTATTCTATGTATCGTTTTATTAAGTTTGAAAATTATGATTTATGATCGTTAAATTTGACACGTGTCACGATCTGATGAGTTACTAACTTTGATATGTGATTTTTGACCGTTAAAATTGACACATGTCACGATCTGATGAGTTACTAACTTGGATATTTAATCGTTAAAACTGACATATGTCACGATCTGATGAATTTTTAACTTTGATTTATGATCGTTAAAACTAAAACATGTCACGATCTGGTGAGTTACTAAAATTGAAAAGCAAGATTTATATAATAAGATATTTTAAAGTTATATAAAAAACTAAATAGAAAAAAAAATTTGAAAGAACCAAAGAGGTGTAGAGGGCTATATCTATTTAAGGGGTGTCAACAAAAATTTTAGAGGGATGTTAACAGGTTGCAGAGCCGTGCCTACATGGTCAAAAAAGAAACACTCGCCTACATCCTTTAATTTTGTAGAAAGTTTAAGAAGCCATATTATTGTTAATAGTTTTTGTTCATGCATGTATCAAAGTAAGGTTATGGAAATTTATACTAGTGAAGTAGTGATAAGGGAATATAGTGAATATAGAGCAATACTGCAATACATAGAATCTATAATTACAACGACAAGTTAGGATCTCTGCATATTAATATTTTTTTATATTAATTAGATATCACATTTTTATACCACAGTTTATTTAAAATTCGTATAATCACCAAACTATTTTTTGTTGTTGATAGTAACACAATACTATGAAAGATTATCTTATACCTTTGGTTTATTAAGTATTAAAAGTGTTATATTTTCATAAATTATTTTAAAGATGAAACAATTTTTTTTTTTTTTTGCCTACGGCCTCTAAATCTCTGGGCACGGCTCTGACAAGTTGCTTAGAGATATGTCAATTAATTATTTTAATAAAAGCTGAGATAAAATTTATAATTTTGTGGATGTCATATAACACCCATGATCCTTCCCTACTTTTGTCACTGAGGTCAACAATTTTGTCCTTCTTAGAATAAGACCGATGATTCCACATACCAATTTTATTTATATTTAGAAGCAGTTTAGTTTAGAGTTGGTCTGCTGCCATTTTATTTTTTTGAAATATACCACTATGTTATAAATAATATTTGATGAATAGTAAATAAAATCTATTTAATCAATAGATAAATTTAGTAGATAATTTATTTATTCTTATTGTTGTTACCATTTAAATTCTAACAGGCAATATTAGAGATGTATATTCAATTTTTTTATTTTATAGTATAAGATGTTTTAAAAAAAAAATTTGTTCATAATATAGGATATTTTTATATTTTATGTAATTTTTAGATTAATTTAATATTTTATATTATGTATTATTATTTTTAATTGGTTAAACATTTTAAAAATAAACATTTTTTAATCTGTTTGCTTTTAATTAAAACATTTTATATTTTGAAACAGAGAAAATATACTACTAACAAGTATATGAAAAACAGCTCCGAACTAGTATCGTATTGGTTTTATTAAAGCGAATTTACGTCCTTAACCCGAAAAATTCAATGATATTATCACCGCGCCCCAATTATTATTTTTAAGTCTATGCTGATATCATCTCAAAACTTTGGAATGATTATTGACCTCGTCAAATTTAGAATAAAATGAACGGTCAAACAAAAGAAAAGGAAGAGATAAGAAATTTTGACAAGGCTGAACCACCCACAGATTTGCGATAGTGGTAAAATATCACAATTTTGAAAGCAAACCAACAGTATGAGGTTCAATTATATGTTCACTAAGCTTAGATTATCTCACTAGTTTTTCTAATTATCTTCAAACCTAAATATGTTGTCTTCTATCTGTTTTTTTTAGTAGATTTATTACTTCTAATTTAAAAAAGCTTAGCACAAGAAGAAAATAATGTGCAACATGTTTTTATTAAATATGTTTCACTTATAAAATAGCAAATACTATATAGTACTTCATACTAAATTCAAATAAAAATTATTTCATACCAAGAATTGATATTAGAAATTGAACCAATAAGCCTAATTAGCAATATGATCAGCCCACAGGAACAAGTCCGTGGGTTTTGAAATTTCAATGATGAGGGCATGGACTTCTCTAATAGCATGTCAAATCTCTTCTACACTATATATACTACCATCTATGTATTGATTCTCATCTCTTACACATAACCAAACTATATATTAAGAAAAAAAATCCACAAAGTTGACAGTAAAACAAGTTCATATTGATTATTATCAACAGAGAAGAAAGGATCAGCTGAAATGGGGCGTTGGGTGAGACCTGAGGTAAGGAAAATATATAAATTTGCATGTTTGCATCGGAATTTGAAATGATATTGATGTCGGTCGTATGATTCGTGTCAACAAATAGACTAGACATAAATAGTTAGGCCCCTCTTTTTTTTTTTTTTTGGGTCAACACTTGAAGCATTAGAATTAGGAAGACAGAGTTTCGCCTCTTAGAGAGGTTACAGGCAGAGTAGCGAGGGCACTCTTTGAAAGTTCGTCGGCTAAAACATTTGCCGAACGAGGGATAAACTTAAACGAACACAAAGAGAAGGAAGCAAAAGCATACCGGATATCATGTAGGATACCAGCAAGCTCATTTACTGTCTTTCCTGTGTTTAGTAGGTCCACCAAAATCTTAGTCTGATTTGACTAAAACATCTGTGTGACCTCTTGCTGTGGCCGAAAGGATACCTCTTTTTAGAGCTAGGGCTTCTCCTTGTAGGGCTGAAGCAACAAAGAGTTCTGTTGCCATTTCCTTGAAGCTTAGCGACCCCTGGATACGTCCCACTATACCAATTCCGCACGTCAACGAGTCTTCTCTCCACGCTGCGTCCGTCTCAATGGTCAAGAGGTTGTCTTTCAATGGTTAGGTCCCTCTTAGTAGTACTAGGAGCCTACTAAGTCCGATTGTTTTGTCCATTGTTTTTTTTTTTTTTTTAAATTTAACTAAAAGGGTTTTAATATTTTTGTCTGTTATTTAGGTCTTGAGTGTTGTATAGATTTTGAAAGATATATATCAAAAAAATCATTTATATACCAATTAAGATTTTAAAACAAAAAAAACCAAATCTAAAAACTGAACTAAAAAAAAAAACAGCATCCCCTGATATACTTCTGAAAAAAAAAAAAATCCAATTTTAACAACCTTTTGGGACATGCTATTTTATAAATATTCTTGTTTAAAATATTAAAAATGAAATATTTATTTCTGGTTTGACACAAGGTTATATTAATTTTTATCTTAACTGAAATCCAAAAAAAAACAAAATAGGTTTACCCTCTTCTTGGAGCGATGGGATTTGTGACATCTATGGTTGTGTTTCAACTCACAAGAAACGCATTGTTTAACCCTGACTGCAGGTTAGTCGTCATCAAATAGATTCTAATTATACCATTATTATTTTTGTTAAATGAATATTATTATTAATTTTAATGTAAATGAATATATCTTTTGCTTGATATTTTTAAAAAGGATAAAACCTAACGCATGTTATAAAAATTCGTAATTACTAATTAACATAGTCATTCAAAAGAGTTGATTCAACGGTCTAAAATGGATAAACATTTTTTTTTGGTCTCACAATAAACTATTTTTGTTAATCAACTGAGCTACGTACTTATTATTAGTGCACGACAGTAGCTTATATAACTAATTTAACAGAATTTTAATCAATATTTTAATTAATTTAAGACTATTTTAGCAGACTTTAATAGCCTTATATAACTATTTTAACAGACTTTTAATCAATATTTTAACGTACTAATGTTTTTTTTTGATAAAAAAATGACAGAATTAATAAAGCTCATAGAAAAATGGGAATTCTAGAAAATGAAGAAGAAGGAGAAAAATATGCACAACACAATCTTCGCAAGTATCTGAGGACCCGTCCACCTCAAGTTATGCCTTCTCTCAACCGTTTCTTCTCTGAAGAGGACAATTAAAGTCCATTTACCTTCGTGTTATTTCTTATTGTCAATAATTCAACAAAATTGAACTGTTCGTGCAAATGGTTTGATATGTATCGTGATAATTTTCGGATTCTTGTTTATATTTTTTCTCTAAATTAAAAATTGAACATGTGTTCAGTTTGTCATACTAGTTTGAGATATTTGGAATAAAAATATGTGAAAAAACTTCCGACCATTAAGGTATAGATACAAAAAACTTCCAACCACAGGAGCATAAGAATATGTGTTCAGTTTGTCATACTAGTTTGAGATATTTGGAATAAAAATATGTGAAAAAACTTCCGACCATTAAGGTATAGATACAAAAAACTTCCAACCACAGGAGCATAAGAATATGTGTTCAGTTTGTCATACTAGTTTGAGATATTTGGAATAAAAATATGTGAAAAAACTTCCGACCATTAAGGTATAGATACAAAAAACTTCCAACCACAGGAGCATAAGAATATGTGTTCAGTTTGTCATACTAGTTTGAGTTTGGAAAATGCACAAGCACTTTGCACGGTGCCTTTTTGTATCTATACAAAGTGCTTGTGCATTTTCCAAACTCAACTCGTTAAAAAAGAAATCGAAATGAAAGTATACAAATATATTGTTTATTACGACAGTGAGATACTTTGAAAATACAAATACATAAATAAAACAGATAAACAATTGCTTCTTACCAATGTGAAAATTATATATGTAGTAAAATAGAGTATGATTTCTTCTTAAAAATTTTATAAGTTTTACCAATTGGGCCAGTAGCAAAATCTTCCAGGTGGAAGTGTTGGGTTCGATTTTCACTGGGAATATAGGGCCCAAAAGATATTGAACCATCGGTTTGTACAAAAAAAAAAAAAAAAAAGATATTGAACCATCGATCATTAAAAAAAATGATAATAATAATAATAAATTTTATAAGTTTTAGCTATTCAATCTTACTTAAATGTTCATTGATTATGTCTTAATTTAATATAGTTCTTCGGAATTATATAGGTAATTATTTATAAGTTGAATAAGAAAATACAAATATATGTAAAACATAAAAAGAAGAAAAAGGTTGACTAATTTTGTTATTTAAAATCTAAATTGTAAGTCATGATTTAATTAGAAAATAGATATTATGTGAAGATAAAAAGGATTTGTGTATCAGTTATGGAACAATTTAGAATAATGTGTTGTTAAAATACGTACAAGAAGAGAACATCTGAACATGGAGCCACTCACTGAGAAACATAATGCACTTACAAAAAAAAAAAAAAGGTTTCACCTAAGCTTCATGTATGTCTATAGACCTTCTCCGGAACGGTGAGCGAAGGGAGTGAGAGAAAACCATTTGCTCCTCATGAAGCTCTTAGAACAGTTTCCCAAGAACCGTACTTGGAGCTGAAAGTGCCTCCACCATGCCGCTCTGCATACTCAACCATTGTCGCTCTCGCACAATCATTCCACCTTTGAGCTATTTCTTTTAGAGACATTGGTTCTGAAAGTTCCTTCACTGAAAAAATGAACCTCGATCTGGTTCTCGCGGATAGATCCTCATAATTGGGTAAACTGAAACGAGGGGATAAAAATCTATAAGATATCATACATATTTAGTTCCACATCGCGATTCAAATTCAACAATTGTTTCTTACCTTGTATCAAAGGTGATGTCCTCAAGAAGTATCGGAGAATTGTATGGGTAATTCGCTGGAACTAGCAAGCGTAGAGGTTGAATTTGTGACTGCGTACGTGAAACATTTTGAGACATAAATAGCTGAGCAACAAGAGATTGGAAACTAGTAATTAAGAGACTAATTAAGTAAAGAGACTTACGATTTTTCCTGACTTGTAATGATCTTTGAATGTGGAACTGAGACCCACAGGAGCATAAGAACATGTGACGATTGTTCCACAAGTATCTTCATCGCATATTTCTACCACTGTCTCCCATTTATTTCTCTGATTTCTTGCAAGAGGGCACAACCAGGCTGCAATATTACAAAAAAAAAAAAAAATATGGACTTAATTTGTTTCTATAGTTCGATAAAACAGAGGAAATTTATAGGTTAAATATTTTTACCTCATTCTCGTTATCTCTCGAGCAAGATGATGATGTGGAGTCAATTTCAGATTCAAGGCTACTGAACTGATTATAACTATCAGTTTGTGATACCATATCTCGAGGTAGTGTGCTGTATAAGCGCTTCAATCTCTTAGTTGGATTTTCTTCTTCGTGTGTCGTTAAGTTTCTTGTTTGAAAACTTAAATCCTCGCCTAAACCAGCTCGAGATCTTCCACTTGGGTGGAACGATCCTGCAATCCTATCGACCATACCAATGATCGAGCTAATCTCACTTGCAGATTGTTCCAAGGATCTTGGTGAGGCTGATTGAAACTACAAAATGCTACACACAATATTAACCAGTTGGATTATTAAACTAACGAAGACGGAGACACTAAACTTGAATAAGCTAAACAGTTTATGATTTCTTCACTCACCGCTTTTACTAGTCGATCAAGAGGTCGCTCTGTTGTTGCTTGTGTGCCAAGTTTGACAGAAGAATCTTGAGATTGATCATGTGAAACTGGAGACTCAACAGATGGGGAAACAAAAGGCGAGCAACCAGACATCAATGAGGTTCCGGTTTGATTAACTGTTGCGGGAAGAATCTGTTGGTCCAGTAACTGAGGAGAAGAGTGGTGTTGTATTTGAGGGGATGAAGCTGATGGTGAAATTACATAAGACATTGGATTTGTAAGCAGGTGCTGAGTCGATGAAAGGTGTTGATGAAGCAACTGAGCTTTGATGTTGACCCCATGACTCATCCTCACATCATTCATCTCATCCGTCATCTGATGTGAATTATGTGTTTGAAGTTGTTGATTCTCTTGCTGCCGTTGTTGCTGTTGCTGCCTATGAAATTGCGGCTGTTGTGTCTGGCGATGATGGAATTGTTTCTGCTGCTTTGGCTGAAACATACTACTAGGCTGGGCCGAAGTAATATTCGAGTGTACCGTCTGCAGAGTACTTGCAGGATTTTGTTGAAGAGAAGGTAACATGACATTTCCTGAGGAGGCCATCATGTTGCTCTCTTCTCTTGGTTCCAACTTGGGCCTTGGCTGCAATAAATCTGTGTGTGATGTCGACCTAGGGCCAGATACTGAAGACGAGGCTCCATTTTGGTTACTTGACATCAACTGTGACTTCATTTGATCCTTTTCATGAGACTGTGACATATGGACTTGAGGACTTTGGGGTTGCAATGTTGTTTGATGGATCTGAGAAAGTGGAAAATGTCCTTGTTGTTGCTGCATTGGCCTCCGAAGCATGGTGTGATTCTTGGTCAACTTCAATATGTGTTCCTTATACAGATCAAACTTGTCTTTGTGCTTCTCTGTTATACTGCTCCTTTGAACATTTAAGAAACCCATAACTTGTTCAACTGACGATTTGAACATCTTTAGCTTTTCAACTGGCTCGGATACCATCTTTTCTGGCGGAAGAGGTTCAATCTGAAAAAAATAAATAAATAAAGAAAAAGACAAAAAAATAAGATCGAATATGTGTCCCGAAAACAAAATAATTAAGTTTATGATTTAAGTACCTGCCACAATTTCTCCTTCTATGGAGTATTTTACTCAAATTTGGTAGATGCATCTCTTTCATGGCTATTATCTACAAGACATATATATAAATAATTCATCAACAAAATAATGAAAAGTTTGGAATAAAATGGCTTGGTGTAAGTGTAATAGTTTTAGTATGACAAATGTAGGAACAAGACGAACAATGATACCTTCTGATAGGTCTCCTCCTGCCAGTCACCAGTGGCATTCACTGATTCTTGAGATGCTACAAAATAATTCTTTTGCTATTAAAATCATAGTGAATGAGATATAAGTAACGAAAGAAAACATTATCAACAAATTTGCTAATAAAGGAAACATTACTAGATGGATTTGCCAAAGGTGCTCTCTGTGATGGATGTGGATGATTCTGTTGGTTTGCTATTTTTTGGGTTTGGTGTAAGGAACTTGATGATTGAAACCTTTGCGTATAATTCTGTGAAGAATCCAAATATTGTTGTGAGCTTCTTTTCTGAGGCTGTTGATGCATCGGATATGGCGGTTGGTATTGTTGTGACATCATAGGTTGAGATTGTCCAACTTCTTGACCATGAGTACCCAACAAACTTGATCCAGGCGCATTATAGTTACCAGATTGATGATGCCGTTGCGAGGGCACGCCTGAAGCATTATTAAGGCGTTGTGGGGGCATAGTTTGGAGGGTATTATTATTATGGTGTGGCTTTTTTTGAGAGCTAGCGACATTGTTCTCTTGGGAAGATGATACCCTAAAAGCTCCTTGTTGCTCTTGGATATTTTGTTGTGATGTTGGATGATTCTGATGTGTGTTTGGAACATCCATCAGTTCACTATGTTCCTGGGACAGTAGAACCATCTGGGGTTGAGAACTAGAACGGACCTGCTGTGTCGGAAAATGATGTCCTGGCAGCAATTGAGAGTTTTGTTGGATAGAAGTTTGTTGACCTGATGATGATAAACTAGAATGATCAGAAGATTGAGACAAGGACTGCTGAATAGGTTGTTTTAAAAGACTTTGTGGATGCATATGCGGTGGTCGCAAATTCCCATGGCAGGTTTTTTCTTTCAGAAGGTATTGATTCAGTTGATGTTGTTGAGGAAGATGGTATTGCCTTCCTTGCATCTCTCTTTGAGAACCAGGAACAACATTTACCTGACCTCCTTCACCTATGTGAATGTTTACGTTTTGGGCCATCGAAGCGGTTAGAGGGGCCTGAGTTGGCAAACGAGAGGGAACGTTGAGATTGCTCGGTGTGTTTTGCAGTAAACCTCTTTGGCTTGTTGGAGTTTGCGTATACGGCAATGAGGTCGGAAGTAATTGCGCTTGATTCATACCTACTCGAGCTGCTATTCAGATAAACGCATAGAAGTAAAACTATACTAAGTAATTTGTTTGTTTCCAAGGCACTAAATTGTATAAATAAGATAATCATCTCTTAAGTATAGAGAAAAACAAAAACACAAAGTAAAATTCTTATGACCTGGAGCTGGAGTATTGGCTCCATTGGCAGAAGAACCTGATTGCACATTTTTGTACGTTTTTATTGCATGCATCTGCTCTTTGAGTTTCCGAATATAATCAGTCTGAGACATAGCAAAAAAAAAGAAAAAAAAAAAGGAATAAGATCTCAAATTCAGATTTCTGAACGTAATAGATGGGAACCATTTATCTTGGAGCACCTTATCTACGGCAACGTTATAAGTCTTCTCCTCAATTTTGGAAGCAATGTCGCTAACATCACCTCTCATAGGAAAAATTTCCATCAAAAATTCAACTCTACACATATGTAAGAATAAAGATCAGTAACATTTTGAATGATTTTTAAATGGCTAATTCGACTAATAGTCATATTTGAAAACTTCATTTTTATCAGCTAAAAACATATAAAATATATCACAAGTATAATGACGTATAAAGATTATGGCACAATTTGAAACGAGCAAAAGGTTGAGTTTAAGTTTTGTCACATCAAAAAGGAATTTTAATAAAGTTTTATGCACAACAATCTAACGTTTTAACTGTTACGTTGTTAACTTGTGTATATGAAATAATCGTTATCATGTGCAAAGCTAACAAGATCACCACAAAAAGCATGACTAAAATAAACCTTACTCTCTTGAATGTCAATAATCAAATAGGAACGATTGATCAATCAAAAGAAACAAGAAGATGTAACAAAAACGCTATTAATAATTTTATAAATCTGTCAAGATAGAAGGCTTACATCTTCGAAAGACACCCTTTCCGTAATTGAGGCTCATGTTGTGATCTCCAATCATTAGCATTATTTGCATCGGAGGCTCCACCAAGTTCATTAGGCTTACAGTTAGTATTTTCCTCCATTAAGTTTTGCGCCTCGGAGACGAATGTTTCCTGATAAGACGTATGTGTTTCAGACCAGAACCCCTGAGACGATCCTTTAAAAATAAGTATATAAAAAAGGATTAGAGAAATCTATCAACTAAGAAACACACAAAAGACAATATCATGCAAGAAAACCATAGAAAATATATATATATTTTAATTTGTCATTATCCAAAAATAAGAGATAATTCTAATCCAAGTATCCGATACTCAAACAAATTAATTTCATAGTTGCTAATACTGAAATTAACCAGTAATCAAATCCTTAGCCTTAACAACAACAACAAAGACATCATGTAGAATGGTTTTATATAATGACATTAAACCTAAGTGACATAAAACCAAACTTATATATTGTAGATACCAATGTTTTGTAATAAACCTTAAAACCTCAATTTCAATTTTGAGATTACAATCATATACTGTGTTTCTGAAAAGATAAGAACCAAAACCGAAACAAAGAAGTAGACAAAAATTGAAACAGAGATTAGATACACTAATCACATTCACCAAAAACACCATCAAACATATGATCAAACTTAAGATATAAGAACAATAGATCGCATCACTCAATCAAAAGCTTGAATCCGACACCACAAAAAATATTTACAGAGACTAGAAGTAACTCATAGATTGTAAAAGGAGGACCCCAGAAATTGAACGATTCAAAGGAGAAGAAGATGAAACCTAGGCTTAGACGGAAAAAAGAAGGAAAAAGAGCGGAGAGATTGAAGAAAACTAAACGGAAGAAGACTTACAAAATCATATAGAGATAGATATATATAGTGTTTCTTTATATTTTCTTAAAATCAAATTTACTAGGATTTGGCCCGTTTTGGAGAATATCTGTGAAGGGTGACATGTGTAATAGCCTATTAGGACTCATATAAAATATAAAGAAACACTATATATATATATATATCTATAGGACTCAGCCCGTTTTGGGAATAAATCTGTTTTTTTTTTGATAAATTTTAAATGTTAAGATTTGGACTTTGACAACTAAGTCTAATCTAATCAATATATTTTTGTTGACAAAAAAAAAAAGACTTTGACAACTAAGCAACTAGGTCTCACTTTCTTTCTTTGTGTGTTTATGAATTTATGATAGTTTGAGTAAGAATTAAAACGAGGTTCAATTAGGGAAGGTCTGGGCATTTGAGTACTCGGTTTGGACTGAAATCGATCTTTGTCAGTTTTAAATGTTTTTTGAATGTAAAGTCTTTGCTTTGCCAATTTCCTGAATGACAAAGTCAGCAGGAATCTTTGTTTTGCAGGGCTTGTACTCCTCAAATCCCAACTTCTGTAGAGAGTGGCATGAGGCTTATTGAAGCACAAAGGTCACATGAATTTTATATTTGGGTATATTTTATTATTGTTCGGACTTTGTTGAGTATTCTTTCGGTTTTTGTTAGTTCATAAGGTATGAGCAAAATATCTGAATCCAAATCCAAAATATAATATCTAACCCGATCCAAACCCAAAGTTTTAAAATATCTGAAACGGATCTTATACCTCTAAATCTGAAAACACAAAAATCCGAAATATCCAATCTGAACCCGAATACCTAAGCCTAGTTTGGATATTTGAATAGAGAAACAATCTAAACCAAAAAAAAAATCTATTTATTAAAACTGTACTTTAAATGATCCGAGATATCTTGGAAGAAAAGAAAAAATCTTTTATCAATTTAAGTTAAAAAAACTTTTAGAAATTCTGGTTAGTGACAGTATTTTTGGTTCTCTCTGTCTATAAAATTATTAATATATTGAGGTTTGTAACTGTTACTAGATAAGGACCCGCTCAAAGTGCAGGTTAAAAGTTTTGTAAATAAAATTAATTTTAGTAAAAATATATTTTATTGTATATCTGTTTTTGCTATAATACACTGATCTTGGTGTGCAATGAGAATATCTGTTTTTGCTATAATACACTGATTTATATCCATATACAAATCTTTTATGTATGTTACTATTAAAAATATTTTTTTTACATCTAAGTATACTATATGTTACAAATATATTATTTACCACCACCTAGAAAATATCTATATGAACAAATTAAGCCAACTATTATATGTCTCTTTACTCTCACTTTTGCATAGTTTCTTTAATCACTAAAATTGTTGGCTCAAAAAATATTTTGAATAAAAAATAAATTACATCACAATAGTTTATGACTAACCATGGAGAGAACCTCGGTTCTGCCCTCCTCCCTTATGGAGAGAACCTTGCTTCTAACCTCCTCCACCATGGAGAGAACCTTGGCTTTGTCTTCCTCCCTTGGGGAGATAACCTTACGTCCAACCTCCCCCACCTTTCTCCCTTGGGGAGATTACCTTGTCTTCAACCTCCTCATGTGTAGAGAGAACCTCGGCTCTATCCTCCTCATGTGTGGAGAGAACATGTTCACGTTTTTTAGCTATCTCAAAGTGTCTTGCTCCATCAACCAATGAAACTATAGACACTTTTTCAACGTCACAAAATCTTTTGATAGTAACTAATGTTAAATTTCCCAATGTATTTCATGGAAGTTTCTTTGACACACCATAATGTACCCTCTGTCTCCAAGCTCCTATGGATCTATCAACAATGATTTATGTTTTTCCAATCTATCTAAAACGACCTGACCCGTTTTTTTTTAATTAGTAAATAATAAATATAAATATAATATAAACTACAACTAGTGGTCCCACACCCACTAGCCACCTATCCAGAACTACAGACAACAGCGGAAATAACAATATCAATAAATATCCAATAATAATATAACCAACTCATTGTTTTTTTAAAAATTTCTTGCTTCTCACTTTCTTGTAAGACGTACTATCGTTCGACGATAAGAACTCTTTCGGTTTAGTAGATCTAGTGTTATATAATCTCTGTTGTATAGTATGCGTTATGAAATTGAGAAACGAAACAAAATTTTAATAAACGACGGCAAAAACACGTGGTATTATTTAGGAATCTTTTTATGTAGTTGCTTTGATTAGACAACAAACAAATTGCCTTCGAGAATTGTTCAAGAACGGCGATGTGTCAAACAAAAGGTTAATACTAAAAAACAAAGAAGAAAATTATACCAAGAAAAGCAAAGCTAGTCGAAATTATTTTGTTTGGTGAAAAATATGTCATCATTTATTTACTTATATAGATGGTGTATTTACAATCCTTTCCCATCTAGGATTAACAAAGTTTTTTTTTTAATAATAAGATTATAATTACAATTATGTGAAGTGACTTTAGGGTAGTGGCAGGAGGTAAGTCCATTTGTAGAAGGCACCACCACACCATGGATCGAATCCCGATTCATACAAATGTAGGGATTTGGCTAATGGGCCGGCCAGTTGTGGCCTGGCAAAAAAAAAAATACAATTATCTTATGCATCGTTTTACCAAGATTGAAAACAATGATTTATGATCGTTAAAATTAACACGTGTCACGATGTGATGAGTTACTCACTTTGATATGTGATTTCTCATCGTTAAAATTGACATGTGTCACGATCTGATGATTTACTAACTTAGATATATAATCGTTAAAACTGACACGTGTCACGATCTGATGAATTTTTAATTTTAATCTCTAATCGTTAAAACTAACACGTGTCACGATCTGGCGAGTTACTAACTTCGAGAACCAAACTTTATATAATAAGATTTTGGGTATTTATTGAAACAACCTGACATTTTTTTTAATATAAGATTAAACTAGTGATTACATACTCACTAACAACTGATATGTATATATATTTTACTTTGTTTAACCATAGTGTATTCACATCGTTTACATGCTTTATTAGCTTGTTTTGTTACTTTCATATAGTTTAAGGTATGTTTGTGCATTAGAGTAGGATTTGCATTGCATTTGCATTGTTTCTTGTTTAAACAGGTGAATTGAACTCAAGAAGCATGGAAATAGCATCTGGGATGAGAGGAGTGAAACCATTGAAGCAGATAGGAGTTGAATCAAGGAGAATACCAACAAAGCATGAAGCACTCGACCACCACAACTCTTGCACTCGACCGTGTGCTACTCAGGGACTTACCGGTGGGGAGCAGAAGGATGGACCACTCGACCAAGGCCACTCGACCGCTTATGGTCGAGTACATTGAGCCGACTTTCTACTTTGTCAGCTAGCCAAATCAGGGCTTCCTTCCCTCACTATATATACCCCTTGTACCCCATGGCTGCCAGAAGACCCTCTTTAGGCAAAAAAGTACCTGTAGCCACCAAAAAAACCTTAGTTCTTACCCCTTAAGGGTTTTTAGCTTTTTAATATCATTTTGCCACTTTTATTTACTGTTTTTTCTCAGATTTTAATATCTTGTAAGTCTCATAACTTTCAGGATATTGAGAATCTGAGTTTGCTTCTTTATATTAAGTTGTTGTTCATCATCTCATCTATCTTATCATGCTAGTTTTATCATTTTCTGGGTTTATGTTCATCATCATCATGTTTTGTTCATCTGAGTAGTGAGTTAGGATTCTAGAGATGGATTAGGCTGGTTTAGGGTTGTGGTTGTTTAGATTGGTTCAGCTTGATTGTTTACATATCTCTTCTAGGTTAGATGTTCTCTAAGCTGTTCTTATATCTGAGAGGGTAAGAACAGATCTTAAGCTTCCTTGCATCATACCAATGTTTAGGTTGTTAGATAAAGCTAGTACTGGATATTATCATGCTTATCCCAAGAGATTGGTTGTATCAGGTGATTTTTGACAAGTAATGGTCTGGTCCTTAATGCTTGTTTAGTATGGTTTCACCAATGAGAGTTGGGTTAGGATGTTACTTAAACTTGATCACTTCTGTCATGAGAGTGGATTAGTGAGTCATTAAGATCATTGTCTAGAGATAGCTCATGTTTGATTGAGGTTTGTTAACCAGTTTAGATAGCCACAACTTGAACACCATCCCATGAATCCATCTCTGGAAGCCTACTTTGTTATCTGATTGTTTATTACCGCACCTTATCTTGTATCATTGCATTCTATTCTGTTTTAAGTTGTTTAGATTGCTTCTGTTCTTCGTATTTACCCACTCGACCTAGCCACTCGACCATACACAAGGTCGAGTGCTTGATCGAGCACCTTCGGGTTCTTCATTTTACTTCCTGTTTTATTTAGTTTACTTCCTGCATCTTTATTGTTTTGTTTCATTGCTCATATCTAGTTATTGCTCTTGTTTAATTTACATTCAACATTGTTTACATTCAACATTGTTTACATTCTGCATTTTACATTATTGTCTTAGGATTGTTAGAAATCAATCATCATCATATTTGGCTTAACTTGAGTCACTGTTACATCTTGATTGGATGCAACACACACTTTATGAATTGACATCCTTTATGCTACAACTACATAAGGGTATAGAAACACCCTGCACACATTCTGATCATCCATACTTATGTCTGCTTGTTTGATTGCATCATCCATTCATTGCATAAGTAAACCCTAAGAAAACTAGTGTTTCAATTGGCGTCGTTGCCATTAGTTTGTTTATTTGTGTCATTTGAGATTAATAAAGATTCAAGATTAAGTTATGTTACTAATTGTTCACCATTGTCAAGTTCTTGTTTTGGGTTGGTTGTTTTGAGTTTCAGGTATCCACTCGAGCAAGCACTCGATCGTGTGCCTTTCAACTGAGTGATCGAGTACCAACACCGAGTTTCAGTCAGTCGACCAGTAGCTCAAGCCAGCACTCGATCGTGTGTCAGTCCGAGCAAGTGATCGAATTATTTGATGCAGACAAGATCCAAAGGAAAAAAGAACCTAGAGAAGTACATTGAGCATATAAACCGCCTACCAAGGGACTTGAGACAGCAGAAAACCAAGATCCTTCAAGAACAAGAAGAACAGTTGCTGATGGATCCACCAATGCACCAGAATCAAAGGCCAAAGCAGATTGGAGCAGGAGATGCTCCCAATACACATACACAGAGAGCTGGCATAATACCTCCTACAGTTGCCAACAACAATTTCGAAATCAAAAGTTGGATAATCAGTATGATATAATCCAATAAATTCCATGGATTGCCAATGGAGGATCCATTGGATCATCTGGATGAATTTGACAGGCTTTGTGGCCTCACAAAGATCAATGGTGTGAGTGAGGATAGCTTCAAGCTCATGTTGTTTCCATTCTCTCTAGGAGACAAAGCTCATCTATGGGAGAAAACACTTCCAACAGGTGCTATAACCACATGGGATGGATGTAAGAAGGCTTTCTTGGCTAAATTCTTCTCAAATGCCAGAACAGCCAGATTGAGGAATGAGATTTTAGGCTTTGCACAGAAGAAAAATGAGACCTTTTATGAGGTTTGGGAGAGGTTCAAGGGCTACCAAACACAATGTTCACACCATGGGTTCAGTAATGAGTCACTGCTCAGCACACTGTACAGAGGAGTTCTGCCCAAGATAAGGATGTTGTTAGACACAACATTAAATGGAAACTTCCTCAACAAGCATGTAGATGAAGGCTGGGAACTAGTGGAGAACTTGGCTCAATCTGATGGGAACTATAATGAGTACTATGATAGAACAGTAAGGTTTGTTGATTCTGCACCAGATGAGAAGTATAAAAAAAGACTTAAAGATTGTTAATGACAAGTTAGACAGGATTCTGCTTAGTCAACAGAAGAACATTTACTTTCTTGGTGAGGAAGATACACCAATTCAAGATGGGGAGAATGAAGTAGCTGAGTTGTGTTATATGCAGAACCAAGGTGGTTTCAAGTCCTACAACCAATTCAAGCCAAACAATCAGTCTTATAGGAGTACAAATATGGCAAACCCCACAAGACCAAGTCTATCCACCACAACAAGCACAAAAACAACACATTTATGTGCCTAAACAACATAATCAAGGTTACCAGGGTCAAATGTGTCCCCCACCAGGGATTCGATCACCCAAGCCCAGAAACCTGACTTAAGAACATTGATGCAGCAGCTGTTGCTTAACCAAGCCACTGGTTAGATGGAAACCACAAAGACGTTTGCTGAGATCAACCAGAGGGAGTTTACTGCCAAGACTATTTTTGTTACTAAGGAGTATGTCACTGGGGACAGTGAAGTTCAATGTGGGGAGGATATTCAAAAAGTTTTAGCTCAGAATGAAGCAGAGGATCACGCAGAGAAGAAAATCGACAGTGTGCTCGACCAAGCACACGATCGTGCACTCGATCGAGTGCATGATCAGGTCACCGATCGAGTGGTCCCCTCTGAGTCTGATAAGCCCACAAAGCACATTCCTCCAGCATACAAACCACCTTTGCCATTCCCAGTATATTTCAAGGAACAAATGATTAGGAAGCTCAAAGAAAAGATTGAGAAGCAGGAATTGATGGCCATTCAACATGAAGTAACTGTTAAGGAGAAGAAAGAGGATAGAGGACCAGCTTTGGAGCATTATAAACCATATCCTCTCTATAAAAGCATATTGTTTAACATATCAAAGAAGAAGGCTAAGAATCAAGCCAAGAAGGATCTAGAGGACATTGGAACTGCTCTGATTCCAACCAAGCTTGAGGATCCAGGCTCATTCAACCTACCATGCTCACTGAACTATATGCACTTCAATAAGTGTTTGTGTGAACTTGGAGCCTCTGTTAGTGTCATGCCCTTCTAAATAGCAGAGAAGCTAGGATATGAAGAGTTCAAGCCAAGCAACCTCTACATAAGTCTTTCTGATGGGTCTAGGAAAGATGTGATTGGCAAGCTGGAGAACTTTCCAGTCAAGATAGGTAAGGCCAGGATACCAACCGATTTCATCATCATAGAGATGGAACAGGAGCTCGATGATCATATTATCCTTGGAAGACCATTTTTGGCCACTGCTGGAGCTGTAATTGATGTTAAAAGGCGTATGATCAGCCTTGACATTGCTCATGGGTTGACTATGAGGTTTGATATCAAGAACACAACAAACCAACCCACCATTGGAGGCCACCCCTTTGTTATAGAAGATAAAGCTGTTGAACCTTTAAGAAAAAAATGGACTCTAGGGCCAAGGATTCACCCAATGAGGTAGCTGTTCAAAACCTCAAGACTTCAGTTCAAGAGTTGACTGATCTGGTGAAGGATCTCCAAGTGCAACTCAATAAGCAGTCAGTTAAGAAAGCAAAGCCAAGGCTCTATGTGTTATCACTGTTTTGACCAAGAATAAGCAAAATTCAGGTGTTATGACTGTTTTGACCAAGAACAAGGTTCATGGTGATCAATTTGAACCAGGGAGGACTTCATCACCTCTATGGTCTCCAAACCAAGCCTGAGAAGGCACCAAAAGTCAAGCTTAGTGACTATAAACAAACTCACTAGGGAGGAAGTCCCTAAGGTATCTTTGTATATAAATTTAATTTCCTTGTGTTTTTGATGTTTTTCTTTTATGTTTGTGTTGGGCAGGCTTTTAAATGGGTTTACAAGTGGACTTAAGAGGTTTTGGACTTGTGAAGAAGGCTTTTAAATGCCACTCGACCAAGCCCACGAGAAGCACACGATCGAGTGCCATTCCAGCCTAGGCCCACTCGATTCACTCCTTTTGCTTGCTCGATCGATTTGGTGGGAGAAGAAGTTTGAATTTCGAATTTGGACAAGCACTCGACCAAGTGGGGTCGAGTGGTGGGGTCAAGCATGTGCCAAAGTGAGTCAAAGATTCCAATTTCGAATTTGAATGGTATACACGCTCCACCCTTGTCTCTTTGTCCCCTCCATCTCTTTATAAGCACATGAACTCGAGCCTAAGCTCTTCACACTCTCCCATTTGCATAAAAACTTCAAATTCTTGCTAGAAATATCTCTTAGAAGCTTAAGGCTCAGTTCTTTCTATTTTTGGGATACTAACCTATTAACTTTGAGCTTTGAATTTATTCTTCCAAGTTTCTTTTGAAATGGCTTCCAAGAGGGGTGCACACAAGAACGAGCTGCTGCTCGCCGAGAAGCTGCTAAGCTTGTATCTGCCAGCTTCCCTGAGTTCCAAAAGGTGCTATATGTTCCAAGAGAAACCGGAGAAAGCACTCGACCAGCCACTCGACCACGCACACAGTCGAGTGGTCGGCCGAGTGGCTCATCGAGTAGGAGAAAATGGGAGAATCAACCTGAGGAAGAAGATTGGGTCATGACTGAGAGTGAGGGCGAGTTGGTGTTTGATTTTTGTGAGCATAGGAGCAAAATTTCAAGAGGAAAGAGGCCAGCTGAGGAGCCACAATAAGAAGAAAGTTATGAAGAGGAGGTAGAAGAAGATTCTGGAAAGCTGACCACAACCCAGCTCTATGATGCCTTCATGAGCATGAAGTTCCAAGGGACAAGATATCCACACAAGGAGACCACGGTGGAACTTGGTATAGCTGAGGATGTGGAGTTTCTTTTTGACAAGTGCAAGATAACCAAGTTCATGGGGATGCACATGGAGGGTTACAAAGAGATGAGCTGTGAGTTCTCAGCCACTCTCCAAATGCATGGCTATGAAGACCAAATGGATCAAGATGAAGAGCTAGGCTACATCACCTTCTCCATAAAAGGCAGAAATTATGAGCTCTCTCTAATGAAGATTGCGGAGCTTTTTAGGTTTGATATGGGAACTGATGCAAACTATTGGAGAAAACAAGCCATATTCCTCCTCCAGAACCAAGAGTTCCAAAATCAGAAGCCCAGCCCAAAGGTACTTCCACAAGGCTTTGGCAAACACTCTTTTTGCTAGGAAGGAGAATGGTAATGTCAATGAGGGAGAGCTCAAGCTGATAGATATAGCACTATATAGCATCATCACAACAGCAAGAGATGGAACCATCATTCTTGGGAGTAGTGTGTCAACAAACCTTGCCATGTTCCTGGTTTACCAATTAACATGCTACAGAAGCTGGGTTAGCAAGTTATACAAGATGGGCTCAACTGGAGTCCTAACCACTGGAGGCATCATCACTCCAATCCTTGTGGCTGCTAATGTTCCATTGAGAGGTGAGAAGACCAAGCCAAGGTGGATTGACATTTCATACCTCACCTCTACTCTCATTCTAGCCAAGGATAAGCATCATGGGAGATACTTGTTCAACTTTGATCACATAACAGTGGGGAAGTCTCAATTTGTTCTACCAAACCCAGAAGCAACAACAATAAGTGAAGGGCTCAATATTGATTTCTGGCCAGCAGCTGAGCTATTGTTTGATGGAACAACCCCTTATGCTGAAGAACAAACTCGTGATGTTGATAAGTAATAACAGGCTTTTCCACCCAGGGTATCAATTCCCTATGCAGTTGTAGTACAAAGGGTTATCAATCCAAATGGTTGTTATGCTAGCAGATAAGATGCAATCAGAACTATGCAAGTCAAGCCAAACAATAATGGGGTTTTGTCTAACAATCCTAAGATAATAAAAGAAAAGAATATAAACAAAGAACCACACGACCTAAGCACTCGATGCAAGCATTCGAGTACAGGATCAGGTGGGGTGATCGAGTAAGTAAAGAAGGTATGAACAACTCGAGGGGTTACTCGAAGAAGGTGATCGTGTACCTGTTTGGGTAAGGAATCGAATGATGAATAGATACGAAAGCTTCTAAGGATGGGGTAATCGAATCCTAATTGTTCCTGACCAATACGGATGTCTTACATGCCTCAAGTAAATATTCCCTAGACAATGAATCTCTAATATCTTGTTAAAACACTCTCGTGATAGAAACAATCAACCTTGATCACTCCCCTACCCAACTCTCGTTGGAGAAACATGACCAAGCATGCAATAAGAATCGATTCATTATTGTCAATAAACCCCTATACTCATCTAATCTTTTAGGCTAAGTGAGTAAATCTCTAGCATTGGTTGATTCAAACATTTCATCTACACCTCTCGGTGGTAAAACACCTTAGATCTAATCTCACCCTCTCGGTTTGTTGACAGCATTAAGAACACCAACCTAGAAGGGAATCTATAAAACATATTCAATCAAACTAAGACATCCTAACCGATCAAGAACACAAAATCATCTATCCCATCCCTAGAAACTTTACTACACTACTCGGAAATCATTGCAAGAAACATAAAAGCAAATATGAACGAAAATTGCATTGTATTAAAAGATAGAGTAGAGGATAAAGAGTACAAAGTAGAGATCTAAGGAAATGAAAAAAAGATATATAAAAAATCCTAACAAAAAGTAAAAAGCGTTTTGAGTCGCTCAGTTCTCTCACAGAAGCTCTCGCTCTCTGGTTTGGTGGTCTGCGGCTTGCTCGTTTGCAAGGAAGAAGAGGAGGGGTTTATATATGGAAACCCCTTTGACCTAGTTTCCCAGTCTTGTCCGAGGGTCTACTCGATGGGGTGCACGAAGATGAGGTCGGGTTAATCCTCGGGTAAATTTTCGGGTTGTTCTTCCTGCTCTCGGATCCTCCTCGATCGTGTTGTGATGAGCTCGATGGCTCCTTCGGGTACACGTTCGGATTTGTCCTTGTTTTTCCCCATTTTAGGCTCTAAAGCACCTGTTTTCATCCAAAGTATGCAAATGCAAGAATGCAACACCCTAAATGGCCTAAAAGCGAATTACTAAAGTTAATGATCTAAGAATGCTAAGTGAAGGGTATAAACAATACATAATATGGACAAAAAAGGATACTTCAAACATGTAAATTAGAGAGTTATCAGACCCCCAAACTTAAATCTTGCTAGTCCTCTAGGAAGGAAGTAAGAGGGTGCCGTTCGAAAATGGGACTCATAACCTTTGGATCTAAGCGAAGGATTCAAGCTATAGTCCTTAAAGATAGTTTAATGGTGCTAAGATCAATCAACATACTTACAAATATTTTTCTATGCTTATTACCATGCATTGATCTAGTTCAACCTCCAACTAAAAGTAAAGTCTTGCAAGTCCAAAGAACATCTCTTTCACATTCAATTAAGTGTTTGGCGAATTCTTGCAAATGGGATGTGAATCAAGCTCAATCGGTTTCAAGGGTAAGGCTTTTTTGGTAAGGTGGTTTCAAACAAATTCTTTGGGTGTTTTTCTCTCAAAAGAAGGAATGCTAGACAGTTGTGAAAACTATCTAAGATTGAGAACAATTTGGGCATACAAAGTTTAACTCTTGATAATCTACCATTTTCTCATTCATTTTCTCTCTTTTTTTTTATTTAAACCCCCTAGACTTAAACTACCCACAACCTTGATTTTTAACTCTCATTTTTTTTTTTTTTGTAATCCCTAAGGTCTAAACTTTAAACATCTAGCTCTCTTCTCTTTTTTTTTTCTTTTCTTTCTTTGTTAAACTCCTAATATGTATATATATATTTTTTCTTTCTTTCTTTCTAGGAGACTATAGCAATATCCTTTTCTCTTTTTTTACTTAGAGACTTAGAGCTACTTTATTCTAACCTTAGGGACTTCTTTTCTTCTTCTTTCCTTTTTTTTTTTTTTATTTCTCAACCCAACCCAAATAAACATGCTAACCACCTATCTTTCAAAACCGATTCTATTAGCTAGTCCAAATGATTCTAACTCAGCTAAATCAAGAGCCAGTTCTTTGTCGTTCTCAATACTCTCAAGGTTTCACAACCTATAGCACAATGAAAAGGTCTCACTCAAAAATTCATAACAAGGTTTGAAAGAATGGTTTGGGTTCAAGGGTAGGGAAAAAAAAATCGGGTTAAACGAAAAGATTGGTAAGAATGGAGTGCTAACCCGAGTTTAGAGTTACCATGAGCAAGTATTCAAATTCCATAAGCAAGACAATTTTAAGTTCAAATTAAGTCCAATAACATAGAGATGATTCAATGTTCAAGCAAGTGGAGGAAGCATTCAGACACAAGGTTCTAAAAAAAGATGTTTCATTTTTTTTCCAAAGATTGATCTAGCAACAATGAACTATGATTAAGGGCTATAGCTTCAATCCTAAGGTTTGGCATTAAACAAGGTGGTTTTAATCATTGTACCCTAAAATGCATATGCAACAATCCTATATGAAGCAAAGTAGACTCAATCCTAATATGTAAATGCAACTACATGAACACTTTTTTTTTTTAATATTTTAATTTTTCAAAAACTTTTTGGGTTTTTTCAATGCACATAGATGCAGACTCAAATGAATAAAACTAGCATGCAAAAATTTTGAAATAAGAAAATAAAACGCAATGTTATATACATTCTAGGACCCTCCCCCCAAACTTAAATTACACAGTCTCTGTGTAAATAAAAGTCTGAAAAAGAATCGAAGAATCACACAAAATGAAATAAAACTAAATGCAATGTTATTTACAAAGGGTGGGTGAATTTGGTACCTCATGGGTTGGTGAAGAAGGAGGTTGTAGCAGACTCCATACTCGCCAACGTGTAGCCAGGGTCGTCGCCGGCTTCAGCAGGTGCCGGTATTTGCTCGTCAGAGAGCTCGGTGATATGCACGGATGACTTGCTCGGACCAGCATCCGAGGGGTTGATTGTGGGGGTATCGCGTAGGTCATCGTGTAGTTATATTTACAATTCTTCATCTCAGACTGGCGCGGGATCGACGAGATGCAGAGACGACACCGTCTCTGTGCTCTCGTTTGTCATGTATTTCTTCACTCTCTGGCCGTTCACAGTAAACTTAGTCTCATCCTTCCCGAGCAAAGTCACTGCTCCATAGGGCAGGACCTCTTTAACTTCGAAGGGTCTCGACCATCTTGACTTGAGCTTCCCTGGGAATAGCCGGAGTTTAGAGTTGAATAAAAGGACTTTGTCTCCAGCTTTCAAATCCTTGTGTTGGATCTTCTTGTCATGAAAGGCTTTGGTTCTTTCCTTGAAGATCCTTAAATTATCATAGGCCTCCAACCGTATCTCATCAAGTTTGTGGAGATCCATTGCTCTCTTGTCTTGAGTAGTCTTTATGTCCAAATTCAGTAGCTTGGTCGCCCACATTGCTTTATATTCTACCTCGACCGGAAGGTGACAGTTTTTTCCATAAAGAAGCTGGAAAGGTGTTTGCCCAATCGGTGTTTTGTAAGCTGTCCTGTAAGCCCATAATGCATCATCTAGCTTAAATGCCCAATCCTTTTTTGTGATTCCCACGATTCTGGCTAATATTGCTTTGATTTGTTTATTACTTACTTCCACTTGTCCGCTGGTCTGCGGGTGGTAAGCTGTTGCGACCTTATGCTTGACTCCATGCTTTCTCAACAAGCCATCGAAAACTCTATTAATGAAGTGGGTTCCTCCATCGCTGATTACTACTCTTGGGATTCCAAATCTTGGGAAAATGATGTTTTTGAACATCTTCAAAATGACCTTGTGGTCATTTGTAGGACTGGCGATTGCTTCGACCCATTTTGAGACATAGTCGACTGCTACCAGGATGTACATATTTCCATTTGAGGGGGGGGGGGGTTGAAAGGTCCCATGAAATCTATTCCCCAAACATCGAAAACTTCGACTTCCAAAATCGGCTGTTGAGGCAGCTCATTCCTCCTACCGATGTTACCGATTTTCTGGCATGGATCACACTTGGTTATGAAGAGCTGTGCGTCCTTGAACATGGTTGGCCACCAGAGACCAGCTTGAAGTATCTTTTGGACGGTTTAGCGAAATGACCTCCATAGTCGGACCCATGACAATGCTCTAGTACTTTGTGCTTCTTCCTATGCTATACATCGTCTGAACAGGCCATCTGTCTCTTTTTTGTACAAGTAAGGCTCATCCCAATAATAGTTGTTGATGTCCCTGAAGAATTTCTTCTTTTTGTGAGCATCATAATCCTTAGGAATTTCCCCGCAAACCATGTAGTTCACGAAGTCAGAGTACCAAGGTAGCCTAGCTGACTCGATTGCCATGAATTCAACCAACCCTGTTGACTCGGGGATCGAGTGAGCTATTGTGTGCCTGATCGTGTGGCTCATTTCTTCCAAGAAGTCGCTGTGCATTAGCCTCTCCTCGGGCATCGAGTCATCTATTGGAAGTGGATCCTCAATTCTCATTCTAGACAAATGGTCTGCCACTCTGTTCTCGATTCCTTTCTTATCTAGAATTTCTATGTTGAATTCCTGCAGAAGAAGTATCCATCTGAGGAGCCTAGGTTTGGTTTCCTTTTTCGAGTAAATGTACCTTAAGGCAGCGTGATCTGTGTAAACAATCACTTTCGATCCGACCAAGTAACTCCGAAGTTTCTCAACCGCAAAAACTACAGCGAGGAGCTCCTTTTCAGTTGTTGCATACCTTGTCTGGGCATCGTCCATGGTTTTGCTGGCATAGTAGATCACATGGAGCTTTTTGTCTATCCTTTGGCCAAGTACCGCCCCTACTGCGTAATCTGATGCATCACACATTATCTCGAAAGGATAATCCCAATTAGGAGCTTGAACTATTGGTGCACTCACCAAAGCTTCCTTTATCTTGTTGAAGGCATCTAAACAATCCTTATCGACGATAAATTCTGCTTCCTTACAGAGGAGTCGCGTTAACGGCCTGGCGATCTTAGAGAAATCTTTAATAAATCTCCTGTAGAAACCTGTGTGACCTAGGAAACTTATGACGTCTTTCACCGATTTAGGTGGTTGTAGTTGAACCATCACTTCTATCTTGGCCTTGTCAACTTCTATCCCCTTTTCTGAGATCTTGTGTCCTAAGACTATCCCCTCCTGGACCATAAAGTGGCACTTTTCCCAGTTTAACACCAGGTTGGTTTCTTCACACCTTCTGAGCACCTTGCAGAGGTTTGAAAGACAGGATGAGAAGCAGGCTCCGTATACTGAAAATTCATCCATGAAAACCTCCACCATTTCTTCTATTAAATCCGAGAAAATGGACGTCATGCATCTTTGGAAAGTCGCGGGAGCGTTGCACAAACCAAAAGACATCCTTTTATAGGCAAAACTACCATAAGGGCAAGTGAAAGTCGTTTTCTCTTGGTCGGCAGGGTGAATAGGTATTTGGGAAAATCCACTATACCCATCAAGGAAACAGTAGTAAGGGTGGTTAGCGAGTCGCTCCAGCATCTGATCGATGAAAGATAGGGGGAAATGATCCTTCCTGGAGGCTGAGTTTAGCTTCCTATAGTCAATACACATTCGATGACCAGTTATCGTCCTTGTGGGGATTAGCTCGTCCTTCTCGTTTATGACAACGGTGATTCCTCCTTTCTTCGGGACGCAGTGCACCGGGGACACCCAAGTGCTATTAGAGATGGGGTAAATTACTCCAGCATCGATCAACTTCAAAATTTCCTTTTTCACCACTTCTTTCAGGTTTGGGTTTAGCCGACGCTGAGGTTCTACACTAGAGTACGACTCATCCTCCAAGTTTATCTGGTGGGTGCAGAGATCAGGGGATATACCCTTGATGTCATCTAGAGTGTAGCCTATTGCTCTTCTATAGTTTCTTAATTGAGTGCCAAGCAATTTCAACTCTTTTTCAGGCATGCTAGAATTGACGATAACCGGATAAGTTGAATTAGGTCCCAAGAAAGCGTACCTTAGTTCAGATGGAAGAGGTTTGAGTTGCACTTTAGGCGTGAAACTAGTATCTTTCTTGTGTGTGTGTGAAATGGAATGTGAATGAATGATATGATGATGAACAATGGTGAAAGCAAGGTGTTTCAATTCCCCTTATGCAATTGTAGTATAAGAGGTATCAATCCTAAATGAGTGAATGCAAGCAATCAGGGTGTGCTATACTTGTCTAAGTTAAGCCAATTATAGAGGGTGTTTGTCACTAACAACCTATTGCAGAATGTAAAATGCAGAATGTAATAGCTGAATGGACAAGATACTAAATGTAATGGAACAGAATGATTATGGCAGTAATGAAACTAGAACAGATATCAAACTATAGTAATGCAGGTAATGAACTAATGCAAGGAAAGTAATGAACATGAAACTAAATGAATGCAACAGAAATGCAACTAGAATGAAATAAGAAACAAGACAGGACAGACACGAATCATAAACAAGAGTTCTGGGAATGAACTCGAGCAAGCACTCGATCGAGTGTTGATAGAGTGCAGGGTCGAGCTGGACAAAAACGTAAAACAGAGCAATGCAGATAAAACAGAGCAAGACAAAAGTAAATCAAACAACGATCAAACAACAGGATTTAGACTAAGAAATCAATAGACAAGGAAGGTCTTAGGGATGGATTCATGGGCTGAACTTAGATTGTGGTTATCTAACTTGATCAACAAACCTCAATCAACATGAGCTAATCTCTAGATATTAATCTCTAAGAACATGTTAATCCACTCTCATGGCAAAAACAATCAAGCTCATATATTTCTAGACTTGTTCTCACAAAGTAAAGAATCTATACAAGCAAGCATTAAGCAATATGTCAAGAATCAAACAAGACTTCTAATCTCTTAGCAAGCCTAATGATAATCTCTAGATCTAGCCTTATCTATGCACCTTAGACATTGGTGTGATGCTAAGAGCTTGAGATCAAACTCTACCCTCTCAGTTATATGATCAGCATTAAGAACATCTAGACTAGAAGAGATCTACAACAATCAAGCTTCACCAAATCAAATAACCACAACATCCATCCAGCCTAAACCATCCCTAAGAGCTAAGGAAACTACTCACAATCACACATGATGAACAGCAAAGTCATAAACCCAGAAAAACACGAAACTTGCATGATTAGAAAGAAAAAACAAAGATCTACAATATTGGAGAAGGAATCAAACTCGAATTCTTGATACTTTGAAAGTTATGAAACAAACAAGTATGAAGAATCTTGTGTTTTCTCCTTCAAAAGAGGTACAAGATCTAAGAAAATAAAAGTGCAAAAAACATAAATCCCAAAAAGGGTAAAAAGGGTAAAATATCTAAAAAACTCTCCCCTTTGTGGCTGCAGGGTACAAGGTCCTTAAATAGGAAAAAGGAGGGGAAGCCCTAAAAATGCTAAAAGACAAAATAGCCAGGCGGCTCGGCCAACTCGACCCGGTGCTCGGTCGAGTGACCGGTCGAGTTGGGTTTTCTTGTGCTCCTTCCACTCGGTCGAGTCACTCTCAGCACACGGTCGAGTGTCTGGTCGAGTGGGCAGTCGAGTTGGACTCCGGACCTTGGTTCTCCAGCCTTAACTCCTTTGCTTTCTCCTCATGATTGCTTCACTTCTTCTCAGCATTGCTTCCATGCTCCTTAGGCTCCAAAATCACCTGTTTATGCAAGAAAAGATGCAAATGCAATGCAACTACACTCTAATGCAAGAACAATCCTAAAACTATGCAATAATGGTCAAAAAGGATAGCAAAGGATGCAAAAGATGTGAATATATTAAGGGAAAACAGGGTAAAATATGTAAACATCAACACCCCCAAACTTAGTCTTTGCATGCCCTCAAGCAAATAAACAAGACATAAGAAGGTAGGTGAGGGTTGAAAGTGGAATCTCAGCTCCTAAAGCTTGCAAATAAATCAGCTAGAATCAATTTCCAAGTTACTAGTACTATGATGCAAGTTGAATGAGCTGTACTTAAAGACTTTAGACAAACCTATCACAACCTTTACTGATTTGAGCCTTAGATGTCCACATGCCTTCAAATCAACCATTTCCTTTAACATTCATTTAATCAAGAACATGGATCAATCTTATGCAATGTTTTAAACTCATTTGGCTTGGAAATAAAGATTTAGAGACAATGATGGTCTCTGTTTAGAGTGGGGCTTATCAATATCAAGGTTCTCTCATAAAAAATGGATTGAGCTTTAGAAAAATGCTAAAGGTAAGAACACTTAGACACATACAAGAACAAAACCTTGTCTACCCAAAAGTAACCCAAGTGTTTGATCCTATCATTCTAAGCCCAAATGATCCTAGTTCTACCCTTTATCTTCTTCTCTTCTCAAATACCCTTTTCTCTTTTGTTTTCAAGCCTTAGGAGAGGTTTCTTATTTGATATTTCTAGTGGAATGGGAGATTCTTACTTATTTGCTATGGTTCTCTTTTCTTCTTATTCTTAAGACATAAAAGCATTTTGCTATACTCTTCTTTTTCTTTCTTTCTTTTTTTTTTTTTTTGACTGAAACCATCTTTAAACAATATCATACTTCCCATTCTTTCAATAGACTTTGATTTTACTTAAACACATTCCCCTCCTAAAGACTCTAACCTTTTCTTTCTCTTTTCCTCTTTTCTTTTCTTTCTTTTTCAAACAACCAAATCCCAAACCCAACAATGAAATCACCTAGTCCTATCTAGTTTGGAAAATGCAAACTAGAACTACACAAGGCATTATTCTTGTCAGTTCAAACCTAACACTTTCTACCAAGCTCAATCCCAAAATAGGCCTTACACACTCAAGAATAAACATGACTTGAAAGAAGGGTTGGTTAAGGGTATTGGAAACTGATTTTAACGATTCAATCAGCTACTTGGATCAACAAGAGTGGTAAAAAGGAGAAAGATGATCCAAATATGTATATGGTATCCATGAGTTTAAAGCAATGCACAAACTGATAATTACAAGTCAATATTAGGTTCATATAAATAGGAAATGGCATCAAATCACAACATGCTTCAATTTAGACCAAATGCAATGCAGGAATTCAAGGCTTGGTTCAATCTTATGTTTCTAACTACTCAACTAGCATCAAAGTACTATTAACTTGGGCATTGATCCTAGTTTAGTGAATTAAACAAGCTAACAAAGCAAAACTCATCATAGATCCCTAATGCAAATAATTAACAGTCCTACATGAAACATGCTAAACAAGATGCTATTATGCAATGCAAACTACATGAACACTCTTTTTATTATAAAGATTTTTGCAAAAATTTTCAAATTTTTAGGGGTTTTCTATGCCTTAGATGCTATGCAAATACTAACATGATGATGCTAAAAATTTGAAATAAGAAAACAAAACACAACATCAAATGCTATCTCAAACCCTCCCCCAAACTTAAATCACACAGTCCTCTGTGTGAAAGAAATTTGCTAGAGGATTCAAGACTGAAAACAAAACACAACATTAAATGCAATGATATTTACAAGGAAGGTGATAGTGGTACCTCATGGATTCTGGAAGAAGCTGTCGACATCCTCATTCATACTCTCATAAGTGTATTTGAGGTCTGGTTGGTAACTTTGAGGGGGAGATGGAGGCAACTCGACGATGGGAATCGACTGGCACTCGGTCGAGTGCATGGTCGAGTGGGGGGCTCGAGTTGGCTGCCGAGTCTCCTTTTCTTTGTTTGTTTTGACTCCCTTGCTTCCCTGATTATGAAAACAACAAAACAAATATCAAAATAACAAAATCCTAATCATTATGTACAAGGATACCTTAGGGACTTCCTCCCTAGTGAGCTTGTTTAAAGTCACTAAGCTTGACTTTTGATGCCTTTTCAAGCTTAGTATAGGGACCAAGGAGGTGATGAAATCCCCCCTGGTTCTACTTGATAACCTTGGTGTTCCTTCTTGATCACTACTTCCTTGACACTTGAACCATGTTTCTTCTTAAACTTGAGTCTTGGTTTTGCCTTCTTCAAAGACCTCTTGTTGAGTTGCACTTGAAGATCCTTCACTAGATCAGTCAACTCTTGAACTGAACCCTTGAGCCTTTCAACAGATTCCTCTGGAGATGAGAACTTAGCCTTTGGAGTTTCCTCTTCACTTGAGACCTCATGACCACCTTTGTCCTTGATAGTAAAAGGTTGATCACCAATAGTAGGCAGGTTGGTTGGGTTATAAATGTCAAATTTCATGGTTAAACCCTCAGCTATGTTCAAGGTTACAAGACCTTCCTTGACATCTATAACAGCTCCAGCAGTGGCTAAGAATGGCCTCCCTAGGATGATAGGGTCTTCAAGTTCCTTATCCATCTCTATAACCACAAAGTCTGTAGGAATTCTTGCCTTTCCTATCTTGACTGGAAGGTTTTCCAACTTACCAACCACATCCTTGTTTGATCCATCAGCTAGACATATGTGAAGATTGGTGGACTTGAATTCAGTTTGCCCAAGCTTTTGTGCTATAGAGTAAGGCATTACACTGATAGATGCTCCCAAGTCACATAAGCATTTGTTGAAGTGAAGGTAGCTGATGGAGCAAGGTAGATTGAATGGACCTGGATCTTCAAGTTTTGTTGGAACAATAGCTGTCCCAATCTCCTCTTGATCTCTCCTGTCTTGATTCTGAGCCTTCTGCTTGGATATGTCAAGTAACATGCCTTTGTAGAGAGGATATGGGGCATATTGTTCCAAAGCTGGTCCTCTCTCCTCTTCCTTCTTTTCAATGACAACCTCCTGTTGAATGGCCATCACTTCCTTATTTTCAATCACCACCTCTTCCTTCAAAGCCATCACTTGCTCTTGTTGCAAAGCCATCTCTTCCTTGTTTTCAATTATCTCCCTGAGTTCTTTAGGCTTATGTGCCTTGAAACGTCCTGGGAATGGTAGAGGCGGTTTGTAAGCATGAGGGATGTATCTAGAAGGCGTAACAGCTTCAGTGTCTTCAACTCGATCAGTCACTCGAGTATGCACTCGGTCGAGTGCTTTGACGGCTTCAGTCTGCTTTGAAGAACCTTTACTCTGGGCTTCAATAATTGAATCCTCCCAACCTTGAACCTCATTGTCCACTGTGACAGCTTCTTCATAGAGATTAATAGCTTTAGCTTTAAACTCCCTTGGGTTTTGAATAGCTTTTTCAGGAAGTTGGTTTGGCTTAGGAGCGGAAGTAGAAGCAATGGAGCTCTCCATGTACTTGACCGTAGAGTTCAGGTCAATAGAATAAGAATTCAACGTTTGGTTCAGCTCAGCAAATTGCTTTGCTACCTCAATCTGCCCATTTGCTTGCCCAAGTAAAAATTGCTGCATCATAGCTCTTAATTCAGGTTCTTGGGCTTGTGAGGTCTGAAACCCTAGAGAGGGATACAATTCAGCATTGTACACTGGTTGATGTTGCATGGGTACATAATGGAACATACTGCTTTGAAACATGATTACTAACTCGAATGGACACTCGGTCGAGCACTAGCTCGAGTTGAAGGTCGAGTCGTCTGAGATGAGAAGTCTATTTGAATCCGGGTTGTGGCTCGATCAGGTACTCGAGCACTCAATCGGTCGAGTGGTGGTCGAGTTGAAGGTCGAGTTGGTACCTGAAACTAAATCACAAACAAGCAGTAGAAGAATCGAGATCAGTAGCGAACAAGGGGATACAGGAACTTAATCTTAGACTAATATTGACCCTAATTGTCACAAATAAACACTCAAATGGGCAACAGCGCCAAATTGAAACTAGTATCTTTCTTGTGTGTGTGTGAAAGGGAATGTGAATGAATGATATGATGATGAACAATGGTGAAAGCAAGGTGTTTCAATTCCCCTTATGCAGTTGTAGTATAAGAGGTATCAATCCTAAATGAGTGAATGCAAGCAATCAGGGTGTGCAATACTTGTCAAAGTTAAGCCAATTATAGAGGGTGTTTGTCACTAACAACCTATTGCAGAATGTAATAGCTGAATGGACAAGATACTAAATGTAATGGAACAAAATGATTATGGCAGTAATGAAACTAGAACAGATATAACACTATAGTAATGCAGGTAATGAACTAATGCAAGGAAAGTAATGAACATAAAACTAAATGAATGCAACAGAAATGCAACTAGAATGAAATAAGAAAAAGGACAGGACAGACACGAATCATAAACAAGAGTTCTGGGAATGAACTCGAGCAAGCACTCGATCGAGTGTTGATCGAGTGCAGGGTCGAGCTGGACAAAAACGTAAAACAGAGCAATGCAGATAAAACAGAGCAAGACAAAAGTAAATCAAACAACGATCAAACAACAGGATTTAGCCTAAGAAATCAATAGACAAGGAAGGTCTTAGGGATGGATTCATGGGCTGAACTTAGATTGTGGTTATCTAACTTGATCAACAAACCTCAATCAACATGAGCTAATCCCTAGACATTAATCTCTAAGAACATGTTAATCCACTCTCATGGCAAAAACAATCAAGCTCATATATTTCTAGACTTGTTCTCACAAAGTAAAGAATCTATACAAGCAAGCATTAATCAATATGTCAAGAATCAAACAAGACTTCTAATCTCTTAGCAAGCCTAATGATAATCTCTAGATCTAGCCTTATCTATGCACCTTAGACATTGGTGTGATGCTAAGAAGCTTGAGATCAAACCCTACCCTCTCAGTTATAGGATCAGCATTAAGAACATCTAGTCTAGAAGAGATCTACAACAATCAAGCTTGACCAAATCAAATAACCACAACATCTATCCAACCTAAACCATCCCTAAGAGCTAAGGAAACTACTCAAAATCACACATGATGAACAGGAAAGTCATAAACCCAGAAAAACACGAAACTTGCATGATTAGAAAGATAAAACAAAGATCTAAACTATTGGAGAAGGAATCAAACTCGAATTCTTGATACTTTGAAAGTTGTGAAACAAACAAGTATGAAGAATCTTGTGTTTTCTCCTTCAAAAGAGGTACAAGATCTAAGAAAATAAAAGTGCAAAAAGCATAAATCCCAAAAAGGGTAAAATACTAGGTTTTAGAATATCTAAAAAACACTCTCCTTTTGTGGCTGCAGGGTACAAGGTCCTTAAATAGGAAAAAGGAGGGGAAGCCCTAAAAATGCTACCTTCTTATGTCTTGGAGGGTACAAGGTCCTTCCACTCGGTCGAGTCACTCTCAGCACACGGTCGAGTGTCTGGTCGAGTGGGCAGTCGAGTTGGACTCCGGACATTGGTTCTCCAGCCTTAACTCCTTTGCTTTCTCCTCATGATTGCTTCACTTCTCCTCAGCATTGCTTCCATGCTCCTTAGGCTTCAAAATCACCTGTTTATGCAAGATAAGATGCAAATGCAATGCAACTACACTCTAATGCAAGAACAATCCTAAAAATATGCAATGATGGTCAAAAAGGATAGCAAAGGACGCAAAAGATGTGAATATATTAAAGGAAAACAGGGTAAAATATGTGAATATCAAGGCGCCTTTGACTCGGACCAATCATCAGTGGTTCGCAGTTGCGGCTCGAAGTTGTGCTCGATTATTTTACCCGATGAGGCGATCGTGTTAACCACCGGGTTGGTGATCGGGTGGACTGGTGTTGAGCAACTGCACGACATGACGTAGGAGGTGACTCCTGACATGTCCAAGCTTTGGATTTCGAGCATTATCCCCTCTCTTTCAGCTTCCCCCATGTCTTCATTTATCTCCGGTTCGATGACTTCCCGATAGGTATCAAGCAGTTCCTTGTAGAGCTCCGTTTCTTGATGTACGAATCCCTCCTTACTATCAAATGTCAGCGCTGGTTGTAAACAATCCCCGATTGCAATCTCCTCAAACGCCTCTTCACTCAGTTTGTCTAACTCCTCTATCCAGAAGGTTTGCCCTGCTATTGTGGGTTTCTTCATAGTTTCCGGAATGTAAAATTGCATAGTAAGGTCTTCCCCGCGCTTCAGATCGATCTTTCCATTCCTCACATCTATCATTGCCCCTGCGGTGGCTAAAAATGGTCGTCCTAAGATAAGCGGATCCCTTGGCTCCACATCCATCTCCAAAACCACGAAGTCGGTTGGTACGTCAACTGACCCTACCTTGACCGGCAAGTCTTCTAATAATCCGCTTGGCAACCTTGTAGTTCAATCTGCTAGGACCAATTGGATGTCGGTGGGCATGAATTTCTCGAATCCAAGACGTTTGGCTACAGTTAAAGGCATTAGGCTGACTGATGCTCCCAAATCGCAAATACATCTTCCGAAATTCAAGTGTCCAATCGAGCAAGGTAAAGTAAACGACCCTGGGTCGCTCAGTTTCTTAGGTGTAGTAGTCCTCTGGATTATAGCACTGCATTCATGATTGAGTATGATCATCCCTTGAACTTTTTTGATCCGTTCCATCATTGCATCCTTCAGGAATTTCTGGTAAGGAGGTATCAGGGTGAAAGCGTCTATTAGAGGCATGCGAAGTTCGGGTTCCTGCATCTGTTTCTCGAACAATGCCTTGTACTTCTCAAGAAGTTCCTTGCGAAATCGTCTAGGGAATGGAAAAGGTGGCTTGTAAGGTGGAGGGATGAATCTTCTTTCTTTTTGTTTCTCTCATCTTGGCTTGTCTGCAGGAGGTGGACTGACCTAGGTGTCAACCCAATCATCTATCCGAGTAGTGTGGTCGGGTGCCGTGTCTGGTTGCTCTGGAGAATGGTTTGGTGGTTGAGCAGGAGTGGGCGGTTCACGGAGATCCTCCCCATCTAAATCATTGCTGGCCTCAATAATGTGCGGTGGTGCTGGCCGAGGTGGTAATTGGCGTCCACTCCGTAGGGCTATGGCAAGCGCAGACTCCTGACTTTTGGAAGTTGAGGCCGATTTATCTGTAGGCACCTGGATTCGAGAGCCTAAGTCATCAAACTTGTTGTGTAGTTGCTTGAAATTGGCTGATAAACGGCAGGCAAGATCATCGAATCTTGTAGTTATTTGTATGGCATCGGTCTTCTGAGTTGACAGGACTTGGTGCATCAGTGAGAGCAAAACTAGCGATGAGGAATATATGAAGGTATGGGGCTGATAGTCGGATTAGTTGGGAGGTAGGTCCTAGTCCTTGGTGTGTGACCACTTTGATTATAGATGTAGTTCATGTCCTCTAGCTGAGCATTCTCCCCATCTTCTTGTAAAAACTGTTCTTCCTCTCAGATTGCATGAACATGCTGCTGCTGGCTGAGTAGTTTATCGATCTTGTCATTGAGGGCTTTCATGTCCCTCTTGTACTTGGCATCTTCCTCTCCTGTAGATCGCACAGTACGATCATATTCCTCATTATAATACCCATCAGATTGAGCCAAGTTCTCCACTAGGTCCCAACCTTCATCAACATCCTTGTTGAGGAAGTTACCATTGCTTGCGGTGTCCAGCAACATCCGTATCTTGGGGACCACTCCTCTATAAAGTGTACTTAGCAAAGAAGCATTGCTGAAGCCATGATGAGGGCACCTGGTAGTGTATCCCTTGAAACGTTCCCAAGCTTCACTGAACATTTCATTGTTCTTCTGAACAAAGCTGGAAATATCATTTCGATGCCTTGCGGTTCTGGAGTTGGAGAAGAATTTGGCCAGAAACGCCTTCTTGCACGCTTCCCAAGTGGTGATGGACTCCTTGGGGAGTGATTTCTCCCAGAGGTGCGCTTTGTCTCCCAAGGAAAATGGGAAAAGCCTTAGTTTGAATCCATCCTCACTAACTCCATTTATCTTTGTGAGGCTACAGAGCCTATCAAACTCATCCAGATGGTCTAATGGGTCCTCCATTGGCAATCCATGAAACTTGTTGCTCTGTATCATCCGGATGAGACTACTCTTGATCTCAAAGTTGTTGTTCTCGACAGCAGGTGGCACAATGTCATTCCTTTGAGTGTGAGTAGATGGAGCATCTCCTGCTCCGATGTAGATCCTTGCTTGAGGAGCTGGTGGACCGTTTTGATCGTTCATTGTCTCATCAATTGTTGGTGGTTGCGGTTGTCGAACTTGTTGTTGGCGGAGTAAGTGTGGTCTGTCGATGTTGTCGATGAATAGACTTAGGTTTTGGTTACCCTTGGATCGTGTTTGCATGCAAAAGTAGGTGACCAAGTGTGTACACGAGGGTCAACTCGATCCAGGTGATCGAGTGACGGGTTGGCTGGGTGCTCGGGTTTGTACCTGAAATGCAAAACGAACAAAAAAGAAAGCAAACAAGTCCAATTCCGAACCAATGTAGATAAGAGAACTTGATCTAGCAAGTGCTGAAATCCTAAACGTAGTAAAATTAAATTCAACCAAATTGCAACAACGCCAAATTGATAACAGGCTTTTCCACCCAGGATATCAACTCCCTATGCAGTTGTAGTACAAAGGGTTATCAATCCAAATGGTTGTTTATGCTAGCAGGAAGGATGCAATCAGAACAATGCAAGTCAAGCCAAGCAATAATGGAGTTTTGTCTAACAATCCTAAGATAATAAAAGAAAAGAATATAAACAAAGAACCACACGACCTAAGCACTCGATGCAAGCATTCGAGTACAGGATCGGGTGGGGTGATCAAGTAAGCAAAGAAGGTATGAACAACTCGAGGGGTTACTCGAAGAAGGTGATCGTGTACCTGTTCGGGTAAAGGATCGAGTGATGAATATAAATGCAAGCAATTAAAATACGAAAGCTTCTAAGGATGGGGTAATCGAATCGTAAGTGTTCCTGAGCAATACGTATGTCTTACATGCCTCAAGCAAATATTCCCTAGACAATGAATCTCTAATATCTTGTTAAAACACTCTCCTGATAGAAACAATCAACCTTGATCACTCCCCTACCCAACTCTCGTTGGAGAAACATGACCAAGCAGGCAATAAGAACCGATTCGTTATTGTCAATAAACCCCTTACTCATCTAATCTCTTAGGCTAAGTGAGTAAATCTCTAGCATTGGTTGATTCAAGCATTTCATCTACACCTCTCGGTGGTAAAACACCTTAGATCTAATCTCACCCTCTCGGTTTGTTGACAGCATTAAGAACACCAACCTGGAAGGGAATCTATAAAACATATTCAATCAAACTAAGACATCCTAACCGATCAAGAACACAAAATCATCTATCCCATCCCTAGAAACTTTAATACACTACTCGGAAATCATTGCAAAAAACATAAAAGCATATATGAACGAAAATTGCATTGTATTAAAAGATAGAGTAGAGGATAAAGAGTACAAAGTAGAGATCTAAGGAAATGACAAAAAGATATATAAAAAATCCTAACAAAAAGTGAAAAGTGTTTTGAGTCGCTCAGTTCTCTCACAGAAGCTCTCGCTCTCTGGTTTGAGGGTCTGCGGCTTGCTCGTTTGCAAGGAAGAAGAGGAGGGGTTTATATATGGAAACCCCTTTGACCTAGTTTCCCAGTCTTGTCCGAGGGTCTACTCGATGGGGTGCACGAAGATGAGGTCGGGTTAATCCTCGGGTAAATTTTCGGGTTGTTCTTCCTGCTCTCGGATCCTCCTCGATCGTGTTGTGATGAGCTCGATGGCTCCTTCGGGTACACGTTCGGATTTGTCCTTGTTTTTCCCCATTTTAGGCTCTAAAGCACCTGTTTTCATCCAAAGTATGCAAATGCAAGAATGCAACACCCTAAATGGCCTAAAAGCGAATTACTAAAGTTAATGATCTAAGAATGCTAAGTGAAGGGTATAAACAATACATAATATGGACAAAAAAGGATACTTCAAACATGTAAATTAGAGAGTTATCAGACCCCCAAACTTAAATCTTGCTAGTCCTCTAGGAAGGAAGTAAGAGGGTGCCGTTCGAAAATGGGACTCATAACCTTTGGATCTAAGCGAAGGATTCAAGCTATAGTCCTTAAAGATAGTTTAATGGTGCTAAGATCAATCAACATACTTACAAATATTTTTCTATGCTTATTACCATGCATTGATCTAGTTCAACCTCCAACTAAAAGTAAAGTCTTGCAAGTCCAAAGAACATCTCTTTCACATTCAATTAAGTGTTTGGCGAATTCTTGCAAATGGGATGTGAATCAAGCTCAATCGGTTTCAAGGGTAAGGCTTTTTTGGTAAGGTGGTTTCAAACAAATTCTTTGGGTGTTTTTCTCTCAAAAGAAGGAATGCTAGACAGTTGTGAAAACTATCTAAGATTGAGAACAATTTGGGCATACAAAGTTTAACTCTTGATAATCTACCATTTTCTCATTCATTTTCTCTCTTTTTTTTTATTTAAACCCCCTAGACTTAAACTACCCACAACCTTGATTTTTAACTCTCATTTTTTTTTTTTTTTGTAATCCCTAAGGTCTAAACTTTAAACATCTAGCTCTCTTCTCTTTTTTTTTTCTTTTCTTTCTTTGTTAAACTCCTAATATGTATATATATATTTTTTCTTTCTTTCTTTCTAGGAGACTATAGCAATATCCTTTTCTCTTTTTTTACTTAGAGACTTAGAGCTACTTTATTCTAACCTTAGGGACTTCTTTTCTTCTTCTTTCCTTTTTTTTTTTTTTTATTTCTCAACCCAACCCAAATAAACATGCTAACCACCTATCTTTCAAAACCGATTCTATTAGCTAGTCCAAATGATTCTAACTCAGCTAAATCAAGAGCCAGTTCTTTGTCGTTCTCAATACTCTCAAGGTTTCACAACCTATAGCACAATGAAAAGGTCTCACTCAAAAATTCATAACAAGGTTTGAAAGAATGGTTTGGGTTCAAGGGTAGGGAAAAAAAAATCGGGTTAAACGAAAAGATTGGTAAGAATGGAGTGCTAACCCGAGTTTAGAGTTACCATGAGCAAGTATTCAAATTCCATAAGCAAGACAATTTTAAGTTCAAATTAAGTCCAATAACATAGAGATGATTCAATGTTCAAGCAAGTGGAGGAAGCATTCAGACACAAGGTTCTAAAAAAAGATGTTTCATTTTTTTTCCAAAGATTGATCTAGCAACAATGAACTATGATTAAGGGCTATAGCTTCAATCCTAAGGTTTGGCATTAAACAAGGTGGTTTTAATCATTGTACCCTAAAATGCATATGCAACAATCCTATATGAAGCAAAGTAGACTCAATCCTAATATGTAAATGCAACTACATGAACACTTTTTTTTTTTAATATTTTAATTTTTCAAAAACTTTTTGGGTTTTTTCAATGCACATAGATGCAGACTCAAATGAATAAAACTAGCATGCAAAAATTTTGAAATAAGAAAATAAAACACAATGTTATATACATTCTAGGACCCTCCCCCCAAACTTAAATTACACAGTCTCTGTGTAAATAAAAGTCTGAAAAAGAATCGAAGAATCACACAAAATGAAATAAAACTAAATGCAATGTTATTTACAAAGGGTGGGTGAATTTGGTACCTCATGGGTTGGTGAAGAAGGAGGTTGTAGCAGACTCCATACTCGCCAACGTGTAGCCAGGGTCGTCGCCGGCTTCAGCAGGTGCCGGTATTTGCTCGTCAGAGAGCTCGGTGATATGCACGGATGACTTGCTCGGACCAGCATCCGAGGGGTTGATTGTGGGGGTATCGCGTAGGTCATCGTGTAGTTATATTTACAATTCTTCATCTCAGACTGGCGCGGGATCGACGAGATGCAGAGACGACACCGTCTCTGTGCTCTCGAGGGTCTGCGGCGTGCTCGTTTGCAAGGAAGAAGAGGAGGGGTTTATATATGGAAACCCCCTTTGACCTAGCTTCCCAGTCCTGCCCGATGGGGTGCACGAAGATGAGGTCGGGTTAATCCTCGGGTAGATCTTCGGGTTGTTTTTCCTGCTCTCGGATCCTCCTCGATCGTGTTGGGGTTCAGACTGTTCTTCCAGCTCGATGGCTCCTTCGGGTACACGTTTGGATTTGTCCTTGTTTTTCCCCCATTTTAGGCTCTAAAGCACCTATTTTCATCCAAAGTATGCAAATGCAAGAATGCAACACCCTAAATGGCCTAAAAGCGAATTTCTACAGTTAATGACCTAAGAATGCTAAGTTAAGGGTATAAACAATACAAAATATGGACAAAAAAAGGATACTTAAAACATGTAAATTAGAGAGTTATCAATATGGCAGATGGAGAGGAGCAGTTCTACTTTGATGACTATTAGCCAAATCCAAGAGATAGCAGAGGAGTGAGAGAGACCAGCAAGAGGGTGACACTACTCCAAAAGTGGAACAAGTGGCATGGGAAGACTGTTGAAAAGCTGAAGAAGAAGGTGGTGAAGATGTCCAAGTCTATCAAGGGAATGAAGAAAGAGATTGCTGAGCTTAAGAGTGGAAACTAATCCCCAGCACCAACTGAGCATTTAAGGAGGAGTAGCTCAATAAGGGTATTGTCTAGGGCTGAAAACCCCTTGGAGCCTTCAAGAGCTTTTTCATTTGAGCCTTTACAGAGGAGAAGAGGTCCAATTCGCATAGAACAGCAGGTTCTGAGGCACTCGACCAGTGCACTCGAACCAACACTCGACCGAGTGCCTCCAATGTACTCGGTCGAGCACTTCCCCAGGCCTCAGTATGGTTTCCCAGTTCACCAAGGTTATCCACCTTACCCCTATGGCCAAGTTTACCCTCCCTTCCCACCTTAATACTTCCTGGACCCTGCTTTCAGGCACCAAGCCTTCTATGGACAGCAAGGGCAGCCATTCAACCCACTCGACCGAGTGCATGTCCGGAGCTATGGTTGAGTTCCCCCCTTCTCCATCAACAAGCCAGATTCAAGCCTCAGGCTCAAACTACACATATGACAACATTAGTGAGGCTGTTGATGACCTTTTCCACAACCAATGAGATACCATCATCACCTTATCCATTGTTTATACCATTTAGTTGCATGTTTTGTTTGTTTAAGTTCTTAAATCCTTTTTCAAATTTTTATTACACAAGGGACTGTGTAATTTAAGTTTGGGGGAGAGTTTAAGATAGCATTTAACATTGTTTTCTGTTTTCTTATTTCAAAATTTTAGCATAATCATGTTAGTACTTGCATTTCATCTAAGGCATAGAAAAACCCTAAAAATTTGAAACATTTTACAAAAATCTTCAAAAAACAGAGTGTTCATGTAGTTTGCATTGCATATTAGGATCTTGCTAGCTTGTTTCATATAGGATTGTTTCATAATCTGCATTAGGGATCAATGATGAGTTTAGCCTTGTTAACTTGTTTAAATTCACTAAACTAGGATCAATGCCCAAGTTAATAGTACTTTGATGCTAGTTGAGTGGTTAGAAACATAAGATTGAAACAAGTCTAGAATTCCTATGTTGCACTCTGGCCTAAATTGAAGCATGTTGTGATTTGAAGTCATTTCCTACTTATAAGAACCTAATATTGACTTTTAATTATCAGTTTGTGCATTGTTTTAAACTCATTGATACTTTATACATATTTGGATCATCATTACTTTTTTTACCACTCTTGTTGATCCAAGTAGCTGGGTTTGGGACTTGGTGTGTTTGAAAAATAAAAGAAAAGAGGGAAAAGAAAAAGAAAAGGATAAAGTCCTTAGGAGGGAAGTGTTTTAAAGTAAATTCCAGCTCTAAGTGAAAGGATGGGGTGTAGTAAAAGTTTCAAATAAGGTTCTGGTCAGAGAAAAGAAAGAAAGAAAAGAAAAGTCTAGTAAAAAGCGTTATGACTTGGGAAACAAGTAAGAGAAAGAGTCTTAGCATTTAAGAAATCAATAAGAACCCTCTCCTAGGACTGAAAAACAAAATTGAAAACGAGCAAAAGAGAAAAGATGAAGTTAAAGGGTGGAACTAGGACATTATGGGGTTAGAATGTTAGGAGCAAACACTTTGGGTGCCTTTGGGTAGAAAAGGTTCTGTTCTTGTATGTGTCTAAGTGATCTTACCTTTAACCTTCTTCTAAAGCTCAATCCACTTTTTGTGAGAGAAACCTTGATATTGATAAGTCCCACTCAAAAGAGAGACCATTTTTGTCTATAACCCTTATTACCAAGCCAAATGAGTTTAAACATTGCATAATCTGATTCATGTTCTTGTTTAATGAATGTTAAAGGAAATGACTGATTTGAATGCATGTGAAAGTCTAAGGCTTGAATCAGTTAAGGTTGTGAAAGGCTTGTCTAAAATCTTTAAGTATAGCTCATTCACCTTGCATCTTAGTACTAGTAACTTGGACATTGATTCTAGCTAGTCTATTAGCATGTTTAAGGTTCTGAGATCCCTTTTCAAACCTCTCCACCTGCTTATGTCTTGTTTGCTTGAGGGCAAGCAAAGACTAAGTTTGGGAGAGTTGATATGTATATATTTTACCTAGTTAACCATAGTTTATTCACATTTTTTACATGCTTTATTAGCTTGTTTTGTTACTTTCATACAGTTTAAGGTATGTTTGTGCATTAGAGTAGAATTTGCATTGCATTTGCATTGTTTCTTGTTTAAACAGGTGAATTGGACTCAAGAAGCATGGAAATAGCATCTGGGATGAGAGGAGTGCAACCATTGAAGCAAATAGGATTTGAATCAAGGAGAAGACCAACAAAGCATGAAGCACTCGACCACCACTACTCGTGCACTCGACCATGTGCTACTGAAGCACTCGACCGTGTGCTACTCAGGGACTTAACCAGTGGAGAGCAGAAGGATGGACCCCTCGACCAAGGCCACTCAACCGCTTGTGGTCGAGTACATCGAGCCGACTTTCTATTTTGTCAGCTAGCCAAATCAGAGCTTCCTTCCCTCACTATATATACCCCTTGTACCCCATGGCCGCCAGAAGACCCTCTTTAGGCAAAAAAGTACCTGTAGCCACCAAAAAAACCTTAGTCCTTACCTCTTAAGGGTTTTTAGCTTTTTAATATCATTTTGCCACTTTTATTTACTGTTTTTCTCAGATTTTAATATCTTGTAAGTCTCATAACTTTTAGGGTATTGAGAATCTGAGTTTGCTTTTTTATATTAAGTTGTTGTTCATCATCTCATCTATCTTATCATGCTAGTTTTATCATTTTCTGGGTTTATGTTCATCATCATCATGTTTTGTTCATCTGAGTAGTGAGTTAGGATTCTAGAGATGGATTAGGCTGGTTTAGGGCTGTGGTTGTTTAGGTTGGTTAAGCTTGATTGTTTACATATCTCTTCTGGGTTAGATGTTCTCTAAGCTGTTCTTATATCTGAGAGGGTAAGAACAGATCTTAAGCTTCATTGCATCATACCAATGTTTAGGTTGTTAGATAAAGCTAATACTAGAGATTATCATGCTTATCCCAAGAGATTGATTGTATAAGGTGATTTTTGACAAGTAATGGTCTGGTCCTTAATGCCTGTTTAGTATGGTTTCACCAATGAGAGTTGGGTTAGGATGTTACTTAAACTTGATCACTTCTGTCATGAGAGTGGATTAGTGAGTCATTAAGATCATTGTCTAGAGATAGCTCATGTTTGATTGAGGTTTGTTAACCAGTTTAGATAGCCCATGAATCCATCTCTGGAAGCCTACTTTGTTATTTGATTGTTTATTATGGCACCTTATCTTGTTTCATTGCATTCTATTCTGTTTTAAGTTGTTTAGATTGCTTCTGTTTTTTGTATTTACCCACTCAACCTAGCCACTCGACCATACACACGGTCGATTGCTTGATCGAGCACCTTCGGGTTCTTCATTTTACTTTATGTTTCATTTTTGTTTCATTTAGTTTACTTCCTGCATCTCTACTGTTTTGTTTCATTGCTCATATCTAGTTATTGCGCTTGTTTAATTTACATTCAGCATTGTTTACATTCTGCATTTTACATTATCGTCTTAGGATTGTTAGAAATCAATCATCATCATATTTGGCTTAACTTGAGTCACTGTTACATCTTGATTGCATGCAACACACACTTTATGGATTGACATCCTTTATGCACACATTCTGATCATCCATACTCATGTCTGTTTGTTTGATTGCATCATCCATTCATTGCATAAGTAAACCCTGAGAAAACTAGTGTTTCAACAACCTAACAACATTCAAACCAAAACACCTAACCAAACATGAACCAATGAATTAAATAACCAAAAACGAACAAATCTATAACATCTATCCAACAATACTAATAACATAAAGCAAGTCAGAGAACAATGAACCAACAACCTAAACAATCGTTCTGGACCACTATATTTCATTCTAGCAACCTAACAACAGCATAGAATGAAACAACCAAGCCTCTAAAAGATCCTCCTATTCATTGCGCTGATTCAACGATTATACTTTGCCTTTACCTGCACCACAAACACAAATTGAGATGCATGAGTATTGCAATCCTTCCATCTACTGGGATATACACACAAGCAACTGAGAATCCAATGTCAAACAACAACCAAACAAACACAACAAACCAGGAAAACAAGTATCAGCCATCTACTGAAAGGGTTAGTCTCGACCGACACTGCTCCTTGGTATCGACAGACACTGGGAGTCAGTGTCGAGCGACACTGCTCCTTGGTGTCGACCGACACCGCCTTCTGGTGTTGACCGACACCCCTCCTCGACCCGGAAACCCTAGCATCAACACATGCCAAGACTCTGGGCCGTCAAACTCCTTGGTTTCGATAGACACCAACCTTATCTCGATACCTGGTGTCGGTCGTCACCGACCCCGCAGATGCATTCTGCCCGAAGACAAAGCTTTTTTTCATCGGATTTCACCGATCCAAATCGTCCAAAACTCACCCAAAAGCCATAAAATGCCATTGGAACCATGAACAAACCAAAAACATGCAAGGAAACAACCAAATACAGCCATAAAACATGAAAACAAAGGAATCACAGGCTTAGATCAGTCATGGTCATGCACTCACCTTTTTAGCAGGAAGTTTCTGACCAAAACTGACTAATACAACCTCTTAGAAAGCTTCTCCCTCGCTCCTAGCACCAGATCTCCACCCCACAGGAACAGACCTCACAAACAAAGCCAAGAAATCTCCCAAAAACTCTAACACCCTCAAGAACTCTTTTCTTTTTTTCTAAAACTCTATGGAACGAGAAGTGAGCGGCCTTTGCAACCCTCAAAATCGACTTCTAGTTTAAATATTTTGGTTTAGGGATTCCCCAACCCAACCGGTCAAACCACCCACTCCCAAAAACCAACAATTCGGTTCGCGCGCGGATGTTACATTTATTTCATGTCAAGTATGGATATAACAAATATTTATTGGTATATACGGTAAAACCTCTATAAAATAATAAAGTCGGGACCATAAAATTTTATTAATTTATAGAGGTTTAAATTTATCAATAAATTAATAATTATTAATTTATCGATAAATTAATAAAATATTAACTTATGAAAAGTTTTTTTTCATTTTCATAATTTTAAACATTTTCTATTACAAAATAAGAACTTTGTTATGATTCACATTTTTATAGAATTTTTTTTAATTATAATTTTGGCTATCGTAATAAGATTGATGCTAATAATTTACTTAATTATGTAGATGAAAATGATAAATGTTAGAAGTTTAGAGTTTAGAAAAAAATTGCTAGTACTATCCTTCATGGTAATGATGAAGTCGAATAAGATATTGGAGTGCCTTTAGAACTAGTTACATGTAAAAAAAAGTAATTATCGCATCTAGGACTCTCCACAATTTTTGTATGCGATTTGAGAAGACAACACCAAAAGTTTTTAATACAATGAAAAAGATTAGAGATGAGTTCTAACTAGAATACAAATTCAAGAATACACAAACAATAATAAAGCTATATTGCAATAAGAGAACATTCTCCCGGAAGCATTCATTGCCATGTTCCGATCCACCGGATGCCTGAGATCCAACACAGTCAAGCTAATGACTGAAAACAAACGCTTAGTGGGAGGCAACCCACTCATAGGTTTTTCTTTTCCACTTAAATTGAGTCATTTTTATTCTTGTTTTGAGTCAGTTTGAATTTGTATTGAATTCTGAACTTCTATCTATCATGTTGCGTTTAATCTTGTGTTTGAGTGATTCTTAGCAGTGCTAACATCCAAGGAATGAGAAAAACACAAATTAATCGCAGCTAACTCAAGAATAATGTTCGAACTCTCTGCATCTGCAGAATGCATCGACCGACACACCATCAGCATCGGTTGACACAGAACATCCAAATTGGTAACACGATTTTGTTCACAATTTCAATACTTATTCGTTTTTGTTTATTTTTCTTCACCAATCTCTTACTTGATAACACTGGGGACAGTGTTGTCTAAGTCTGGGGAGGCAGTTACTAACTACGTTTTTGTTTTAGAATTAAAAAAAAAAAATTTATTGAGTCAAAATTTTTGTTGGGAACTATGATTTTTCTATTTAGTGTACTGCCTTGGTTGATTAATGCTGCAGATTGAATCCAGAATCCGACTAATGAAAAATCCAAAGGCTGACCAGTGAACCAGAGACATCCGAATTTCCAACAGAATCCATAAAAGCATGAGATAATTTTCTGTGCTTTTCTTTTTACCTCATCAAGGAGATTGATGTTCATAGAGCTTGACTCCTTATTCATACCTGACAAGTAAGATTTCAGAAAAAAAAAATGGTACTCCTCTCCCTTATTAAAGTTTTAAATATTTTTCCAGAGAGCTTTGTTTAAAAAAAAAAAAGTGAATAAAAGATGAGATGATTTTAATCAGTTTAGAGAGGTAGGTAAATTACATGTGACCTCACTATTCTACTCTTGAGTCAAATGATCACACAAAGCTTGGAAGAGAGGGGTAGGTAAATTACCGATGACCCCATTGTTCGCCTACAACTTTGAGAAAAAAAAAGAAGAAGATAAAAAAAAAACAAAGCAAAGCTCTAAGGAAGATAAAATAGAATAAGTCTGAGGGAGAGAAAGAGTACCACATGTGGTAAAAGATATGTCTTGCTTGTTATGGTATAGTACGGGAATGAGTCTAGAAGGTTCTTGACATTGACCAAATTGATGAGACCCACCGATGAAGGCTTAATGGAGGAAGTAGTGGAATTTGGTTTGAATTTGGGATACTATGAATGTCAACGGAGAAGTACATGGTGGTTCAATTTGGATTTATCTGCTAAGCATATGGATTGTGGTTTGGATGATCATGGCATTACTTTAAAAAGAAAATGATTTCCTGCATTTTCAAACCTCTTTCACAGGTCTAAGTTTATGTTTTGCTTGAGGGCAAGCAAAGGCTAAGTCTGGGGGAGTTGATATATCATGGTTTTTAGGTGTTTTTAGCCATGATATAAGTCTTATTTATAGAGTCTTTTTGGTATTTTTAGAGTCTTTTGACTCTTTATAGGATTTAGTATGGATGGGAGCATAATGGAGCTAAATAGGAGGATTTGGAGCATAGTCAAGCATTGAGGCTGAGCTACGAAGTTGGGAGACCAGTTCAAGAGCAAGCATCGATCGATGCTTCATATGTGTCGATCGATGCATAGCCAAAGAAGAAATCGGAAGTTTTCCCACAAGTTTTGAAGATTTACAAAGCTGCCACAAAGTTTTCCATATTTGCATCATTTGTCCCTGGACGTGTTTTAGGAATATATATAGGATTTTTATGGTCATTGTTTAGACCTAAGCTTTATTTTTCCTGCAACCTTTTGAGAGAGAAATCCCTGAGAGATTTTAGAGAGTTTTTGGAGGGAAGAATCAAGACTCCTTCTAGAGAAGATTCAAAACTCTTTTTCTACTTCTTTTAATCTTTTAATGCAATTTATTCATAATATGATTTGTGTTTCATTGATCATGTCTGAGTAGATCTCTTGTTAGGTTTAGGGTTTTCAAAGGAATTCATGAATTGTTAGGTTATCAGATTGTTAGGTTAATATCTATAGAATTCTTCATCTAGATTGGTTTATTGTGTATTCTAGAGTAGCGAGAGCAACCTAGAATCTGATCTTAGGTTAATTGATAGACATGAGAGTGTTATTAATTTCCTGAAATAATCTATTTACAAAGTGATTTGATTTGCAAAATACCTATTTACAAAGAGATTTGATTTGCAAAATACCTATTTACAAAGAGATTTGATTTGCAGAAAAAAAGAACAAAGAGATTTGATTTAGGGATTTTGTGAACTTATCAAACCTGAATTTAATGCTAGTTTAATCATTAGGATTTGCAAAGAGATTTGGAATTCTAGTTTTTAGACTTAGGTAATTTTCGCAGCGAGAGCTGGTTAATTTTACTTTTGTGATTTGAGTTATAGAATTGTTCTTAATAAATCCTAACAATTATTTTAACTGATTTTTATGAATTTCCGAAGAATTTCCCTGAACCTATCTTCTCTTTTATTGAATTAACTCTTCTTTCTATTGTTTTTCTTGCTCTTTTGATTTTAATACAATTTATTTCTGTTTAGCTTAATTAAAAGATTAATAAATCTGTTGTGTGATCTAGAGTCTTTGTGGATATGATCTCTAAATACTACAGTGATCTCTTAATTTGAGAGAGTAGCTCTAGAGTAAATTTGAGCATATCAATATATATATATATATAAATATATATATATATATATATTTATTTCGTCTATATTATTATTAATTTATGATACTGTTGCAACCATATTTTTACATAGGATTTTCAAAAAAAATTATTATCTTATTATTTTAACAAATTATGTCATTTTATATACCGTCCCAGCTCGGGACCGAAAAAATTTATTAATTTATAGAGAGTATTAATTTAAAGAATATCTAATATAATAAAGTAGGGTTACAATTATAAGGAGGCTCTAACTGCTTGCCACGTGGCACTTGTAGAAAATCCTACACCTGTCTTTTTTTTTCTTTTTCTTTTTCTTTCTATCTCATGTTTAAATAAATTGTTAATGGGTTGTATATTATGTTTGTAGTAAATAGTTAATGGACCACTTTAACTAAGCCTAACAAATTTATCGACTTATCCCCACAGATAATAGCGACAACGGAAACTATGAGTTCCCGTCTTCTTCTCTTCTACGTCTCTCTCTCTTCCCCACAAATAAGATTATTTCCAATTAAACCAAAAATAAAACACTTTGAATTATTTAAATTTAACTCACACTTTAATATAAAGCTAAAATTAAAAAAAAATCAATTAAACCATAAATAAAACACATTTAGGAATGTACATTTAACTCACACTTTAATATTAAAACTGAAAAAAATAAAAAATAAAATATTTCCAATTACACCATAAATAAAACACATTTTTCCATATAAATTTAACTCACACTTTAATATAAAACTGATAAATTGTTTCCTATTAAACCATAGTTAAAACACTTTTAGTCATACAAACTTAACTCACACTTTAATATAAATCTAAAATAAAATAAAAAATTCATTTAAACCATATATAAAACACATTTAATCATATACATTTAACTCACACTTTAATATTAAAAAAAAAGCATTAACTATATTTCTCCACTCAGTTTTATTCAAAACACAATAAATTAGAATTAACTCTCATACATTTTAGTTTCCAAATTGTAACTCTCATCACTTCCCATCCTATAAATACTCATATTTTTAATTTTCTCATTCTCTTTCACTTTATCTTAGATATTATACACTTTTTTGTGTTTTTTTGTAGGTTGTTGTTGTATGTGTTAGAAAAAAATGAAATATCGTTTTAAAAGCTTAATTCTATATTTTAATTTTAGAGACTATATGATATGTATCTTAATTTTTTTTTTTTTTTTTTTTGAAGATTCATCTCTATTCTCTGCAAAACAAACATTCTCAAAATCAACCTATTAAAACTTACAGACCATTTGTCCATATGTCAAAATCCAAATATTATCACTTAACGAGTCCATATTATAAATAACTCTTGTACATACAACTAGCCTAGATTTTTAAGTTAATATTTTTTTCTCTAATAGCATATATTGCTCAACTGAAGCCCTACATTCCTCCTATCTTGATGTTCATATATTTTACCCTGTTTTCCCTTAATATATTCACATCTTTTGCATCTTTTGCTATCCGTTTTGACCATTATTGCATAGCTTTAGGACTGTTCTTGCATTAGAGTTTAGTTGCATTGCATTTGCATCTTTTCATGCATAAACAGGTGATTTTGGAGCTTAAGGAGCATGGAAGCAATGCTGAGGAGAAGTGAAGCAATCGTGAGGAGAAAGCAAGAGAGTTAAGGCTGAAGAACCAAGGTCCAGACCGGAGTCCCACTCGACCGCCCACTCGACCGCCCACTCGACCAGACACTCGACCGTGTGCAGAGAGGGACTCGACCGAGTGGAAGGAGCATAAGAGGAGCCAACTCGACCAGTCACTCGACCGAGCACCGGGTCGAGTTGGCCGAACCGCCTAGCTATTTTGTCTTTTAGCATTTTTATGGCTTCCACTACTTTTTCTATTTAAAGGCCTTGTACCAGCAGCCACAAAGGAGTCCAGCTTTTTAGAGAGTCAAAAACCTAGTTTTTACCCTTTTGGGGAATTATTCCTTTTGCACTTTTATATTTTAGATCTTGTACCTCCTTGAAGGAGAAAAACTCATAATTATTGGATTTTGTTGGTTCCATAACTTTCAAGATATTAAGAATTTGTGTTTGATTCCTTCTTCAATATTGTATATCTTTGCTTTATCTATCTAATCATGCAAGTTTCATCATTTTCTGGGTTTATGACTTTGATGTTCATCATGTTTTCTTGTGAGTAGTTGCTTAGGATCTTGAGGATGGGTTAGGCTGGGTTGTGTTTGAGGTTTGATTGATTTGGTCAAGCTTGATTGTTGTAGATCTCTTCTAGGCTAGATGGTCTTAATGCTGGTCCTATATCTGAGAGGGTAGGATCTGATTTCAATCATCTTAGCATCACACCAATGTTTAAGGAGCATAGATAAGACTAGATCTAGAGACTATCATTAGGCTTGCTAAGAGATTAGAAGTCTTGTTTGGTATTTGACATATTGCTTAATGCCTGCTTGTGTAGATTCTTTACTTTGTGAGAACAAGTCTAGAAATGCATGAGTTTGATTGTTTCTTGCCATGAGAGTGGATTAAACATGTCTTAGAAATATATGTCTAGAGATTAGCTCAAGTTGTTTGAGATTTGTTGACCAAGTTAGATGATCTCATTCATTAGTCCAGCCCATAAATCCCTCCTCAAGACCTTCCTTGTTTATTGATTTCCTAGCTTAAATCATGTTGTTTGATCATTGTTTGATTTGCTTTTGTATTGCTTTGTTTTTCTTGCATTGCTCTGTTTTCCGGATTTGTCCAGCTCGACCCTGCACTCGATCTACACTCGATCGAGTGCTTGCTCGAGTTCATCCCCAGAATTCTTGTTTATGCTTTGTAGTTGTCCTGTCTTGTTTCCTGTTTCATTCTAGTTGCATTTCTGTTGCATTTACTTAGTGTCTTGTTCATTACTTGCCTTGCATTAGTTCATTACCATAGTTTCTATTTCTGTTCTAGCTTCATAACTGTTATAATCAATCTGTTTCATTTACATTTAGCACCTAGTTCTAGTAGCTTTTACATTCTGCATTTTACATTTCATCATAGGATTGTTAGTGACAAACATCCTTAATATTTGGCTTGACTTAGACATATATGCACATCCTGATTGCTTGCAAACACTTAGATTGGATTGACACCTCTTATACTACAACTGCATAAGGGGAATTGAAACACCCTGCCATCCATTCATTTCATATCTCACCATTCCATACATCCATCATCCACCACCACAAAATATACGTGTTTCAATTTGGCGCCGTTGCCCATTTGAGTGTTTATTTGTGACAATTAGGATCAATAGAAGTCTAAGATTAAGTTCCTTTATCCCCTTGTTCGCTACTGATCTCGATTCTTCTACTGATTGTTTGTGATTGAGTTTCAGGTACCAACTCGACCTCCAACTCGACCTCCACTCGACCGAGTGAGTGCACGAGTTCGTGAACGAGTCAGAAGCTAGATACAAATAGACATCACCTCCCAATCGACTCGACCATCCACTCGAGCCTGCGCTCGACCGAGTGCCTGTCCGAGTATGTACTCGAGTCTGTTGATGCAAACAAGATCCAAGGGTCATCACAATCTTCAGAGACTCCTTGATCACATCAACCGACCACCAAGGGACCTAAGACAGTAGAGAACAAGAATCAATCAGGAACAAGAACAACAAGTGCTAATGGAGCAACAAGATCAACAAGCTCCAAGGGCAAGGAACATTGGTGTTGTGGATGCACCTAACACACACAACCAAAGAGATGGTATTGTGCCTCCTGCAGTTGCCAATAATAATTATGAAATCAAGAGTGGATTGATTTTCATGATACAAGCCAACAAATTTCATGGGTTGCCAATGGAGGATCCTCTAGATCACCTTGATGAGTTTGACAGGATATGTGGACTCACAAAAATCAATGGAGTGAGTGAAGATGGCTTCAAGTTAAGGCTATTCCCATTTTCCCTTGGAGACAAACCTCATCTCTGGGAGAAGACTCTTCCTACTGGAGCAATAACCACATGGGATGCATGCAAGAAAGCTTTTCTGGCCAAATTCTTCTCCAATGTAAGGACTGCTAGGTTGAGGAATGAAATTTCTGGGTTTGCTCAAAGGAATAATGAGAGCTTTTGTGAAGCTTGGGAGAGGTTTAAAGGATTCCATACTCAGTGTCCTCACCATGGCTTCAGCAATGAGTCCCTTCTAAGCACTTTGTATAGAGGGGTGCTTCCCAAAATAAGAATGCTTCTTGATACAGCTTCAAATGGCAACTTCCTCAACAAGAATGTGGAAGAAGGATGGGAATTGGTTGAGAACCTTGCTCAGTCTGATGGAAATTATAATGCGGACTATGACAGAACAATAAGGTCCACATCTACTGATCAAGAGGACAAGTACAAGAAGGATTTGAAGATGGTCAATGAGAAGCTTGACAAGATCCTACTAAGCCAATCACAGACAATCCACTTCATTAGTGAAGAAGAAGGAGATAGGGAGTTTGTTGAGTTGTGCTACATGCAAAACCAGGGAGGATTCAAAGGTTACAACCAAGGAGGATTCAATAATAACAATCTCTCTTATAGGAGTAACAATGTGGCTAACCCACAAGATCAATTCTACCCCCCCCCCCCCCTCAACAGCCTCAACAACCTCAACAGCAACAAAACTATATACCCAAGCAGCAACAACAGGTGTTCCATCCCCAATTGTGTCCCCCACCAGGGTTTCAGACTAACCAAGGCCAGGAACAAGACCTAAGAGCAATGATACAACAGCTGTTGATTGGGCAAACCAATGGGAAGATTGAGGCAGCAAACAGAATTGCTGAGCTGAACAAGAGGATAGAAGATATTTACAGTGAACTTCATGCCAAGTTTGACACACTAACTTCCAGGATTATGACTATAGAAAATCAACAAGCTTCTGCCCCAAAGCATGACCATCACAAGGGCAAAGCTATTGTGCAAACTACTGAATTTGCCAATGCTATCAATCTTCGCAGTGGAAAAGTCTTACCAACACGACTAGGAGCACATCCCAACACTGAGGACAGTGGAATTCAGGAAGGGGAGGGTTTCCAACAAGAAGAGACTCAGAATGAAAACACCATTGAATTCGACGCACCACTCGACCACTCACTCGACCGAGTAGGTGGTCGAGTACCCGATCGAGCAGCTTCTCAGGAGAAAATCAATCCAGTTATCTCCAAAGAAAAAGAAGTCCGGTTCATTCCTCCTCCTTACAAGCCTCCACTAGCTTTCCCAAAAAGATTTAAAAAACAGATGGTTGAAAAATACAAGGCATTGTTTGACAAACAAGTTAGAGAGATTGAGCTTAGGATGCCTCTAATAGATGCCTTTGTGATGATCCCTCCTTACCAAAAATTCTTGAAAGATTCTGTGATGGAAAGGATCAAAGAAGTTCAAGGGATGGTGATTCTCAGCCATGAGTGTAGTGCCATAATCCAAAAGCAAGTGAACCCTCAAAAGCTAAGAGATCCTGGTTCCTTTACTCTACCTTGCTCTATAGGGCCCTTAACCTTCAATAGATGCCTTTGTGATTTGGGAGCCTCAGTAAGCCTAATGCCTCTATCAGTTGCTAAGCGCCTAGGGTTTACAAGGTATAAGCCATGCAACATCTCCCTGATCTTAGCTGATAGATCAATAAGATTACCACATGGTGTTTTGGAGGATCTACCAGTTAGAGTTGGAGTAGTGAAAGTCCCAACAGACTTTGTAGTCTTGGAAATGGATGAAGAACCAAAAGATACTTTGATCTTGGGGAGACCTTTCCTGGCTACAGCAGGAGCAATAATTGATGTGAGACAAGGGAAGATTGATCTCAACTTGGGAGAGGACCTCAGAATGACATTTGAAATTGTAGAGGCTATGAAGAAACCAACAATTGGAGGACAAGTCTTTTGGGTTGAAGAGTTGGACAAATTATCAGGAGAATTGATGGAAGAGCTAGCAGAACAAGATCAACTTAGAAATGTTTTGACCAAAAGTGGAGAGGAATGGTTCATCCATAAAGAAACCAAGGCCTATGAAGATATATTGGACTCCTGTAGAGAATCACACCATCCAGAGGTTTTTGAGGGGTTACCAGCATTAAGAGAGGAAGTCTGGTCAGTTCAAACAGCAAATACAGATAGCTCGACCACCTACTCGAGCATACACTCGACCGAGCACCAACACTACTCGACCGAGTGCACTGCCAAGTCCTCCACAGACGACTGGTCTGAACTGAAAGCACCAAAAGTAGAGCTAAAACCTCTCCCATCTGGGCTAAGGTACGTTTTTTTAGGTGAGAAATCTACTTATCCTGTGATAGTAAATGCTAACTTGGGTAGGGAAGAGCTTGATTTGCTAGTTATTGAGCTAAGGAAGTTTAGAAAAGCTATTGGTTATACTTTGGATGACATTAAAGGAATTTCACCTAGTCTCTGCATGCATAGAATCCACCTTGAAAATGAATCCTACTCTAGTATTGAACCTCAAAAAAGGCTTAACCCTAACCTAAAGGAAGTAGTCAAAAAAAGAGATTTTAAAACTGCTTGGAGCTGGTGTGATCTATCCTATTTTTGATAGTACTTGGGTCTCACCAGTCCACTGTGTCCCTAAAAAAAGAGGAATCACTGTAATAAAGAATGGTCGTGATGAGTTAATTCCCACTAGAACCATAACAGGACATAGAATGTGCATTGATTATAGGAAGCTTAATTCTGCTACTAGGAAATATCATTTTCCTCTTCCATTTATTGATCAAATGTTGGAAAGATTAGCCAGTCATACCCATTACTGTTTCTTGGATGGATATTCTGGATTATTCCAAATTCCTATTCATCCCAATGATCAAGAGAAGAGAACATTCACATGTCCATATGGTACCTTTGCATATAGGAGGATGCCATTTGGATTATGTAATGCTCCAGCTACCTTTCAAAGGTGCATGATGTCAATCTTCTCTAATCTTATTGAGGATGTGGTTGAAGTTTTTATGGATGACTTCTCTGTCTATGGAGATTCCTTTTCTTCTTGTCTTACTAATCTATGCAGGGTTTTAAAGAGATGTGAGGAGACAAATCTAGTCTTGAATTGGGAAAAGTGTCACTTCATGGTTGAAGAAAGGATAGTTCTTGGTCATAAGATTTCAGAGAAGGGTATTGAAGTTGACAAAGCAAAAATTGAAGTCATGGTTCAACTTCAACCACCAAAAACAGTCAAGGACATAAGAAGCTTTCTTGGTCATGCTGGATTTTATAGAAGGTTCACCAAGGATTTCTCAAAGATAGCTAGGCCATTGACAAGGTTGCTTTGCAAGGAGACTGAGTTCAACTTTGATGAAGATTGCTTGAAGGCTTTCAAGGAGATCAAGGCTGCTTTGATATCAGCTCCAATAGTCCAAGCTCCAAACTGGGATCTTCCATTTGAGATTATGTGTGATGCTTTAGACTTTGCAGTAGGAGCAGTTCTGGGACAGAAGAAAGATAAGAAGCTGCATGTTATTCACTATGCAAGTAGGACATTGGATGAAACTCAAGGAAGATATTCAACAACAGAGAAAGAGCTTCTAGCAGTGGTCTTTGCCTTTGAAAAATTCATAAGTTACTTAGTAGGGTCCAAGGTAATTGTGTACACTGATCATGCTGCTTTGAGGCACATCTACTCAAAGAAGGACACAAAACCAAGGTTGTTGAGATGGATTTTGCTTCTCCAAGAGTTTGACATGGAAATAGTTGATAAGAAAGGGATAGAGAATGGAGTAGCTGATCATTTGTCCAGAATGAGGATAGAGGAGGAGATTCCAATCGATGATTCAATGCCTGAGGAGAAACTGATGCAAATTGGGACAACTCGGCCTCCAACTCGACCGCCCACTCGACCAGGCACTCGATCGAGTATGTTTGGGCACTCGATTGAGCAGGATGAGATGGAGGAGTGGATGGCACTTGAAAGTGAAGATTTACCTTGGTATGCTGACATAGTCAATTACAAGGTGTGTGAAGAAATCCCAGCAGACATGGACTCTTATAAGAAGAAAAAGCTCCTCAAGGACATCAATGGATACTATTGGGATGAACCTTACTTATACAAAAAGGGATCAGATGGGCTGTTTAGGAGATGCATAGCAGAAAATGAAGTTGAAGGAGTGCTAGGGCATTGTCATGGTTCTACTTATGGAGGCCATTTTGCAACTTTCAAGACAGCCCAGAAAGTCCTACAAGCTGGTTTATGGTGGCCTACATTATTCAAAGACACTCACAAGTTCATCACAAAGTGTGATGCTTGCCAAAGAATGGGGAATATCACAAGAAGGAATGAGATGTCCCAAAATCCAATTCTTGAAGTTGAGATATTTGATGTGTGGGGAATTGATTTCATGGGACCTTTTAATCCTCCTTCAAATGGGAATGTCTACATATTAGTGGCAGTGGACTATGTCTCCAAGTGGGTAGAGGCTATTGCCAGCCCTACTAATGATCACAAAGTGGTTCTTAAACTTTTTAAGACCATAATCTTCCCAAGGAATGGAATTCCAAGGGCTGTGATTAGTGATGGAGGAACACACTTCATCAACAAGACCTTTGAAGGAATGCTAAGGAAGTATGGAGTTAAGCAGAAGGTGTCTACAGCCTACCACCCTCAAACAAGTGGGCAAGTTGAAGTGTCAAACAAACAAATCAAGGCCATTCTATCAAGAATAGTAGGAGCAACAAGAAAGGATTGGTCTAGTAAACTTGATGAAACACTTTGGGCCTATAGAACAGCTTTCAAGACACCTATAGGAAGAACCCCATTCCAACTGGTCTATGGCAAGTCTTGCCATCTCCCAGTCGAAGTTGAGTACAAAGCCCTATGGGCAATCAAACTTTTGAACTTGGATCTAGAGACAGCACAAGCTAAGAGAAGCCTTGAATTGCATGAGCTTGAAGAAATCAGATTGGAAGCTTATGAAAACTCCAAAATCTACAAGGAAAGAACTAAAGCCTTCCATGATAAGAAGATTCTCATCAAAGACCTATAGGCTGGAGACCAAGCTTTGCTTTATAATTCAAGACTCAAGTTATTCCCTGGGAAGTTGAAAAGTAGATGGGGAGGCCCTTTTGAGATAAAGGAGATCCTACCATTTGGAGCTGTCACACTTCTCAACAAGGATGTTAGTGAGTTCACAGTCAATGGTCAGAGAGTTAAGAAGTATTTGGGAGAAAAGGAAACACCTGAGAAGTTCACAATGCTTCTCCAGGATGCTCCTCAAGCCTAAAAAGGCATTAAAAGTCAAGCTTAGTGACTTTAAACAAGCTCATTAGGGAGGAAGTCCCTAAGGTATCTCTGTTTATATTGCTTAGGATTTGTTTTGGTATTTTGATTTGTGTTTTGGTGTTTTCATGGTCAGGGAAGCAAGGGAGTTTAATTAGAAGAAGAAAAGGAGATTCGCAGTCCAGCTCGACCCCCCCCCCCACTCGAGCACATACTCGACCGAGTCCCAGTCGGTTGGCATCGTCGAGCTGCCCCAATCACCTTCTCCAAGTCACCAACCAGACCCCAACTACACATTTGACAGCATGAATGAGGATGTGGACAGTTTTTTCTCCAATCCTTGAGGTACCACTATCACCTTCACTTGTAAATATCATAGCATTTCATATTGTGTTTTGTTTTTGGTCTTGAATCCTCTTACAAATTTCTTTCACACAGAGGACTGTGTGATTTAAGTTTGGGGGAGGGTTTGAGATAGCATTTGATGTTGTGTTTTGTTTTCTTATTTCAAATTTTTAGCATCATCATGTTAGTATTTGCATAGCATCTAAGGCATAGAAAACCACTAAAATTTGAAAAAATTTGCAAAAATCTTTATAAAAAAAAAAAAAAAAAAAAGAGTGTTCATGTAGTTTGCATTGCATATTAGGATCTTGTTTAGAATGTTTCATGTAGGACTGTTAGATATTTGCATTGGAGATCTATGATGAGTTTTGCCTTGTTAGCTTACTAGATTCACCAAACTAGGATCAATGCCCAAGTTAATAGTACTTTGATGCTAGTTGAGTGGTTAGAAGCATAAGATTGAACCAAGCCTTGAATTCCTGCATTGCATTTGGTCTAAATTGAATCATGTTGTGATTTGATGCCATTTCCTACTTATAAGAACTTAATATTGACTGTTAAATATCAATGTGTGCATTGCTTTAAACTCATGGATATCATATACATATTTGGATCATGTTTCTCCTTTTTACCACTCTTGTTGATCCAAGTAGCTGATTGAATCATTAAAATCAGTTTCCAAATACCCTTAACCAACCCTTCTTTCAAGCCATGTTTAATCTTGAGTGTGTAAGGCTTATTTTGGGATTGAGCTTGGTAGAAAGTGTTAGGTTTGAACTGACAAGAATAATGCCTTGTGTAGTTCTAGTTTGCATTTTCCAAACTAGATAGGACTAGGTGATTTCATTGTTGGGTTTGGGATTTGGTTGTTTGAAAAAGAAAGAAAAGAAAAGAGGAAAAGAGAAAGAAAAGGTTAGAGTCTTTAGGAGGGGAATGTGTTTAAGTAAAATCAAAATCTAGTGAAAGGATTGGAAGTAAAAAAATTGTTGTTGAAGATGGTTCTAGTTAAAGAAAAGAAAAGAAAGAAAAGAAAAGTCTAGCAAAATGTTTATATGTCTTAAGAATAAGAAGAAAAGAGAACCATAGCAAATAAGTAAGAATCCCCCATCCCACTAGAAAGATCATATAAGAAACCTCTCCTAAGACTTTAAAATCAAAAGAGAAAAGGGTGAAAGAGAAGAGAAGAAGTTAAAGGGTAGCACTAGGATCAATTGGGTTTAGATTGATAGGATAAACACTTTGGGTGCCTTTGGGTAGACAAGGTTTTGTTCTTGTATGTGTCTAAGTGTTCTTACCTTTAGCATTCTTCTAAAGCTCAATCCATTTTTATGAGAGAACCTTGATATTGATAAGCCCCACTCTAAAGAGAGACCATCATTGTCTCTAAACCTTTTACTACCAAGCCAAATGAGTTTAAGCATTGCATAGAATTGATTCATGTTCTTGATTAATGAATGTTAAAGGAAATGGTTGATTTGAATGCATGTGGACATCTAAGGCTCAAATCAGTAAAGGTTGTGATATGCTTGTCTAAAATCTTTAAGTACAGCTCATTCAACTTGCATCATAGTACTAGTAACTTGGACATTGATTCTAGATGGTCTATTTGCAAGCTTTAGGAGCTGAGATCCCACTTTCAAACCTCACCTACCTTCTTATGTCTTGTTCATTTGCTTGAGGGCAAGCAAAGACTAAGTTTGGGGGTGTTGGTATTCATATATTTTACCCTGTTTTCTCTTAATATATTCACATCTTTTGCATCTTTTGCTATCCATTTTGACCATTATTGCATAGCTTTAGGACAGTTCTTGCATTAGAGTTTAGTTGCATTGCATTTGCATCTTTTCATGCATAAACAGGTGATTTTGGAGCTTAAGGAGCATGGAAGCAATGCTGAGGAGAAGTTAAGCAATCGTGAGGAGAAAGCAAGAGAGTTAAGGCTGAAGAACCAAGGTCCGGAGTCCCACTCGACCGCCCACTCGACCAGACACTCGACCGTGTGCAGAGAGGGACTCGACCGAGTGGAAGGAGCATAAGAGGAGCCAACTCGACCAGTCACTCGACCGAGCACCGGGTCGAGTTGGCCGAGCCGCCTAGCTATTTTGTCTTTTAGCACTTTTAGGGCTTCCACTACTTTTTCTATTTAAAGGCCTTGTACCAGCAGCCACAAAGGAGTCCAACTCTTTAGAGAGTCAAAAACCTAGTTTTTACCCTTTTGGGGAATTATTCCTTTTGCACTTTTATATTTTAGATCTTGTACCTCTTTGAAAGAGAAAAACTCATAATTCTTGGATTTTGTTGGTTCCATAACTTTCAAGATATTAAGAATTCGTGTTTGATTCCTTCTTCAATATTGTAGATCTTTGCTTTATCTATCTAATTATGCAAGTTTCATCATTTTCTGGGTTTATGACTTTGATGTTCATCATGTGTTCTTGTGAGTAGTTGCTTAGCATCTTGAGGATGAGTTAGGCTGGGTTGTGTTTGAGGTTTGTTTGATTTGGTCAAGCTTGATTGTTGTAGATCTCTTCTAGGCTAGATGTTCTTAATGCTGGTCCTATATCTGAGAGGGTAGGATCTGATTTCAAGCATCTTAGCATCACACCAATGTTTAAGGAGCATAGATAAGACTAGATCTAGACACTATCATTAGGTTTGCTAAGAGATTAGAAGTCTTGTTTGGTATTTGACATATTGCTTAATGTCTGCTTGTGTAGATTCTTTACTTTGTGAGAACAAGTCTAGAGATGCATGAGTTTGATTGTTTCTTGCCATGAGAGTGGATTAAACATGTCTTAGAAATATATGTCTAGAGATTAGCTCAAGTTGTTTGAGATTTGTTGACCAAGTTAGATGACCTCAATCATTAGTCCAGCCCATGAATCCCTCCTCAAGACCTTCCTTGTTTATTGATTTCCTAGCTTAAATCCTGTTGTTTGATCGTTGTTTGATTTGCTTTTCTATTGCTCTGTTTTTCTTGCATTGCTCTGTTTTCCGGATTTGTCCAGCTCGACCCTGCACTCGATCTACACTCGATCGAGTGTAGATCGAGTTCATCCCCAGAATTCTTGTTTATGCTTTGTAGTTGTCCTGTCTTGTTTCCTGTTTCATTCTAGTTGCATTTCTGTTGCATTTACTTAGTGTCCTGTTCATTACTTGCCTTGCATTAGTTCATTACCATAGTTTCTATTTCTGTTCTAGCTTCATAACTATTATAATCATTCTGTTTCATTTACATTTAGCACCTAGTTCTAGTAGCTTTTACATTCTGCATTTTACATTTCATCATAGGATTGTTAGTGACAAACATCCTTAATATTTGGCTTGACTTAGACATATATGCACATTCTGATTGCTTGCAAACACTCAAATTGGATTGACACCTCTTATACTACAACTGCATAAGGGGAATTGAAACACCCTGCCATCCATTCATTTCATATCTCACCATTCCATACATCCATCATCCACCACCACAAAGATACTAGTTTCATATCTCCAAGCTAAATTACCAAAAATTTCCAGAAAAAGTAGTAATGTCTAAACTATCCAATAACATGAACAACACATCCACTTCTGAATCCCAATAGTTCAAGAACCAACGCTTTATTGGGTGATTAGTCACTTATTTAGAATAGATATATATTATATGTAGGTTATACTATATTATATTCAGCTGCTACCATCAGCTAATTCCTATGTTTGATTCTAAAATACCACCAGAAAAAACAAATCAAAAATTGTTATCAAAGAATCTGATGAGAGTTTGGTGAGTAGGTGACAGTCTGATCGTGCCATGGAAGATAATGTGCCTAACACTCTCTCATTGAAGATACACAAGAAGATTTAATGTTTAAGCCTCTTTTCTAGTCAGCTTTGTTATGCTTTTTTATTTGATGGTTTGTTTTCCCTTGATTATAATATACACTTCAATAATTAACAAAAGTGTTTTGGTATTTCTCAGCATATAATAAACAAATTCCTCATATCTTTGTATTGTATTCTTATATATAAGGTTGAAGAAGATATCTGAGCTTTACACACGCTGATACCACACAAACCAAGTTTACTACCCGTCCTACCAAGCTTAAATATTAAATTGTCACTCTATTTAAATTAATTTTTAATGCAAATCTTCAGTCCAAACTTTTATGACTAGTTTTAGTTTTAACTTCCAAAACTATTACAAATAAATATTACAATCTAAATTACAATAATTATAGTAGTCCCCATTTCTGAAATACAAATTAAGAGAATTATAATTATTTTTAAATTTCCAAAGCATATATTTGGGCTTATGATTTATTTACGTTAAAACTAAATTTGATAATTATATCCTAAATTATCAACAAAATCTTCCTAACAAAAATAAGGTCATCACCTATATAATTATGTGTTCTAATATCATACTTTAGACAATATATTATTTCCTCCCAAAAAGTTCTTATTAGCTATTAAATATTAATTCATGTGCTGATTAGGATAGAACAAGTATATAGATGTGTCGTCATGATTTACCATGCTTTAAACTCTTCGTATATATTGTGCGTATTTTTATAATTTTTTTTAAAGTAAATATGATCATTCTGTACATACGAGGAATGGATGACATCAAAATATTTAAAAGTGTTTTTTTTTTCGAACCTCATAAACGTATATTTTTATACATGGTCAACTCCCAAAATTATTTATATAGGCAAATAATATTTTATTATTTGAAAAAGAGAATGACTATCGGATATTCAACTAAATGGAGGATGAACTCAGTTGTTTTATTCCAAAAGTACATGTGTTTAATTTATAACGGCATATTAAGAAGATTTGTAGGTGTAGTAGTGATATGCTGTGAATTGGCAAGCATTTACTAATAAGAACTACTTCGAAAAAAAACAATTTCCAAATATACTATTAATCAAATTTGATTTACACCAAAAAATTCATCATGAATATATTGCAAGCTGGTTACATCACAAGACAACAAGTCCTAATTGTAGAATAGAAATAGTATAAGCTTTAATAAATTTTCTAATCTAAAAAAATGAGCCTGAATTATAAAATTATTTCAAACTATGAGAATGGTTTTTACTTCTTTGATCATTTAAAAAAGAGCGAACAAATATTTATACAAAAGGTAATGAAAAGAATATAAAAACACATAATAAAAATAAAATTAAATAAAAACTAAAAGGGAATGCCCATTATCAAATAAGAAAAAAAATTTCATTTACGAAACAATTCAATTTATAGAAACAAAAATGTTTAAAAACAACAAACAATAACCCTTGCAACGCATGAGACTCTACCGTTTATATTTTAGAGCTCCCTTCCGTTTCTCAGTATGTAGTAATTCAGTTATGGTTTTTTTGGATGTAGGAGAAGTTTAGGATAAATTCGAGTATGTATATCGGTTGTGGTTCGGTTCATTGGTTTCCAATTTGGATTGGTTCCTATTTCATTCTTCATATCTGAATATTTTAATTATGCCTTATTGATCGAGGACTTGATAATAAGGCCGTCCGTACAAACGTCCGTACAAGCGTCCGTACATGCCAGGTCGTTAGGCCATTAGGCCATAAGGGAAATAAGAATGAGATGAGCTGCAATGGCCTTATAAGAAAGAAGCCCATGAGGGAGAAGGATCTAGAAGGAATGAAATATCTCCCATGGATAGAGAGTCACGTGTGCCTTCGGTTGGTGAAGCTTGGCGAGTCAAACAAGGGAATGGCATGTCGCTTTCACCATTAAGAATGATCACGACATGCCCAAGCAAGTGGCTAATCTTCTTCCTTTTGTATCCAACGGCTATGTTCTCTTTGCCTCTATATATTAGGCCATGTAACAACATAAAAACTATTCTAATTTAAGCATTCTATCCTTCATTCTCTCTTTTCTTATTCTACCTTAGTAGTTCCGCAATTCTAACATGGTATTAGAGCTAGGTTTCTGCCCTTGACAAAACCAACTCCATTCTCTAAATCTCTAAGTCTTGATTCTCCATTCTTGTTGTTCGCTTTCTATTCTCTTTCATATTACCCATCGGTCAAAAAAAAAAAACTTTACCCGGCGGTCAATAGCATACTACCATGGAGAACACCAAACCGCTTGTTCTCCCTACTGTCCTGAAGGGAGGCAACTACCTCCTGTGGTCAAGAACCACAAAAACCGCGTTGTGTGGCCGCGGACTTTGGAGCCACATCGAAGGTGGAAAAGCTCCAAAGAAAGTCACTCAAGAAGATGGAAAAGAAAACATCAAAGAAGATGAAGAAGAGGCCAAGCTTCAAGAAGAGGCTAAGTGGTTTCAAGAAGACCAAACTGTCCTCTCCATACTTCAAAACTCTCTTGAGGCTCCCATATTAGAAGCCTATTCGTATTGTGAGACAGCTAGCGAATTATGGGAGACACTTAAGAATGTTTTCGGCAATATCTCCAACCTCACCCGAGTCTTTGAAGTAAAGAAGTCTATCAATGACCAGAGTCAAGAGGATATGGAGTTTAACAAACACTTTGGGAAGTTTAGGTCACTTTGGGCTGAATTTGAGATGCTCCGGCCAAACACCATGGACCCGACCATACTCAACGAGAGAAGGGAACAAGACAAGGTCTTCGCCCTGCTCCTCACCCTCAACCCTACCTTCAACGACCTCATAAAGCACATCCTAAGGTCAGACAAGCTCCCAAGCCTTGATGATGTGTGTGCACAGATACAAAAAGAACAAGGCTCTCTCGGCTTGTTTAGCGGTAAGGGGGAGCTAGTCACGGCCAACAAAGGAGTCTTCAAGCAAGAGGATCGGAAGCCAAAGGGAGGATGTGAGCATTGTAAGAGGAAGAACCACACTAAGGAGAAATGTTGGTTTCTACACCCTCACTTGCGCCCAAGTCACTATCACAAAGATCCGAGAGCCAACGTGACTCACACCAAGGACGAACAAGTCCAGACCGACAGTTCCTCGAAGAACGGTGAAGAGATGGCTTCCGGAGACTATGTGAGGAAATCTGACTTGGAGGCCTTCTTTAAGTCCTTGGCTCTCAAGGAGTCAAGTGGTAAAACTTTTTCTACCGTAAAGCTTAATAACTCTCTAGTAGTAGATTCGGGTGCCTCTCACCATATGATTAGTAACTCGAATTTGCTAAATAATATAGAACCAACTAAGGGAAATGTTGTTATTGCTAATGGTGATAAAATACCAATTCAAGGCATACGAAACTTAAAATTGTTTAACAAAGAGTCTAAGGCGTTTTATATGCCTAAGTTTACTTCAAATCTTTTGTCGGTTAAGAGAGCTACCAATGATCTAAATTGTTATGCTATATTTGGGCCTAATGACGTTTACTTTCAGGATATTGAGACTGGAAAACTGATTGGTGAAGGTGGAACCAAAGATGACCTTTATATTCTTGAAGATAGTTCACCAAGTTCACCAAAATCTGTTTATTTTAGTTCTTGTCTTGGAATTTCTTTGAATGCAATGTGGCATGATAGGCTAGGTCATCCTCACTCTAGGGCTCTTGAATTAATGATTCCTAATGTTTCTTTTGATCACTCTAGTTGTGAGGCTTGTATACTTGGAAAACATTGTAAAACTGTTTTCTCTAAGTCTACTACATGTTATGAAAAATACTTTGACTTAGTTCATTCAGATGTTTGGACCTCTCCATGTGTTTCTAGGGATAATAACAAGTATTTTGTGACGTTCATAGATGAAAAATCAAAATATACTTGGGTAACCTTACTTCCCTCCAAGGACCGTGTGATTGATGCTTTTATAAACTTTCAAAACTATGTGACTAATCAGTTTAATGCTAAGATTAAAGTATTTAGAACAGACAATGGAGGCGAGTATACAAGCAATCGATTCAAAGAACACCTAGCAAAGCATGGCATTATACATCAAACAAGTTGCCCCTACACTCCTCAACAAAATGGTGTAGCCGAAAGAAAGAACCGACACTTGATGGAAGTGGCGAGATCGATGATGTTCCATACTAATGTTCCAAGGAGATATTGGGGAGATGCAGTACTGACAGCCTGCTATCTAATTAACCGAACTACAACGAAGATATTGGACGATAAATCGCCTTTTGAGGTACTAAACCAATTTAAACCGTCACTTAGTCAACTAAAAGTGTTTGGATGTGTCTGTTTTGTGTTAGTACCAGGTGAGCTAAGGAACAAACTAGAAGCAAAAAGCACCAAGTGTATGTTCCTTGGTTACTCCATCACTCAAAAAGGCTACAAGTGTTTTGATCCAGTCAACATCCGCACTTTTGTCTCTCGCGATGTCAAGTTTCTTGAAGACCATGGCTACTTTGACAAGAAGGATTGGGCTGGCTTGAGAGATTTGGCGACGCCTACGGATCAGTCAGCGGGTCTCAAGTTCCTCCTCGATCATCTTGGAGTCACCCCCACTCAGCCGTCTCAATTGTCCCAGAATTCTACACCTGACTCCCGTACCGACCAATCATCGGAGCCTTTGCCCGAACGGTCCGACATACCGGTTGATGTTGTGGCTCCGGAACCGGAGGGGGAGACCAGTAGGCTAGATCTGGAAGCTGCTGCGTCCGGGGACCCAATATCGACTGAGCCAGCTCCAGAACCACAACCGGTCTCTCAGCCGCGTCGGAGCACACGCGTCCGGTCACATCCATCTACTTGGAAGGACAAACGCGTCTACTACAACAACCAAGCTATGGCGCATCCCATACAAGCTGCATGTTCTCTTGCGCACCTACCAGCTGATCATCAAGTGTTTCTTGGGAAACTAGACGCACAACCGATACCAAACACCTATGAGGAAGCGAAAGAAAGCAAAGAATGGCTTGGAGCGGTAGACGATGAAGTTGACGCCATGATACGTAATCACACGTGGGATGAAGCTGACCTACCATTAGGAAAAAAGGCAGTGAGCTCAAAGTGGGTTTTCACAATCAAACATCTCAGTAATGGAGACATCGAGAGATACAAGGCAAGGTTAGTGGCCCGTGGCTTCACACAAACATACGGCCAGGACTACAAAGACACGTTCGCACCGGTGGCGAAGCTTCATACGGTGAGAGTAGTCTTATCCTTAGCTACGAACCTCTCTTGGGAGTTATGGCAGATGGATGTCAAAAACGCCTTTCTACAAGGAGAATTAAAGGAAGAGGTTTACATGACACCATCACCGGGTCTTGAAGACATGATTGCTCCCGGGAAGGTATTGAGACTAAGGAAAACTATATACGGTTTAAAACAATCCCCGCGAGCATGGTATCACAAGTTGAGCACCACACTCTTAGGATACGGCTTCAAGAAGTCCCACTCGGACAATTCTCTATTTAGTCTTCAAAACAACAAAAGTATAGTGGTTGTATTCGTCTATGTGGATGATCTTATCATCTCAGGAGACAACCAGGAAGGTATTAAAGACATTAAAACTCACTTAAACTCTGTTTTTGATATCAAAGATCTTGGTGAGCTTAAGTACTTCCTTGGGATTGAAGTGTGCCGTTCTCCGGAAGGCTTATTTCTTTCACAAAGGAAGTACACCCTTGATTTGCTTTGTGAGACAGGAAAGCTAGGATCCAAACCAGTCGACACTCCACTTCCTGATGGCTACCAAGTCGAACGAAAGGGGGAGAGGAATGACCCTCCATATGAAGATCCCTCTCGCTACCGCCGTCTTGTGGGTAAGTTGATCTATTTAACACTCACTCGACCTGATATCTGCTATGCTGTGAATCAGGTTAGCCAATACATGAAAGCTCCAACAACCTACCACTGGAGTATCTTGGAGAGAAACCTCCACTATCTCAAGAAGGGTCCAGGCCAAGGCATATGGATGGGGAAGAATGACAACACCGAGCTTGTAGGATATTGTGACGCAGATTGGGCTGGTGATAGGACAGATAGGCGGTCTACAACAGGTTACTGCACCTTCGTAGGAGGCAACCTAGTGACGTGGAAGACCAAGAAACAAAAGGTGGTATCAATGTCTAGTGCCGAGTCCGAATATAGAGCGATGCGGAAGCTGACCACGGAGCTCACATGGCTCAAGGCACTACTGGAAGAACTAGGCATCAAGTCATCAACACCAATTCCTATGCACTGTGACAAGAAGCTGCAATTCACATAGCCAAAAACTCGTTGTTCCATGAACGAACTAAACACATCGTGTTGGATTGCCACAAGGTTCGAGAGAAGATCGAAGAAGGCGTTACACTACCATACCATACACCAAGCGTGGACCAACTCGCTGATGTCTTCACCAAAGCAGCCAGTCGCAAAGTTTGTGATCACATTCACAACAAACTTGGACTGGTTGACTTGACTCATCCTTGATCAAGTCCCCTACTCGTGACCATCACACTCTTTTTCCCTCAAGGTAGTTTTGTCCCATGAGGTTTTCTACTTTGAGGTTTTTAATGAGGTGATGGCTTACGAGACTCCAAGCTTAACCACTTCACCAGGTTAAGCTTGAGGGGGAGTATTGATCGAGGACTTGATAATAAGGCCATCCGTACGAACGTCCGTACAAGCGTCCGTACAGGCCAGGTCGTTAGGCCATTAGGCCATAATGGAAATAAGAATGAGATGAGCTGCAATGGCCTTATAAGAAAGAAGCCCATGAGGGAGAAGGATCTAGAAGGAATGAAATATCTCCCATGGATAGAGAGTCACGTGTGCCTTCGGTTGGTGAAGCTTGGCGAGTCAAACAAGGGAATGGCATGTCGCTTTCACCATTAAGAATGATCACGACATGCCCAAGCAAGTGGCTAATCTTTTTCCTTTTGTATCCAACGGCTATGTTCTCTTTGCCTCTATATATTAGGCCATGTAACAACATAAAAACTATTCTAATTTAAGCATTCTATCCTTCATTCTCTCTTTTCTTATTCTACCTTAGTAGTTCCGCAATTCTAACATGCCTAATTGGGGATTTGATCCCGCAAGAGTTTGTTTTTTTTAACTCATGAATTAATAATAAAGAATGAGGAGTGTTACAAGAATAACCAAAGAAAGAAACATAACAGTAGTAACAGAATAAAACAAGAACCAAAGCCTCTGCACTTAGTATCTTCGGCATCGCTCCTCTTCAATCCTTTCATGTAACCATGCCGGTCCGCCTCTAGCCAGATAAGAAGTAAGACGACCATCGCGAGTGACACTACCAGCAATATCCCTGACCAAAGAGTTAGCTTTCGAAGAAGAAAGTTTAAAAGTAACCTCTCCCATCTCCTGCACCACTCGTTGTATTTTCAATAATTGCGACTTGTACTTTGGCCAAGCGGACGGAGCCTCTAAAGCTGAAATAGCTGCATTGCAGTCCGACCAAACTTCAACCTTTGCGTATTGTAGTACCTGAATACTCGTTAGACACCACCAAATACAATTAAGTCTCGCAAGAGTTTTAGCGACAATTTTTTGTTAGTTGTCTTTGTTAAAACTATTTTACACTGACTTAATTCAGATATTATTATTATTATTATTTGTATGAATGTTAAATTATATTCACCAAAAAAAATTTTGTACAACTTAATGCAACATTTTAGCTGAAGATAGAAACAGAGGTAAAGTAAAAAGTATTAGAAGCAGATTAGATGGGGTGGGTTTGAAACCAGAACTGGAGACCATTCTCATAGCCAGGAACAGTCAACAAGGTGAGCAGCCGATTACGGATATTCTTGTCAATGAAACGGAGGAGATTGGAGGGTGGAGTTGGAGCTTCACCATGTCGTCTAGCATTCCGTTCCCGCCAAATGCAGTGTAGCGAAGTTTGGAAGACATAACGGAGGATAAAACGTTGGAGCCAAGGGGTGGAGGAGTCAAGGAGCAGAGTGGCCAACTGATCCCAAAGCGTGGTGTACTTGATGCCTAGCACAGCACGAGTCAAAGCAGACCAAACTTGAGAAGAGTAGGAGCAAGAGAAGAAAAGGTGATTCCGTGTTTCCAGTTGGCCTTGGCAGAGAACACAATCACCGTTTGCATCAGCATTACATTGTACTAGTTTATAGCCCGTCGAGAGTCCATTATGAAAAGCAAGCCATGAGACAAAGGAGTATTTTGCAGTTGAGTGAGAGAACCACACCCCCGTAGCCCAAGAACAAGGAGGGTGGTGTTGTCGAACAAAGTGCCAGGTAGCTGATGTTGAGAACTTAGACTTGTAAGAGCCATTCTTATGTTGCCAAAGATGTCGATCACACCCTAGGGGCTGCACTGAGAGGCGGAGAGAGTTCAGCTCATCCTCGAGCTGGTTTAGTAGCTCTGTTCGATGTCGACGCCTGAGATGCAGAGTAAGAGCCTCGGCCACTGTACTCTGTTTTGGGATGCCCATATCAATACATCCTCGAGCCCCAAACCAAGCAAATAGTTGCCCAAGAGGGCACCAAACATCGAACCGGAACGAAGTATCAAGCCCGGATTTCACCTCCACTTTACGAAAAGATCTGGCCAAGTTTCGATATTTCAAAAATTTTCTCCACATCCAGGAGCCACTCACACTTGCATCCCTAACCGACCAGAAAGAATCAGCTCGTATGAGGGTGTTACGAACCCAACAGACCCATAGAGACGATCCAGCAGAGACAAGACGCCATATTAGTTTGAGAATGCTAATTGTGTTCGTATCAGACAAACGTCGAAGACCCAAGCCTCCCTCAATTGTCGGCCTACACACATCAAGCCAGGAAACCTTAACTTTTTTCGAATTTAGATTCGGTCAATTTCCTTCAAACATTTCTTTGGTAGACAAAAAGTTGATAGCCAGAAGTTGGTAAGGCTAGAGAGCACAGATTTGATCAACTGTAGACGACCCGCAAAGGACAGGAAACGACTTGTGCAGGAGGTTATGCGGAGGCGAATATGTTCAAGGAGGGGCAAATAATCAGCTCTTGTCATTGACCTGGTAAGAAGCGACATACCCAAATACCGGACGGGAAGAGAGCCAGCTGCAAAAGGAAAGTGTTGAAGGAGTTCTTATTGTTGCTATGGCGTTGAACCAGCCATGAAAAGAGTAGACTTCTCTAGGCTGATTTTAAGACCAGAGCCAGCAGCAAACTTATCAAACACAACCAAAGTTTCAGCTACAAAGCGAGCACTCCAATCTGTGAAGACTAAAATGTCATCAGCAAAACATAGGTGGGTAAGACCAAGGGATTTACACCGAGGATGGTAGCCTATGCGACGATCGACTGCTGCTTTGTTAAGCATGAGAGACAACATATTCATACAAATAACAAAGAGGTATGTAGACAGAGAGCAACCTTGGCGCAACCCTCTTGTACTCTGAAAATAACCGGCTAACTCCCCATTAATCTGAACAGAGAAAGAAGCAGAGCCAATGCAAAGCTCAATCCAATGGATAAAAGCAGCAGGAAGGTTGATGACCTTGAGGATGTTGAGCAAAAAAGACCACTGAACCGAATCAAATGCCTTAGAGATATCAATCTTCATCATACAACGTGAGGAAATAGATGCTTTATGATAATCCTTAACCAGCTCCGAAGCTAACAACAAGTTCTCCATCATAAGTCTATCTTTAATAAAAGCAGATTGGTTAGGAGCAATGAAACTTGGTAAAATTTCCTTAAAATTATTGGCAATAATCTTGGAAACAACCTTGTACAGCACGTTACAGCATGAGATTGGGCGATAGTCCTTCATTTCCTTTGAATCCGTCTTTTTAGGTATGAGAGCTAAAATTGTCGAACTAACACCCTTAGGGAGGAACTCCTTGATGAAAAAGGATTGAATATCAACAATAAAATCATTCTCCAATATTGTCCAAGTTTGCTTGAAGAAGTCGACAGTGTATCCATCCGGACCAGGAGCCTTACACCCTGCCATTTTAAAAAGAGTGTTGCAAATTTCCTCCGCTGAAACCATCCTCACCAAACTAATTTGATCGGAATCGGAACAACGAAAAGGTACCAACTGCTCTAGCTGAGCAACAGTAAGTCCAAAAAAATCAGATGGTGTATGCCTGAGAAAATCCTGGAAAAACCTCACCGCCTCCATTTTAATCTCAGATTGAGATTTAATAACCGTACCATCAGAGCAGGCTATTGCATTTAACGCCTGCCTTGACTTAACAGCAGAGTGAAAGAATTTGTTATTTTTGTCACCAACTAACATCCAATGAAGCTTCGAACGTTGATGCAAAAAGTTCTCCTCAAGATCAGAGACGTGATCCAAACGGTGGAAAGTCTCAGCTTCAGCTGCTAAAGATACCGGAGTAGGGTTGGAGAGGGTGGAGGTTTGACAATCACAAAGTACCTTGTGAGCCTCCTCCACTTGCCTAGTGAGCTTACTGAGTTTCTGCCGACCAAAAGAACGCAAAATGGGTTTGAGAGCCTTAAGCTTTTTAGCAAAACGAAACATAGTAGAAGTGGATTGGAAAAGACTATCAGTGGTATCCCAAAAAGTTTGCACTGTTGACTGAAAGTTCAGGAAAGACATAAGAACATTGGAGAACTTAAAAGACCCTCGCGGCTTAAGGACTTGAGTTCCCACAATAAACCTACATCGAAGATGATCATAAACACCACCCGAGTCAAACACACCATAAGCATCAGCAAAACTACGGCTCCAAGCCTCACTGACCAAAACTCGTTCCAACTTTTTACATACAGAAAAAAGTTTTCTAACTTATTTGGCCTAACTTTTTACATACAGAAAAAAGTTTTCTAGTTACATCAGCAAAACTCGATCCAACTATTTTACTCTAATATAGTTTTCTTTCTTAGCCTATTATGCTGCAAAGTATTTGTTTTCTAACTTATTCATCCACAAAAACATTTACAAGAAAGTTTCAAATTAGAAAATTTGAAGAATATTAAGGTTTGAGTAAGAACAGATATGTTACCAAAAAAGGATTCTTGACTTTGAAAACATAAGTTATCTTATAGATGATGTATTTATGCATCTTTTAGATAAGAATGGAGTGTCTAAAGTATACTGGAAAAAACAAATTATGTTAAAACGGTTAGTCAAAATGATTTATTTGAATACAATATTACTATTCTAAACTCATGGGCATATAATCTGGAAAAGATACTTCAAACTATGTCTTTGGGCATGAGAACAAAGCTTCACTTCTATTGCAGATAGATTTTCATCGTTTGGAACAAAGAATTTGAAAACATTACGTTGATCACTTGATCACATGACTTCAACATAAATTCATGTCTAATGATATTTTCATATCAATTGGGATTGCTTTAATTCTTTGAGAATAATTATTCTGAATGTACAATGCTATTTCGGTAGTTATATACCATTTTAGTTGTATCCTAGTTAATTAACCCATTATTGGTGTGACACCTTTGTTTTAGAGATTTGCGGAGAGGTTTAAAGAATTGATTTGACCATTTCTGTCATCAAAGTGTACTTATCTTTTCGGTCAAAGGTCCCGAGAGAATTCCAGAGTTAAGCGTGTTTGAGCTAGAGTAGTTTCAGAATAGGTGACCTTCAGAAAAATGACTGAAACGACCCGACCAGTTTTTTTAATAGATAATAATAATAATAATAACAACAACAACAACAACAATAATAATAATAATAATAATAATAATAATAATAATAATAATAATAATCTAAGATGGTCTCATACCCACTAGCCACCTAACCACAATCAAACCAAAAAGCAGAAATTAATCAACACTTACCAATATCCAATAACTAAATAACTGATATTAAATCATACCAACTATCCAATAACCAAACAACATGAAACAAAGAACCAACAACCTATCAATGTTCTGTTGACCAACCTCTAGCAACCTAACAAAAGTCAGACAACAACCAAACGAGTCCCTAGAACATCCTCCTCTTCATTTCCTTGATTCCACGATCACACTTTGCCTTTACCTGCACCACAAACACAAATTGAGATGAATGAGTATTTGATAAACACTCAAGGCAATTCTCCCATCTATTGGGCAATACACACAAGCAACATAGATACCAATGTCAAAAACAATCAACAAACAAGATATACAAACAAAGAAACAAGTATTGTCTTCACTGGAAGGGAGGTGTCGTGCGACACCAGCCAAGTGTCGACCGACACTACCCCACAATGTCGATCGATGCCGCTCCATGGTGTCGACCGACACCCACCTGGAGTCGACCGACACTAACTCTGCAACCGCGATCCGCTCGAAGCTGAGAGTCGAATCTCGTTTCCCATCACCTCCAATCCGTCCAAAACTCAATCCCAAAGTCATATAAATACGTAGGAACCTTAAAGCAACCATATCCAGCAAGAAAAACACAACAACAACACAGAACAAGCAAGACAAAAGGAAATCTAAGGCTTAGATCAGTCATGGTCATGCATTCACCTCTTTGCAGGAAGTTTCTGATCAACAACGACGAATCCAACACCCTAGAAGGCCTCTCCGTCGTTCCTTAGCACAAGATCTCCACTCTTCAGAGACAGATCTCACCAAACAAACCTTGAATCTCCAAAATCTCCCAAGAACACTCTCTTCTCTCTAACTTCTCTTTGTAGCGGCTAAAAAGTGATAATCCCAAAACCCTCAGGTCGATTTCACGCTTATAAACCTTGGTTTGGGATCCCACTTAAACCAAACCGTGCCAAAATGACGATTTAAAAATGATTTGGTCGAACCATAAATTGTTGGTGTCGACCGACACCACCCTTGGTGTCGATCGACACCCATCCCAATCGCGGATGTTACAGTGACTGTCGGAACTGTGTGAGTGAGGACAAAACACAGGGAAAGATCATGTGGTGATTTGTATGGATGGTATCAAGTCTTTAAAACCTCCCGGACGTAGCAAACCGCTGTGTGACACCCCGGTTTCAGAAACTTGCGAAGAGGTTTAAGGGAATTGATTTGGCCACCTATGTCAACAAAGTGCACTTATCATTTCGGTCAAGGGTCATGAGAGAACTCCAGAGTTAAGCGTACTTGAGGTGGAGTAGTTTCAGGATGAGTTACCTTTCGGGAAGTAACTGTCGGAACTGTGCAAGTGAGGATAAAACACAAGGAAAGATCATGTGGTGATTTGTAGGAATGGTAACAAGTCTTCAAAAACTCCCGGACGTAGCAAACCAGCCGTCGGATATGGATGGACTCACGGGCCTAGTGAGAGGACGTGAGGCCCATTAAGGAAGGTGGACCCATAGACTGGAATTGGACATGGAATCGACTAAGAGGTAGCGGTCAGGGCATTACAGTTGGGAACTGTCGTATGTGTAAGCTATTACCGGTGTGCATTTTGGATTTTTCGTTTGGTTTTGCAATCAGAGTCAAAGAAAAAAAAAGAATATGAACAAACATATGAAAGTTAAGAATTTTGATGAACAAAAAGAAAAACTAGGAACGTATGCAAAAAAATCTCCTTCTATTGTAGGAACTGAATTTTTAGAAATAAAGTTTTAAAAATTGCAGGTTTTGAGACTACGTGAAACGACCCGACCCGTTTTTTTTAATAGATAATGATAAATAATAATAATAATAATAATAATAATAATAATAATAATAATAATAATAATAATAATAATAATAATAATAATAATAATCTAAGCTAGTTGTTTCATACCCACTAGCCACCTAACCACAATAAAACCAAACAGCGAAAATTAATCAAGAATTACCAATATCCAATAAATATCCAATAACAAAATAACCAATATTAAATTATAGCAATTATCCAATAACCAAACAACATGAAACAAAGAACCAGCAAACTTGCAATGTTCTGTTGGCCCAACTCTAGCAATCTAACAGAAGCCAGACAACAACCAAACGAGTCCCTAGAACATCCTCCTCTTCATTGCCTTGATTCCACGATCACACTTTGCCTTTACCTGCACCACAAACTCAAATTGAGATGCATGAGTATTTGATAAACACTCAGTGAGGCAATCTTCCCATCTACTAGGCTATACACACAAGCAAATGAGATACCAATGTCAAAAATAATCAATAAACAAGACATACAAACCAGGAAACAAGTATCGTCTTCACTGGAAGGGAGGTCTCGACCGACACTGGCATTGGTGTCGACCGACACTACCTCACAGTGTCGATAGATACCGCTCCATGGTGTCGACCGATACCCACCTGGTGTCGATCGACACTGACTCTGCAACCGCAATCCACTCAAAGCCGAGAGTCAAATCTCGCTTCCCATCACCTCCAATCTGTCCAAAACTCAATCCCAAAGCCATATGAATCCGTAGGAACCATAAAGCAACCATATCCAGCAAGAAAAACACAACAACAACACAGAACAAGCAAGACAAAAGGAAATCTCAGGCTTAGGTCAGCCATGGTCATGCACTCACATCTTTGTAGGAAGTTTCTGACCAACAGCGACGAATCCAACACCCTAGAAGGCTTCTCCTTTGTTCCTTAGCACAATATTTCCACACCTCAGAGACAAATCTCACCAAACAAGCCTTGAATCTCCAAAATCTCCCAAGAAAACTCTCTCTCCTCTCTTTTCTCTCTAACATTTCTCCGTAGCGGCTAAAAGTGATAATCCTGAAACCCTTAGATCGATTTCATGCTTATAAACCTCGATTTAGGATCCCACTTAAACCAAACTGTGCCAAAACGACGATTTAAAACGATTTCGTCGAACCAGAAATTGTTGGTGTCGACCGACACCACCCTTGGTGTCGATCGACACCCATTCCAAAAACCCAATTATTTGTTCACGGATGTTACACTATGACTTTCCCACGACTTTTCGGCCAAATTTCGGTCAAATGGCTGAAAGAGTACTACAAGATGGTTACTCATACATCCAAAAAGGAGTTGATTGAAAATGAGAAATAAGGGTGTGAAGTAAGCCACTTGGGATGGTTTAGAAAATACCCAACTTCGGAAATGGGAGTGTTTTTCATTCCTTTATATATAGATTCACACTCTTCTAATTTCAATAGTGTGTAGAAGGAAGATGGAAGGTTCCAACACGCATGATGAACCGAACCAAACCGGGCCGGATGCAGGCATGGGCCTTGGGCTCTTGGGAATTTTTGCCTCACCGAGTATTCTTTGGACCGCATTTAGGCCCATTTATATTTTTTGTAAAGACTTGGCGTGAACTCCAAGCAACTTGGCATGTAATCCGAGAATATTCTCTCGAGACCTTACTTCCTTCCACTATATATAAAGCCACAGCCTCTTATTATTTCTCAAGCTATCAAACACAAAAACTCAAAATTCTAAAATCGCCTCCCTCTCTTGCTTTGTCCAAACTAAGTTCTAAGTAGTTAATAGTCTCGAGAGTATAACGTAGATCTGTTTCCTTGAGTTCTATTACTCGTGTTCTAGAGTAATAGTTCATGATCGGTTGTATCCTGAGATTCATAAATCGTGATTATCCGAAGCACTTACAGCTGATTTATTGAATAAAGGAAAAAGATATCACATCTTGCCTCCGTGATTTATATTATGCTTTATATTAAGTTAAAAAGATATCATATATTACTTCTTTATTCTCTACTCTCTATGGTTTCCACGAACGCTCTTACTTGAGTGAGTTTGTGAAACGCGAAACGAGTTTCTACGAATGCTTCAGAAGAGAGTTTGCAAAACTAATTCAGTGTAATTTCATTACTTGAATTATTTGATTAATATACTAATCAGATTTGTTTATTGTTAAACAGAATGTCTGGAAAAACCACCAACAATGTTGACGGTAATAGATTTCTTGAGACCCCTGTTGAGACTCCTGAAGAGTTGGCTTTATGTCTTGCTATAGAACTTGAAACACGAAAGTTATCGATTATGGTATAGAAAATGTGCGTTGAAATCTGTTTGGTAATGGATCAATTCACACGCGGATACTACCTTCGGCTTCCCCAGGGATGATACCAGATAAGCTTAATGGCAAAGCTGGGTTCAAAACGTGGCAAAAAAAGATGCGCGACTACTTGGCCAACATAAACATGGAAAGATACCTCATAGAGGATCCACCAACGCTTGCACAAGGCGTCACATATGTGTATGTGGTTGGAAGTATGGATAACTGGATCCAAGGGGCCTATTGTTGCAAAGGTCAGATTCTCAACCATTTGGTCAGTGATCTGTACCACCTCTACAACATGTAAAAGACTTCAAAAGTATTGTGGATGGCTTTGGAGAATAAGTACAAGACTGACGAGTCTGGGATGTAGAAATTCTCAACTACGAAGTTTTTGAACTTCAAGATGATGGACTCCAAACCAATTATTGAACAAGTGGAGGCTCTTCAACGCATCTTTCAAAAGATAGAGTTGGAAGGGATGTCGATATGTAATGTCTATAAAACGTAAGGCAATGTCTTTTGATGATCTCATCTGAAGGTTAAGGGTTGAGGACAATAATCATGGAGCTCATTCAGGTGCTCAAAAACAAGGGCATGATGTCCATGCAGCTGAGTATAAGGTCAAGCTGAAAGGTAAGTAAAGGGATCTTTATTCCTCATAAGGATTTGAAGGCATCATCAGTAACAAACTTCAAGAAGAACAACTGATAACATCATTATTTTACCCATTTTAGCTATAGTTTTAGTATGAATTTAGGAAGAGTTTGACATGATTTCAAGGCTTTAATGTCTATTATCAAGTATTTTAGGTTTCAAGAAGGTTTTACAGGTTTTATAGCAAAAAGGACCAAAAGAAAAGGAAAATACGTTTCAGGACAGATTCAGAACTTTACAGTACGGGACACTTTTGAAGAACTTAGAGAACTCACATTTTTAGTAGCTTGGTGTATATGGAAAGCTGGAATAGTCATCTTACTCCTCGAAGTGGAATCAAGTCAATCTGTTCAGCCGTTTGGAAGATATGCTCGATTTACCATAACATGTTATAAACCGATGAGAAGATAAGTTTGAAGCCAAGTTGACTTTAATGACGGCCCGGCCCGGAGGAGCCACGATGGTCCAGAACCTTCCTACGCTGCCCTTTGTCTTGCAATCAACAAGAAAATACGTTTTTACCTTTACAAAACTTTAAGCCTTCAAAACCCTATAAATACTCATCTAAGCCTCGTTATTTCAATATAATTCGCATCTTTTCATAGTTTGATTTTTGCGCTCCTAACCTCTACTACTGTCAAAATGAAAAATGTTCATATGGTTCATAACTAATATATATAATCGAGAACCTTTTAGACAATGATGGCCTTTGTGACATATTGATCTAGATTGACGAATATGATTTCAGCACTGACTTACGAATATGGTTTTGTCAAGTGAAAATTCCCCTAGATAAGTTTGATAAGATTAAAGACTTTGTGTGTTTCTCAGAAGGATAGTTTAGCACAAAGTGTTAATACTTTAGCCGTATAATGTTATCACTTCTTTTTGACCACATGTCTAGAACCTATTTTAGCATCCGTAACCGGACTAAACCCCATCATCCTTAAAAAGAAAAGAGACTAGCATGTTTGAGACCATGGCTCTGATATCCTGTTAATGGGGTTGGGCATATGGTTATTATAAACTTATTTCATTCTTCAAACACGATCAGACAAACATTTCGTTATCTCCATATCTTCGTAAAGCTTACTTCATTGAAACTATTTTCATCGTCGTCGTAGGTGTTGATTTATGAATACGTTTCTGAATATAAATATACAATCTAAATCAACTTTTCAGCATTTCGTTTTCTTTTTAAACCTAGTTCTAAAGAGAATAAAGCGAACACCATTTATATAGTCTATTACTATATTGATAGGTTTAGTGGGGTTTTTTTGTTCGCTGGTGTTGAGGCTCTGATTTATGGATCTGCAAAGGTTATTTATACTAACATATGATGCAACATTGGCTTAGTTATATTATGAACGAGGGATCTGATGTGTAATTACTATATAGGTGTTATATAGTTCGGTTATTTCATTTTCATATTACGTATCAAGGTGAATGTTGTAAGCACATATATAATATATGATGCAACATTGGCTTAGTTATATTATGAATGAGGGATCTGATGTGTAATTACTATATAGTTGTTGTATAGTTCGGTTATTTCATATTGCGTATCTAGGTCAATGTTGTAAGCACATATATAAGGTACATCCTTCATGACATTAGAAATAAGAAAACCTTTTACACTAAACAAGGTTTTTGACATAGTAGCAAAGCAAGACCTAAAATTTTAGGTTCTTCGATCCTCTATACCCTTACTAGTCGAACTCTGCTTTCGATTCTCTATATTTTCTTGACCTTTGTATACTCGATTATTTTGTTGGTATACATCTTCTGAAATCATGACAGACGATGAATCTGCTTCGAAGCTTGGTTCCTCTTTGTCCTTGGGTTCTAAAAGATGACACAGCGTCGGATCGATCCATATGATCTCTCTACTAGAGATAATCACGGATCTGTGATTTCACAACCACAACTTCGTGGTTCTAATTATGATGAGTGGGCGATGAATCTCCGTCTTGCATTGCGGGCACAGAAGAAATTTGGATTTGCTGATGGGTATATCCCTAATCCTGCTGAAGAATTGGATGATCTTGAAGATTGGTGGGCAAATAATGCCATGGTGGTCTCGTAGATTAGACTTACGGTGTCACCTGAATTGAGCATCTCTTTGCCTCCTCATGAGATCGCTTATGATCTCTGGACAAACATACAAAAGCGATTCTCGGTGAAGAATTGACAAAGAGTACAACGTCTTAAGACGGAATTGGTGAATTGTCAACAAAAAAGTTCGCGGTTGAGGCATATTATGGGAAACTTATAAAGCTGTCGACGAGCCTTGCGGATTTTCAACTTACTAAAACAGTTGAAGAGATTGCAAAGAACGAGAAGAAGATAGGTTGCATCAGTTTTTGATGGGGCTTTATGAGAGTGTTTTTGGTGCTGTGAAGTCTTCTCTTCTGTCACGGATCCACTTCCTTCACTCGATGAAGCGTACCAGGTTGTTTCACAGGCCGAGGAGTCTAAACGGGCTGGTCGCTTACTTGAAGAACAAAACGAACGCAATGAAGGTGCTAGTTTCGCGGTTCAAGTGGCTTCACGTTCTGCTCTGCCGTCTCAGCTCAGGGATTCTTATGCCATCTATACGAGCTGTGGTCGGAAAAGACATCTTGTTGACCACTGTTTTAGCAAAATAGGTTATCCATGGTTGTGGGGTGATAGACCACGTTCCAAGCTTCATACTACACAATATGGAAGTTCTGGAAATTCGAGTGTCGATCGATGTGTATCATATGTCTTGCCGAAGCGTGTCTAGGGTTTTACAAGCGTGATAAGAAAACCTTTTACACTAAACAAGGTTTTTGACAAGTTATAAGTTTCATGGGTTTAATTTTTGCTGACAAGAACTTGTTGGTTTTTTAGAAGGGGCATATGTTTCTTTCACCTCTTGTACAAAACTACAAACTGCAAAGTACAAACTTATAATGACAATATTACTTTACGTAATAGTATTAGCCTAATACTACTAAACCAACGAAACCCATTTATAATTGGGCTTATGTCAGTTATGCCCAAAGGCCTTTTTCTTTCTTCGTGACCCTTCTACTTACTACCAACACTTCTTTCTCTTCTATGGCTTAAGATTCTTGATTCTTCATGCTCTTGTGCAGGAGCAGAGGACGAAACTTCATCTTCATGCTGTCATCTTATGAACTTTTTATTCGAAAGCGAACATGCGTGCTTGATAAATATCTGTCACAAAATGGTTATGGTTTCGGAGAAGTTGAGTTAGTGTTTCTATCATGCATCTTTGATTTTTCTGTTTTATAATTTTGTGTGTTTGTGATGTTTTACTATGGTTAAAAATAATATCATTATTAGTTATATATACTTCCGAAAGCTCAACTTTTTTGCCTTAATTGTGGATTTTTTTTTCTGTATTAACTTTGTATTGTTGAAAGAAAGAAATTAAGACACACAAAATAAATTTTGAATCTCAACATACAATGACAATTCTTAATGCTTCAAAATACATTTCAAAAGAAGTCCACTTGGTAGCTCGGTCTTTAACAAAAATTAACTATCCTTTTTAAACAAAAATTTACTCTCTATTTTGTTACGTATTATACCGTTTTTTGTTTTATTATTGGTTTACTAAGCAATGTAAATATTACCATCTTCCGATTGATTTCTAATTTATCGTTTGATATAATAATCGTGTACATTTACATCGTTACAAATTTGATAAACACATATCTTTTTTGTTTTAACATATATATGTTTTTAATTAATCTCCTATTGTTTTTACGTACAACGTAAGTGGTTATCTCAAGGAAGACAATACATAATGGAGACGATGGAAAAAGCCGGCTAGTGATCACATCAAGGCATGTTGCTATCAGCCTACAGATCGTACAATAAGGACACAATATATTGATTTGGAATCCTTAAGCCCACGAGGGGGCAACGTGAACTTGGGGCTAACAAATTCACCTTTTTCCTCTTTTGTTCTTTTCACCATTTATTATACACCAATCCATTCCATAAATACCATATATATACTGATATATATATATATGATAATTGATAAATATATACAATAACGTAGACAATACCAGAGAAAATAAATTGAAAACTCAAAATACATATGTAGTACTATCTTTACTGTTAAATAATTTCTGAAATTGCTTATACTTCCTTATCTTTTTTTTTTTTTTGAACAACCACTTATATTTCCTTATCTTAGCTCAAAAATTAATACAATAACCATCTTATCACATGCAACAGATCATGTTATCATCCTGTTATCATACTATACATCTTCATGAACAAGCATAATTAAAGTTGGGAATTTGTAATATTTTTGGTATGTTGCATCAAAATGTAACCCCACATAAGAGTGTCGATGTAGGGAGGAAAAAGGCACACCACATGGTAGTCTACTGGTGTATCAGTGTATGGAGAGTTTGTCTTAGTATCTGCTATTGCTGAATGTACAGTAAAAGCTATAAAAAATTAATGTTAGAATAAAAATATTTTATTAATTTACTGATAAATTAATAATTTTATAGAGAAATTTAACTAATTTTATATTTTAAAAAAAAATCTATTTAAAAATAAGAAATTTTCTTTGTAATACATATATTGATTCTTTGTAATAAATATTTTTACAGAAGTAATTACACGTAAGAGAAACAAATATTGCATTTAAAAATTTTCATAATTTTTTATGTATTTTGAGTAAGCCAAAAAAATATATATATATTATAAATGAGGTCCAACAAAAATGCAAATTCGAATAACAACAAATAAAAAATATCACTTTAGTTTTATTTTACTAAATTTTCTTTTGTATATATTATATATTAAATAAAAAAATATGTCATTTTTGGTGTATGATATTTTTTATAATTTATGATATTTAAAAAACCATAATTTTAGATATAGTTTAAAAAAAATAATATTTTATTGAATTGCTAACTATTCATTGTCACAACTCACGACCATAGAATTTTATTAATTCTATGATAAATGAATATGTGGCGAACCTAATTTTAGGATTTTTGCAATATTAGTTGTGATAAGATTCATGTTTTGTTTTTTAAATCTTATAAGTTCAAGAGATGTTAGAGTGAGAAAAAACTCTTAGACACGAAACCCGAGAATTCAAATTACTTCTTGTTTTTTCGTTAGATCGTTTTCTAGATCTGAGTTTTGTCACGTTGTGGCCTTCTTTCGATAGTGGTCGGAGTTAACCTATCCTGCCGCCTTTTTCTGTCCATCTTTACTTCTGGGTAGAGAGCTTTCTAATTGAATCTCGGCTAGAAGTTTCAGATCTACTTTCGCAGATTCTTGAATTGAAGCTTTCATATCTATTTTTTGTCGATATGGCCGAACGCTTCTCTTATGCTCAGAGAGGCAAGGCAATCGCCTCCTCTTCAGTACGACCGCGAGTTTCCCGAGTCAAGGCCCCTGACAGTGACAATTCCATTTTGCTTCTCCGTCATAAACTCACGCTCATGGACGGGTTACAAACCTGGTGGTGCAGCGAGCATGGTCAATAATTCCCTTCTTTACGGACCATTGGAAAACTTCTTCCAAGCTGCTGGGAGCAGATCCAGATCATGGGCAATTCTAGTTCCCATTTGCCTCCGAGGAATATCCTCAAATGGTGTTAGCGGGCAGATGCTACCATTTTGCGGGTCTTGCAGAGATGGGAACCCACCATCTCAAGATCTTTTCCTTCAAAGAACCTGTTTTGGATTCAAGTCACTAGAATCCCAGTCTATCTTTGGACCAAAAAGTTGATTCAGAGTATTGGAGAGGTATCCGAACGGTGAAGCAGCTTGATGACTCCTCCACAGTGGCTTGGATGAGAGTGCGTATTAAGGGTATCCAACCCGTGGTGAAGACCGCCAGTGTTGAGTTCAAAAATGGAAAAGAAATTGAAGTCGAACTGGTTTACGAAAGACTCAAGAAGCATTGCAAGTTGTGCTATCGGCTGGACCACAATGACAAAGATTGTCCGTTGGTAAAGCCAACTAGAAACTTTCCTCCGCTGCCACATTCGTCAAGGGGAAGAAATGATAGATCCTTTAAACATTCAGAAGACATATCACGCTCTTCTAAACTTCCACCCATGGTTTTCTTGGGAATCATTCACCTGCAAAAAGTCGTGATTATCAAAATAGAGAGTCAAGATCCCGGGATCTTCATTAGTCTAATACGAAGGATACTTCTCCTTCTGCTAGGCGATATTCCACAGAGCGTTTATGGGGGTACATGCAGCATTCAAGTAGCCATACAAGGCTTCTATTGCATCAAATTGCCTCGGATGAGATGAGACATAGTTCATCTCACCATGTCGATGAGAAAAGATCTAGATACTACTCTAGCAGCTATCAACCAGGAGATAGAAGGCAGGAGGGTTTTGGACAATCAGGTTTTAAGGAACTCTCAAGTAAAGCAATGTACATAGAGATTTCTACTAGAGAGGATACTACTTCCAATCATAAAATTCAATAATTGCCTCATGACGCTATCGAAATGGCTCTCGGTAAAGTTAGAGTGCAGCTAGGAGGAAGAGATAAAGGCAAGCGGAAGCCCAGGGGGAGCTAAAGAAAACAATAGAAAATCTGGCGAGGAATAGTTTGCAGCCTTCAACTCCTACTGATTCACGAATTGATTCTCCTGAAAGGTCTAATAGATACAAGAGAATTCTAACAGATCTTAGGCTTGGTCCAATTAACATTCCAGCTATCCTTCCCAGGCCAAGGAATCCCAGGCAAAGGAAGAATACTGTAATTAAAAGAAAACCTATAAGACCTCATGCTTGTGCTTCCAAAAAATTCCATGCTGCCAAGAAAGCTCAACCAAGTGCGACTTCTATGCCGGGAGAAAGGAAAAAAAAAAAAAAAGAGGAAACTTCTCCTTGCAAATGCTTCACCAGAAGGAGACTGAATATGGATACTCTACAAGAACTTGGACCAATCGTTAGGGGATCTGAGGAAAGGATTGATCCAACGATTGTGAGAGGCAGTTCAGGGTTGAGGGATTTTCATAATCCCCAACTCCCCTTCCTTAGATAAAATATTTTGGAACTGTCAGGGATTATGGAACTCCCAAACAGTTCATCGGATCAGAGAGATGCACCGTTTCTTATCTCCTGATATCCTTTTTCTTATGGAGACAAAAAACTATGGACATTGTAACCCTGAAGGTAGTAGAGGGGTTGAGTTTTACTAAAAGTAAGTTGGTTCCCCCGCATGGTAGAGGTTTAGCTCTGTTCTAGAAGGAAAAGATTAAGCTAGAGGTTCTCTCTGTTGGAGACAACTTTGACAATTCAAAAATCGTAACAAAGGGCAAGTCCTTTTTTACCACCTTCGTTTATGGAGATCCAAATCTTGGTAAGAGGAGACTAGTTTGGGAAGTATTGAATAATCTTGCAGCCAGTAGGAAAGATGCTTGATTCCTATGTGGTGATTTCAATGATATTATTGATAGCACAGAGAAGAAAGATGGTCCTCCGAGGTCAGAATGCTCCCGAGTGGATTTCAGGTCCTTTATGGCAGAGTGTGATTTTTATGAACTGGGCCATTCCAGAAATTTTCCCTTTTGGAGGGGTGTGCGGCCCTCACATGTAGTTTATTGTCGTTTGGACAGAGTTATGGGTAATAGTTCATGGATTGCAATGTTTTTTAGTGGTAGAAGCATGTATCTGTGGTTTGAGAGATTTAATCACATACTTGTTCTGTTGGAAGGAAAGAAGAGGTTTTTTCCGGTATGACAGACATCTGAAAGGCAATGAGGAAGTTAGTGGAAAATACTTGGTTTAGAGAGGAAAATACTTCTGTTCAAACCTACATCACAAATTTTTGGAGCGCCTTGGTTCAATGGAACAAAGACAAGCATAGGAACAGTCAGTTAGTCACTGGAAAATTCCAAGATGATTTGGAAAAGGCAATGGTAAGTCTTTGCAATGATGAAACCCTTATAACTCAGATAAATGCTTCTTTAAAACAGGCGTATATAGAAGAAGCGGATTTCTGGAGGCAGAGAAGTAGACAACTATGGTTGTGTTAGAGAGATCAAAATAGTAGCTATTTTCATGCGACAACGAGAGGGAGAAAGGCCATTATTAAGATGTCAGTATTCAAAGACGACACATAAAATGCTTGGTCTGAAGAAAGCCCTATTAGCGCAGTTATAACGGCTTATATTCAAGATCTTTTCTCTACTCTGGAAGTACTTAGGTCTCCCTGAATACTTTGGAAGGAAGAAGAAAGATTTATTTTCTTGTATCATGAACAAGATTTGTTAGAAAGCACTATCATGGTCCAATAGATTTCTCTCTGAAGCAGGAAAATTGACATTGTTGAAGAGTGTGTTGATGGCAATGCCTTCGTATGCCATGTCATGTTTTCAACTACCAGCTTCTCTATGCAAAAGGATTCAGTCAGTATTGACCAGATTATGGTGGGATTCAAAGCAAAGAAAAAGGCATGTATTGGATTGCTTGGGAGAAGCTCACACAGTCTAAACAAGATGAAGAATTGGGTCTGAGAGACCTTCAAGACTTTAATGCAGATTTGTTAGGATAAGTAGCCTGGAGAATTCTGAATAATCCTTCCTGCCTGCTTGCCGGTGTACTAATGGGAAAATATTGTGGTTCATCCTCTTTCTTGGAAGGTACTTGTCCAAATTTGGCGTCTCATGGATGGAGAAGTATCCTAATAGGAAGGGATCTTTTGGACAAGAATCTTGGGTGGGTTCTGGAAAATGGTCACTCTATAAATGTTTAGAGTGACCTCTAGATTTCCATCAGTAAGGTGGTGAGACCAATGAGACCTCCCCCTATATAGAGCAAGGATTGTGTGGATAATAATCTCTTTCTCTGATGCTCTATTAACTGGGATGAAGCCAAAGTGAATATAATTATTCTATCATTGGGCTCGGAGATTCTAGTTATCAAACCAAGTCGTTTAGGGGCGCTGGATAAGCAAGTTTGGTTTGGTACTCCTTCGGGAGTTTACTCCACCAAGGCGGGTTACTATGTAGCAAGAGATGAGATATGTATTACTACTATTCGAATTCATGAGAGAGCGGTAAAATAGAAAGAGGAAGTTTGGTCTTTGCACATTTCCCCTAAAGTGAAGATGTTTTTGTGAAAAGTATTACATGGAGTCCTATCCACAGGAAGAAAACTAGCAATGAGCCATATCCCGGTGAATGAGGTGTGTAGTGATTGTGAAAGTCTGAAGATCATTCTCCACTTGTTATTTTTCTGCTCTTTTGCCATCCAGGTTTGGGAACGAGCACCGTTTTGAGTAGGCTGTAACACCTCAATGACAAAAACGGTTTGAGAAGAGATGTTGGTAGACAATCAGTTGACATATTTACAACCCATAGGCCTTACTTCAGGCCCTTTAGCTCTATAGATCTGTTGGAGTCTTTGGAAATCTAGAAACCAGCGAGTGTTTAACTCCAGATGATTCAGCATGGAGGAAACTTTACAAAAAGCTATCCTAGTTGCGAAAAAATGGTCTACAGCGCAAACAACAGACCACAAACTGGCGATCTCCTAGCTATATTTGGTATCTACATATAGAGTCTACGGTGATCTCCTAGCTATATTTGGTATTTGGTATTTAGTGAACCAAGTAGATTTTATTTTCACTGATGATTCCTTCAAGACAAGCAGAACCAATATAATGATATTTTCATCTTCTCCAAAACAATATTTAGAAAATACAAAATCTGAAGTAAAAAGTATCGCTACAAGTGCTTGTTTAAAAGCAGAACATGGACATAAAAAAATTTTGAATGTAAAACCATTGAAGATTGGAGGAGGAGATTTTGTTGGTTGATACAAGGTATAGCTTTTTCTTTTTTGACAGCGATAAATTTTTAATAACTAAATGATTATTTTTAGTTTATATCATATATTTTAATGCTTATGTAGATAGTATTCTGATTAAGATTATCTTTTGAATTTTTTATAATTTCCAGGTTATTTTATTAATAGTTAAAAGAGTTTTATTTTAAAAAAATGATTGACACTACTTATTGTATACGCATACAAACAATATAAATGTCTTGTTAACTATTGTTATCACATAAAGACATCCATAAATAAACATAGGTTAAGTGTATAACACCATAAACATTTGAGGTTGGCTGGAATCCGACGTTGACCAGTGTTGACCGACGTTAACTAGTATTAATCGGTGTTGGCCAATGTTGACCGGCGTTGACCAGAAAAAAATATTCAAAAAATATATATTTTTTACTTTTTTCTTAAAAATAATATTTTTTTGTTTTTATGTATTTTGATAAATAAATAAAAAAGATAACTGATTTGTATAATTTACAAAAACAAAATATAACAACAAAAAGTTATACAATAAAAAAATACAAAAAAATTATATACCAAAAAAATATTAAAACTATATGACAAACAAAATTTATGAAATAAACAATGATGCAAAAAAGCATGTGAAGATTAATTACAGTTCATCATTGTGAGTTTTATTTTATTATATGAAAGAATTTGTAACGGTTAATTTTGGTATAGTAGTTTTCTAATTACAAATCCTACTTTTACACGATTTTGTGCACATTTATTTTTGTTTTTTTAATTAAAAATAAAATAAAATCTGATGTGGCTTAATTCGATTGGACATGTCACTTGTGCTTTATAGGATTTGAAATATATCCAAGACATTGCCAACTATTTCTTTCATTTTACAAAACCAACATTTGATTTTACAAAATCAACTTTTGCTTTTTAATTATCTTCTAGATATATGTCTTTCATGTAAATAAATAGAATTTTCATTATTTTCTTCCTTTCCTTTCCTTATTAAAAACAAAGAAATAGTTGGCAATGTCTTGGATATATTTTAAATGATATAATCTTATAAACAAGTAAAAAGTAAAAAAATATTTAAAACCTCCACCTTTAAAGATACAAAATAAAAAATGTTTTTTTAAAAGAAAATGTATATATTTGTTATTGTTTTATGAAAAAATCTACTACATATAAAAATTTGGTGGTATAGTTTTATTATATGATTTTTGGTATATTATATGTATTAACAAAATTAGTTACTAGATATACCACAAATGTTGTTTGTCATATAACTTTTAATTTTTCTTTTGGTATATAATTTTTTTGTATTTTTTTGGCGTATAACTTTTTGTTGTTATATTTTGTTTTTGTAAATTATACAAATCATTTATCTTTTTTTTTATTTATCAAAAATATATAAAAACAAAAAAAAATATTTTTAAGAAAAAAGAAAAAAAAAATTGAATATTTTTTCTGGTCAACGCCGGTCAACGCTGGTCAACACCAGTTTATACTGGTCAACGTCGGTCAACACTGGATTTCGGCCAACCTCAAATGTTTATGGTGTTATATACATAACCTATATTTGTTTACGAATATCCTTATGTGATGACAATAGTTTACGTAGTTAACAACACTTTTATATTGTTTGTATGTGTGGTTATGTATTATCGCATACTTAAGTAGTTGGCAATCATTTTTTCTTTCTTTTAATTACTTTTGAGATTTGGTAAACGAGTTCTGACAAGGTTTTTGAGAAAGTTTTTTAAATTTGGTATAAATAAAGGACACACAAAAGAGTTCTGATTTGCAAAGTCTCAAGTCGAACGTCTGGATACTTGTGTTTATTGATACGATGATCTTTTAGAGTGACATATCTATCTCGGAATTACTTGAACTATCTACCCAATATATTATAACTTCGACTAAAACAAGTGTAAGCCTACTATGTACATACACCCACGAGATCTCCTCCAACCCTAGGATCTACGCAAAGCTCCACGAAATGATAAGTTTCGCTCCTCAAGGTAGTCGTTTCTTTAAATTGTTGTGAAGAATATTTTGTGAATCTCTACAACAACTCTAGTATTCAACTATCTCACCAAGTCATCAGTTCCCGCCTCTTTGACATATCACATCGTCTTCTCTAGCTTCGCCACAAAGTTCTGATATGTACTAATGGAGTCTCTTTATTCAAACAGTAAGTTGTGTCCAAAAGCTGCATCTTCATTACATCCATATTTCTCGTTGATCTCAATGAGATTAAGATAGTTTGATTTATTTTCAGAATTCGTTGACTAACAAGTAATTGTATTTATCATTATTTCCGTTATTACCAAAATCAAAAGATGACTATCCTATCAATAAAAGTTTCTGCTACATCTTGCCTCGCTCGATCTTCGCGTTCTTTAGTTTCTGAAATTTCATTTGTAAACTCTTATCCTTCAGTTTGGGCAACCAATCTTAGAGTTATATTTTAATTAAATGTTTGGTTGAAAAAAAAAAAAAAAAAAAAAAGTTTCCGCTACATCATTAAGTTTAGTGCACATGACAACCTTCGAATGTGTCTTTGGTAGAAGAAAATATACGTGCACATTATATCTTTTTAATTAACAACCATATAAGTCACTTGTGTTGAGATCAATCACTAGATCTCTAAAAGAAAAGTTCTTTCTAGAACTAAACTATACTCAAAAAAATTTGGCATTATTATTAGTATTACTATAAGATTAATGCGACTTAACATAAGTAGCGGACGACATCGATAAAGCCTATATTGTTATGTATCTATCCAACCCCATGAACATGACTTATCATTTTAAAATAGATTTTCCATATTACCAGAGGGTTATATGGATGTGAGCCTAGAGGGAAAAAGGGGGCAATGCAACTAATTGACTCATCATTTCAGATTATTATTTTCCTCATTCGATAGAACCATTGTTGATATGGATGAGAGGATATAATATATTCGTATCCGTTCAAGTAATATATATACAAACATATCTAGAAATATAGAATATTTGAAATTGAAGCAAAGGGGAAGATGATGGAGAAAGAAACAACAACCAAGACAAGCACTTGGATATGAAAGAAAAAGAACAAAAAAAAGAACAAAAGAAAATGTAATGGGGACCTTCACACATGGGTGTTAGAAAGAGAAGTATATAGTGGAGCTCATCTTAAGAATCTTTTCTAGCAAAATGTTGGTTGCAACCTCACCTTCCCTACCTTTTTATTCATCTTAATTTCAACATTGACAATCTTTTGTTTCAATCATCTTTTCTATGGAAAACATTTGCACTGTTTTTAAATAAAAAATTAAAGTATGCATGAGTCGTGTGCTGGTTGATCGAGGGATTGAATACCGTATAAATGTATGATTAAAGACTATTAAGTTTGGCTTAGTAGTTTTTAACAGACAAAAAGTTTGGGTAGTTGAAAAACATTGTGCTGCATGAGCAATGCATGTGATTATTGATTGAATTTGTACCATATTATATTTGGTACATGATCATTTTTGTATGGTGGTGCATCCATCTAATCAATTCTTTTTATTATAGAGAATAATAAGAAACCAAAAGTATTATTGATCTTCTTTTCTTCTTAAGGGATAACAACCAATTGTAGTAATATAATATAAATAAACTTACGAACATTCTAATGTTTCTCCAATATAGTTTGTAAACCTTTTTCCCCTCTTGGAATCATGCAAACCAAGAGTATTGGTGCTGACGAACTTATCCTTAACTTATAATTATGTATGCTACATTTCGTTATCATTCGAAAAATCCATTAGTTGCCAGCTTGTTAATACAGCAAAATATAAATATTTAAATAATTTATAGAAACTTCAATAATACTTGTCATTGAAGCCCACAGATTCTTTATGGCCCATTATTGTCCATGCAACCGCAGCCACCACACGGATGGCTAAAGTCACCATATATATTTTGGTTTCCTTTAATAGACCGTATCTTATAGTATATACATCTTTTAAAAACAATATAGGAATTATTGAAATATTATTAGTTCTGTGAAGGTTACCCATGTGTGTCACATTACTCTAGGATAAATGATGCTTAGCCATTTCGCTAGGTTTGGACTAATTAGTCTTCAACTTTGCCTTTTGTTTGATTTGATAAGACTTCTACTCCTACTAATCCTTGTTTAGCCACGTATGGATTCCTTCTAGTTTATGTCATTGACCGTAGTATCTCTCGAGTCAAAGATCTTGAGATGACTATTTAGTAATTAATGATTAGTTCGGAAGGATCTATCAGGGTAATGAAAAGACAAATATTTCATCAAAACATCTAAGTAGATTTCCCGAATCTAGATATATATTTTTCTTTTTTTTCATCGATCAAACCATACCATATATGTAAGTGTTGTAAATGTATCCCCTTTATAATAAAACGGAAATACACAACATTATTTTATAGACTATATAATTTTAATAAATTAATTACAAATAAGTTATACATTAATTGATAAATTAATTGGTTACAAATAGATTATACCGAAAATCTTAAAGAGAATATTCTAAAAAATCATATCATCTAACTTACCATATTAATTTCATTTATTAAATTATTCATCAAATAAAATCTTTTGATATCTAACTTAACATATTAATTTGTTAATTATCATTATACTTCACCTCTCATTTTTATATATGATTCTATTTTGTGAACAAAATAAATTATCATATTATTTATTATAATTAGAAAATAGTTTTATTTCCGGATATAACATAAATTGAATTTTTAAAAACAAATCTAAATTGTTCAATCTATAAAATATTCAAGCTTTAGTAATATTATGCTTTAAAAATAATATCTATTGAATTAAAAAATGTACTGAGTAACGGGTCAAAATTTGACTATTTAAATTCAATTTCATATTTTTTTGTTGAATTTTATAATTTTATATAATATAATAAACTTTAAATCATTTATTTTGAAATATTTTTAATATATTGAAACTTGATATAAAAGTTAGAAACTATAAACACTCTAAATTGATTTGTTATAGCAATGTCAATAATATGTCACTATAATATGAAAGAATTTCAAGAAACCAAGTATATTAAAACAAAAAGTATAATAATATAGTAAATTACTCATAATATAATAACTCGTTTTTTAAAAACCAAATTTACAAAATTATGTCTTATAATGACATTCAAGTCGTGATGTAGAATATACATTGTTGAAATAACTTCACATATATAACCTAATACAATATATTAAAATTTTATTTTAAAATATAAAATATACAAAAAGTTTTATAAAATAAAATTTAATTAGTGTTATAGCACGGGTACTAGTCTAGAATCATTAACAATATAAAACTTACAAAATAGGTGTTTTTTCAAGACATCTATTTTATTGCATAATGTTTTATCCAAAAAAACTTTTAAAAACAATCACATAAATTATATTTTATATAAAATTTCACATGTGCTTTAGTACGGATCTTAATCTAGTTGTGATTCAAAGTGGGGGCAAAATATTTTTTGAACTTGTCAACCATCCACTAGGGTGATTTAGTGTCGTTTAATCTTTAAAACTGAAAATGTTTTCTATATTGAAATTTTTTTGTTTCTGACATCCGAGATAAAGAAGAAAAAATCAAAGTTAAAATTTAGTTATTGCTATATAATCTTTATCGATTTGTTGTGATTCCCATTTAACTTTGGTTTTGTTTATTTGGCACCGGTTAAATATCATATCTGTTTAGTGTGCTGTTTCATACCATATGTTAGTTGTCACCATTCAGACAATGTTAAGACTCGAACGCGTCACGGTGACCAGGAGACTTGGTGTGCTAGTCATAGTGATTTAAAATGTTCTCGAGCCTTGTAATTTTTGAGTCCAAGCTTGACTTTAAATTTGGATACCACATTTCACATGGTAGCCAATTTATTATACTAGTTTTCACATGAGGGTTATGTCACAATAACATATATCTGTAATCTGTTCCCACTTGTCTCGTTATTAAATAAATTACAAAATTGTTTTTGTGACAATATAGTTTTTTTATTCTACTTTACAAAATCAACTGAATTTTACAAATTTCGCTAAAGCTTATCATTTTTGAAAATAAATCACAAACAAATCGTGGAATCGATTGATTTTTTTTTATATATAAAATCCATTGATCTAAACATTGCAATAAGTAAATTATACTGTCAGAACTTAATAAGATCAGAAATCTAAACACAATTTCAGTTGAGCCTTTTCACATGGGATAACATGGAATCTAGCCTTCGTAGTTGGTAGTTAGAAAATAATAGGCAATGGGCTACTCACGACTAGTGTTGGTAATATACAGAAGGATGGAAAAATGTAAATAGCATCGAGCAGCAAATATGAAATGAAACCTTTCGCTTTTTTTACCTTTTCAGATTTTTGACATCTAGTTCAAAAATGGCTAAACATTGTATTTATTGAACCTCGCATTTCGGTTCGACATTTATAATTGAGTTACATAACTGATCACTTTCCTAAACATTTACATTGTTGCCACTACTATAAAGTTAAGTACAGCAAATGTAAAGTGTTTTTTCTACATTAGAGTTGAGTTATATTACTGTTCATTTTACTTTTACCCCTCATGATCATCGTACAGTTCATGTGTGAATAGAATATCAAACAAAATCCCGACTAGAAAAAAGCACATCTCTTTAAGGAAATTAAATATGCATATGAATTGGAATATAGAATTAAAGAACATATATAAATTACAATACTGAAAAATACTTAATAATTTTGCCTATAAAATTTTGAGACAGTCTTAACTGTATCGTTTATGGAAAGTCGATACACTAATAACTAACTTTACAAATTTATTATGAAAAAAAAGATTTACAAACGAATAGTTTCATCGTTTCAATTTTTTTTGCTTTGTTATTTTCTCTCAATTTCATAATCATTGATGTTTTACTGAAATTGTTTTGTATCATTTTATATGATATTTTCAAATTTCAATGTAAATGTTTTATTATATTTGCATTTTTATATTATTATTGATCAAATTATTTTTAGGTATGTAAAAACTAATATTTAATAGAAAAAGTGTTAGTTAGATATTTTTAACTTACATGAAAAAACCTTAACCATGGTATAAGCGAAAAAAAACTAATAAATTAGGGTTCACTCTATTAACAAAATGCTTTGATTATCAATAGGTTTAGTTCATCAGATAATATTCTAGTTTGTAGGTATTTTCATTTTATGAGATAATTATTATTATTTTTTGATTCGCGTAAGTTAAAGCTTTTTTTTTTATCGTCCGGATATATTATTGATTGCAAATTATGAGAACAATTACATATGATTCTACTATGAGAACGGCGATAATTGTGTTGTAACGCCCCCGAACCGTCCAATGACCACGCACAATTGATAAATCGCATTATCCGGGATTCGGACCCTAGACCTCCTGGTGAAGAAGCATTAATGAACCCTACACCAACCACTGGGCCAAGAGGACTTCCACAAGCTTTTTTGTTTATAAACATAATATTGAATATTGTGAAATTGTTTATTATTAGATTATCATTATACATTCTTTTAAACGATTTTCTGGTCACAGATTTTGAAATTATATTATGAGTCGACAAAAATGAAGATTAATCAAACCTGATAAAACGACTGACAAAAAAAGCTTCTCTCTCTTAACTCTCTCGGATCTTTGAGAGAGAGAAAGCTTTGTATCTTTTGTTTGTCCGATTAACATCGGAGATCTTCTAACTATATGTCGGTTTAATTTTTTGTCTTAGGTTTTCCGGCTTTGTGCGGATCTAGTTCCGACGTTTTGTCGGTTTAGTTTGTTTAAAACCTTTTGCTTGTTCTTCATATCAGCGCTTTCATATCGAGGAAGTGTTGAAGTCAGAAATTTTTTTGACTGATCTTTGTTGTGATGTGCTTGAATCTTCGTCCAATTGATGGTAATATCCTCACTTACTCATAGATGATTTATATTGAGTGAAGGTTCTCTTTGGCCGTGTTGATTCAAGTTGTTGCGGTTGAGAGAAGTGGAGTATGAATATTTGGAGTCCTTGTCGTGTTAGATAGTTCTCTGAAGAATACTTCAGTTTCAATCGATCGAGATTAAATTCCAGTGAACAAAGTTTAAATTCAGTCAATAATTTCCGGAAACTTTTAGCAAAAGGTGATCAGTACAAATTGAAGGCTAGCTACAATAGAAAATCTGTGCAGAAGCTTGAAGAATCGGCCAACGGTGAAATATTCCGGTGAAGGAAGCTGTCTTGAGTGGGTGGCGATGCCGTGTGTGGAATACAGATCTGCTCAGAAGTTGCCACGTAGCTATACATGTGTCTTTTACTTTGCAATGCTTATCTTCTTCATATGTATTGCAATTTGTGGCTTGTTGGGCCTAAATTTATACTCTTGTGTTTGTCTGTGTTGGGTTTTTTAATATAAAAGGTAAAAAAAAAAAAAAAAATCAAACCTGATAAAACATTAGTTGAATATAAACGAGTGGGTAGAGTGTAGTAGACTGGTTGTGGTTGGATAAAGCGAATTGAACCATCACAACAAATCATTATTGTCACTGTAATACACCAAATTAAACGTTAGTAGTCCGGTCTTACCTCTTATTAGACTCGGTAACCAAACCAGAGTAACTTAGTAGAGAGACTTAGGTAAGAGAGAAGAAAGTCCGTGAAGGATAAGAGAGAGAGAAAGAGAGGAGGAGACAAAGAGGTCAACTTCAGAGAATAAAGACATGGGTACGTGGGCACTAGTAGCCACACGTGCACTCAATCATCACACTTATACATGCATAAAAGAAACTCTTTTTTTCCTCTCACGAGAAGCCGACGAGTACTTGTGGACAAACCAACTGACATTCTATAATCTCTTACTATGGGTTCCACTATCTTGCCCTTTTGTTACTCCATTCAATTATTCTTTCCAACCATACATTTACTATATTCATTTCGAAAACTGTAAAAATTTGACGATATTGAGATTTAAGATTGTCTTATGGGATAAAATAAAAGATTGTCTTACGTTTCCTTATATTTCTCATCATATAGTAACAATTGTTTTGTTGAACACAATGTGTAATAGTATTTTTTGTTCTAAGGCAAATATGGTGACAAAATAAGATTGCCGGGGTTGTTTTTTTTTTGTTCCAACTTCCAACTGATAAGCCTCGAAATGAAAAGCATGCAGCCAATAATATTTAGTATGACAGTTTTGGTCCATGAATATATTTTATTGCATTTTTATTATCCTGCAAGTTGAAAGACAAAATTGCGAGTCTCAAGACTGTCAATTTTAAAAAGATGTTGGGCCTATTTTTTTTTTCTATTTATTGTTTCCATTTTATTTTTAATTTGTCGTACATTTTTTTTTCTAAACAACACTATTGTTTGATAAAAAAATAGTAATTTTTTCTTGTTGAAATTTATATACTATTCTGTTTAAGTTTTGGAGGTTACACACGTAAAGAAAACATGCTTTTGTAAAAAAAACATAGCTAAAAGAATTTGCATAGTACATTTATATTAAAAGTATGTTTAAGGGATAACTTTAAAAGTATGGATTTTATCAGTAACTAGTACTCTAAAAACATAAAGGTGCAAATTGTAATAGTTAGTGTGTAAAGTATTGCGAAGTATAGAATAAACGAGAACAATTAATCATGTTTTTTTTTAATTCCCTCTAAAACTGTAAACATTTAAACATGCATTGACCTATTTATAATAAGTTTGATAATGTTGAAGCTAATTTGTGGTTTTTCTTGTAACAAATATATTAGGAAAATTCTCAAAAATAATACCAAAATAAGTTTTTTTTTCACGTGTAGCACAATATCTTTAAAATTTCAAAAATAGAATTATATTTTAAAATTCATTTTTTAAAATTAAATTCTAAATTCAAAATACTAAACCCTATCCCTCAAAACTACCTAAACGTGAAATTGAGAACCCAAATCTAAAATAATTTTTTTTAAAATTAATTTTAAATATTTTAATATGTTAAATAATGTTATTTTTGAAAATTTATGTAATGTGTGCTATATTTGTTAATAAAACTTGTTTTAGTACTATTTTAAGGTATTTCTCAATATTATATTATCTTTTCTTTTAACAAATAATTATCAATTACTTTTAGTTATGTTTTGATCCGTCACTGACATTTAATACGAGAGGAAACCATTAAAGGCTTTTTTGATTTATCACTTTTAACATGAATGTTTCTGTTAATTTGTTTTCCTGAAAGCAAATAAATGGCTACAAATGTTTGGTCCCTCCAGAAACAGAAAGAGGATAATCTGAGTTGATACATTTGTAAATCTTATAAACTTTAATATTAATATATAGTATCTTGGTTGAAATGGTATGCATATTAAATTAACTGTAAGCTTTGATTTTTGATTACTTCACATGAAGTTTTTAGTCTTGTCTGTAACAACCAAAAATAATTTATCTAGTCGATTATCCAAGAATTTATAAACGTCTCAGTAGTAATTTATAAATTATAAATTTAAAACAGCACAAAAAAAAACTATTATTTGTATGCGCGCGCACACACATGCATGAACATGAACACGAACACAACCAATCAACAGCAGATTTTGGATGCATTATATTTCTACGCATTATATGAATACACACATAATAATACTATTATTTGATGATACCTTTCTTTCATATATGAAATCTTATTAAATAAGTTTCTTTATTAAAAGGCATTCCTAATTATTAATCACTAAAAAATGCAATAATCAAAATGGGAAATAATACGAGAGAGAGAGGATGAAAAGGATAGAGCAAGAGGGGACAAAAGAGAGGCCCTCGTGCAACTGGAGATTTTTCAATGTACGATATACAATTGCAGCTTTTATTTAAATGTCTCAAAAATTAATTTTCAAGTTCTTGAAAATAAGTAACATATTTATATATTCCATTAATTTATCCAACTTCAATTTTTCAGTGATGTGCAGAGAAAATCATATATTATTTGCGCGTGTGGGTGGACATTCCTCCTCTGGTCTCCATCTATGCACACGTACGTTTTAACTATTTATTACTTCTTTTTAAATAGTATAATATATTTTATACAATTAAGTTTCTATAGTTCACACGAAATACAATTTTATCACATTGACATTCATTTTCATTTATGAGTGTATGGCCAGTATGGGCCCTGTCACTCTTTCAAGGTTACTCTTTGAAGTTTGAACTTTGAAATTATCTTCAATATATGACTTTAAACAATAATGGCCCCGGTCGGTCATTTGGAGCGGTAAACTTTATGCAATAGTGTAAAATTATATTACAAATTTGAGAGTAAATTTTTTTAATAATATTTATGAAATTACGAGTAAAAAATTACCAATTAAAACTAAGGAGAGTTACTGTAATATTACTAAAATGTTTCCTTATTATTTGTTTAGTACAAAATTGTTGGAAATTACTAGAATAATTTCTATATCCTTTATACCTCTGAAACTAGTGTTGATAAAAAAAGTAATTACGGATAATGCCATTAAAAGAAAAAAAAACATTGGGAACTCGAAGAAACTCTACCGGTTGTTTGATGGTACATAATTCTGGTACATAAAGATGGTAGATATAGTTGGTATATTAAGATGACAGAGTGAAGTGGTACGTTAGATTTAGTTGGTATATTTAGTTGTAGTGATGGTACACTTAAATTAAAGATAGATTAATTTGATAGATATATGATGGTGGTAGATTAAGTTGGTAGAGGAATTGCCTTTGATGATAGACTTATTTTTTGAGGGAGTAGATCGATAGACTTAAAAGGAAGGGAAGAGATTTATGATAGACTAAAGACCCGTTGCAACAGATATATTTGACAGACTTAGTCTTTAACAGATATTTTTGGTATACTTACATTGTTTTTTGAAATAGTTGTAGTAGTGTACTGGTAGACTTATAATTTATGGTAGATTAAGTAGGAATTTGTGACAGCTGTAAGTCTTACCAGAATACTACGAATTAGTTTGAGCTTGCAAAGAAAGTATAGAGTTGCGATAGACTTATAGGGGAACCTTCACGACATTCTAAATGTAAGTATACCATTATGCAAAAGTAAAATAATAACTCACTTTTTATAGGTTTTTAAGTTAGAAATCAGATGTTGAGATGATAATCCATAATAGTTGAGTAAAAACCCCACAAGTGAAACAAAAAAAATAGACATAAGTCGTGAAAAAATAAAGTGAGGCAGGGGAAATTAGGGTTTTCAGTCGTATGTTAGAGGTAGAAGACGAGGATATTCTGGTAATTTCGGGTTCATTAAACCTAAAATCGAACGTGTGCGTACATATAAATGTGTGCGTACATATAAACGTGTACGTACATATGAACACATACATACACAAGTTATTAACGTGTATGTACATATGAACACACAAATTGTTTACAAACAAAACATTCAAAACATGTACATACACAAGTTATTTTAATGTAACATTCAAAACAAGTACTTATGTGAGAAACGTGATAGCAATCATCATAAAGCATGGCATTCAATCTTGTTTGAGACTAATTAGGGAGATAAGTGAAACAATCACACATAAAGATATATATACCTAAAAGGTGCAATATCACATTTTATCACCAAATTCTCACAATTACAAATAAACCTACCGTTGAGCATAGTTATAGAAGTGTCAAACTCACCGTTGAACATAGTTATAGAAGTGTCAAAAATATAAGCTATGCATGTTGCAGTTTGGGTGTACGTACATAACGTTCTTTTGTTTAATGTATGTTGCAGTTTGGTGTACGTACATAACGTTCTTGAGATTAGTGTACGTACATAACGTTCTTTTGCTTAGTGTACGTCCATAAATCCGTTTTAATGAAGGATATTATTGTAATTTTGTAGTCATGTTCAACATATCTTCTTCTGCAACCCTACCTAATATTGTCAGAAACCCACCATTGCGCTGATGGGAGTGAAAGATTGTTCACTCTTGTTGTTGTTGTTCCAACGATAACTCAGGCAAAATAAAAGCTAGATCTAAAACTTTGTTCTCGAGAGAGAAAGTGAACAGTGAGCCCACGAAAAAATTGTCCAGCTCTGATAATTTTCTTTCTTTTGTCATGATTTTAATCAAAGAAGATGAATCAAATTAGAAGGAATCAATCTCATGTTTTTTGCCAACCCAAATTTAAGAGAATCCCAAAAAAATCAGGAATCGATCCTTCAAAGTTTTTGTGTTCCCTTTTTCTTAAAAATCAAAAACAACTTTAAATGTAAATGGCATTACTGTAATAAAACAAATAACATGGGTTTATAAGTAATAATCAAAATTTTTTGTATTGTTTTAGTAAGTCAGTTTTCAAACGTATTATTATTGTAATAAGACTACTTTTTAGTAATATTCTAGGTAATTTCCCTTAAAACTATATACAGAAATTTTAGTTTCAAAAATAATTAGTGATATTATATCTTATCATACGATTTCATCTCCATTCAAATTTGTATTTATATTTGGCAAACAAAGCAAACTTTCATTTAAACAAACAAAATAGCAAATCTTACAAAAGGATTTCCAAGCAAAGATTGATAATCAACATAAACATCAAAGGAAAGATATGTAGAACGACAATCATGTCCAAGAGGAGTTGGAGGTGTGATCAAAGAAGTATCAAACCACAAGCTAGCTCAAGATGAGTCGACCTCAAATTCGCAGTTGCAGCGGAAATGTGGTAAATAGTCCTTATCAAGCTGACATTGGCAGAGACGAGGAACAAGGTTACAGGGGCTGTTTGAAAACTCAGATATGGCGTTGAAAGGCTGGAAACTCATATTATATTTTTTTTATAGATTTTTTCACACTGAATACAAAGATCACATCCATTCGCCTAGGTCTATTTTTTTATATAGGTTCTAATACCAATTGTTGGGTTCAAGTGATCTAACTCTCGTAGATTTTTGATTAGACTCTTTCCCAAAATGCATTATACTATAACAAAGGTTGGAGTTAACTTATATATTTCAATGTACTACGTTGGTTTGTATCCTAACAGTTATTACTCTTTAGTTCTCAACATGGTTTACGTAAACAGTTATTTCGTGCAAATGATTGTGGCGATGACTAAGACTCTCTATATAGTTTCTTTGTGTACTAACGATGGAAAAAAATCAATCTAACTAGAATAAAATCATTGACATAATAAATCCAATAGACTAGTCTAACCAAGAAAAAAATGACGGAAAGGTGCTCAAGTTGCCACATCTCTTTGAAATGATACGTACGTGTTTTGAACTCTCTTTCCAATTGTTGGCAAGTGCAATAATTTCATTTCAGAAACAAACCAAATCAACCGACACAAATCTTTCTTCTATATCCAATAGTTTGAGGTATTCTAGTTTATACAAGAGACACTACGATCGAGTAATTAATAAACAGAAATAATTTATTAGAACAAGTAGAAAAAACATGCAAACTCCGGTTCTTTAAAAGATGAACACTCATTCTCAAAATCACTAGCCACCATCTAGTTTGTACGTGTATGTATATGTAGATAATGCAAATTGAAATCGATTATTTTCTTTGTAAATTCCACAGGAAACCTCTATACATATTTATATTTTTATGAATAACTAAAATGTTTTAGACCAAATTCCATACATTTTTCGGCCTAAAATCAAAGCAGATTATATATATAGTTTCGTCGAAGAACCATTCGTATCAATTTAAGTTTCGTTAAAAAATTTACTAGTTGAACTATTGACTGGAGGTAGGAAGCTCTATATTATGAAAATATATGGTAAAAATTAGACGTACGTGCAAAATGATGTATGTGTGTCATGTCGTTTTCTAAGGATCTGGAATTGGATACACACTTAGCTTCAAGTCGCATTCTAATGCAACTTTATTTGCACACCAAGACAAACTCCGTCGCTCTCGATTTGTCATTAGTTTTAAATTCGATAAAACTAGGGCAATAATAGTATATCTATTTTCTAAAGTAAGTAAAGGACTTATATACAATACCAGTTTGCCAAAATATATATATATATAGAATACAAATGCACTGATTAGACGTATCGTTTATCATAACATACATTGATGTTCACCCGAACTGTGTACGGACCCGCTCATAACACCTACTTGGCTTGATCACATCTATTTTTTTTTAGATTTTTAAATTTGGTTTTGATATAGTAGTCATAAAGTATTAGAAAAATAAGAAAAATCATAAAGATAAATAGAGAATATATATAGTAAAACGCGAAAATAGAATAGAACTTTCATTTAAACGCATTTGCCGAATATGTTAACATAATTCAATAATATTTTGAGCCATAAGCTTTACATACAATTCAATATGAGATGTCTTTTTGTCAATAAAATATGCACTCTTGTTTGTTCCTAACTTCCTATGTACATTGATCTCTTTTTGTGACACAAAATTAACACCTAGAGTTACTAGTTACTACTTTGACCAAAAAAAACAAAAAAAGAGTTACTAGTTACTACTAAATCAGATTTATGTTTTCCTATCCATATAGCACACATGTCGATGTACCACAATCAATAATTTTTTATTATTGCAAGAGATTAGTGTGTCCCCAATTCCACATTATACCTTAACCTAGAAATTAAAAGGAAAAACAAAAAGGAAAAAAAAATTATAATATTGACAAAAAAAAAAGAACGAAAGGAGATCTCTGCCAAACTACTAGAAAAATCCAAATCCAAAATCAATATGAACGTCAAATTGATGTGATTAATACCAAATTACGTATTGATCTCAATCAAAAACAAAAGAACAAACTACAAAACTTTCCATTCATTATGACTTTTATTTAGCATTTTGGAAGCTATATTAAAGAGAAAATAACAAGATTCAATAATCTATATATCTGGTGTAAACAAGTATATACAAAAATTCTTATTTGTTAAATTTGTTGTCAGACTGAACATGTAAAAATTTTAAAAGTCGATTCTTTTGATTTTTTTTTTTGTTTGTTTTTTAAATGAAGAAGTAAAACCTTATGTAAACATAAAGTGGAATAAAAGTCATTTGACTTAATTTGTTGTTTCTGTTTTAATGTTCCTATTGTGGAATTTCACTGGCTCCGCCGATTCATTAGACAAATAAGATGGTGGTATATACTTTATCCTCTCCAGCAAATTCATCCATTAATCTTCCCAATTCAGGTGAAATAAATTACGATTTAGAAGTAACGTCATTTTTCAGCTATCGTAAAGAAAAATATCAAACCAATTCCACTATAACAAAGTTTCCACCTAATAACCATCCATGTTTTCCGCCTTATTGTAAACAAAAAAATATAAAATGAAAGTTATAGTAGTTAAACTCATGAATTACACTGAAATTAAGTTGATACTTGATTGGTAGTACGTTAGAGTAAAAAAGTGGAAATACACAAGTTGAAGAGAGAAAAAATAGAAAATGTGAAAGTGGCCCAAATATTTTCACTTCAGATAGAAGCATGTTAACACTAGGCCATATATTTTGATATTATCTAAAGTTCATAATTGTATGAAAAAAAAATTTCATTAAAAAAACAAAAAATAATAATTTATATCTATATTAATTATTAATATATTTTCTAATGTCTTTATTAATGATATTCTGCATCGGTTTTTTTTACCATTCAAAATTTTAATTGTGAATTGCAATATTATTTTTACCAATCAAGTTTTAATTTTACATAAATTTTGGTATTTAAAATTCAGAAATTAAAACTTTATTATTAATGAAAATAAAAATAAAATAAAATATGAAATACGTACTGCAAATTATTTTTTACCAATCAAATATTATTTTGTACCGCTTATTTTAGAACAACCGTACTTGTTCCACAAATACATTTATACCGCAGTTGAATGGTACCACAGTTAAAACGTACCATATTTTTAAATTATTTGTCCTGTATTACTAAATCCCTATTAGTATTAGTATTACTTTGACATCCCTCTATCAGTTCATATATACCAGCCGCACCTTTTGGTAAAAAGAAGAAAGATTCCCAATATTTCTTAAACGTCATGCATGGTTTGATGACGTATACACAGTATTTTTATGCAATTATGTGTACACATTTTGATGATTCAAGGCGGACCAAAATTCAAACTTGCTGTTAGAACAGAGGCAGGAATGTTGTAAACCCAATGTGCTACCTCCTTGCTATATATATATATACCAATATTCACGTGACAAAGCTCATATTCAAAATAAAAAAATGACTGGATCAGAACAAAAAAATGGCCGGAAATTTTATAAATATCAACTGGACGTAAATCTATATAAGTAGTTGAGATAATCTCGATTAAATCAATTTTTCTTTTAATATTTTCTTATATCGATACTTCATCGATATTGTGCACGACGACGATAACTCACTGTGCTAGTGTTAATTAATATAATATAGGTGTAACCAGTTAATTAAAAGTGATTGGTTATATATCACACATCACATTTCCATATATAGGTTTAATTTCTCAAAACTTCTTTTTTTATTCACATGCAGGAATGACAGTGGCGTGTGTGTCTCTTAGAGAGTTAATGTAAAAACTCTATATGAAAATATATATATATTTTGTAAGAACATACACGTGAACTTCTTGTAAGTTCTTTTAAGGAATAAATTGAACAAAAAGGTTTTAAAGATGATTTTAGGTATTTTTTTTCTTTCTTATAAAGCTTTTGGCTTAAATGTACTTTTTGTTTGGGTGGTGGTGCCCATGTGCCCATCCTCGTCTCTTTCCCAAGTACTCTTCCTCCATTTCTTCCTTTCCTTTTCTTCTCATTTTATTAAAATTTTTTTTTATTACGAATGGATAATTTAATTAATTTATTTTGATTTTATTTTAATAAACGTTACTTTTACCGTACTACACTGTAGTATCATAAACATACCCTTTAGACTTTTAATCTAATCGATTATTGGATACCAAAATCTTTAAAGTGTAGAGATAAAGTTTTTAATACAGAATTTGAGAGTATATTTATTTGAATATACAAAATATTACAGTTTGATTCTAAACTTCTGATGCAAATACAGATATTGGAGTCGGTGCATAAGATATATATAACTTATAAAATCTGACCAATAATTCAAATGTCAAGTTAAATAACAATTATCGATTTTAAATTTGAGTTTTACCAAGAAATCAGGTTAGGAAAAAATAAAATTACTTTGATATAACCAAGACTCCCTAATATACTTTAACATGATTTGTCATTCTCTTTAAATAAAATTCATTAAAAAAAATTTGATTAGCATCTAAGAGAATATTTTTTTGGCTAATATTTAAATAAATGAGTACGGATAGAAAATTTTACCACAAATATTTGTTTATAAAAAGAATGATCATCTTCGTTGATTAATTTTATAATATGAATTAGTACTACATATCCGTGCAAAAACATTGTAGTATATATAGATTTGATTGTATATATATATATATAATTGATACCGTGAAAAACCATTGTAATATATATAGTTTTAAATGTATATATAATTTATACCATATTAATTGTTTATCATTTAAAGTTACCGTGGTATACAAACCGAAGGTACATAATACCTACATCTTTTTATCATCCCAATTATATCGAAATCATTAATGTGTTTATTTATAACAAAACCCATAAAGATGCAACCATAAAGTTAACAACTTTAATTTGACCTGAAAAGAAGAATCTTCCCTCACCCACTACCAAACAAGCATTTATGTTTGAGATCTTGAAGAATGAGTTGGTGGTTTAAATTCTACTCTGTCTACATCCCTTTTCCTTAATCATAAAAAAAACTGTCGTAATTTTAATTATTACCTTTTATATATTCATTTAAAAGTTCTAAAACCGCTGCAGTTTCGTAAATGACCTCTTTTGAATCTTATAACGTATTTGAAAACATAATTAGATAACAAAACTATATCTTAAACCAACTCATATAGTTCGCCCTAGCCGCTTCTTTCTCTGACACAACTCCCGAGACTCTTCCTCCTCCCGACGACGTCGACTCAAATCGGCGTCGCTGGGCTACTTCCCGTTCACTGCAGTTCTCTCCTTTGCTATTAAAATTTCTTTTAGACCGTTTTTGAATCCATCGGAGGTTCTTCGGTTTGCCACGCTACTCCGGCCATGCTCCAGCTTCAACTTCTATCTCCCCGCTTTGCTCAACCAGTGGTTCACCTCAACGAGGTCATTCTCTCGAGACTCCAGCCTTTCGATGAAAAATCTGAGATTTTGGGGCTCCATGTGTGTTCTACTCTCCGCCTCTCTCACTGGCTCCCCTTGAAGTCATTTACATCGTCTCCTTCCTACTTAGGTCCTTACCCCATCACCAAGTGTTCTACTTGGTTGATGCTATAAGGGAGCTCTGTTTTTACACTGGAACTGTGCAAGATCTGGTCGGTAAAAGCTTCAACCATGGTGACCCTGTATCCCCCTCCTGCATCTTTGGTCTCTTTAGTTTGTGTATTGGCTATGCTCTGCCCTGATCTGTCGCTTTATCCAACGAAGATTTGCCTCACAAACCAGACCACTCGGTTTTCTTTCGATCCTGGTATTGGACTGAGTTTAGACGACTTATGTCATCAATGCAGCTCCCTACCAATTGTTCCTCTGTCCCCTCGATCCAGGTTTGAGATCAACTCTCATCCACGAACCCTGGTAGATAGAGTATTTCGGTTAGTCCTGGGTACATATCTAATCCTGAAGATCTTTAGACCCTATTAAAGATTATCAAATCCAACCCGGTTAGGTCACTCTACCTCTATTTTGGTTAGCCGCAAACAATCATATAGTCGTGTAATTGCCTCTCTAGATTGGCTACTTAAATCCTTCTGTCAAGATCAGTTGGATATTGGATACGAAAAGCCCTTAAAACCCCTTAGTCTGTATCATTACCATGTGTCTCTTGGTTCTAACCTACTGTCTATCTTAGTGCATCACAGCAAAGACGACAACAAGCTTTGTGTTGGAACCCTTAACCTCCATGGCTATGAGCTTCATGTGAGGGATGACCCACCTGCTTTATAACGACTTTGCTTTCTTCTCCCTAGGTTCACTCTTAAATCAATCATATCCTTCAATCTCCTTGATCCGCCTCTAGGGTGTAAACTAGGGTATGTCTTAATATCACACTGCAATATCGGCTACAAGCTTTGTGTGGGACTCCTTAACCTCCATGGCCATTGGCTTCATGCGAGGGAGGACCCACCTGATTTGTTACGATATTGCACATATCACCTTCGAGTCCCGGTTGTAGCTATATCCCATGTTATGAGAATTGAGCCAGAAACTGTTTTAAACTTTGATCAATTTGTTTTGAACATTCTCTTATCGGCGAGAGCATCCTCCCTCACTTCACCTATGTACCACCTTTGTAAACGCTCCGCTGCATATATTGCAAGAGCTATTGTTGATCACTTGTTGATCAAGGAAGACACATAGCAAGTCTTCAAATGCTCTTCCACCATGGTCCCAACATATCTTTCAAGCTTTGCTAGCCTTCCAAAGACTTGCACATTCTTGGAAAACTCATGGAATCAATATCTCTCTATACTTTGTAACCTTGTTAAGTTTTGTAAACTTTTATGTTTCTCTTCAGTGGCGGATCTAGAAAAAATATTAGCATGAAGCACAGTTCATGTAGTTAGTAAATATTTTAAAAATAATTTGTGTAAAGTTACTAAAAATTGCATGAATTTTATAATAAAAATTAACTTCCATTGATTTATATATATATATATATATATACATATACTAGTTACATATATATCACAGAAAGTATATATAGATTGTAAATTATTACATAACTTTGACCAAAAATATGTTACCTAAAAAATGATTTTAATTAAATTTGCTCAAAATTGAAAGAAACTTACATGTAAACATTAGAAAACAAATTATATAATAGAGATAGAGCAAATAAAATAAAAATAATAATGTGAAGAGATGTCAACCAAACCAAAATGGGAGAAGGGAGATTCCAACTCATCATTGTATATCTATACTGCACAAATAACCAATTGATCTCATCATTTTATATCTATATACTGCACAAATAACCAATTGATCTAACAAATAAGTATACAGTACACTATTGATTTTTTTTCTTTTAAATCAGCATGGGACACCTACCCTACCTTCTTCCTATGTGCATCCGCTCTGTTTCTCTTTGTATGAACTCTCCTCTTTGAAAATTTAAGTTTTAATGGAAGCTTGTTTGACAAAAAAAAATTACATAACAAAAGTAACGGCAAAAATAGCAAACTTACGATTTCAAAATAAAAAAAAACACGAACAAATGGTATATCTTTTACTCCTTTAATTTTTGGAGATTTTGGACTCAAAACTTAAGTGGGTGCAAAATATTTCCAGAATGTTAAAGCCGTTGAACCCCTTAACTCAAGTATTCAGTGAATGCATTCTTAACAATTTGTCACTCTATAAATTTTTATGAAATAACCCCTTAATCCCTTATCATCAAAACTAAGATCAATTAAAAATATATAATAACCAAGCAGAAAATATTTCCAAATAAACAAGTCACTTTTCCTATTTAATTTTAAAAAACTAATAAACTTAGCATAAATTCTTCGAAATTTTGAAAATGCCCTTAAACCAAACTAATATGTATGTTAGTTATATACTTATATATCTATGTGTTTATTTATTTAAATTTCCACATAATAGTGTACCTTTTTTCTTATCAATTCATATTAAAGATATTTTTGAAATATACAATTGCCGTCAATTTTGGCATATGTTCTCTTGGACCATAATAACAGTTGTTACGTATCCTAATGAAATTAGAAATATGCATCCAATCAGTTTGACCACCTCTATTTATGTGTTAATAAGAAAAGAGAAAGTTGAAACGATTCTTTGCTATGTTAATATTTAATGTTCTTATGTAAGTGGCTATGAAAAAATTATCAGGTTTAAATATTATAAATTTTATAGTATATAATCATATCCTGAAATTTTAATATACTAGTGTATATTCATTGTTGGGTTTTAGTGCATATATATGTGTATATGTATATATATAATTTTCATTACTGTAATTTATTTCAGTATTTCTTATTTTTAAAAAGAAATCTGATTCTTATATGTAGACTTATTAATAATAGTTGGACACAAAATTAAAAGAAGACACTAAGCTTAATTAACTTAAAAACAATTACTGAAGTTGACTATTTCAAAATAAAAACAATAATAAGTATTTGTAAATAAATTGATCATAATTAATAACATGATTATTATTTGAAAATTATTCATAAAGTTATACAAATAGCTATATATAAAAAAGTATAAGAACTCATTAGAGAACATGAGATATCTACATGTCTTCTAACACAGTTAACATAAAATAAATTCAAATATAAATTTCCATAATTGATTGGATGCATATTTTGTTTCCACCACTTGGTTAAAAATTGATTGGATGCATATTTCTAATTTCATAACCTTGGAAACTGCTTTTATAATTTGCTTATGTTGTTCTCAAAACAGTAATGTATACGGTCATTGAAATCTTAGACCAAAAAAGACTAACCGAGTTGGTTAAAAATTAAAAACCTGTCATCTCTCTCTCTCTCTTTCTCTCTCTTTCTCTTTCATAAGCATGTTTGCACCTTTAGGTTCCTATATAAACAATGTCACACACACCCATTTAGTCCCAAACCAAAGACTCTTAACCATCTTTCTCTCTCCTTCTCTTTCTCTGTTTTGAAAGCAGAGCACCAAAGAAAAAGAAAAACATAGGAAAATTAAAAGAATGGGCATCATGATGATGATTTTGGGTCTTCTTGTGATCATTGTTTGCATCTGTTCTGCTCTTCTCCGATGGAACCAGATGAGATATTCCAAGAAAGGTCTTCCTCCTGGTACCATGGGCTGGCCAATTTTTGGTGAAACCACTGAGTTTCTCAAACAAGGTCCAGATTTCATGAAAAACCAAAGACTAAGGTATAAAAAGTTTCATTAATTTTTTAAAACAAAATCAATCGAAGAGTTCTGAGCCGAGACCCTTAACATTTCTTTCAGATATGGTAGTTTCTTCAAATCTCACATTCTTGGTTGCCCGACAATAGTCTCAATGGACGCAGAGCTAAATAGATATATTCTAATGAATGAATCAAAAGGACTAGTCGCTGGTTATCCACAATCTATGCTCGATATCCTTGGGACATGCAACATAGCCGCGGTTCATGGCCCGAGCCACCGGCTTATGAGAGGGTCGTTGCTCTCTCTAATAAGCCCGGCTATGATGAAAGACCATCTCTTGCCTAAGATTGATGATTTCATGAGAAACTATCTTTGTGGTTGGGATGACCTCGAGACAGTTGATATCCAAGAAAAGACCAAACATGTACGTTTTTTAAGCTTCTTCTCTCTCTCTTTCTTTCTTTCTTTCTTTGTTTTTTATTTTAGACATTGAATCTGAATCTCGTGTCTATTATATCCTTATATTGGGGATTTTATGTTTTTAATATGTCAGAGCAATTTATTACTTTTGATAAAAGAATTTTAATTACTATCATTCTTTTGTTAGTCATCCCTTTATATAAAATAATGTTGGTCTTAACATTTTCCTCACATATTAAAAAATAATATAGTATATGTGTATATTTGAGTATTTTCATATTCCTCTATATACTCATTTTTTATATTACATTTATGTGTAAGATTAATTAGGTATGTATCATTCTTAAAGATAATTGTTTATGTCTGACTCAAGTTTTTGTATTGTGCAGATGGCATTTTTATCATCGTTGTTACAAATAGCTGAGACTTTGATAAAACCAGAGGTTGAAGAATATCGAACAGAGTTTTTCAAGCTTGTTGTAGGAACACTATCGGTACCGATCGATCTCCCGGGAACGAATTACCGCTGCGGAATCCAAGTAAGTACTCGAAGACCGATGTCAAGAAAACAAAAATGCACAAAAAGTGAAAATAATCTGACATTTTTCTGGTTGCTTTTCAGGCAAGAAACAACATAGATAGGTTATTGACAGAGCTTATGCAAAAACGAAGAGAGTCTGGAGAGACTTTCACAGATATGTTGGGTTACTTGATGAAGACGGAAGATAACCGATACTTGTTAACTGATAAGGAGATAAGAGATCAAGTGGTAACGATCTTGTATTCGGGTTATGAGACTGTCTCTACAACCTCCATGATGGCTCTTAAGTATCTCCATGATCACCCAAAAGCTCTTGATGAACTCAGGGTATGTTCTTAAGAAATAATCACTAAACCGGTTTCATTGATCTGGTCCGGTTATTGACTTTTTTGTTTGGTTATGGATTTTGCAGAGAGAACATTTGGCTATAAGAGAGAGAAAACGACCTGACGAACCGCTCACTCTCGACGATATTAAATCGATGAAATTCACACGAGCTGTGAGTATTTTCGTACACAAATTAAATTATTTATATTCATTTGTTTCTTGATTTTGACATTGTGTTTGGACCATTTTTGTTTAATAGGTCATCTTTGAGACATCAAGATTGGCAACGATTGTTAACGGTGTCCTGAGGAAAACTACTCATGACTTGGAACTCAACGGTAAGAAATTATTTTCATGTTGATTGTTATATTTGTAAGGAATTTTTATTATTATTACTAGTTTTTGTTTAATATACTTCAAAGTTCAAAAGAGAAAAATAAATTTGGCATGTGGACCTTACATTACATCAATTATTTACAAAAATATACCAACCAATCCAGCGAAGCAATCATCTCCCCGTGACCCTCTATGGTTTTATTTCAATTATTTTGACAGAGGAGAAGATCATTAACCCTTTTTAGTTTTAACTTTGCAATCATAATGAGACCAATCATTTTAATCTGTATTAATAGTGGTTGTGTTTTTATATAATTACAGGTTATTTAATCCCAAAAGGTTGGAGAATTTATGTATACACTAGAGAGATTAACTATGATACATCTCTGTATGAAGATCCAATGATCTTTAACCCATGGAGATGGATGGTTAGTGTTTTGTATTTTTTTTTTCTCTTTTTTATGTGCCATTGTGTTTTGTTGTTTGAAACCTTTGTGGCTCACAAAGAGGGTTTCTTTATGCAGGAAAAGAGTTTAGAATCAAAGAGCTATTTTTTACTCTTTGGAGGTGGAGCAAGACTTTGCCCTGGCAAAGAACTTGGAATCTCTGAAGTCTCAAGCTTTCTTCACTACTTTGTTACAAAATACAGGTATGCTCTTTATTAGGCTTAGATCATATTTTGATATTGTTCTTGTGATTAATGATTTTGAGGTCTCTAATTTTTTTTTTGTTTTTTTGTATGGTTTTGTGAAGATGGGAGGAGAAAGGAGGAGAGAAACTAATGGTCTTTCCAAGAGTTTCTGCACCAAAAGGATACCATCTTAAGTGCTCGCCTTACTAACTAGTTTTGTCCTAGCATTGAAATATGTGTATATAAATCAATTAAAGGTCTTTTGTTAGGGTTAATTAACCTATTTGATCTATTAATTCTCTCAAGATTTTAGTGGATAATGTACAAAGAGAGAGGAAAATGGAATATAGAAAGTATAAAATATTTGAAATGTTGAGCTCAGTCTCTTGTCTTGTAAATTTGTAACCCATAATTCTTGCATTTCATAATTATTGTCTTCGATCGTTTGTAGTTTTGAATAATGACCATCTTTGTTCCAAATACAACATATGTTTTTCTGATGTTCAGAAATTGTTCCCAGACATTGTGAATGATATTCACTTTTTTTTTTTTTTTTTAAACGGTATATTCTCCTGCACCTTGTCTGAATATGAACAATATGAAGATGGTAAAAGTAAGAAAGATGTATATTTTACTATTTAGGAACACCGGTACTTTTAAGTTTTTACAAGGAGATAAGTAATTTAGTCAATACTCAAATCATTCAGTGATATGGTTTGGACAAACACAATATTGGGCCGGTTGATTACTATGTTTATGGGCCTCACTGAGTTCATTATGGGCTATTCTATTTATTGACGAAATGTGAACACTTGACGTGAGTATTTTTGTTTCAGAATCGATCCAGATTATTTGCCGAATGTCTCTTTTTATACCCAAATTATCCTATCATATATATTTGTCAACCTAAGTTGTCTAAAGATTCAAATTTGCAACATGAATCATATGAATTTTAGTCGATTCCATCTCATAACATTGTATTGTCGTCCATATTTGTTATGTTTTCATTAGGTTTCCAGTTACGTTAAATGATTTTTTTTTGGAAAAGCTGCTTCTAAATTTCGTAACCGAGGTTGAGTAGAAAGTTAAACACAAAGTAAACTCTCTCCCAGATACGATTATCAAGACAACTTCACTATCTTACTGTCCAGCATCAATATAGCTCGGGGATTCTTCAATCTGCTCCTCTCTTTTTCAGTTATTCATTTTTTTTAGCTTCCTTTTTCTAACTTTTTTTCTCAGTTTTTTAATCTTTTGCTCCCTTCTCCAAATTTCTTTGAAATCTCCAAATATGGGTAGCTGTTCAATCAACGGTTGAAGTTGTTTTCCAACGAACCTCACCATCCTCTATAAGTACCCAACCCTTATAACCGTAGAACTAAGTTTTTCATATCTCAATTCGGAAGTCTGGTTTCACCTGAAATCTTCACTTTGGCTTTGTTAATGGTAGGAGATCTTCTCTTTGTACCATCAGCTGCGCCTTGTCAGGGGAAGATGTCGACATCGAACGACGAGGGTTTCTTCAGGGCCACGGTCTTCAATATTTTTTGGACCTCCGCTTCAACCAAACATCATCGCCAGAGCTTGGCAGGGCCGAACCTGTTCCTTCCAGAGATGTAACATTCAATGCAAATCTCGTCAATCTCTTCGATCAGCCGCCACACTTTCAACTTGAGAGGGTCACAAATTGAAAACCGTAGTTTTCCTTTGTTGTGCCTAAAATTTGACAATGGCCCATTAACAGATGTTGAACCTCAGTCCAACTTACTAAACACCAGGTCCGATTCCATTTCTCCTTTGCCAAGCCTTAGCTTGTATCTTGATACAGTTCGTGGTTATACTCTCCTAGGCAGAAGACTCCTCTCGAGATTTAAACTGACTAGATTGCTAGGTTTGTGCACTCATTCTATTAGAACCATGGTATATGCTCTTCATGTGGCAATCATTTCTGCTCTTATCTCCTTGAAGTCTCTTGGCGTTTTAGCCATGAATTCATAATGCCAACAGTTTGATTATGGCTTTGGAAGACCCTTAGTCAACAATCACTCCTTGCCAATACTAGCTAGCGACTTTAGCCACCATTCAGAGACCATCACTTCTATATGTAGTGTTGAAACGACCCGACTTTTTTTTAATATAATAATTCTCTAGTGATCTCATACTCACTAACACCCTAACCACATTCAAACCAATGAATAAAATAATCTAGATGCAATTCCTCCAAATCCCTAGATGCATGGACCGACGCGCTCCTTGCATCGACCGATGCAACTCCTCGAATCGATTGATGCAACTCCTCGCGTCGCCGTCAAATCCTAACTGCATCGAACGATGCAGTCGCGCAACGAATAGCCGCTCACGATCTCCTTCGTCTCCTCTCGACTCCATGATGCCGAAATCGACTCCAAAGACCACAAAAGCCCACAACAAACACTCACAAATGAGCACATAAGCAAACAACACCCAAAAACACACAATCAAACATCTAATCGCTTAAATTTGCCATGGTAACACACTCATCTTTGAGAATGACGAAAACTGATTCTAAAACCACAAAAATAGCCTCCTTGCAAGCTCCTCTCACGTTCTCAGGAAAAACTCTGAGGAACTTTTAAAGCTATAGAGACGAAAAGTGGTTGAAACCCTACAAGGATGTCGAGTTTCCACTTGAATACCTAAGCCTTAAGGTTCCCAAAACCCAAAACGCATAAACCAGTGCGTTTCACTTAAGACATCCCGCAAAAACAAACTTTACATCGACCGATGCACAAGCTGCGTCGATCGATGCACATCCAAAACTAGAATTTTGGTTCATGGGTGTTACATTTCTTCCCATAGCACTACAGATTCGTTCTCGAATCTCGAACAACCATCAGCCAAGGACTCTCGTGCAACTGTCTCTAGGTCCCACACATCCTCTAACCGATCTATGAAGGTTACCTCCAGGCGATAAACTCACGTTTGTGGCATTATTTGCTCTCGACGTTTGGATTTTCCTTACTCATATGTCTCAACCTTAAGTTTTTATTGGCTCCTCATCAGGCCTTAGCCTGCATGCATGCCATAATAATGGCTCCTCATCGGGCTTAAGCTCGCATGCCATAATATATAAGGAAAGTCCAATATTCGACTCTTGGGTTGCCACCCTACAATGTGCCCCCAGACCGTCATCCAAATTTGATATAACAACCATACTCTCAAGTCACAAAGTTAAAGAATATAATGGTACTAGGAGAACTAAATCTCTCCAAAGAGTCGATCATGACCAACTGTCCTTAGAGCAAACAATTCTGAACACGTCTGAGTCCTATCCATAACAAGAGGTCTCCTCATGTGGCTCACGTAAAACATCACAATGTCCTACCAACAACATATTTCCTCACTGAAATACTTCATGACTACACAAGGATCATCAAAGTGCCACAAGGGTCGTCTCTAAGACCAACAAATATCCTACACAAGACTGCCACAAAGGATAAACAAATTTCAAAATAGACCGCCACCAAGACCAAACAATTGTCCTAACAAGGACTGCAACCAAGGCCAAACATCCCAAATGACCGTCACAAAGACGACACATCATGAAGGACCATCACAAAGACCACACGTCCTGAAGGACCGTCACAAAGAATATACATCCTGAAGGATCGTCACAAAGACCATACATCCTGAAGGACCGTCACGAAGACCATACATCTCGAGAGACAATCCTGAAGACCATATATCCCGAAGGACCGTCACAAAGACCACACATCCCGAAAGATCGTCACGAAGAACACACATACCAAAGGATCATAACGAAGACCACACAATTGGCACCGACCACAAAGCCCACACAATGTCTCGCAAGAACGCTATACACGGGCCACACAATGACTCAACAGTCTGCCAGAAAGGCCACACAAGCCCCACCAAAGCTCACAACCACTAAAAATGGACAAATTCTAACTCACATAGAACTTCCATTTTTAGAACTTTTTGCTTTTGGAAACTTTCCAATTTTAGAAACTTCCACTTAGGAAAACTTCCCATTTTTAGCACAACCTTCACGGAATCACTTATCCCGAACACTACCTCATCTTGGTACTTAGTCTAAAAACCAACCACCCCTAAGCGACCAAGTATCAAGAGAGAGGGGATAGAATACTCCATTTTGCTCCAGCCACGAACTACACCGCACCAATACCTACCACAACAACTAGGACCAAAACTAGGCAAGTTCAAGCCTCGACCTGCTTCTTGAACCACTTTTTGAACCTTGCCTTCATCCTCGCCTCCGGCTCCCAAGTCTGCTCCTCAACACCATCATAGTCCTTTAGGACTCTCATCAAAGGAACCTTGTTCTTCCAAAGTTCTTTGACACTTCTCTCATGTTGGTCTCGCCTCCAAACTCATGTTGGGATGAAGATCCTCAGGAATCTTAGCCAACAACTGATCATCCTTGCGAAGACACTTCCGCATCATCGACACATGGAAGACCTTGTGAGCGGTCCCATCCGCTCAACAACCCGGAACGGACCCATGTACCTCGAACTCAGCTTAGTCTCTTAGAATGACCTGTTTGGACCCCGCATCATGGCCATATTGAGGTACACTCTATGACCCACTTGAAACTCAAGATCCCACCTCCTCTTATCAGCATAACTCTTCAGCTGATCCTGAGCTTCCTTCATGTTCAGTTTCAAAACCGGAATCTTCTCCAAGGTCTCCTTAACAAAATTTGCACCATATATGCTCCTCTCCCCCAACTTGATGGGGTTCTCCCAAGGAATCGACGCTCTAAGGTAGGTATACTGATAATCTTAGAACTCCGATGGCTCGCGAAGCTGGATGATAAGGCGTGAGATGAACTCGAAAATCCTTATGCCCCTAACTCTCTTAAAACAAAACAAACAAAGCAAGGCGGTGAAACTTTAGATAGAAGCTTCTCGGAGACAGATGACAAGGCGTGAGATGAATCCCGAAAATCCTTGTTCCCTAGACTCTCTTATAACGACTCTTCGATCCTCAGCTAATGAATGACAACGTCAAGTGCGGCAGAATCACTTGTTATACCGAAAACTCTTTGATGTAACCACCAAGGAGAAAAAACAAGTTCCAAAGGAACAAAGGAGTTTACCACTCTCAAATAAAAGATAAAAGACTTCTTGATTGATGATTTCTCACATGAGATTACATGTGTTTATAAAGAGATAGAAAACTTGGTCACAAAGCCAAGTATTGATTATTCTTGAAACTAAAAACATTAAAGATACTAAGTTGAATGAAGACCCAACTCTTGGTGCATGTTTCCTTCCTCCAAGTGACTCTTGATGCACGTATCTCTTATTTTCGTCACTCTTCTTTGACCACAAAATAAAATGATTATTTTGGGCTTTCTTGGGCTTGTAAATGGCCAGAAATATGCCGACTTAGTCAACCAATCCACAATGACACAAATTGCATCAAAGGTCCGAGACATTGGCAATCCTACTAGGAAGTCCACCGTGATCGTGACCCAATTAGCTACATCCTTCTTCATCCTGACCCAATTATAGTACCGTTTGAAGTCACAATACATCTTATTCGCTCCTGGATGAATGAAGAATATGCTCGCATGAGCCTCCCTCACAATCTCCTGCCTCAAATCCTCATCCTTGTTCACACAAATCCGATCGTGGACAAGAATGGTACCATTGGCAGAGACCTGATACTCCGAATCAACATCTCTATAGGCATTCACCTGCCCTGCATCCTTCTCCTAAGCCAACCGCATTCTACTCAGAAGATCTGCTCGATCAGCCGCCTCCTAACCCAACGACTCCTGAGAAATATCACACAACCTTAATGCACTAATCTCTCCAACCAGAGTCTCTATATTGTGCTCGTAAGCTGAAATTGCCCGCTTCTGACTTAGAGCATCTGCAACCAAGTTAGCTTTACAAGGGTGGTAAGATATCTCCAGATCATAGTCTCCCACCAGCTCCATCCACTGCCTCTGCCTCAAATTCAGCGCTTAGACTGAGTGAATAAGTACTTCAGGCTCTTAGAGCATCTCCATTGGTTGGTCATAACCAAAGTTGCTAAAAAAAATTTTAGTTCTAAATTTTGAAAAAGGTTTAAAAACTTGTTAAGAAACTGTGAAATTTTATGAGTTCATTGGTAGTACTTAAACTTGGAGTGCTTAAATATTATTTTGGAAATTATTCCATGATGTAAGCCAACAGTCATCTCAAACATGGGCTTATGGTGCAAGCAGGTAAAAAGAACAAAATTGGAGACAAAAGTCTGATGGCAGTATCTAGTTACCAAAATCCGAGACTGAGAAACAAGTATGTCATCTCCATTACCTCTTGGTATCTAAGTTTCCTATTAGATGTTCTAGAATCATCTGCATCTTCCATAGTTACGTCTTCGTTGGTTGGTTGGGCAAGCAGATCAGCAATTCCGGTTGTTCAAGTGATTTAACAAAAGCCTCAACTGATACAGACACATTCATTGATAAAATTCAAATTCAAATAGCAAAATACACAAACGGTCATGCAAAACCAAGCTTTGATATCTAGATTGAAAAATAAAAGTGATTTACATACTTGTTTCTGCAAATATGCCTTCACAGTGGCCCTGCGTTTATTTTCCTGTCATTAGTTACAAGCAACACCTGAGATGTACCTCCTAGATGCTTCTGGTACGAATAGATGAATTCCAAATAAATTCCAAAGTTGTAAAACATCTTCTATGAATTGAGACATCATCATTAGCAAACAATAAAGTGATTAAATAGTAAATAAAGACCTCTATCGTTATGGGCATTGGCACTCTCTTTCTCCATTGCTGCACAAGTATTTGTGTGGAGAGTTTAGTAAAGGTGAGCAAACAACATTAAGAACACAGATAGAAAAAAGTGTTTACATCTTAGTAAGTTCCAGTGGTCATATGAGAGTATCTAATCAATATAACAAACAACATTTCCCATGCTGGATTGCTGCAGAGAGCTCTGATTCTGTTGTAAACAGATCTATTCATGTTCTTAACCTCGTCCAGCACCACAGACAGAACAACAACATTGTCTATAGTCGGATTCTCCAACAAATCAATCTACCAAAACAAAACAGTACATTAATAAACTAATACTATCCACAATATAATACCAAAAATATGAAAGCTCCGAGATAATAAAAAAAAAGCCAAAAAAATACTTGATGAAGAACGACGTTGGTATCAACAACGAGTAACTTAAGGGAAGACAAACGAGCAGCTGAAGTATCATAAGACTTGCAAGAGAATGCTCCAAAGATGTCATCTCGTTGATAAATCTCTCTCGCTTGTTGTCGGAGAGACACCATAGAAGAGGAAAAAAAAACTTTAAATAACCAAACAAAAAAACTAAAAAATCGGAAGGAAGAAGAAGAAGCCTCCTCCATCGTTGCCTAGAATCATATGTTTTACTACAACTAAGCCATCTTAAAACATAGAAACAGAGAAAAAAATCAAATCTGCTAACATCATAGAACCTAGAGATCAAATCACTTCCTAAAAGAGCTTGATTAATAGTAGAGCTTGACGGAATTGAGCAACCGACGAATTTAATCAACCGATGATGCCGGTGGAGTGAACATAATTGTTCCGATTTAATCAACCGATGGTTCCTTCGCCAAGTAGAGAGAGAGAGAGGAAGAATGAACGTCGTGAAAGAGACTTGGGCTGAAAAAAAAATCCCTCATCCAATCAGAAGGTGACATGCACATGGTTCTAGACGGTTTTAAAAACCCTTATGTAAACATCGATCATTAATTTTGCATATAATTATTTCCTTTTATTGTTAAGCAACTTTGTCATCTCCATCTAAATACCACCGACAGAGATGGTAGTATGATCTGTAAACACTTGTACCTACACACCATAAAGATAAGACCTTCAAATCTTTAGGGCGCAAACCACAACAACCATCTGTAAGTCATGAGTAGGATAATTGTCCTCATGCTTCCGCAACTGCCGCAAAACATAGGTAATAACCTTCCCATGCTACATCAACACACACGCCAATCCAACACGTCATCGGGCATGCCTTACTCATGAACCCCCTCATAAACCTCCTATAGTAACCTGACAAACCAAGGAAACTCCTGATCTCTGAGGCATTCTGTGGTCTAGGTCAATCCCTAATAGCCTGAATTTTCTCTAGATCCATAGAGACTCCTTCCGCCGAGACAATGTGACCCAAAAATCCCATCTCCCTCTGCCAGAAACTGCACTTGCAAAGCTTAGCATACAACTTCTCCTCCCGCAACTTCTCCAAAACTGCTCTCAGATGCATTGCAAGCTCCTCAGGACTCTTAGAGTATATCATGATATCATCGATGAAAATGATGACAAACACATCCAGAAACTCTTGAAACATGTTATTCATGAATCTCATAAATGTTGGTGGCACGTTTGATGCCCATACCTCATTATGAAAGTCGTATTCCTCACATCTGCCTCTCTGTCGGGATCTAATGGTAACCTGACTCCAGATCAATCTTAGAGAACCAAGTAACACCTCTCAACTTATCCAACAACTCATCAATCCTAGAAAGAGGGTTCTTGTTCTTCACAGTGACTCGGTTCAGATCTCGATAATCAATGCACAAGCGAACACTTTCGTCCTTCTTCTTAACGAACATCACCGACGCTCTGCATAGTGAGACGCTAGGACGAATGAATCCCTTGGCCAAAACATCCTCAAGCTGCTTCTTCAGCTCTGCCATCTCTGCTAGATCCATCATGTAAGGCACTTTGGATAACGACATAGTCCCCGGTTCTAGTTCAATTATAAAGGGATCAGACCGAGATGGTGGTAATTTCTACGACGACTGGAACACCTCCTCAAAATCCTCAATAACCCGGATACCGCCAACCGTAGATTGCCCACTGACTCTGACATTGATATTGTAACCAAATACGTCTCACCCTCCTTCTCGATCATCTTCCCTGCCTGTATAGTCGAGATCACGAGACTCCCCGAAATCGGTCGTACTCCCTCTAAAATGAACTTACCTTCTGGACGCTCAAACTCCACTCTACCGCGATGACCATCCAGATGTACCCTGTGATTGCAACCAATCCATCCCCAAGATAATATCATACAACTCCAAAAGGCTGATAATCAAATCCGCTGGTATAGACTCCCCCACGATCTGAATATTCACACCCCTCACACGTCCAAGGACTCTTAGAAATCGCCTCCTAATACTCTAACAACTCCCGCTCGCTCTCTGGGAACTCCTCTGATATTGGCGCTCTTAGCGCACTCCGGGGTAATGAAGAAATGAGTTGCTCAAGAATAAAATATGACGTGGGACCTAAACCCGCCCACCAATAATGTCCTTACACAAACCTCATTTACTAAGTACCCTAGCACTTTATAACAAGCAATTCATAAAATCTGAAACTACTGAAATTAACCAAGTCTGAGTCTCATAAAGTTATACTTGTGATCGCTCCGACACTGGTTTCACCGATCTCCACGGTCGAGAACACCTGTGGTGCATGCTCGATCTGGGCCACCTACTGCACTCTCGATTGCACTCCATGTTGTGCTATTGCAACTGACATCTGCTGCAACTTGGGACACTTGGGCTTGATGTGCCCAGGCTCCCTGCAATGATAGCACACACGAACTGCCGTCGAAGCAATCTTCTGGGGATAGCTACCACCTTGTCATCCATGCTACCACACCCTTAGCATCCCACACCACTAGGCCTCTGCGTAACCTCCCACTTTGTCTTGGTTCCCTGCATAGGCTTGCCGCTCTTACCATAACCTCCAGGATGCTGAGCCTTCCTCGGCTGGAACGCTGGACTAACCATCATGACCTGTGCTTGGATATCCTCCTCAATATCAATTGCATTCTCAACCAAGTCCGCCCTCGTAGCATAACTCCGCCCTTCGCAATGGACTCTCAAGTCATCACGAAGCGCCCTCAAGAACCTCTTGACCTAACCCTCCTCAGAGTCCATATATCAACAGTCGACTGAACTCTACGTCCAGCTCTCGTAAAGACCGAGTCTCCTAAGAAAACTGCAGGAATTGCACCTCCAAAAGGTTTAGCGTCTCTCGAGGGAAATACTTGCAGTTGAACTCCTCCACGAAATCAATCCAAGTTATCTCGCTTTGCGCCCTTCTGGCAGCCACCGACCTCCACCACAGGTGAGCATCATCTGTAAGGTGGTGAATCCCTTTGTCTACACAATACTCCTCAGGACATATGAGAGACTGGAAGTTGCATTCCAGCCTCGTCCTCTACGCATCAGCCACAATAGGGTTGGTATCACCCAAGAAATGCACCGTACCGATCTTAACCATCTCTCTTAGCATGCTGACATACTGAGATTGAGTTCTCGCACCTGCAGCCACTGTCTGCTGTACTTCTACCGCCACAGGAGGTACCTTTGCAGCCTCTGCTGGTACAACTCCCGACAACCATTCCAACAACTACGCCAACAAGCCTGCTAGGTAACATCTCAACCAGGGGCTCCACCTACTGTGACTCTCCATCCGGAATTCTAGCACCACCAGCCAACCCAGCACCGACACGCCCACACCGGCTCCACTGGTGCCTACGACGCCATCGACACCACCACCGGCCACACTCGCGGACCCCTCCTGGAATGTCTGCGACTCGTCGACGCTCTTTGCCATCACACTCTGGTCCATGGGGTCACTAACAGTTGGGTCTCTACCCCTACCACGACCATGTCCGCGTCCACGACCAGCAACAACTCCACCTCTAAGCATCTGCACTACCATGAACAGAAGGCTAAACAAGCAATCTTAAACCATACACAAAAACAAAACTTACCGTGGAATCTCATTAAAGGCTCGAAGAGGATGTACTAGGAATCCATGTCACACACAATTGAATAACTTACATAATCAATCAAAGCATACAAATCTACAACATCAGCATCCCAAAGCCTAATGAACCTGTAACTAGAACCATAAGGGCTCTGATACGAAACTGAAACAGCCCGACCCTTTTTTCTTAATATTATAACTCTTAGGTATCCCATACTCACTAACACCCTAACCACATTCAAACCAACATCAGAAATAATCAAATAATAAACCAATGAATTAAATAACCAATAACGAATAAATCAAATAACATGTATCCAACAATACCCATAACATAAACCAAGTCATAGAACAATGAACCTGCAACCTAAACAACCGTTCTAGACCACCACATTCTATTCTAGCAACTTATCAGCGGCATAGAACAAAATATTCGAGCCTCTAGAACATCCTCTTCTTAAAATCGCTGACGATAGATCAACAAAGACGTGTTCGTGGTTAGGTGTTGACCGACACCAGGAGGATGTCAATGTAGATCGACACCATGCATGATGGGTTGCGAGTTATGCGGCGAGTGTAATATATTGGTGTTGGTTTGATATGTCTTCTTTTGTGTATGATGGGTAATTGCTGGTTGTTGGTTGGTCATATTTAAATATTATTGAGTATTTAATTATATCATATTATATTTAAAGATAAAAAATGGATCTGGTTGTTTCAAGATCTCATCCTCATATTTGTCGATCATAATATTAGTGGACCAACCACTTGATTTTTAACTTTTATCTCACCACTATCATCAAGCCACTGAAGATCATACGTATTCAGCTGCTTATTGACTTTCAAACCAAGTTTCTTGACCAAAGTGTGACTTGTCACATTGGTAAAGCTTCCTCTATTAGTGATAAGGCTGCAAACTTTTCCTTGTACATGACATTTTGTGCGAACCAGGTTTTTTCTTTGATCTTGCTCCTCGGTCTTTAATTTTGGTGCGCTTGGTGCACGATGAGGACGATCAGAACTGTTAGTGGGGTGAATTGTAACACTTTGATTTTAGAGATTTATACAGAGGTTTAAAAGAATTTATTTGGTCACATACATCACCAAAGTGCACTTATCTTTTCGGTCAAAGGACCTGAGAGAATTCCAAAGTAAAGCGTGCTTATGCTGAAGTAGTTTCAGGATAGATGACATTTCTAGAAGTGATTGTCGGAACTGTGTAAGTGTGACTCCCCAGTTTCAGGGATTTACGGAGAGGTTTAAAAGAAATGATTTGGCCACCTATGTCACCAAAGTGGACTTATCTTTTAGGTCAAATGTCCTGAGATAACTCCACAGTTAAACGTGCTTATGCTGGAGTAGTCTTAGGATGGGTGGTCTTCTGGGAAGTGACTGTCGAAACTGTGCGAGTGAGGACAAAACACTGGAAAAGATCATGTGGTGATTTGTAGGGACGGTAACAAGTCTTTACAGTCTTCCGGATGTAGCAAACCGATCGTCGGATATGGATGGGCGAGTGGGCTCACACCATCGGGGGTGATGGTCTTGGTGTGCAACGAGGACGTTGCGATCTGTTAGTGGAGGTGAATTAGGACATCCGAGTTTCAGGGATTTGCGGAGAGGTTTAAAATAATTGATTTGGCCATCCATGTCACCAAAGTGCATTTATCTTTTTGGTCAAAGGTCCTGAGAGAACTCCACAATTAAGCGTATTTATGCTGGAGTAGTCTCAGGATAGGTGACCTTCCGGGAAATGACTGTAGGAACTGTGCGAGTGAGGACAAAACAGAGGAAAAGATCATGTGGTGATTTGTAGGGACAATAACAAGTCTTTAAAACTTCCCGGATGTAGCAAAACAACCGTCAAATATGGATGGGCTCACGGGCCTAGTATGAGTACGTGAGGCCCATTAAAAGAAGTGGGTCAATGAATTGGAATTGGACATGGGGTTCACTGAGAGGTTGGCAGTAAAAGCGTTACAGTAAATGAAGAAAAACACAGAAAAAATCATGTTGTGATTTATAAGGTCAGTAAACAAGTCTTTAATATCTTTCGAACATAATAAACTAGCCGTCGTATATAGGTAAATTCATATCAGAAGGGACATTGAACCCACTAAAACAATGATAGTCAGATGGTTACACTCAGTCTAACCTTTTGTAGTATCAAATAGTCCAAACCTCTTTTATTTTCCAATGGTTTACCTTAAGTAAAGACAAAGACAGACACAGGAAAGAAAACCAGTGGTTCATTTACGAGCGAATTATTATTTTCCAATACTCGTTGAAAATATTGTTGTCTATATGTGTAGACTGTGGAGTCCTTGTCAGAGTATCTTTATATATTTTTTTTTAATAGAAAAATGATCCTAGTTGCTTATGTCATTTAAGATTTTTTCTTTAATTAACGCTTATCTATAATAGCATCTACTAAAAATTTAACTTTCAAATTAAATTTAACATGAAAGCTGCATGATATGCTTATGTTTATAAATACTTGAAAAGGAGTATCCAATAGAGAATTTTTGAAACTATACTTTTTTTAATGCATTTTTTAAAAAAACTGTTTTTTTAGTGTTCATTTTCAAAAATAGCTTTCATTTTAATATGAAAAATTTCTAAATATATATAAAAGTTTAGAATTACTCGATCCAACTATATTTAAAAGTTTACAAAGTATTTATAATTAAGGTTTTAATTTACAATATATTTTTAGGGTTTTACAAGGTATTTATAAGGTATTGTAAAGTATTATAAGGCATTTTATACATATTTGGATGAATCTCAAATTTTCAAATGTTTTTGATAATTTTTAGGAAATAGTTATTTTTGAAATTACTCAGTATAGATAAAGAGCATCTTTAAAATTCCCGGTATTTCAAACCAGAATTTTTTTTTAACAATATATTAACTTGGTAACTATACAATATATATCTTTAAATTCCATGAACTAAGGAAGTTGCATCTACGACTACGAAGGTAAGGTATTTTTTTTATAGATTATTTTAGTACAGTTTTCAAGTTTTATCTTGAAAATAATAGTTAACTGGTTAAAAGTTAAAACTAAAAAAAGAAGTAGATCGTTTTATCTTGGTTGAATCGGTTTAACCAATTCAAGAAAACCCTAACATTGCCATAAATGCTGGTACGTATAACCGAAAGGCCACATGCACACAAGGTGAGTCATCGATACTTTTATTGAATGGAAGGCGTTTTCTATTGCCCGATTTAGAATACACTTCATTAGGCCCATTATTTCGAGCATAAATATATTTTTATATGTATAAACTAATCACGAATTACTCTCAAAGCATGCCTCTTTCTCATTATTTTATTACACAGATGTTGATATTCTACTGGCTCATAAGTTCTTTTCAATAAAATAAAGACAACCCACTAGTAAATTAAAACTATATATTTTTTTAATTTTTTCTCCCAAGAACTGAATCCAGAACAAAGTTATGCCTCTGATGATGTCTATAAGAAACTTTTGAAGTGTCCAAAGACAAAACATTGTTGTTCAAGAATATATGTTTAGTGATGACGAATATATTTATTGTACGGATCTATGTATGGATTTAGTAATGGGGTACTTGTAAATTCTTAATTGGGTAAGAAAATAATGAGCTGGTTCTCATTATGGCGTCGACACTTGTTCGAAGAATAGTGGCTTCTCAAGATTGTTTCCGTGATTGAGGAACTTAAGTAAAACTTTTATAATTCGTGAGGCTAATGATAATGCATATGCTACATGGTTAATCTAGAGTCTTTAGCTAAAGTAAATTAAATAAAATATATAGAATCAAACACCTTCAAAAAGTAAGAAGTGACTGTTGTCAAGCATATATAGATTAATAGACACACATACTATATATACACACACACATGTTCAAATATAGAAACATAGAAGAGCAGATTAATCACAGTCTCTCACACAGACAAAACTTGTAGTATTGGTTTGTGTGTGATAAGAGTTTGTGAGAATTGAACAGGTATGCTTGATTGGGGAGTTCAAGGCCATCATCAAAAGCATGATCATGATCCTTATCAACAACAACAACAACAACAAGGATGTAGAAAGGGACCATGGACACTTGAAGAAGACAAGCTTCTCGCAGAGTATGTTACTACGCATGGTGAAGGAAGATGGAGCACTGTTGCTAAGTGTGCAGGTAACTATTTTGATTCAATCATCGCTTTTATATGTACGTATCTGTTACGTATCGAATCTTCATCGTTAATATCGTACATATTACTAAGGCAATCTATACTGAATGTCTGAATCATCAACAGATAGCCATCCCTCTTCCTATTTGTAACTCTTCCTAATTGAGTTTTTCTATTTCTTTTCTTATTTAATATATCAATATTGTAAGTTAGATTCAATTTATAATCATCATATAATATTAATTAAAACATGCTTTTATGACGATTAATAAAGATAAGTATGAGATCATATACTGTATAAGGGGTAGTTGACCCGATTAAGCTCTTGATTATATATTTTACTCTTGATTCTTTCATATTTTTTTTAAAAAGAAATCTATAAGACACTTTAATTTTCACAAAAAGAAAGAGGAAAATGTCATGGTGGAGAGCTTTTTAGGGTTATTTTTTTCGAAAATGAAAAGATAATCTTATGATTCCCTGTGTTAACGTTTCTGGAGTTGACTTTGATCAGTTTGGGAACATTTTACATAGATTAGACCTTTTTCTTTATTCCAGCATTTTGGTCGAGAAAATATTAAATAGGAAAGATTCACACCATATTATATAGATAAAGATCATCAAGTTCCATTAATTTTTACATATCATGTCATACGTCAAACCCATTTATATTGCCCATTTTTTTCATGGAACTGAAAAATAGGGTTGAATAGAAGTGGTAAGAGCTGTAGACTAAGGTGGGTGAACTACTTGAGGCCAGGACTTAAGAGAGGACAAATCACTCCTCAAGAAGAAGGAATCATCCTTGAACTTCATTCCCTTTGGGGTAACAAGTAAGCTCCTCTTATTTATTTATTTGTTTCTTAACAACATGCAAGTCTACATACTAGATTGATATTTTATAATAAAAACGCTGTTCTATAATCATAAAGAATCACAATTACCCCAAAGTTTTTACTAAAATATGATAGTCCCTACTCCCTACTATTGCTCATGAGTTCATGGTTTCTTTTAAGGTTTATCATCATACGTTTGCATTAGTACACGTATGTTTAGTTTTTTTGTACGTATTCAATATACTTCATGGGAATTTACATATCGCTTTCACAACATATATATAGGTGGTCTACAATCGCAAGATATTTACCAGGACGAACAGATAATGAGATTAAAAACTATTGGAGAACACATTACAAGAAAAAGGAAAAATCATCTTCGAAGCAAGAAAAAGTTAAAAGATCTCGATCCCGGAAAAAAGAAGTAGAACTGAAACCACAACCACAACCACAACCTCAAAGTCACCCCTTTCAGCCAGTGTCCCGAGACCACATGAATCTCGGCAACGAGCAAAACATAGCTTCCTCTTTGTATTACCCGACTAGTGTCTTCAATGACCAATTCTCTATGCCACAAAGTGTTGCAGCAACCTCATCCGACCACTCTATGATCGATGAAAGTCACCTGTGGGGCAACTTGTGGAATCTAAACGACGATGATCTGCATGGTTTTGGTGATGGCTCAGGACAGAGGATACCTGCAGATTTATCTGAGAAGTTTCCCGATGGTGGAATCGAGGCCCCGTCGTGTGGATCAGGGGATTATAGTTATACTGGCTTTTACATGGGTGGTTATATTTTTTAATTAGTATGATCGAAGATACCAAGAAATTGTGTCTTCGTATGGTTAATAGAAATATTAAAAGACCTCATTGTGTATTTTCTAACTTTAGTAGTGATATCTCTTACTAAATAGATCAGAGTGAGGCTAATAAAATGGTTTGGAATGTGTATGTCTCGAAAAATATACCATTGTTTGTATAAGTTTATGGAATGAATAGTCTTAACAATTTCTTTCCATTTATTGATTCCATAAACCGTAAAAGTTTGTAGTCATCATGCATTTGAGTATTTCAGTAAAACCTTGACTCCATCACACATCTTATTCTGATAAAAACATATTTGGGTTATATTTCTCAATAGTCATATTGGTTAATTTTGAGGGGAAGATAAAAGTAATAGATATTCCTTTATATATATATATATATATATATATATTTCTTTTGCTGTGAAACCAATGATTGTTTTCGGCGTATTGAAGTTAAAGATTTTACTTGAAGTAAAACAACGTAAATTCATATCAAAATTTTACAACACTTTTTTTTAAAAAGTTAAAATAATTATAATTCAATAATTCACATTTTATGGAAAATTTGTAGCTTATTCATGATAATTTTTCAGTAGCTTTACAATATTTATTTCAGATTAATATCGGAAGGTTATGATGCAGTCAGTCTCTCCTCACCTCTTTTACGTTGGCCTAAGTGATTCCACCTTTTTCTCGTTCGTTTCCAAGTGTTGTGGATCGAGTGGTTGGACGCAGGCCGGTTTAGAAATGTGACAATGAGCAAGACACGGGTAGCTGAACACACAAGTTTTGTGTTAGAGTTTCCTTTAGTGAAAATTCGAGTTTTTATCTGGTAAAGTTGTTTAAACTATATTACTTACGCATGTGGTAGGTAAAAAAATTAATCTTTGCTCCACAAAATGATCGAGAGAGACCAATAATTGTTTCATAGAGCCTCCTATCTTGTGATATGCTAAATCTCACACTCTAATCGGTGTGGTCCTTACGTCATATCAAATCTTGAGATTAATTTATCGGCTCGCAGAGGAATAAGAAACGGTAATAGATGAAAAACACTTGAGCACCTAGTACATGTATAGGCCTAGAGCAGGTCATGGGTACAAGCCAGCCAAGCTAATGCTTGCAGCCAGATAATCTATATAAATTAATTTTTCGATCTAGTGGTAGTATTTTTGATGGGCAGATCCTGGGTTCGAGTCCCCAACTATCACTCTCTAGTCTCTACATTATTTTCTCCCCCGTTTTTTACTTACAATATTTTTTTATATTTAAAATTGCCTTTTTCTATGAGAAGCCTCATAAAAAAAATGTAGGGCTGGCTCTATTAATATGCTGATGGACCTGAATCTTACCTGAACCCAAACGCATAGCCTGATACATATGTGTTAGTTCGGAAGATAAACGTCTATATACAATCCTCTTCTTAACGAGAGGAGGATCCGATTATAAAAAAGAAATATTTAACTTGAGACAGGATAATAGCAATTTTTCTTTTGTTATTCCCATACTCAGACCATATTTTCTGACCATTCTCTGGGCATATTCTTTGACCAATTTTGGTTCTTTTTCTACTACTTCTAGAATCTAGTCTTCTCTTAACATGAACACATTATGGATCAGTTCTTTTCGACCATATTGCAAACAAATCTTTATTTTCACATGTTTTCCGGTCTTTCCTTATCCTAACCATGACAGTTAAATGATCTGTCTCCCTTTTTTACTCTCTTTTTTGACTAAACGTGTTTTTTGTATATCGTCGGTAGACAACCCGTCCTATTTTCGGACTAGATGACTTTTTTTTGCTTTCACAAAACAATTTTACCCGTTATATTTTGAACTCACGTACAAAAAACCTCATAAACATGTACATCAGCCTCTCTATTTTAGTGGAGGCCCAACAAGTTTGTGTTAGGGCAGTAGAATATATTATAATTTTTAAGAATGTGATATTGTGTTGCGGAAGTAAAGGGTTCGAATCTTTTATGTTTGCTTTTATCTGTTTATAAGTGGGCCTCAAAAGAAATTCAGGTTTAGGCAGAGATCAGCTTTAGGCAATTGCACATTGTAATCTGTCAATAACAATCACCAATAATATTACAATGCCTTTTCTTCTAACTTGTGGCACAAACGCTATTACAACCATTGTGGAGTACTTGTAGTGAGGGGAAAATCAGAATTTGGCAGCGCATAAAGGATCCATGTGCATGCACGAGAGAGTATTGGCTGTTGAAAGCTTATCTTGGTTGATGTTTTCTTAGGAAGTATCGTTAAGTTCCAAGATGTGATAACAAGACCAAAAAGTAAGCCAAAAGACAAAAGAATTATGATAAAGTTGCTCACTAGCTTTAATGACTCCATAACAGCGACTCCACCAACTGATGTGATCTTGGCTATATTTCATTCGCGTCTCCGTTCATGATTATGACACCTTTAAAAGTATATGTTCTAGAATATCCGTTAACTAATTGAGACTCAAACTCTCCAATGTTGTTACTTATTTTGTCGCTTTGAACCATGCTACTACTCTTACGTCTTAACCCTTTCATCTTTGCATCTCCGTTAACCTTCACAACACGCTTCTCTTCTGATTTTCTGGTTCCAACATCATCGTTGGTTGAAATCACCTCATCTTTTGCTTGCGACAGCTACGTCCATGAGTAAAAGATTACTCTTTGCTTATTTATCCTCTAATAAGAAATATAAAATTAATAATGTAATAATCGATCTGATGAATATCCTTCTTATCTCGAGGACTTCAAAGCAGATTCTTTAGATTGGCATTTTACTAATACCTAAGCATGCTAGTGGGAGAGACGAGGAGCAATGAGTCACCATATGGAATTCCATTGCAAGTATATGAACCATATCCCAATGGGACTCCGTGCAGTGCATAACACCTTCCTACTACACATGTATGTACACCCCTCTCAAACAGTGGCCAACCAGCTCGATTAGGTTTTAGGCTTTGGGAAAAATTTAACACATGGGCTTAGGCCTAATGGCATAATAGGGTTTGCATTAAGTTATTCGTTTTCAGTTTGATGATTACTTTACACTTTGACGATTTCTTAATATTTTTAAAGAAGCGATGGTTGTTTTCCTATACTTTTTAATTTACTATTGAGGCCATTATTTAGATCTTAAACTCCATGATCTCTAGAAGTCTAGAACAGCGATATGTACGTTGCCAAATATGATAATTTTTTAGTCAGTTTTTATAAGCACCACAAAATTCATGTTCTCCTGGAAGTATAATGATTCTTCTATTATTTTTATTCGTGAAAAGACTAAGCCTTTATAGATTTTATAATGATTCTTCTATTATTTATAGATTTTTGTTCGTGAAGGTAATGAAAACTTTTATAGATTTTTTAACAGTAGATGCAAACAAAACAATTTTGTCGAAGTTTTCTTCTGCCTTTATTTTGTCGCAATAGGAACTTTCACAGACATGAATGATACATAATGCATCTCATTTATTATTAGCGAATATAAGAAACTACTTTCTAAGCGAGATCAACACATTTTCTCTTGATAGATTTTTCCAAAACTTCCCAACTAGATTTTACATTTTACTAGATGTGCCAACACTATAAAATATTAACATTTGGCAATTGATAAGTACACTTATGTACTCATTACAAAAAGTAACATAAGAAAACATGTTCGTTAAAAGCAAAATTAAAACATAAGTGAGTGTACCGCTGAATGCATGGACTGGGAAAAATCATGGGTTTCAAAACTGTAATTTTGATTAAAATATTATTGAAAACAATCATATTATATTAATAAGAAGAATATTTAAGATTATTTTGAACTCTTTCATACCCAAAGTTCTTATTTGATATCTAGAGAGGTTGGTGCATATATTGTAAATTTGCCAATGGTTTCAATAATATATTATTGGTATCGTTCAGTACCCCACTGATATATAATAACCAAAAGAAGGTTGAATTCAAAATTATTGTGATGGATGCACAAAAGGAAAAAAAGTTGAAAAAGGTTGATGGTGCAAATTGGAGCATGCAAGAATGGTGTCCAACTATCTATTTTCAATTTGATATAAGAATCTTTCATCTTTTAATTATTTAGTAATATTATACTGTTTTCTATAATAAGGTATGTTCATATTTTAAAGAGGTTTTGCTTCTTTTAACCTTTTTATTATCCAATAATATGATAGTTTAACCTCCCGTTTTAGAATCGCTAGGCACTAGTCGGACGGTCGGGATCAGCCTAGCGCTTATCGAGAAAATCGAAAATTAAACAGAAATTAATCGGGGATTAGTTTTAGGGTTATTTTATTAAATTAATAATAAAATAAAATATGTAGTATTAAATATATGTATAATTATGTTTATGTTAAAATAAAAATATCAAATAAAATATAACACTATAGTACTGTCTTTAAAATTATGGTAAATACATAAAGCGTAATTTTAAAAGAAATTTTTTGATTTTCATTAAAAGTTTGTACATTAGTTATTGTAAAACATCATAAACTCTTAATTTAAATGTCTAAATAACAAAAAAAAAAAAAATACATATTTGCTTTATATTTGGCTCTAAAAATAATCATTATATATAAAATTAAGCGGGAAGTAATCGGATTAGACGGGTTATAATCAAATTAGACAAGTATAATTGGATAATTGGTGCTAGGCGGGTATTAGTCATTAATCGAGGCGGAGAGGGTGGGCATAGCAATTTTGCGAGGCGTAATCGATGCTATGCGGAGATTTTTAAAACAGAGGTTTAACCTAATGAGTTTTCAATACATAGTTTAAGGGTAAATTAATTCATCTAACTGTTGTCTATGGGGATCCTCTTCGGAAAAATCGGAAAGATGTTTGTCAACGGTTAAGTCGTATTAGTTACTTCGATCCACTCTGTGGTTTTTAATAGGGGATTTTAACGAGCTCACCAGGAACCATAAGAAAAGAGATGGAGTTTTACGGCATACCAGAACCTTTATCCCTTTCAATTAAATGATTAAGTATTGTGGATGACATGCTCAAATTTACCCTAGAGCTACTCTCTCAAATTAAGAGATCATTGTAGTATTTAGGGATTGAATCCACAAAGACTCTAGATACACACAATAGACTTAATAATCTTTCAATTATGCTAAACATAATATGTTGTATTTAAATTACAATGCAAAAAGAAAATAAAAGTTGTGTAAATTCAGATGGAAGAAAAGCTAGGTCTAGGGAATAATCTCAGGAAAATATGGAATATCAAATCAATCAATAAATCAGGATTCAATCAATTAAATTCAGATCATGAACTCTAAACTCTGTTGTAAAATAAATCTGTTCTCACTACAAATACAATCTAAGTTTAAAACTAGAAAAACTAAATCTCTTTATAAAATTCAAGTTAAAAACCAGCTTTAAAAACAAGTTTAGTTTGTTTAAAAATTTGCAAAATCAGACTCTTTGTAAAAAGCATTTTTGTTCATCAAAGATTTTTGTCAGGAAAATCAATTATATCCTCATATCAATTTATTTTCTAAGTTATTAATTCTAGGTGATCCATCAAGAATTAATATGAAGAACAACAAAAGATGAAGAATAACCAAAGATGAAGAACACAGAAGAATATGAATCCCACGAAATCAACAAATCTAATAAACCATAAAAATCCTAATGAGAATCCCTAAACCTAACAAGAGAGTTCCTCAGACATTATTACAAAGACACAAATCAAAATTTGAATAAATTGCATTAAGAAAATAGTATAGAGAAGTAAGGGAGTTCGAAATCTCTCTCAACAGGGTTGAGTTCTGACTTGTCTCCAAAAGCTCTCTGGATCTCTCTCTCTCAAAAGTTTGCAGAAAATAAAGCTTAAGGGTTTCTAAAACCTTAAAATCCTATTTATTTATCTCTAAACACGCCAGAGACTTAATATTGCAATTAGAGAAAATTTTGGGCTAGCTTTGCAAAACTTCAGAACTTGAGAAACTCGGACTTGTCTTGATGTGAATACTGCATCGAACAACGCAAACACCTGCATCAGTCGATGCATCTCTGTGAACTCTTATTCGAACTTCACAGCTTAGCCTCAATGCTCAAATGTGATCCAAATCCTCCTATCTTGCTCCATTATGATCCATCCTAGCCAATAAGTACATAATCCTATAAATACTCAAAACAACCTAAAAAGTAAATCAAAAGTCTAAAAAACACTTATATCATGGTTAAAAACCGTAAACACCGTGATTTATCAACTCCCCAAGACTTAGCCTTTGCTTGCCCTCAAGCAAAACATCAGCTTCACCTGTGAAAGAGGATTGAAAACGTGGAACTTGATATATCATGGTTTTTGTGGTTTTTAACCATGGTATAAGTACGTTTTTTGAGTCTTTTGATTTGTTTTCTAGGTTGTTTTTGAGTCTTTATAGGTTTAGGTACTCATTGGCACGGATGGAACACAAAAGAGCTAAAAAGGATGATTTGGAGCATAATCAAAGCATTAAGGCTGATCAACGAAGGTCGGAGACGAGTTCAAGAGTATGCATCGGTCGATGTATCATTAAGCATCGATCGATGCAGTCCCCAAAAGCCGAATCGGAAGTTTTTTCCACAAGCTTTAGAAGATTTACAAAATTTGTCCAAGTTTCCCTTATTTGCAATTAAGGCCCAAGACGTGTTTTAGAGTATATTTAGGATTTTTATGGTCATTGTGAAGACCTAAGTTATTTTCTAGCAAGTATTATTTTTCTGCAACCTTGAGAGATTTTTGAGAGCGGTTGGAGAGACGGATCTGATTTCATCTGTAGAGAGAAGATTCCTAAACTCCTTATTTACTCCTTTAATATATATTGCATATTATTCAGAATATGTCTGAGTAGTTTGCTTGTTAGGTTTTGGGTTTTTCTTAGAGTTTTTATGGTGTATTAGATCTGTTATTTTTAGGATTCATTATCTTCTGTGATCTTCATCTTAGGTTGTTCTTCATATTAATTCTTGATTGATCACCTAGAGTTAATAACCTAGGAAAATAAATTGATATGAGAATATAATTGATTTTCCTGATAAAACCTTTTGATGAGCAAAATTATTTCCTGCAAACAGATTTGATTTAATAATTTTGTGAACAATCTAAACTAGTTTTAAAGCTGATTTTTAACCTTGCTACAAAGAGATTTAGATTTTCTGGTTTTAAATTTAGATAATATTTGCAGTGAGAACTGACTTATTTTACAAAAGAGTTTAGAGTTCTAAATCTGATTTAAATTGCTTGAATCCTATTAATTTATTGATTTAATAATATATAATTTCCTGAGAAATTCTCTATGCCTAGCTCTTTGATCCTTTGAATTTACAACACTTTTTAATTCTATTTTCTGAATTGTTTTTAAATTAATATTTTGATTGAGCATAATTAAAATACTGATGGGTAGGTAAATTACTGATGATCCCATTATTCTACTCTTGAGTCAAATGATCACACAAAGCTTGGAAGCGAGGGGTAGGTAAATTACTGATGATCCCGGTATTCGGTTACACTTTTGATTAAAAGAAAAAAAAAATCAATCCCTTGGAAGTGAGAAAAGGGAGAGGAAAGGAGATGTATGAAGAATGTCTTGGCTTGAAGAGAGTCCATATGCCACTGATCGATACACCAAGGTAAGAACTCACTTGTATTTGCTTTAATTTATGTAATGAGATGACAATGGTGAGACTGGAGATTCCTAAGGATTGTGAGATTTGAGTAAGGAATGTTGATGCTTCTCAATTGACAAAGTATATGAAGTAAGTTCTGAAGATCAAGGCGATGAAGAGTGCGAAAAACAGTTACCTGCAGTTGAGAGAATTCCATGTTTTCAAACCTCTTTCACAGGTCTAAGTTTCTGTTTTGGTTGAGGGCAAGCAAAGGCTAAGTCTGGGGAGTTGATATATCATGGTTTTTGTGGTTTTTAACCATGGTATAAGTACGCTTTTTGAGTCTTTTGATTTGTTTTCTAGGTTTTTTTTTTTGAGTCTTTATAGGTTTAGGTACTCATTGGCACAGATAGAATACAAAGAAGCTAAAAAGGGTGATTTGGACCATAATCAAAGCATTAAGGCTGATCAACGAAGGTCGGAGACGAGTTCAAGAGTATGCATTTGTCGATGCATCATTAAGCATCGATCGATGCAGTCCCCAAAAGCCGAACCAGAAGTTTTCTCCACAAGCTTTAGAAGATTTACAAAATTTGCCAAAGTTTCCCTTATTACAATTAAGGCCCAAAACGTGTTTTAGAGTATATTTAGTATTTTTATGGTCATTGTTAAGACCTAAGTTATTTTCTAGCAAGTATTATTTTTCTGCAATCTTGAGAGATTTTTGAGAGCGGTTGGAGAGACGGATCTGATTTCATCTGTAGAGAGAAGATTCCTAAACTCCTTATTTACTCTTTTAATATCTATTGCATATTATTCAGAATCATGATTTGTTCTTTATTGAATATGTCTGAGTAGTTTGCTTGTTCGGTTTAGGGTTTTTCTTAGGGTTTTGATGGTTTATTAGATCTGTTATTTTTAGGATTCATTATCTTTTGTGATCTTCATCTTAGGTTGTTCTTCATATTAATTCTTGATTGATCACCTAGAATTAATAACCTAGGAAAATAAATTGATATGAGAGTATAATTGATTTTCCTGATAAAACCTTTTGATGAGCAAAATTATTTCCTGCAAACAGATTTGATTTAATAATTTTGTGAACAATCTAAACTTGTTTTTAAAGCTGATTTTTAACCTTGAATTTTACAAAGAGATTTGGATTTTCTGGTTTTAAATTTAGATAATATTTGCAGTGAGAACTGACTTATTTTACAAAAGAGTTTAGAGTTCTAGATCTCATTTAAATTGCTTGAATCCTATTAATTTATTGATTTAATAATCTGTAATTTTCTGAGAAATTCCCTATGCCTAGCTCTTTGATCTTTTGAATTTACAACACTTTTTAATTCTGTTTTCTGCATTGTTTTTAAATTAATATTTTGATTTTGCATAATTAAAAAATTAATAAGTCTATTGTGTGATATAGAGTCTCTGTGGATTCGACCCCTAGAGTATTACAACTGCAAGGCTGTTAGTACCATTAGGGTATTACAATTTGAGCATATCAAATTTTGGCGCCGTTGCCGGGGACTCTTTTGATTCACCATTAGATTAAAGTCTTTGATTTTGTCTAAATTTTTATTTTTCTATTTTACTCACACGCTTTTGTTTCTTTTCTCTTGTGTGTTTCAGGTACATGCCTAAGCCTAGCACCAGGAAAAATCCTACTGGTCCAGTTGTTAAGCTTACAAACCAAGAGTTAGGACAACTAAAGCGTGAAAACACAAAAGCGGCCAAGTTAGTGAAGATGGTCAAAACACTCATATTGAGACCTGATGATGGAGTTTTGAGGGATCAAGAGGGTCACGTGTACAACGATCAAGGCCAGAAACTCGATGCTGAAGGACGAGTTATTCAGGAAGAACTCGTAGTGGTCGATGAGAATGCACGTTGCATCGAGCGACGCAATGACAGCATCGATCGACGCAACCAAGACAGTATCGACCAACGCAACGTTGGCATCGATCGACGCAATGCCAGATCTGGTGCGAATGGTGCGGATTTGGATGGTAACGACCAGCAGAACCTTCAGGGCAGAAGTGATAACAATGGAGAGCTTGTCAAGACTCTTGCGGACTCCAACAGACCAGACTTGTTCTATGAGAACCGCTCCGCAATTGTCCCTCCTCCATTTCCCAGGAATGATTTTGAGTTGAAGCCTGCCTACTTCGCTCTTGTCGGCCAAAGACCATTCCAGAATTTGCCCCATGAGAAGCCTGTAGACCACATTGAGCATTTTGAGGATATAGTCACCAGCATTAAGGCTAATGGAGTCACATAGGATTATCTATATTGCAAGCTCTTCCCCTACTCTCTTGCTGGGGAAGCCTCTCATTGGCTAAGGCAACTCAAACCAGGATCTCTGAAGACCTGGAATGACATCAAGGTGGCATTTTTGAACTACTTCTATGATGATGCGATGTTTGATGAGCTGAGGATTAAGCTTTCCACCTTTAGACAAGGACCTGCTGAATCTTACAAAGCTGCTTGGGTGAGGTTCAAAGCACATCAGAGAGACTGTCTGCATCATGGGTTCTCAGAGGTGCAATTGATTAGTATCTTCTTCAGTGGTATTGATTGGAGGTATCAGATGGCTTTGGATGCTGCTAGTGATGGGAATTTCAAGACAAGGTATCCAGATGAAGCTGAACAGTTGATTGAAAGGCTAGCATCAAGCAACAGTACCAAGAATGCAGACTTAGAGCGGAAAAGAGCACATGAAGGGTATGATTCAAATCAGTTTGCTACAGTGAATGCCAAGTTGGATACAGTTCATAACCTTCTTGTTGGAAAGACGTCAGTCCATTTTGCTGAAGATGTTGAGATTTTTGAGCCAGAGCCACAAAATGTATAAGAAGATGTCAACGTTGTGTATGGAAATTAAGGCCAAAATTTTGGAAATCAGCAAGGCAACAAGTCTTTTAGTGGAAACAACCAGCGCAATAACTATCAGTCTAATTCTACATGCTACATTCCTAAGTAAGATTATCAGAAGCTGCAGCAGAGCAGTGGTTACACCAGGACCTATGGCAACTCTTCTTACCAATCTCCTCCTCCTAAGACAACTGAAAGTAGGATGGAGGCAATGCTTGAGCAGATCCTTCAGGGGCAAGAACAGTTAACGGTAACATTCAATGGGAAGATTGACCATGTCTATACTGAGCTTACTGGAAAATTTGATTCATTGAATATTCAAGTTAAGAAGCTGGAGAGCCAAGTTGCACAAACTGCTGGAGCTGTGGAGAGGCAAGAAGGATACTTACCAGCAAGAACTGAATCCAACCCTAAGCACTCCTGCAATGCTGTGACCTTAAGGAGTGGTAAGCAATTACAGTCTGAAGCTGAGAAGAAGCAGAGAGCCCAGGAATTGCAGGAACTGATCGATGAGGATGATGAGTTTGACGATCCGGAACCTGCGTCTACCGATGCAGCTGCAAAGCATCGAGCGACGCAACCCTCAGTGGTCGTAGAAGAATTGACTTTGCGAGACAACATCGACCGATGCAATGTCCAAACCGAGACTGAAGTTATGAAAGCTTCCATTCCATTTGCTGAGAGAGTGTACAAGCCTAAGGTTCCTTTTCCTAAGAACCCAAGAAAGTCTAAACAAGAGCTCGATGATGCTAAGTGTAAGGCTATGATGGATAAGCTTGTTATTGAGTTTCCATTGATTGATGCAGTTAAGACTTCCCCAATGCTTAGGAGATATGTCAAGAGGATGGTGACTAAGGATTTGAATGCTGAGCAGGGAGTATGATGATTTCAGCCCAAGTCAGTGCCATCATTCAGAACAAGATCCCAAAAAAGCTACCTGATCCATGTAGTTTTGTTCTTGATTGTACAATCTTCAGTGAAAGGTTTGATAGATCTTTGTGTGATCTTGGTTCCAGTATCAATTTAATGCCAAGATCAGTAGCACTCAGCCTTGGGATGACATATTTCCAACCTACCAAGATTACTCTTATCCTTGCTGACCGATCAGTTCGCATTCCTGAAGGTATTCTTGAAGATGTTCCAATTAAGATTGGTAATTGTTTGATACCTACTGATTTTGTGGGCTTGAAGTATGAAGAAGAGCCTAAGGATCCTTTAATCTTGGGAAGATCATTCTTAGCTACTGCTGGAGCTATTATTGATGTCAAGAAAGGACAGATTGGTCTTAATGTTGAAGATTTATAGATGCGTTTTGACATGGATAAGCTGGTTAAGAGGCTAACAATAGATGGTCAAACTTTTTATGTGGATACATTGTCTAATCTAGCTGAAGAGATTTTCTAGGAGTTGCATCCTGAAGATCCTCTTAAGAGAGCATTGGTTGCTTCTACTGAAGAAGCTGAGCATTTAGATGACATTGCTGCTGGGTATGTCAAGCTACTAGATGCTAATGAGCAAGTGAAGAAGTTGGTTGAACAAGAGGAATTGGTCGGTACTTCTTCACAAGCTGAGAAACTATCAGATTGGAGCCTTGAGAAAGCTCCAAAGCTAGATCTTAAGCCACTTCTTGCGGGGTTAAGGTATGCATTTCTAGGTGAAAATTCTTTTTATCCTGTTATTGTTAATGCTTCCTTAAACAATGCAGAGCTCACTTTATTGCTAAGCAAGCTGCGCAAGTTTCACAAAGCTCTTGGCTATTCTCTTGATGATATTGCAGAGATATCTCCGAAATTGTGCATGCATAGGATTCATCTTGAGGAAGGAGCTAAGACATCTATTGAGCATCAGAGGAGGCTAAATCCGAATTTGCAAGATGTTGTCAAAAAGGAGATCATGAAATTGCTGAAGAGAAGCACTTAGTTCTTAATTGGGAGAAGTGTCATTTTATGGTTAGAGATGGTATAGTGCTTGGTCACAGGGTTTTACAAGCTGGTATTGAAGTTGACCGAGCTAAGATAGAAGTGATGACAGATCTTCAACCACAAAGATAGTGTGGAGTTGGTCAGGAGTTTTCTTGGATATGCAGGGTTCTACAGACGCTTCATCAAGCATTTCAGTAAGATAGCTAGACCACTTTCAGCTCTATTATGGAAGGATGTCAAGTTTGAGTTTACTGATGAATCCCGTTTAGCTTTTGAACGGATTAAGCAAGAGCTTGTGAGTGCTCCAATTGTTCAACCACCAGATTAGGATTTGCCTTTTGAGGTAATGTGTGGTGCCAGCGATTTTGCAGTGGGAGCAGTGCTAGGACAGAGGAAGGATAAGAAACTTCATGTTATTTACTATGCTAGTAGAACACTTGATGATGCCCAAAGAAATTATGAAACAACAGAGAAGGAGCTGCTAGCAGTAGTGTTTGCTTTTGAGAAGTTTCGTTCTTACTTGGTTGGATCAAAGGTAATAGTTCATACAGATCATGCTGCACTCAAATACTTGATGCAGAAAAAGGATGCCAAGCCAAGGTTACTAAGATGGATTCTTCTTCTTCAAGAATTTGACATTGAGGTTAAGGACAAGAAAGGGATAGAGAATGGAGTAGCTGATCATTTATCAAGGATTAAGATAGAAGATGATGTTCCGATTCATGATTCACTGCTAGAGGAGAATGTCTACTTTGTTGATATTGGTTCTCAAGCAACATTGTCTCGGGAAGTTTTGCAGACTCGTGGCAATGCATCGATCGACACAGCTGGTGCATCGATCAATGCTGAATCTCGATACGAACAGGACTTGGCGATTGTGTCGACCTATGCATCATTAAGCATCGATCGAAGCTTGGTTCAAGAATTATCGGGTTATGCGTTTAACGACGATGTGACTGCTGTAACTACTTCTGATCAACCATGGTATGCTGATATCGCGAATTACCTTGCTGTTGAGGTGGAACCAGAAAAGTTTACAGGGTATGCTAAAAAGAAGTTCTTGAGAGATCTTAGGAGATACTATTGGGATGAATCTTACTTGTATAAGCATTGCAGTGATGGAGTTTACAGAAGATGTTTAGCAGAAATGGAGGTACTTTACGTTTTGTTTCATTGTCATGGATCCGACTATGCCGGACATTTTGCTACATTCAAGACGGTTTCCAAAGTTCTCCAAGCAGGCTTTTGGTGGCCAACGATGTTCAAAGACGCTCATGAGTTTGTTTCAAGATGCGATGTCTGTCAGCGGAAGGGTCAAATCAGTAAACGACATAAGATGCCACAAAACTTCATTCTTGAGGTTGAAGTGTTTGATTGTTGGGGCATTGATTTTATGGGACCATTCCCTTTTTCTTACAAGAACAAGTACATCCTTGTAGCTGTTGACTATGTCTCCAAATGGGTGGAAGCTATTGCAAGTCCCAAGAATGATTTTGATGTGGTTCTTAAGCTGTTTAAGACCATTATCTTCCTTAGGTTTGGAGTGCCTCAGATTGTTATCAGTGATGGAGGTAAACACTTTATTAATAAAGTGTTTGATAAGTTGTTGAAGAAGTATGGAGTTCAGCATAGAGTAGCCATCCAATATCATCCCCAGACTAGTGGTCAAGTTGAGGTTTCTAACCACCAAATCAAAGAAATCCTTGAGAAGACAGTGGGTGTTACAAGAAAGGATTGTGCAGCCAAGTTAAATGATGCACTTTGGGCATATCGGACTGCATATAAGACACCACTTGGCACTACACCTTTTCATCTGCTTTATGGGAAAGCATGTCATCTTCCAGTGGATCTAGAGTACAAAGCAGTCTGGGCTATTAAATTGCTGAATTTTAATGCCAAGACAGCTTCAGAGAGAAAGTTGGTTCAGCTGAATGAGTTAGATGAGTTTCGACATCATGCATTTGAGAACTCTAAGCTATACAAGGAGAGAACCAAGGCTTATCGTGATAAGAAGATCATTTCCAGAAATTTTGAGCCTAATGATCAGGTACTTCTGTACAACTCTCGCTTGAAGCTATTTCCAGGTAAACTTCGTTCTCGCTGGTCCTGGCCATTCACTATCCAAGACGTCCGCCCTTATGGAGCTATTGTGCTGCTGAACTCCAAGGGAGAGAAGTTTACTGTTAATGGACAGAGGGTGAAACATTATTGGGCTAATCCCGGGATACCAGACGGACACATTGTGCGTTTGGATGATGCACCTTCTGCCTAATCCGCTGCCAAGTCAAGCTAATGACTTAAAATAAGCGCTGAGTGGGAGGCAACCCACTGGTAGGATTTAATTATTTTTATTTTTATTTTTATTTTTAGGATTTACTAACATATTGATTTTTAGTTTTGAGTTTAAGTGATACAGCAATCGTAAAAAAAATACAGAAGTGATTTGCATCGACCGACACAGCTGGTGCATCGGTCGATGCATAGCTCAATGTTGTTGATGGATCCGAGATTAAACGGGCTGTTGGGTTTGAAAGAATCGAATTGATGGTGGGCCGAATTAAGCCCAGTTGCATCGACCCAACACTTGCATCGACCGATGCAACTCCAGCATCGATCGATGCAAGTTAACCTAGAGTCGCGATTAAAGTCCCCCCGACTTCGTCTTCTTCGCTTCTCTCCGTCAAAACCAGAACCGAAACAACACAATCTTCAATCGACCATATCTCCTTCGTTTCTTGCCCAAATCCATCAATTCAAAGGCCAAACTGCTCGGTTTTCTCTCCTCTACTTGATCCCATACTCAGTTTTCCGATTCAGAGCAATGGCGACCCACCAAAGATCGAAGAGACCTCGCCGCTCTACTTCCGCCGCCGCTCAGCCGCGCTTCCGCGACTCTCCACCACCGGCGATTCCTCCTCCAGCTCCACTGAGGCCAATCCAACCACTTCCAGCTCCTAATTCACCTCTTTAAGCCACATGTCAAGCTCCATGGCCAAGAAGAAAAGGACACCAGATTCCACCACAGCATGTTTGGGTTGGGAGTCCAACTGAAGAAGTTAAGAAGCTTGATTATATCAACCGACCGCTACTTGATACTTGGGGAGAGTATGAGACTCTGTTTTACAATGCTTGGCTTAAGGTTGAGATCAAGCCAACTCGGTTCGTTGACCCTGCTACTATGCAGAGGCTTGGGATTCATGATGAGGTACTGAGACTTCTGGAGAAGATTGGATTAGGGACCATGTGCACTCACTGCTATGACTATTTTCCGGAGCCGGTCCGACAATTCATGGCTTACGTCCGCCTTCTTTTCCAGAACGAGCAGGTCCCGAAAGCTAGTGAAGGAAGGTTGTCTTTCTTCATTAGAGGAGTTCGGTATGAGATTTCTTTACCTGATCTTTGTGACATTTACGGTTTTAGCAGAGAGCCAGAGGGAGTTTCACTTCCAGGAGAGTTTGTAGATGTCTCGCATCTCTGGTCCTACTTCGGTACTGGCGACTATGATTCCCGAAGTTCCACTATGACTGATGTGAGGCATCCAGTCATCAGGTACATTTTTAGGGCCATAGCCAACACTATTTTATGTAAGATGGAGCCTGGGAAGATGAGAGTGAGTGAGCTGGAAATAATGGCATATGGGATTTATGATTTGATTGTTGAGGATGATAGGTGGGGTCACCCTGAGAGGGTTAACTATGGTGCAGTGTTTGCTTCCCATTTGATCTCCCTGAAGGTCAAGAATTTTGGGCGTGGGAAGAAAGAGTATGTTGGGAGTCTGCTTACTCCTATTTTTCAGCGACTGCGTATTGCTACTGACTATGTCTCCATTTGTACGGAGAGGTGCGTTATTGATGAGGAGCATTTGAGGAACTCCACTTGGATGAAGAGGGAGATTCTATGGCGTTTTTGTGATTCTACTGGTACTCATCTGATCAGATTGCCACGACCAGACCTCACCACTATTGGAAAGGATGCAGAGCAGTTGCATTTTCTTCCTGGTCCCGCTGATTTTGTTATACCATCACCTTCCCATTGCCAGAGTGCTACCCCACCTGCTGAGCCACCTGCTGCCGGTTTTGCTGATGATCACCCTGCTGGGGGTTTTGAGTTCGGTTCTTCCTCTGGCACTACAGCGTTAGATTTCCCTGAGCCACCACAGCCTTCTGCTACTATGAGTCAGGGAGCCTACCGGGAGTACCAGACATCCACCATGCGTGCCATCTGGAACGCGATTTCTCGATTGTCTCGGTGTGGCTGTGTCCGTCCCACTAGGCGAAAATCACGTTCTCCTCCCCTTGGTGGAGCGAGCGGTAGCGACGCTGATCTTGTTGATGGTGATGCTGATCCTGAGGATTGATCCTACTTCTGTTTACGGTTTCTTTTATCTTTTTTCTTTTTCACTTTGAGTCATTTTTATTTTTCCTTGAGTCAGTTTGTCATTTTTTCAGATTGAACTTGTATTGCATTATGAACCATTATCTATCATGTTGCATTTAATGTTGTGTTTGAGTGATTCTTAACAGAGATGACTTCCATGAGAAAAACACAAATAACATGCAACTAACAGGGATTCCGAGTCGGAGAACATTGGACAATGTTGCATCGATCGATGCAATATTTGCATCGGTCGACGCTGAGGTTAACAGATTGGTAACACGTATTTGGTTCATTATTTCACTACTTTTTCAATTTGATTTTTCTTTCTTGATCAACTTTAGGCTTGATAACACTGGGGACAGTGTTGTTTAAGTCTGGAGGAGATTAGTACTAACTACGTTTTCTTTCTTGAGTGTGAGTTGTGTCTGTCAAAACCATATTTTTGAGTCAAATTTTTCAAATTTTCTTTTTGGAATTAGGATCTCTAACTAATGGTTTCTGTTCTTTGGCTAACACTCTTATGAATCTTGATTATGCTTGATCTCAGAACTGAAGTTTAGAAAAAGGCTATGAGCTGTATCAACAATCCTGAAAGCCCTTATCCAAAGGATATCTGTTTAAACTAACGTTGTCTCAAGTTTTATCAGGATTTTAACCGGACTTAATCTATTACTTTGGGGTTTGAAATCAGTGGACTAGACTTCTTCTTCATGCCATACAAAACAGTGCAATTTTTCAAAGTATGTCTCCTCTTTCTCTTCCCTTCGGTACTTCAAAAAAAAAGATCAGAAAATAAAAGAAGAGAGGAGAATAAAAGATGAGATGATTTTGATCAGTTTAGAGGGGTAGGTAAATTACCTGTGACCCCATTATTCTACTCTTGAGTCAAATGATCACACAAAGCTTGGAAGCGAGGGGTAGGTAAATTACTGATGATCCCGGTATTCGCTTACACTTTTGATTAAAAGAAAAAAAAATCAATCCCTTGGAAGTGAGAAAAGGGAGAGGAAAGGAGATGTATGAAGAATGTCTTGGCTTGAAGAGAGTCCATATGCCACTGATCGATATACCAAGGTAAGAACTCACTTGTATTTGCTTTAATTTATGTAATGAGATGACAATGGTGAGACTGGAGATTCCTAAGGATTGTGAGATTTGAGTAAGGAATGTTGATGCTTCTCAATTGACAAAGTATATGAAGTAAGCTCTGAAGATCAAGGCGATGAAGAGTGCGAAAAACAGTTACCTGCAGTTGAGAGAATTCCATGTTTTCAAACCTCTTTCACAGGTCTAAGTTTCTGTTTTGGTTGAGGGCAAGCAAAGGCTAAGTCTGGGGAGTTGATATATCATGGTTTTTGTGGTTTTTAACCATGGTATAAGTACGCTTTTTGAGTCTTTTGATTTGTTTTCTAGGTTTTTTTTTTGAGTCTTTATAGGTTTAGGTACTCATTGGCACAGATAGAATACAAAGAAGCTAAAAAGGGTGATTTGGACCATAATCAAAGCATTAAGGCTGATCAACGAAGGTCGGAGACGAGTTCAAGAGTATGCATTTGTCGATGCATCATTAAGCATCGATCGATGCAGTCCCCAAAAGCCGAACTAGAAGTTTTCTCCACAAGCTTTAGAAGATTTACAAAATTTGCCAAAGTTTCCCTTATTTACAATTAAGGCCCAAAACGTGTTTTAGAGTATATTTAGTATTTTTATGGTCATTGTTAAGACCTAAGTTATTTTCTAGCAAGTATTATTTTTCTGCAACCTTGAGAGATTTTTGAGAGCGGTTGGAGAGACGGATCTGATTTCATCTGTAGAGAGAAGATTCCTAAACTCCTTATTTACTCTTTTAATATCTATTGCATATTATTCAGAATCATGATTTGTTCTTCATTGAATATGTCTGAGTAGTTTGCTTGTTCGGTTTAGGGTTTTTCTTAGGGTTTTGATGGTTTATTAGATCTGTTATTTTTAGGATTCATTATCTTCTGTGATCTTCATCTTAGGTTGTTCTTCATATTAATTCTTGATTGATCACCTAGAATTAATAACCTAGGAAAATAAATTGATATGAGAGTATAATTGATTTTCCTGATAAAACCTTTTGATGAGCAAAATTATTTCCTGCAAACAAATTTGATTTAATAATTTTGTGAACAATCTAAACTTGTTTTTAAAGCTGATTTTTAACCTTGAATTTTACAAAGAGATTTGGATTTTCTGGTTTTAAATTTAGATAATATTTGCAGTGAGAACTGACTTATTTTACAAAAGAGTTTAGAGTTCTAGATCTCATTTAAATTGCTTGAATCCTATTAATTTATTGATTTAATAATCTGTAATTTTCTGAGAAATTCCCTATGCCTAGCTCTTTGATCCTTTGAATTTACAACACTTTTTAATTCTATTTTCTGAATTGTTTTTAAATTAATATATTGATTGAGCATAATTAAAAGATTAATAAGTCTATTGTGTGATTTAGAGTCTCTATGAATTCGACCCCTAGAGTATTACAACTGCAAGGCTGTTAGTACCATTCGAGGTATTACAATTTGAGCATATCAGAACTCACTCAACAGCTGGTAACTGTTCATCACACTCTTCATCGCCTTGAACTTCAAAACTTACTTCTTATACTATGTCAATGAGATGCATCAACATTTCTTACTCAAACCCCACAATCCTTTGGAATCTCTGATCTTATATCATTGTTAATCTTGTTACATAAATTTGAACAAATAAAGACGAATTCTTACCATGGGAATATCGATCAGTGGCATATGGTCTCTCTTCTTACCAAGACATTCTTCATACATCTCTTTTCCTCTCCCTTTTCTCACTTCCAATAGGCTGATTTTTCCCTAATTATCTAGGATCTCATTTTATTTATTTTTATCAACCCCTTGCTTTTTATTTTTATATTTTATTAAGCAGGTTTCCATGAGATTCAAAGCATGCATGCTTTTATTCGACATCCGTCGGCTCATATATATCCTTTTTTTCTTTCTGATCTTTCTCTTCTATTTTTCTCTTTTTTTTAGAGTATTGAAGGGAAGAAAGAGGGGAGACATACTTTGTGAAGAAGTGCAATGTATTGTATGGCTCGAAAAAGAAGTCTAGTCCACTGTATTCTACCTCCCAAGGTAAGAGATTAAGTCCAATGAAAATTCTGATAAAAGTTGAGATAATGTTAGTTTAATCAGATATCCATTGGATAAGGGCTTTCAGGATTGTTGACACAGCTTATAGCTTTTCAAAACTTCAGTTATGAGATCAAGCTTAATCAAGATTCATTAGAGTGTTAGCCAAAGAACAGAAACCGTTAGTTAGAGATCATAATTCCAAATGAAAAATTTTAAAAATTTGACTCAAAAATACGGTTTTTACAAACACAACTGACACTCAGAAACAAAACGTAGCCAGTTAGTAACTATTTGAATCATGTGGTGTATACAATTAGGGCGGTACAAGGTTCTTATAAATGGTCATCCCCAAGGTGTATACAATCCCGCTTTCGGATTATTCGGATCATGTGGTGTATACAATCAGTGCGGTACAGGGTTCTTATAAATGGTCAGCCCCAAGGTTTGATAGTCCCCAAGAGAGGGCTTCGTCAGGGTGACCCTTTGTCCCCTTATTTATTTATTTATTTATTTTGTATACGGAAGTTTTGATTACAAACATCCGAAAAGCGGAGCATGAAAAATTGATTATTGGGATAAAGATGGCAAGACCTTCCCCCTCTATTTCCCACCTATTATTTGCGGATGATAGTTTGTTCCTTTTTCAAGCTAAGAAGGAGCAATGCGAGGTTATTCTATAGATATTGAAGCAGTACGAAGGAGTTTTGGGACAACAAATAAATTTTACAAAATTGTCCTTATAATTTGGGCATAAGGTTCCAGAGGACACCAAAGAGGAATTGAAAACGGTTCTGGGAATTTCTGGTATTGGCGGAATGGGTTCCTATTTAGGATTATTGGAGAGTATGGGGGTTCCAAATAAAACTTTTCTCTTTTGTTAGGGAGAGGCTTCATACCAAGGTTAATGGGTGGTCAGGTAAGCTACTATCCAACGGGGGGGAAGAGGTCATGATAAAGTCTGTAGAAACTGCTTTATGAACCCACATGATGTCTTGTTTTTGCATTCCCAAATCAGGAATGGCAAAATTAACAAGGATTGTCGCTAACTTTTGGTGGAGTCATAATGGTTAATGAGGAGGAATCCATTGGATGGCCCGAAATAAGCCTTGTTGCGGTAAGCAAATGGTGGTTTGGGTTTTTGAAGTGTGGATGATTTTAATACTGCACTTCTGGCCAAACAATTATGGAGACTCATAACGGTACCTAATTCATTATTCGCGAAAGTGTTTAAAGGACACTACTACTGGAATTCAGATCTTCTAAGAACCAATTAAGTCATACTCTCCGTCATATGGCTGGAGGAGTATTATATATGCTCGACCTCTGGTAAATAAAGGACTTATTAAAAGGGTTGGGTTTGGGGCTTCCAATTTTGTATGGACAGATCCATGGATATCAACTCAACCCCCGAGGCCAGCTTTACATCATGATTCGAATGTTGATATTTCACTTAAAGTTGATCATTTTATTGACACAAGGACAAATTCATGGAAATTGACCTGCTCAATGCTACCTTTGTTCCGGAAGATGTCTCGTTCATTTGTGTTATGTCTTTGAGGACCCCGCATTCTATGGCCTCTCTAGGCTGGTATTTCACCAAAACTAGTAAATATACGTTTAAATCGGGCTACCAGACAATACATAAGGATCTACTAGGTTTCCTAATAGTGGGGGGGGGGGGGTTTGGACCAGATATTCAACCCTTACAAGCTTTTGTATAGAAAATCAGGTGTCCCCCTAAGTTAATACATTTTATGTGGCAAATTCTTTTTGGTTGCATAGCCGTTATCAGGAATTTACACAATAGAGGAATATGCTGTGATTCTGGGTGTAAAAGGTGCAACAATCATCAAGAAACTATAAATCATGCCATTTTCATTTCTCGCCAGCTCTCCAAACATGAGCTCTTTCTCAGGTTCCAACGGCTCTAGGTGTGTTCCCATCTGAGTTGCTCTGTGAGAACATGGATTATCTTTTCTGGCGAACACCAAAGGATGCAAATGCGTATGTGTTTCCTTGGTTGTTATGGTTTATCTGGAAAGCGCGAAATGAAAAGGTGTTTGAGGATTTGGATAAAGATACACGGGATGTTTTACAACACGCGGAAAGTGAGCAAAAAGCCTCGAATACAACTCAATTGGAGCTTATCCACGAGCCTCACCAACCTTGTCCTGGACCCTTACAATCCACAACCTACTCGGGATATAGGTTTTTTTATAGATGACTCTTGGAAAGAGAGCAATTTTTTTTGCAGGGATAGGGTGGTACTGTTCCCATAGTGAAGACCCCTCGCCAATCATGGGGCCTGCAAATCTCCGTCGAAGTTTGTCGGCTTTACACGCAGAAGTGGAAGCACTCGTGTGGGCGATGAAGTGGATGATGGAATCAAACAAGAGAGATGTTGTGTTCGTAACCGACTGTTAAAATTGGTGAAGTTTGTGTCTTCCCTGCCGAGTGGCCAGCCTACTCTCCCTACCTAGAAGATCCAAAACGATAAGAGGATTTTTATTGATTTTTCTTTATTTTTAGTTTCTCGTCAAGCTAATATAAAAGTCGATAATTTGGCACGTAGAGTATGCGCGAAACTGCTTCTGAATTTATTTGTAAATGATGTTCCTTCGCATTGGCTGTTCTAAAAGTAATCAATTAAAGATGTTGACACAAAAAAAATACATATAGTTTATTTATTTTCTCCGATAAATGGCTAGGGTTTTATACTAGTAAACATATAAGTTTCTTGTAATCAAATTTAAAACCAGATTGTTCTAAACAATTGCTGCTATTAGCCAACATTGTACACCAACAGTTCAGTTTTCATCACAGTTGTTACTTAAATCAAATCTTGGTTGTATTTCAATCCCTCATATAACAGATATATTGTTTAGTGGGTAAACATTATATCTTTGTGGTATGGACGGTATTTATTTACCGTTGAAAGAAAGAACGTGCACGTAGAGAAAATACAAAGCGTTGGGAATGTAAAGAAGGCAAAAAAAAAAAAAACTATGTCCCTAAATCTGATCAAAGAGTCAATTGCAAAATACAAACTTGTCTTAAGAATTGCAACATCGTGTAAGAGTTCCCCCTTGGCCTACATTTGTGGTACCACATCTACTTGATTCTTCAAATATAGTTATCTATTATACCCACTAGTTGTTCCCAAAGAGCATGTCATCCATCATCCTAGTAAACCATGTCTTATAATCCCACTAATGAAAATATATATATCGTATATTATGATAGATCGGTTTCTACTTTTCCTTTTCTGATTAAAATTATATTATCTTTTAATTTTTCTTACAAAATGTATTATCTTTATATTTAATTTTTATTACTGTGACCGCGAAATCGGATGGTCCCCAACCTTTGATAGCTCAGCGTGAGATTTGAATATTAGGGTTTAGTACAATTTGGAAGCCTAATTTATGCATTATGGTCCCCATAATCTTCATTATATAAGTTGGTAATTGTACACTAGATATATGAATTTACAAAAAACAAAAGTGACCAAATATTAATATATTTTGTTACAACGGACCACATTTGAAGGTGAACCCATGAAAGGTCTATCGCGCTCAAGTTTTTATTACTAATCTACTACTAAATCGCATTAACCCAAGCTAAGTTATTTTTTATTTTGAATGGACCACTACTTTAGCAACGTATATATACATACAACTAGGCACTTACATTATTATCTATAAATAACCATAGCATATGTATAGTCTCTCATGCATTTGTGTACTATATACAAACGTAAGAGTAGATGTCTAAATATATACATTTTGCTATGTAAAAATACCAATTTACCACCCCTATAGACTATAGTCTGGCCTTCTTTATATGCGATGGTCAATCTTCTTAAACGATTTTAAGTTCAAAGTTATTTTCAAAGTTCTTCCTATGTTTAAATTGAGTTTTGTAGAGGATAATATGGACAAAATTCTGAATCCACTGATATTATATGAAAAAATAGTTGTCATCAATCAGATGTCCTTGTATCAAACATAGATCTTGACTCTTTGTTCCCCAGATCGTTTCCTATTGGTAATATATAGATTTAATTTGTCTTTAAAGATATTTTCAAACGTTTTTAATAATTAAGATCAAGAAATATATACGGTATATTTTTTTTTCCGTCAAATTAGATATATAACTTTTGACGGTTAAAATAGAGTTTGTTATTTGGAAAAATACCATTTATTAAAAAGTTGCGGGACACAAGATTTTTCCTCACAACATCTCAGATTCATGTAACTCTTCTAGGTTTGTACATCTGTGGAATGCAGTACACGTACAGTATTCTGTATAAAACTGGTACTGATACGTTTATCTATATACTAGCTAGTATATGTTTATACTTATGCTCAATATTTTTTTTTTTTTTAATAAAATGTAAAATTTATTCAGAAAAACTTTTGTACAGCAGTTGCAGCGTTTGTTCTAATAAAGAGCATACATTTTAAAAGAAAAAAGCTTGAGAAACTGGTGCCTTAGTTAGGAGGATAGCGAGTGGCGAGCCATGTGACCAGACCATCGTGTAACTTCCCGTCTCCCTGTTCTTGGATTGAAAGCAATCGATTGCGAATTTGTTGATCAAGTCGTCGACCTAGCTGAGCTGCAGGAAGGAAAGTGTCCCCATTGCGTCTTGCGTTTCGTTCCATCCACAATGAATGAATGGTGAGCTGAAAAACATATCGTAATAGATATAGTCTGGTAGAGCCCAATGAGGTATCTGTCAATAACGGTAGTAGGTGAGGCCAAGAGGGTGTGTAACGCGTGAGGAGTAGTTTGGATGTGAGGCCAGACCAAACCTCCCGAGAGTAACAACAAGCAAAGAACAAGTGATTTCTAGTCTCCAATGACTGGTGACAGAGAGTGCAGGTCGGATTGACACCCACATTCCAAGCCCGCATTCTATCACATGTGGAGAGTCGATTATGGATGGCTAGCCAAACCATAAAAGCATATTTTGGAGTAGCGTGCTTGAACCAAACCCCCTTACTCCAAACGTTTTTCTGTTTATGCAGTCTTATGACTTCCCATGTGTCTTTAGTGCTGAACGTATCACGAAAACAGTCCCCTTTACCCTTCCAGAGAACTACATCGTCCCCTGTTGCCTGCGGGTGAGACTGCAGCTGATCAATGAGCTGCTCAACGTGGTTGAATAAAGCATTGCGATGGTGCTGTCGGCGGTGAGTTGCCATAACCTCAGCGACAGTCGAATGTAATCCAATACCCAAATAAATACAGCCTCTTTGACCTATGGACTCAATCAAGCGCCCGTAGGGAGACCACTGATCATGCCAAAAAGAGGTGTGATGGCCGTTATGCACCCCATATTTCACAAAACCAGAGGCTATACCACGATATTTCAGGAGTTTCCTCCACATCCAGGATCCTAGAGTAGTAGTAACTTTGATCGACCAGAAAGAGCCTTTGCAAAACAGATAGAGTCATAGCCACAGGACCCATAGTGAGTTAGTCGACAGTATCCTCCAGATAAGTTTCAAACAACTTACCTTATTTACTTCCTTTAGAGAGCGCAGGCCTAGACCACCCTCATCCTTGGGAGTACAAACATCACACCATGCAACTTTCGCCTTCTTTGTGTTTAACTTTGGACCAGACCACAAAAAAGCAGAGCATAGGCTATCTATTTCGCGGATACAAGAGCTGGGCAGCCGAAAAGCAGACATCCAAAAATTAGTTAGACTATGAATGGCTGAAGCAATCAGTTGTAGGCGACCAGCAAAGGATAAATGCTGAGCCGTCCAGCTACTAATGCGCTCCCGGACTCGCTCTATGAGAGGACTATAGTCTGCAGATGTCATTCGCTTCGTGAGGAGTGGCAACCCAAGATAACGGACAGGTAGGCTACCTGAGGCAAACGGGAAGGATTGAAGAATGTCATCCCTTTCACTCTCGCTTACCCCTGCCATATACAAGGTTGATTTTTCTAGGCTGATGGACAGTCCTGACATCGCTGCAAAAGTGTCAAACAGGTGAAGAATACTCTCAATAGAGCTTTTTGTACCATTAGTGAATACCAATATGTCATCGGCAAAGCACAAATGTGTCAGCTTCAGATTGTGACAACGGGGGTGATACCCGATACGTTGCTCCAGACCCGCCTTGTCAAGTAAAGTAGACAAAACATGCATACAAATGACGAAAAGGTATGGGGACAAAGAACAACCTTGCCTCAAACCTCTCTCACTACGAAATAGTCCTGCCAACTCTCCATTCACCTGAACAGAAAATGATGCTGTTGTGACACAGAGTTCAATCCACTTGATAAACTGTGGAGGGAAATCTAAAGCAGAGAGCGTATTGAGCAAAAACGACCATTGCACTGAATCAAAAGCCTTTGAAATGTCAATCTTTAAAGAGCATCGGGGAGATACTGTTTCTTTGTGATAGTCTTGAACAACCTCTGACGCCAGCAAAACATTTTCCATCAGAAGTCGTCCCTTGACAAACGCTGACTGATTCGGAGCAATGAAGTGTGGGAGGAGTAGCTTCAACCGGTTTGCCAGAATCTTTGATATCACCTTGTATAAGACGTTGCAGCAAGAACTAGGACGATAATCTTTCATCTCCTTAGCCTCGATCTGTCTTCTTAGGTATGAGGGCAAGAATGGTTGTATTCACTCCTTTTGGAATGAATCCATAGAGGAAAAAAGACTGAACAGCCACAACAAAATCCGCCTTAATGATTGGCCATGTCTCCCTGAGGAACTCCACCGTATAGCCATCAGGACCCGGGCTTTTGTCATGTGGCATGGCAAATAATACCGCCTTGATTTCGTCGACCGTAACCTCGCTCATAAGTTGGACCTTGTCAGCCTCTGAACAACGATAGGACAAAAGGTTTTTCAGCTCCTCCACCGAGGTGCCTGTAAAATAGGATGGTTTATGTGTAAGAAACTCATGAAAATATCGCTCTGCTTCCGCCTTCATCTCTTCCTGAGAATCAACTATTACACCATCAGGGCGGAGTATCTCCTTCATCGCATTTCTCGCTTGTCTAATTTTTACAGCCCTATGAAACACCTTATTGTTGCCATCCCCCACCTTCAACCAATGTAACTTAGAACGTTGCTTCAAAAAACGTTCCTCTAAGCCCGAAAGGTGCATCCATTTATGATAAGCAACCGATTCATTCCTCATTGCCAAACCCGCAGGGTTCAGAAGAACCTCCAGTTGTAGTTTACATAAACGATCAAAGGCTGCTTTGGTTTGCTTGGATAGATCTCGAAGGCGACTCTTACTCAGATTTTTGATTGCCGGCTTTAGAGTTTTCAGTTTTTTGGAAAAACGGTATGTTGCTGCAGTAGAATGAAACAGAGGCTCTGTGATGTTCCAGTGAGCCTGAACCAGTGGCAGAAAATTCGTATCAGAAACCAAAGCATTTGTAAACTTAAATGGTTTTCTCGTGTGTTGCTTCTCCACACTAATCTGAATCCTACACCGTAGATGGTCAGAACATCCCCCAGCCTCAAAAACACTGTAAACCGGCGCAAATTCAGTAAGCCATGAGTCGTTGACTAGAACACGATCAAGTTTCTTACAGATAAGTGCAGCACCATCTCGTTTGTTGCACCAAGTAAACAATGGCCCATGAGATTGCATATCAGTCAAGGAACAATAAGAAACTACGTCTTGACTGATGGATCTGTATCATAACAAGAGTGTTCCTCCGCCTTCAGAATTTCATTAAAATCGCCATAGATCATAAACCATGGACTTATGCTCAATATTGCTTAAGAAATATATCGTTCTCATTAAATCGAGATTAGAAGATCAAATTTGTTTTTGGCTGGAGTTGGAGGTCCATCTCTTCCTCCTTTTAAATTCTCATGAAAAGTAAAATCCATTATCAATCTCGAACCATATTCAGAAAATTAGGGTTTCATAAAGTATGAGGTTCAAATCAGTTCTAAACTCAAGAACTCAAAAATAACAAAGGGTATGGTTGATATTGGAACCTAGGATTGTCGATTCTTCGAAAATACAAAATTTCATTCCGGGCAATGGACGGCAAAGGTATAAGAAACTGATATGAAATTAGGTTTTTCTTTTTCTTTTCCAAACTTTTGATTACCACTAACCTAAAATCTAAGTTAATAAAAGAAAAACTATTTGTTATTTCCAAGGTACAAAAGAAAAAGTTTAGACTTATTTCCCTAATTCTTCTAGTGATATTTAATAATATTTATATACAAAAAAAAAAATCATGCAAAATGATTAATTAGTGTCTACTTAGAGTCATGTTCTAGAATAATTATTCATGGTTCTATAATTCGCATGAATTTCGATTTCTCAATTTTAGAACTCGGGATCGGGTTTCCTTCAATTAACCATTAATAAATCTAGTTCTGTAATATCCCTGAATATTTAAAACCTTACAAAATTTTATTTAATCTACCGGCGGCCTCATTTTTGATATCCAACTTCAACTATAATACTATTTTCCGCCAAAGCAAACCGAAAACATATATTTTTTATGGTTTAATTTTATTTAAAATAAGATATATAATTTCTAGATTTTTAGTATTAATATTGAACTAAAAATAGTAATTATATTGTTCATTATAAGAAATAAAAAATATAACATAATTTTTGTGTAGTGGTGGATCAAGTTCTTGTATAGATAGGTTCAAAATGAAGGATACAAGACTAACTGTAGAAGAGACCAACTTCATCGGTGCTTTTGTTATATTGTGGTCATCTGTTGGACTAAACATTCCGAAGTGCGTATAGGTATGTGTATTAAACGACTAAAAGTATTCATTCTGGAAATAGTCTAGGTAGAACTATCCATTAAAGATTAGTATGTTGTAGTTAGTTAGATTTGAATTCCTGTTTGGTAATTGGTATATTATTTGTAATGGGGTATCAATCATTTTTTTATATTAAAAATGTAATAACAAAAGGCTAGCATATTTAAACTTTATAGTAAGATTTTAAAAGTATGGAAACATCTCATTTAAAATTTAGAACTCTCAAATTTGTTTCAATTTGGTTGGTAAGAGATAATACAAGTTGAACCTCATGACGACTTAAGAAGCGTTTCAAGAACCTCATGAGTCTTTGGTTGTATTGATTGTAGACTATATCTTTTAAGTAGTGTTGCTTTCTTGTTTTCTCTTTATTGCTAAGAAATCAATTTATAAAGGTTGTAAAATCAGACTTTTCATTTAGATGAACCACGTCCGTCTACGGAGTTTAGCGGTAAGCACATATACCAGATCATGAAATAAGATGCAACATACTGGAATGTCTGGTAAATTTTTTGAAATCGATGATCCATTAATGTCGTTTGTTTTAAATATATTTTTATTTTCCGTGTATGTAGTAGTTCCATATCTGTTATGAAATACAAATAACACGACTTAATTTCGTGAACAATAAAGATAATGTATGTCAACCATAAAATAAAAAATAAAAATAAAGATAATGCTGTTTAACAAAATGAACACAAAAATTGTTTTAACCTTCAGTTGTAATAGCCAATTACGTACTCATGGTATGGAAAAAAAAAACTACAAAATTCAGTTTTTGTCTTCTTTGTTAAAACCGAGAACTTGTATTTTGTTCAATAAGATTTTTTGTTCATTTATTAACTTTCACTATGTTAAGAAGATGCATATGTGATAGGTCAAGTTCTTTATTGATACTTTAATACATATGCATCTTCTTATCCATTCATATATATTTTATCATATGGTCAAAAGAACCAATGGCATCACATCATTTGTTAGCAAAACTTTGATCTTGAATTAGTAGAAGGAGCCAAACTCCGTATACAATTAAAACCAGCAATTGGGTTAATTATTATCTTCATTCACTAATAAAAAATAATTGATCTTCAGCAATTGGGTTAATTATTATTATTATTATTATTATTATTATTATTATTATTATTATTATTATTATTATTATTATTATTATTATTATTATTATTATTATTATTATTATTATATTTTATTTATTTATTTTTTGTCAAAAAAAAAAGAAAAGTATATCACTTTCCCTAATTGTATCATTTGATACTTTCTCTTTTTTCCTCCATATATGCCTTTTGTGTGTGTAAATATATGTATATGAATGGGTTCACAAAAATAGAAACATAAATCAAATCTTTGCGTAATTTCTCATCTTCCTCTACTTTTCTTCTTTTTAAGAGAATCTAGGGTTTCTTCTTCTTCTTCTTCTTCTTCTTCTTCTTCTTCTGTGGTCAAATTTCCAAGGTAGTCGTTTAGCTCTCTCTTTGGAATTCTGAGAAGAAATTGTAGACATGGGAAGGGGAAGGGTTCAGCTAAGGCGGATCGAAAACAAGATAAGGAGACAAGTGACATTTTCGAAGCGAAGGACAGGTTTGGTTAAGAAAGCTCAAGAGATCTCAGTGTTATGTGATGCTGATGTTGCTTTGATTGTCTTCTCCCCGAAAGGCAAGCTCTTTGAGTACTCTGCTGGTTCCAGGTTTGAATTTTTCCTAAGCTAATTAATTTACCATCTTATTTTAAGATCGATTTTTTATCTATATATATAGCAGCTTATATTTCATGTTTGACAGATTGGGGAAACTAGTAGGTTTCACCTAGTGGAGATTGATTTGAAATTGGCTGAGATTGTTTAATTAAATATATTAATTGCCGCTTATGTGGCTGTGAGAGTTTGATACACATGTTAGGTCTTGCATCTCTAAGTTAGAAATGATCATAAAACATGATCATGATCAGCCAATATATATATATATATTTTTTTTAAAGAGAAGTAAATTAATAGTGGTGACCTTCATCAAGCAAAGAATTTTGAGATATTACAGTTCATATATCAATAGAAAATGTGGTGGAAGAATGTGCTAAATGTGTGTATTAATAACATTTTATTCTCGAGAACATATCATGAAATCAGAGATCTTTCTTTCCATTCCTATTTCAGTTTGAAATCTACCAAAATGTTTTAGATTTGCAGTAGATCTAATGCTCAAAGGTAGTTCACTTTGGTTACTAATATTGAGAGATTAAAGAAAGTTATAAATTCAAGTAATTAAGTAAAAAAAAAAAAAAGCATCGATCTTGAATCAAAATAAACTGCAAATTTTTTCTTATGCATTAATTCTGCCATTTACAATATACTTAAAAATACAAAAAGAATTGTTGGCAAAAAGTATTCTATAATACAAAATAATTTGATGGGATTTTAACTAACTAAGTATATTCTGGTAATAATAAAACATTATTTATCAGACAGATTCAATATAAAATAAACACAATCTAAACTAAAATAGCAATTTCGATTTTCTTTAAAATTAATCTATTATCAATCTGAAAATCTTAAATAATCTAGTAATAAGATAACATAATTTATAATGTTAAATGCCAAAACAGAACAGTAAAATAGTTGAAGACTTAATTTGTGATGACTCATGTTAGTCTTTTAATAAACGGTATCATTAGTTCAAATGAACCACACACCTAAAGAATTATCTCAATATAAACAAATATACTAAAGAGGGAAAACAAATCTACTATAAATAGGAAGAGTCAGGTTTCGATCATGATTGTAATAACATGAAACTCTGATTTGATTATGTTAAAATAAAAATTTAAGCTATACAGCTAAACTCTTGTTGGAAATTCGAAGCATGACAAGCCGTTGTCATGGAGCTTTGTGCATTGTTTTGTCTTTTTGTTGGTCGAACCTAGGACTAACCTCGATCCTCACAAGAAAATATGCAAACCCATATTGCTTGCAAATATGTTTCAATAAATTTGATTAGTCTTGATCTACTGATTGCTATAGTCTAAACAATACCTTAAATTATTTTATAAATTGGTCTGTAAATGTGGATCAAAGTTCTCGATTATTGCTAAATGATTTAGAAATGTTTCTAGACAAAAAAAAGGAGTGTTTGCCGACTAAAGTAAAAAATGACTGTTCAGTAATATGTTGTATGATAATAGTTTATCCATCAAGTGTTGATTCTCGGTTAATATAACGATTTTATTTAGCATGGAGAGAATTCTTGATCGATATGAGAGATCTTCATACGCTGGTCAAGAAATTCCTACACCAAATTTGGATTCACAGGTTCGTAAGCTCATCAATCTATCTTTTATATGACATATTAGTATATGAATCATTGTCTATGGTAAACTTAACTAATTATTGTGTATCTTTAGGGTGAATGTTCAACAGAATGTTCAAGGCTCTTGAGGATGATTGATGTCATGCAAAGAAGCGTAAGGTTCGAAAATTATTACTAAAGGATCATCAAAACATAAATTACATAGACATGTAATCTCAATATATTCAAGAAAACAAAATTGCATCTTCCCTTATTTAATTTCTTTATTTCGTGAGATAAGGCACTTAAAAGGAGAAGAGGTGGATGCTCTAAGTATCAGAGAGCTTCAGGGTCTGGAGATGCAACTTGATACTGCCCTCAAGAAAACTCGCTCTAGAAAGGTTCTTATTTATCCAATAGCTATATATATAATATATCTTGTATACATGCATAGATCATTTGTATATATTATGTCTATTAATGTGCAGTGTGTGTATGCGTATATATAGACAGATATATAGATACACTACATCTAATCATGTAGCTATTGTTTTGCTTTGGGAGCACAGAACCAGCTCATGTTAGAGTCCATAGCACAACTTCAGAAAAAGGTAGCATACTAACTTGGAGACACTTAATCGTAATGGCTGTACCTTTCAAAACTCATGAGTACCTGCTGGTGGTTTTTTTTCTCTATTGGATTTTTAGAACAAAATACTTAAAACTATATCCACATATACGTAATCTTCAGTTTCAGATAAACGAAATAAAACATATTCTAGATCTAGATGAATTGAGTCCAATATGGTTTAAACTAATAAACGTGCGACTTTTCTTTTGATGGTACGTATAGGAGAAGGAACTAAAAGAACTGAAGAAACAACTAACAAAAAAGGTGAAACTGATTTTAGAATCTTTATTTTTATGTAGAATTCACTTAACTTTTTAAGAGGGACTAGTCTAGGTTTTTGTTTAGAATTTATCTTATCAGTTACACATATTGTATTTATGTTTGAATGTTAATCAATCGCTGAAAGGTAAATAGTAACTATAAAACGAATTCAATTTGGCAGGCTAGTCAAAGAGATGACCTTGAGCCGCAAAACCTTAGGCATGACTTGGGCGCACCGCTATGTGCACCACCCCGCGCGCTGCCCCCACCTCTATCTCCTCCTCCTCCTTCATCTTTTGGGTACAATATTGTTCAATTTCAACATAGCTACGAAGATATTAATAGTAGAAATTATGATGTGTTCAATGTTTCTTAGGGATAGGAAAACTAACGTTACTAATTAACATTAACATTTTTTTTTTTTATTACCATTAACATATTATAGTCTACATCCTTGATCAATAAGTGGCCTATAGGAATATTTATCTATCATGTATATGAATTAATAAACTACTTTTATATAGGGATACATCACTAAGGAATGGAGTGGAAGAAGTAGCTGCCGGAATCCTAATTCGGAAAACGAACACAACGTTGCCGCATTGGATGCCCAGGCTCACCAGAGAATAGAGCTCCAACGTTGCCACAACACATCTTGCTTTGTTAACTTTCAGTAATATAGAGTAACGGAATAACTTCTCCGGTTAAGTAGAACTACTCAGAATACAAGAAAATATATTATGCTTTGGCATTCTTAGAACCATCATAAGATGCCCTCAAGTTTCAGACTTCGAACAAATTAGAAAACTTGTATGTCAAATGTGATTTTGTATATTTTATTTATGAACCTGAGTGTTTGCGACAAATCAAATTTCAATGTAATAATAAAAAAAAACAGAGATACAATAAAATAACTAAAAACGTCATGCAAAATGTGTTGCTATAATAAAACAAAATGCATGACAATCTTTCTCCTATTGATAATTTTCCCAAAAATAATCACGATATATTATAAATATTCATAACTCATAAACACTTAACTGTGAAATGACTATATCTTACAAAGATTTTCATGTATTTTTTAGTGATATTTAAATTATGTACATCCTATTTGAAGATTGGGAGGTACCGCTTTTTCTTTTTCTAATTTGTTATAAATCTAACCTTGGCAACTTATTTGATTTTGTCTATTGGAGCTTTAACTGAAGGCAATGCTTATTGTTGATTAGGAGGATAAAACCGCTTTTGCTATCGTGTCAGTCGAGGTTTTGTTCTTGTGAGCGTAATTTTCTATCTATCATGGGAAAAAAATTCCAACCCTGAAAAAACAAAAGATATATGGAGATTTTATAATAGAGTTAGTGCCTAGCTAGTTGTGTTGCACTCTCGCGGGTGCGATTCTAGTTTATATTCAAGGCTCCAGCTCATTTGATTATTTGTATTAAAAGTGGGATTTTTAGACGCCAAAAGATTGGGAAGTTGTGAAGGGGGGATTGAGGAACCTCTGGATGACTACTTAATGATCAAGCTAGTTTGTATTCTTTTACGTATATACTAAAAATACTTTGAGAGAAATAGCTAAAGAAGTAGAAAAATATATCTCGACCGACATTATTTGTGGGCTTTTATGTCCTTTTTTGTCATGTGTACTCAATTTTTGTCTGACTATTTCCAAACGCAATTTTTTTTTTCCGACTTTTATAACCATGTGATTCTTTTTTAGTGTTTTCTCTTGATCACACAATACGCAGAATCATTTTTGGTAAGTCATCTATTCTGAAATCGTTCATGTAAAAAAACTAAAAAGAAAAATATATTTTGGTGATAGAATAGTAAAATCAATACATTAAAGTTTTGTTTATGTCTAAAGTAAAATCTTGCTAGAACTTAGAAGATATAAAAAAAAACTTTTTCGATTTAGAAACTCTCTCAAAACTAAATCTTTTTTTCTAAGTCTTGTGGAAAATCTCTCCTTAAACTTTGTATTTATAAAATTAAACTACTCCTTATTCTATTAGAAATACACAAACTTTTCCAGTTCCGGGGATGGGGTTTTCAAAACTACTCCTTATTCCATTTTTTGGACAACTTCCTTATTTGTGATTCATATTTCTATATCGTTATTACTATTTCTCTATTTCTAAAGTTTTCTTATTCAAAAAATAGCTTACTCTTCAAGTCTTGGAATTACCCAATATTCTCCTCCGTAATTCCAACTTGAACTCCAAGAAACTCGATCGCTTGAACTTCGATCAGTCTTCTCATTTCTTTGAACTTAACTCTTGCTATTGGCTTAGTGAGGATATCCGCCTTCTCCTTCTTTCCAGATACATGTTCTACATTAATTTGTTCATTCTCCACACACTCACGAATACAATGGTATTTGGAGAGTATGTGCTTACTCCTCCCTTGAAACACTGGATTCTTGGTGAGTGAAATGACCGACTTGTTGTCAATCTTCAGTAAAATCTTCTCATCTAGACTTAATAATTCTTTTAACAACTCCTTAAGCCATATGACTTGCTTTGCTGCTTTTCTTGCTGCCATGAACTCTGCTTCACACAATGATAATGCGATGTTATGTAGCTTTTGGGAAGTCCATGAAATAAGTGATGAACCAAAGTAGAACATATGTCCTCATGTGCTTCTTCCATCATCAACATCAATATTGTGACTACTATCACTATACCCCACAACGTTTGCTTGACCCGTCTCTTTTAAAGAATAGTCCTAAGTTGATGGTTCCTCTCACATACCTTATAATATGTTTAAGTGCTTGTTCATGCGACTATATCGGGCTTTGCGTATACCGACTTAGAACGCCTACAACAAACGCCATGTCTTGTCTTGTATGAAGGAGATACCTTAAGCATCCTATGTGTACCGCCCCGACCGCCACCTCTCAGTGGGCCCCATGTCCAATTGCAGTCCATGGGTCCACTTTCCCTAATGGGTCTCATATCCTCTAACTAGGCCCATGAGCCAATCCATATCCGACGGCCGGTTTGCTACAACCGGAAGGCTTTAAAGACTTGTTACCGTCCCTACAAGTTACCACATGATCTTTTCCTGTGTTTTATCCTCACTCGCACAGTTTCGACAGTCACTTCCCGGAAGGTCACCCATCCTGAGAGTACTCCAGCTCAAGCACGCTTAACTCTGGAGTTCTCTCAGGATCCTTGACCGAAAAGATAAGTGCACTTTAATGACATAGGTGGCCAGATCAATTTTTGTATACCTCTTGGCAAGTCTCTGAAACCAGGGTGTCATAATATGGTTCTTCTGTACCGTGTGGCATCGATATTAGGTTCTTTCTCAGCCTTTGAGATCATTGTATCTGGCTCCATTGCCACAAGAGCCGAATTGCACGACTCCATCTTTGTATCTTCAAGTATTCCTTGAGCACACTACAAAAAAACAATCGATTTGCGATAAAAGAATTCATCGCAATTCCCTCGCAAATCAACAACTGCAAGAGATTTGCTAGATACTACGATTCCTCGCAAATCACGTCTTGCAAATTACAAACATCGCATATCCCTCGCAAATTTTGCGAAGAAATTTTTCCCTCGCAAACCACCTCGCAATTTGCGAGGATATCTCTCCTCGCACATCACTAGCAGTTTGCGTGAAACCTTTTGACTCGCAAATCTGAAACAATTTGCGAGTAACTGAATCCATCGCAAATACGTTGCAAGTTGCTTATTCTTGATTAAATTGAAATTAATCCAGAATTGAGAATTGAATTGGGAATTGAATTAAAATTGAAATTAAACTGAAATTTTAATTTCAATTTACAGTTGGGAATTAGAATTCCTATTAAAATCTACATTTTAAATAAAGTCTATAGCAAATTTGCGAGAGCTTATATCCGTCGCAGTTTTCCGTCGCAATGAGCGTATTTTCTTGTAGTGGCATAGCCTTCTTGTTTTATTTGAATTCCATCAGCTCCTTGAATTACATATATACCAAGATAGTAAGTTAATTTTCCAAGATCTGACATCTTAAATTTCTTTGACATATCCTTCTTGAATTGATCAATGAATTTTTGCGAAGTTCCCGTTACGAACAAGTCATCGACATGGATTGCCACAATTAAGAAACTCTCATTGTCTCTCTTGAGGTACATTGACGGTTCCTTGTTACACTTCTTCAAGCCCATCTCCTTTAAGAAATGATCGAGTTTCACATTCCAAGCCCTCGGGGCTTGACGTAGCCAATACAACGCTTTGTAGAGCTTATATACTCGATTATCTTCTCCCTTCTTAACAAAACCTTCAGGTTGGGTGAAAAAAACCTACTCATTTAAATCACCATTCAAGAATGCGGTCTTGACGTCTGAATGATGTATTTCCCAGCCTCTTGTTGTCGCAATAGCTATGAGTAACCTTATAGTTTCGATTCGAGACAGTAGTACAAAGACTTCAGCGAAATCTATCCCCTTTTGTTGCACATAGCCTTTTGCTACAAGTTTGGCTTTATACTTATTCACCGAACCATCAAAATGTCTCTTAACCTTGTAGATCCACTTTAGTCCTATAGGCTTCACCCCATTAGGTTTGTCAACAGGCTCCTAAGTTTTATTTTTTGCGATAGACTCCATTTCAGCCCTCATTGCTTCGACCCACTCTCGGAAAGTCATAGCTTCAAGAACACTCTCTGGTTCTCCGTCTATGGGGAGTAAGAGCTTTTTTACGCTCTAGTTCATATAGTAGAACATAATATTGAGGTACCTTGGCTTGTTGAAGACACGGCCATATCTTATCACTATTGGTTGATTTTCAGCTTCCTCAACATCATTCTCTTCTTCTATGTCTTCATCATGGTGGATAGACTCTTGATCTGAATCTTGATGATCATTGGTAGCTTGTTCGTTATCATTATCTTGATCATCATCATATCCAGCTATATCTTCTATACCACCTCTATAAGATAATTTAAACCTCCCCGGTTCATCTTCAGTTTGTCTTGTCGTCATTAACCAATCCCAAGCTTTCTTCTCATCGAACATCACGTCTCTGCATACAAACACTCCTTTAGTGATTGGATCATAAAGTTTGTAAGCCTTTGAACCCGGTTATGTTCCAAGATTGATCACCATTCTTGACCTATCATCCAACTTGTTTAGATGAGGTCTCGTGATCTTTGTGTATGCCACACATGCAAACACTCTCAAATGTTCGATATTTGGTTTCTTGGACGTAAAACATTCATACGGGTCTGAACTTGCCAAGTTTTTGTGGGAACTTAATTAATAAGATACGTTGAATGACGTACGACTTCTCTCCACTTTTAATAACATCGTCCACATTTAGCTTGAGTAATCGTCAATTAAGACAAACACATATCGATTGTTTGCTGGTGTAGATGGAGAAATTGGTCTAAAGCTTGAGCTGCATGGTAAGTTGCTTTGATCGGAAAAGAATGTCTAATTTGCTTTCCAACCAAGCAAGAGCTGCACACATTCTTCTCATGTAGTGCCTGCAGCATTCTGACGACCATTCCTTGCTTCACCATCTTGTTCATGACGCCAACACTAACATTCCCCAAACGTGCATGCCATGTTGATGTGGTGTCATCATCTTGTAAAAGTAGACACTTCGGGTAATAACCTTCCGTTGGAGTCTTGTAAAGTCGATTCATTGATCTTGTGACATGTACAAGTAATCTTCCGGCTGGATCTTTTAGCGTCAAACTGTCACCCTTCATGTTAAATTCACATCCATATTCGGTCGCTTGTCCAAGACTTATGATATTATACTTAAGATCGAAAATGTAGTAAATCTCCTCGAGTGATCTCTTTTCACCCGTTTTTCCTATAAAAGTTATAGAAGCCTTCCCAACAATGTTAACATTCGAACCATCACCAAACTTCACCTTCCTCATGATGGTCTCATCCAAGCTTGTGAAGAACTCTTTGTTGTCTGTCATATGATTACTTGCACCATTGTCTAAATACCAACTACTCTTATTGGTAGTATCATACTTCTTTCTTCATTCAAGAACACCACTTCATGAACATAAAGAGCATCGGCTTTGTGAGTCTCGTTTAAGTTCGTTTCTTGGTGTTGTATTGGTTTGTCTGGACACATTGATGCATAGTGACCTGGTTTATCACAGCGCCAACATATGATCTTGAACATATCCTTTTTCTGCTTTTGATTTTGGTGTTGATCATTAGCTTCTTCTCCACGGTTCTGGCCATTAAAACACCCTCGACTTCTACCTTTACTGGAACCGTCGGCATAGCTTCCTCTGCTTCTACCAAAAACACTGCATCCATAGCCTCATCGGTTGAAATCTTCAAAATTACTGCGTCCATAGCCTCATCGGTTAAAACCTTCTCTGTTATAACTTCCTCTAATTCTTCCTCGGAAACTGTCGTAATCTCCACGGTTGTTACTAGAATTCTAGAATTCGAAAACATAAGTTTTTCTTGATCTTCACTTTGGGTGTCTTCCCCTACACACTCTTCGTACGCCTTTAATATTAAGTTAGATAAGGAAAATTTTTACATGGCAAACGTATCATTCATAAATGTAAACTAGACTAAACCTCTACGTTGCCATATGCCCAATTTATGGCTGGTAATTGATTAAGCGACTTGCTCTGACCAAGAGTCCACTTTTTGCTCTGTCATGTCCACTTTATCTGTTCTTTTAATTTAAGTAGATTTTCCCATATTACAAAAAATATATTTAATACAATGTAATCTGATAACAGTAAATATTCATTTATGAAAAGAAATCGATTTGTTTCCTCTGTTGTAAAACTAGAGTTCTGCAAACTATTTATTTTTGATTAAATTTAAAATAATAATTCATTAAATTAAATAAAAGTGGACATAGTTAACTAGAATTAATATATGCTTATATTTTATATAGTGTATCTACTCACAATTAATAGCCATTAATGAAACGAACTCAATTTTGTTTTGTCTGTTAGAATAACTAGAATAATGAATTTAACAAATGGCCTCATGTTTTAATACTCCACTTTTTTCTGTCATTTAGCAAATTTCTTTTACTTTTCATACCATGTAATCTAATAAAAATAAATAGTAATTATGAAAATTAATTATTTTTTCTTTGTTTCCAAATTTGAGTAATGTATATGATATCTTGGTGATTAAACTGAGAAGAAATGGTTCACCAAATCAAATAAAGTTGGATTTTTAATTAAATATGGACTTTACTTCAAATACAGATATTTTAAATACATGATAATTTAATTATTATTTTGCTTAAATAATATAAGAAAAATTAAGACAAAACAATCTCAAAAGAGTTCATACCATATTTTTTAGTCCTAATAAAGAAATCCCTAAAGAAAAAGAAAAAAAGTTAAAGAGTCTTTTCGAAAAGTCAGTGATGCTTAAATAATTTTACCTATTAGTAAACCACCTCTATAAAAGGAGTACATCTCTAAGTGTTAAGAGAGGCAGAGAACCATATATTTGTAAACAAACAAAAGAAAGAAGAATCGATATGGAGATGATGAAGGTTGAAACAATCTCTAAAGAAATCATAAAGCCATCTTCCACAACTCCAAATGATCTCCGAACCCTCCAACTCTCTATTTATGATCACATCCTCCCTCCAGTTTACACAGCGGCCTTTCTCTTCTACACCAAAGATGAATTGATTTCTCCAGAACACAGTTCCAACAAACTCAAGACTTCTCTGTCCGAAACCTTGACCAAATTCTACCCTCTTGCCGGCAGAATCAACGGCGTCACCATCGATTGTAACGATGAAGGCGCTATTTTCGTCGACGCTCGTGTCAATAGCTGTCCTCTCTCTGATGTCCTGAGATGTCCGGATTTTAAAGCAATCCAACAGTTACTTCCTGTTGACGTCATCGATAACCCTTATGAGGCTGCAAGTACATGGCCTTTGCTGCTTGTGAAGGCGACTTATTTTTCATGTGGTGGCATGGCCATAGGAATTTGCATCAGCCACAAAATCGCGGATGCAGCCTCCATCTCGACTTTCATTCGGTCCTGGGCTGCTATGGCTCGTGGAGAAGGTGAATCAGTGGCTGGTCCCGAGTTTGCGGCAGCAAATTTTTACCCACCAGCAAATCCGTTCTTTAAGCTTCCGGTAGACGAACATGCCAACAAGATAAGCAGAATAACAAAGAGATTTGTATTCGGTGCATCCAAGTTGGAAGAACTTAGGACCAAAGCTGCTAGTGCAGACGTCGTAGCCCGACCTACTCGGGTGGAGAGCGTCACTGCGCTTCTCTGGAAAGCCTTCGTTGCAGCTGCATCGTCAAACACAAATACTTCTGTCACGAAGGTTTTGATTCTGCCCTCTAACTTGCGTCCTAAGATACCTTCCCTTCTGCCAGAAAGCCTAATAGGAAATGTCATGTTCTCTTCTGCGGTCTTGAGTGTTAGTGGAGAAGAGCAAGTTAAAATTGAAGAGGCCGTTAGAGACTTGCGAAAAAAGAAAGAGGATTTACGAGTTGTAATCCAAGACGAGGGTGGGTCGACGTCTTTGATGATGGGTTCTAAAATAGCAAATCTGATGCTCAGTAATTATTCGATGTTGAGCTATGAGACTCACCAACCCTACACCCTGAGTAGTTGGTGCAAATTACCTCTTTATCAGGCTAGTTTTGGATGGGGATCCCCGGTTTGGGTCGCCGGCAATGTGGCTCCAACATTAGAAAACGTAACTATGTTGATCGATTCTAAGGACGGAAAAGGAATTGAAGCGTTGGTAACATTACCTGAAGAGAACATGATGTGTTTCGAGCAGAACCCAGAACTCCTCGCCTTTGCTTCCGTGAATCCTAGTGTCATGGTCTAATAATAATTATGATATATATATTTTTAATATGTTATACAGTAATTATATAATAAAATTACTACTAATAAAATGGACATTTTAAGTCCTCTTAGAATGTCCACCTCAGCCAAATGAAAAACATTATCAAGAAGCCACGTAAGCAGTCTCAAATCTAATTCTCTATTCCTCTAATTTGTGTTGAATACTAAGCGACTAAAAAAACGACCTATTGGGCTTATACGACCAAACCAAAAGTAACAACGAAATATGTATATTGACCTTATACGTCCACTTAAGTTTAATGGGCTTATGGACACATTATTTACGATGACTGAGAGAAGAAGAAAGTGATTGTCAGAACTGTACTGAGGACAAAAGACAGGGAAAGATCATGTGGTGATTTGTAGGGACGGTAAACAAGTCCTTAAAGCCTCCGGGACATAGCAAACCGACCATCGGATATGGATGGGCTCATGGGCCTAGTGAGAGCATGTGAGGCCTATTAAGGAAGGTGTGCCCATTGACTGGGAGTGGACATGGGGCCACCAAGAGGTGGCGGTTGGGGCATTACAACTCTTGATCGATAAGATAAGTACACTTTGGTGACATATATGGTCAAATCAAAAAATTTAAATCTCTGCGCAAACCGGGGTGTCACAATAAATAATTTTAAATATATCAAAAAAAAATTTATATTGTTAAGATTGTTTGTCTAACCATCATAAAAATATATATTATAGCAGTTTAATCAATTATTATGAACTGATTATTTTTTTTAAATGTTAAACTCATTTATCAATAACATGAGCAATTATTTACAAGATTATCATAGACAAGAAGTTACAAAGTTAGGAACATAATTTAAATTATCGGAAAATTGCAAACTAATACATTTTCAAAATTGAATAGGATTTTTAATATATTTATTAATGATAATTAGATACATAGATAGTGATTACTATATCTGTAATAGAAGGGTTATGAAATAAATGACAAAGTGAGGTAGAGAGTAATGGTGTAACATTACAAAAGAGAATTTGTACAAACAAGCTTATGTACTCTTAATAAGCTAGGAATGTCAATTGGGCTTGCCCGGCCCGGCTCGGCCCAAAACTCGCAAACCACGCATATATTTGAGGTAGGCTCGGCCCATCCCAAAATATTTTCAAGCCTATATTTCAAAGCCCGGCCTGACCCTACCAGGGGTACAGGTGTTTTTTCGGGCTTTCTTACAAAAAAAAATCAAAATTATAAGTCTATACATATGTACACACATTGAGCTTTACAAATAAAAATATGATATTTCTATACTTATGTACACTTTATCAGTTGTACATGTAAAACTGTTTGTAATGTACTTGAGATAATCAAAAAAATGCATATCAAATAGCAGAGGAAAAAAAGTTAGATTTTTATCTAATTGAAAATTTTTAGATCAAAAATTTACATTGACTAGTATAAAAAAAAAAAGAATGAGTGTAATAAAGAAAAAAAACCCTAAAAATACTATGACATCAAAATGATAAATAATAGTGTTTTTCGATGATAAGTGAAAAAACGTGAAATCCTCTCTTTTAGAAACCCTAAAAAACCCCTCTCCCTTCTCTCTAGCCAAAAAACTCGCCGCCGCCTAGGTTAACCGTCTTCGGTGGCTTCTTCATCACCGTAGTCAGGTTTCTCTCTTTAGTTTGCCTTTGTTTCTTTTTTTATCAGCACATCCATCTCTTTTTTCTTCTAACGACATCAGAGCTAGATTTTCAGATCTAAAATTTTTAACTTTAGATTTTTTTAACCTTTGGTTCAGATTCTTGGCTCTAGTTTTCTCCATCAAATTTTGCTTCAGATTTTGCTGTTTCATGGCGGAAGCAGTCTCCAACTGCTCTTTCACTACCTCTGATGAAGAATCATCAACAGTGCAGATTGAGATCTCTTTCCTGTTTTCAAGAGTCATTCTTCCTGAACTGTCTTTAGGCTTTGGTTATGTCTCACCGCCTCTGGTAGCTTTGCTTTGAAGCAACATAAAGTGTCGCATGGCGCTTTAATTCAGTTCTAATTTGTGGTGAAGGAGAATCTTGCATTTTAACCCGTTTGTGTTGTTTTTTCTTGTCTTGGATTTGTTTTAATTTTCATAAGTTTTAATTTTTTTTTTTTGGATCTCTGAGTTCTGTTCCGGAAAGTAATAAATATATGTTGTATAATTTGTTTGTGCGGGTTATTTCTCCTTAGTTTACCTTAATTAGTCTTAGTTTCCGATAGTGTTCATGTACTCGCCAGCTTAAGTTTATGAAAAAATTGTTTTCCTTACCAGCTCTTTGTATTTTACTTTAAATATTATGAATGAAATATATAGCTATAGTTAGAAGAGAGGGTTCTTTCTAATCGTAAATAGCGAGTGTATTAGTTTATGTATAACTTTTTTACACATCTCTTTAAATTAAACAACACCACGAGAATGAAATCTTCTTTTAGAAGCAATTGTACACGTGGTCAATTATGATAGAGGGTAGAGACCACACGAGTTCGGATCACTTTCTCAATACTACGTACGAGTTAGCTGGTATGGAGTTTTCCACCATGACGCCTGTAACATCCTCAAATTCAATTGTGGGCTTTTTTGAAAATTGCAGCCCATCAGGGACAAATAACTTGCAAAACGACGAAGGGAGTGTTACTGGAGTAGTCGTAGTCATCGTTTAAACCGTTAAAGGTAAGGTAACCTAGATCTCCTTGACTCCTTGTGCAGGGAGTTACTGGCTTTGTCTGATTTGTCGCTTTGTGTTGTTCTATATTGTTGTGGCATGAGGACCTAACCACCGTGAGGTTGATCCGCTGTAGTCCGTAGACGGGTAGAGTAATTACCGCGAGAGGTAAACGACGAAGCGTTACGTCTCGTGTTGTTTTTGTTGTGTTGTTCGTTTATTGCTAACCAGTACTTAACCAACTAAACCAGGAGATTTAAGTCCAGAATCGAAAGCTTGATTATCGAACATTCGAACGTATATGGTGTCGTGCATGGTTACGTGTGTTAGACGACGGTCACGTTGGTTAATTTAATCTTGTGGTGAATCGATTAGTGTGTCTGGTTTAGGAATTGGTATTAAACCGGGAGCATGTGATGGTGGATTGACTTGTGGTGTTATGAATAGGGGTGTCAATCGGGCTCGCCCGGCCCAGCTCGGCTAGAAATCCGTAAAGTCCGCATATGTTTGAGCTTGGCCCGGCCCGGCCCGAAATATTTCCGAGCCTATATTTCAAAGCCTGAGCCTGACCTTAACAGGGCTATAGGGTTTTTCGGCCTTTTCGGGCTTATCTTACCGATCAAAAAATTAAACTTAGAAGCCTTAAAAAGTAGTGTTTGAAGGTGTACTATAAAACAAATCAATCAAAAATTTAATAACTCATCTATATTCACTACAACCAACTTAATTTAATAGAAAAAGTTTAAAGCTAAATAAAATTTCAATACTTTAACCAAACAAACCAATATATAATTCATATAAAACATCATAGATAAAAATTTTTAAAGTATTAAGTATGGTAATTAAGTAAATATGAAAACTAGGATTGGAGTTTAGAACTTTATTTACAATAAATTATTAATCAAATATTGCAATCAAACAAAAATATTAACAAAAAGGTACAAATTTTTTTATTTAAGGGTTTTTCGGGCTGGTCCGAGCCCGGTCGGGCTAAGCTCGAAAAACCCTATTGCCCAAACGGACTGAGCCGAAAAGTCCGATTTTTTTTGGACATATATATTTAAGCCCGAGCCCGATGTTTTTCAGGACCGGGCCGAGCCAGCCCGCGGGCGCTAGCCCTAATTGACATGCCTAGTTATGAATTATCAGATTGCTGGTCTGATGGTATTATTAAACTAAATCTAATTAATTTATTTGGAAAATATCTTTGTAATTAAATCGGATTTGGTTATTATACTAGTAAAGAAAAAAAGTATAGCCATGTTTTTGTCACACACAATCGTGACTAAATTTTTTTTTTGTCACGAAAAAGTTACCAAAGAAATTCGTAGCAACTTCGTGACAATTTAGCCACGAAATAATTACGTGACAACCGTTGTCACCGAATAGCCACATAAACATTTGTGGCTAAATAGATACAATAAACTTCGTGGCAAAACTGTGTCTATGCGAAACCAATAAGAATATTCCGCAATCTTCGTGGTTATTCTACCGAATTATCCATCATATCCTACTAAAACGCGGAAAAGTATATAACCACGAAATATAGCGTAGCTACATCGTGACTAACTGAGTGCCACAAATTATAATCGTGGCTCGCTCGTGGCTACTCCAACGAATTATCTATCCCATCACCATAAAAGTCCGATGGCTATGTAGGGACTAACTAATTCGTAGCTAAAGTGTGACTCAGAGGTTGCCACGAATTTAATTCGTGACACTTTCGTGGCTATCCCACCGAATAAGCCATCAAATCCAACTAGCCCGACAACGATTAAGTCGGTGCAGGAGTAATAGTAATAGTCTTCTTCTTCACAGCCAATTCCGCCGCAAGGAAAACGCCTCGTAACATGAAGAACATAGTAACTTCTCCTGTGGGCATCTCACGAGTTAAGTAGAAGAAGAGCGAGTCGTGAACCAAACCGAAGACGGTGAACGTCACCAAGATCCCAGAATACAGAGCCCAATCTGAGCTCATTCGCCGTTCAGAGACTTGCCGCATTGGTTTGTAAACGGCTGGTTTAAGAATAGTTGGCACAACAGTATTCCATCGACGACCCCAGAAGTCTTGTAGAGACGTAGCTAATTATGGTTTATTAGACTGTGGCTCCAAGTCACACCCAAGAGATATATAAACAAAAACTGAGTAATGTACGAATAATCTCAATCTCTAGGTACATATGTAAAAAAATAGAGTCGTAATAGCAGAACATGAGGCAGAGTTTGTTTGTAATCATACAAATTTAATAGCACACCAAAGATAGCAACTTTAACGGCAAAAGCCAATATGGGTAGATGAGTTTGAGGTTTAGGGTTTTGTTGGGTTTTGACTGGGAAGCAAGTAAAGCAGAGAAACCGAGAGAGACTTGCGGGAACTGGGACTAGTGGATCTTTATCAAAGGAGAAAAGAATGGGTTTGAAATTTGCGAGCCATGTGAGAAAAAAAGGCTGTGAAGAAAGAGAGATGCACAGTGGAGAAAAACAGAGGAAGAACAAGAAACAGAGCAAGGATGGGGGAAACAGAGAGGAACCGAGGAAGTCCTGATTTGATTCTAGGTGGCAAATAGTAACAATAAGATATGGAGATGATTGTAAAAACCAAGACTTTTATCAAGTTCTTGAGTTCTTCCTCCATCTCTCAGATCTTTTGTGGTTTGCTGTTGAACTTTGGGCAATAACTTAAGTTGTGACTTGGCTGATTTTCTTTAATGTCATTTTTTACTAGTAATCAAGACTTTTATCAAGCTCTTGACTTAAATATTTGAAGAATCGAGTACATAGAGTAGGTAGGAATTGAACTAAATATAAAGAAGTTTTATAAATATCAAGTAACGTTCTTGTTGCCTTGAGTTAAACGTTGTGATTTCTCAACCATACCAAAAAAATAACAAGAATTTGTCTCCATTGGCTGATGAGTATCCGTACATATACCATAAATGCTATAAATTCTCAACCATACATGATACATGTAGTAGTAATGCTACGTCAAATTGTGTGGTAGACTAGTAGTAATGGTGTCGAACTGTCAAATGTTGAAATTGCCGGCCGTCAACAATCATGTGTGTCAATATTTCTGTAATTGCATGAGGAAGAAGAGAGTGTCCTTACTCCTTAATGGAATTACAAGGTGCATGGTGAAACAAGCCAAGTAAATATTGATTCCAAGTTTGTAGAAATCGTCCACAAAGTTCGTCTCATCCATTTGTGTGGTTTGTAGTTGCTGATTGGTACAAACTCCAATTATTATGATAGTACCTGCACACAGTTCAATATTTCAAACTAATTGGATTGCTCATAGACATAACTCGTAAGATAAATATTTCAAAATATGGGAAAATTTAGGCAGAAAGTTAAACTAATTTTTAAGGTCACTATCCCATCACAACTTGGTTAAAAATATCCATATGACCAAACAAACTCACAAAGACAAAAACAAATTTATACTATTCTTTTTGGAAAGTCTTATTACAAGCCAACCAATAACTATGTTTGTTTTATGTTCTAATTTAATAAGGAGACAAATTTAAGTGTGATGAACCTTAAATTTTAGCTTGTAATGGGGGTTTATTGTATGCTTAAGTTTTAATTTTGATTAATGGGGTTTTGGAGTTTAGTGTAGATTTAGTATTTCGAAACTTGAACGGTACCTTGGTTACCTTTTGGTTATTTACCTATATTTTTTAAACCAATTTTATGTTTTCTATTTTAATTTAAAATTAAGTGTGCTTAAAATTATTAAAGTAAAAATTAATTCTTCCTAATAAAAAATAAGGACTCACAAAATGTCAACTGAAAATAATTATAAATAAGAAAAAGCACAGGAAGAGTTAGAAGTGGATTTTCATATTTTACCAGTGTCTTCTCCTAATGACGAATATATAACTGAAGAGAGTTAGACGATTCGTGTGATGACTCGGATTCAAATTCCGATTACGGTTCCGAATAAGTTTTTTATTTATGAATTATGTTTGATTATATTTTATAAATTCTCATGTTTTAATTATGTAATATCTCATTATAATATGTAATATCACATTGCAATATATCATTATATCTATATATATTATGTTTTGTTATATTTAATTTTCTAATCATAATAATGAATATTGCTAAATCATATAAATTAATTTTGATAAGCCATATAATAGCACTAATATTGATATATATTATGAGTTCTTTTCTTTATATATATAATATTTATCTAAAGAATGAATTTATTATGTTTATTATATATTATTTTATCAGGAAATTAGTGTTGCTAAATCATATAGAAATTAATATTACTAATCATACAATTGTTACCAAAATTCAATAAAATAAAATAATTTTCTTAAACCAATTTTTTTTAGATTGGGGGGACTAACCCAAATAATTTCCCACCATACCCACCAAATAATTTCCGACAATTCCACCAAAATTAATCTAATTTTGCGGTTAAATGAAAATTTGGCTAAATAGTAATTTTAAGGGTATTAGTAAAAGCTTTTCCCCTTCATCGTTCATATAACCACTTCGAGAAAAAAATCAGAAAAACCTAATGCCTCTTCTTATCGCCTCTTTTTATCTGATTATCCTCTGCTTTCCCGAATCTGAAAGTAGCTCCGCTCGATTTCTTCCTTGACGCACTGCGATGAGTCTCTCCGGCCACCGTCGGCCACGGTCCTCCGAGTCAGGTCCAGTAGGTATCCGTCTTCTTCTTCTTCTTCTTCTTATGCTTCTTCTTCTTCTTCTGCTCCCTAATTACTAGTTCTGTCTCTTTCTCTCTTTGTCTTCATGCTCTATTTCTATTTTTCTCTAAAGTTGTTTAGATCTTTTAATTTTGTTTCTGTTTAGGGTTTTCGATCTAGGATTTTATTTGTTCATATTATTCTTTAATGTTTTGATTTGAGCATGTTTTCAACTAAGATGATGTTTAGATATGTTTGATTTTGAATTTTAAACATAAGTGTTCGATTTTGTTTTTTTTTTTTAATTCCTGTTTGATCGTTTATCTCTTCCAACCATAGCTTTGTTCATATTGTTCTTGTTTGCTGAGGAAGCGTTCGATATGTGTGATTTTTTTATTCTTGTTTACTGCTCTAATTATGGTGTTTAGATATTGTTCTTTTGCTGGTTTATCTCTTCAAGACACTTAGCTTTTGCTTTAAGTGTTGTCATTTGTTTGTTATGTGTTGCTATTTGCTAGTCTTAAGAACATGTTTTTGATGGTTAGGATTTGTATATGTGGATTCGAAACTTGGCTTTGTTCTATGTTTAAACTTAACTCTCAACTTTGTGGATTTGTTTACTTGACTTGTTATTAACATAACCTAATTTTTGTTTTTGTTTATCTTCTAACTGCAGAGCTGCAACGTAGATGGATTGGATGCCACCATGTGCCATACCGCCAGGAGCCACACGTTCTACAAGCGCAGCATCTTCACACGCCAACAACTACATCCAGCAAACTCTCGATGCATTGCTGAGTGCTCCTGTAGGAGAATCCCAGCCACACCTCCACCCGAGGAAACTCAATGGAGCTTTATGGTTAGTTTGGAGACAAACTTCAAGACGCTCAACACCAATGTTGCAGATTTGAATACTAACATGGGAACAGTTATGAAAGAGCTGGTTGAATCACGACAAGCACTTAACCCTCTGCTGCTGCTCATGCTCCAGCTTCTACAATAGCTGCTCCTGCTCATGCTCCAGCTTCTACAATAGCTGCTCCTGCTCCAGCTTCTACAATACCAGCTCCTGCTCCAGCTTCACACCAAGGCAACTTAGATGCTTGGTGTGCATCATTAGGTATTTAAGTTTCGGTCAATGATGGTTAAGCTTTTTTGTTGAACTTTCTAACGGATAGACTTTTATTTAGCAAGTCTTTTGGTAAAATGTAAGATAAGACTACTTAATGTTATTTAGTAAGTCTTTTTTATCAAACTAATTATAGTAATGTAAATATCGTTATTTGAATTTCATGTTTTGTGATTTTGGCATTTCGTTACAGGTTTTTTGTTTTTAGTAATTAATATTATTATTTTTTTTTTTGGGCAAATAATCAGTCACTAAACAAATTATTTTTATAGATTTGTTACAATAATGCCACCAACCAAAATCATGGCTTAATAGTAGAGCTACTAAATTGTTACTCCTTAAATTCGTGGCTATATTATCACGAATTAGATGGTGATAAAAGGGTGGCTAATATAGTCACTAAGGACTTTGACCAGTTCGTAGCTATAGTATGCCACAAATTAAAAGTGATAGTTTCATAGCTATAGGTAGCCACGAATAACCGTGATCATTACGTAGTTAAATTTAGCCACAAAATAATGGTGATCTTTACGTAGCTAAATTTAGCCACAAATGATTAGTGACAAATTCCTGACTCCGAAGCCACGAAAAAGCAACGCCAACAATTTAGTTACGAAGCTATATCTACGATTTTTTTTTGGTGACTATTCGTGATTTTTTAGCCTTATAGCCACGAATATTTAGGCTCAGCCACAAATATATTGGTGACTATACATGTATTTTTTACTAGTTTAGATTAAATCATAGATTATTATTGGAATATAATCTTTGATCGATTAATCTAAACCGATTAAGATCGTTGGCTTAGATTTCCATTGTTGCAAGTGCTAAACCAAGGATGCTATTCGTGTGGCCAAGATGATGACTAGTTGGTGTCTTCTACATATTCAGATGTGTTTGGATAGTTGCTTTGTCTAGGGTTAAACTGAGTATACCTACGAGTTGCATATATTGTGAATAACCGTATTTGTTTGTTGAGTGTATTAATATTTACAAGTATATAAATATATTTTTTTTATAAAGTATAAGAAAGAGAATTAGTATCTTTGAGTTAGATATTGAACTAAAATGGATATTTTGTGCGTGTTGATTGAAGATGGTGTGATTGCGTAAATGCATGTTTTGTTGTGGTAAAATAAGTTCTTGTGTGGGAGGAGATAGGTGCCAAGGGCATGTAGATGCAGTGAGCCGCAGAGAGTCATGCAAGGAGAGATCCTTGTAGTTGTGTGATGGTCTACGGGCGCGAAATGCGGGTAGATCATGATTGGCTAACGAGCCAACGAGTGTGAAGTGTGTGGAAGAAGTGCAAGTGGCACGAAGGATCCGGATGCAAGAGTAAACTGTGTAGGAAGAAGTGCGAAAGCATGATGAATCCGGTAATACATGGAGTTGGCGTGTCTTGACACGTGGTATCATGGGATGCAGTTCTATTTGTGTGATGTGTGCTTATGTTTGTGTGTCACAAGAATTAAGACACAGTGATTGTTGCTGGTCTTAGATTTAGACTTTGTGATTATCGAAACGTATTTGGGTGTAGAGACTTTGTAATGCATGGGGTTGGTGTGTCTTGACATGTGGTATCAATGGGTGCTCACTCCTCTTTCTTTTAGAGGTTGGTTAAGTCAAGAGTTCATTTTTCATGGTTAGTTGGTGGTTTTGCTATTAAAGAGTGATTTGGACCGGACCAAGAAGTCAATCCGTTGACCAGCTCCGGATACTGAGTTCAGGTATTACAACGCCTTTCAATTTTCTCGCCAAACAAAACATATACTCACTCTATTTCATATTAAGTGTTGTTTATGATTTTGTCACACATTCAGAAAATTATTAAATTTTCTATTTTATCTCTTATTAATATATTATACAATTTTTTTCTGTTGGTCAATAAATAAAAGTAATAAAGATAAAATTGGAAAATTAACCAAACATCTACACTAAAAATACAAAATAACATTTATTTTGAAACAAAATCTTAAATCTAAAATGACTTTTAATATGAAACAAAAGGAGTAGTTTTTTGGAAGGTCAAATGGAGTATTGAGGCAAGTTTCTCGATACGGTTGGAAGTGATCTGAATTAGTGTTAACAAATCTGACGGATATGACTGTTCCTGCGAAACCCCCAACGACTACTTATCGCAACTAAGTTTAAAATATGAAAGATCAGTTTTTCTTTATTGAAACATAGAAGTAAAATAGAAAATAAAAATCAACCAAAAATGATAGAAATAAGCATTTTTGTTCATGTTCTTAAAAATATAAATTTCAAATTTTTCGTAATCAGTTTATGTTCATTGCTGCTCTCATTCAATAGACGGCTAATAAAAGCTAGATTCTAATTTGTTACCCACCCAAATAACATGAAGAGTATTCGGCTAACCTGAGCAAGTCCTCTACTATCTTCTATCTCCAATGCTAATCACTAAGCTATAACATAAAAACCTAGCAATACTAGGAAAAGAGACGAGTCATTTAATTTGCCTCTAAGATGATATTACTTAAATATTTAGTTCGATAGAATTATGTTCTTAAAAACTACTAAACTGTTGCAAAATTGATCACGGGAAAAAAAAGAAAAGAAAAATTTCTAATACACAACCTAATAACCAGGCAATAAACTATTTTTGAGAAAAAAGGTGAAAAATACCACAACCCAAGAAGTGAGCTTCCTAGTTAGATCTACCGGCGACTTACTCATTGTCTATATAAGCTATTGCATCTTCAATCAAAATCCAGTTCTCTTTTTGATGACTCAGAGCTTATCTTTCGCCGCCCTCAAGCTCTTCTTGATCTTCAAGCTGTCCTTCTTCCTTGTTGTTAGCTTCAGAATTTACAGTCTCATTGTTACTATTACTGTTCCCTCCACTTTCCTTGTGACCAAAGAACAATCCTGAAGAAGATGAGTCCTCTTCATCAAGATCCTCTTCTTTCTCTGCATTCTTATTATCCTTTGATCTTTGCCTTACAACGCCATCCATCCATTGCGGACAGCGGTGTGTAACCCCAAGATCTGCTTCAATCAGTGAGGCGTTTGAAACAGGATGGGTCCGTGTAATGCAAGAACATTCAGGTACAGGATGCGAAAGAAAACTAAAGGCTTTTGATCTCTTGGAAGATTCGAGTAGACCCTCGAGTATGCTTCTCTTGAGAAGCTTCCTAACTGATGTTATCCAAGTGTGATTTGCCTCGTACATATGGTCTCGGATCTCTACCAATAGCATTGCAATTTGTTTCCTACAAGTATGAGAAATATCAAGATTACTATTCTCCTATAAACAAAGATGATACATTCATTACAGTATTACCTGTCTGGTCTAAAAGTCTTAGAAGAAGCAGACTGATAAAGCCGGTGACCCAACACTAAACTAGCAAAACTCGGATGTCCTTTCCCATCACGATCAAATCCCGAGATAAATACATCTGCTTCCACGCTAACAACATAATCAACCGCTTCCCACAACAACTTGTGAGCATTAGTTCTCAACTCAATAACCGTGCTTTCGGGCTCATTGTCACTCTCTGCTACCCAACCCCACCAACCTTCAATGTTGTAGTACTTTGGTCTTGCAGGTGGAGGTGGAAGCGGTTGAGGCCTCTGTCTTGTGCTCTTCAGTGCATCATGTTTCGTTTCTTCCTCGACCGAAGGTGGTGCCATTGTCTTACTATCTTTATGTTTCGCCTCACGACCATACATCTTAGCAAGCTCCCAGCTAGTACTAAGAGAAGTTCGGTCAACGACATTCTCAAACATGCCATGTAATGGAATTAGTGTTCTCTGCCCACCAAAAACCTCTCCCCCAGCGACATATATGATTGTGTCCCATGAGTATCCATAAGCTCGTAGAAGAATACCAACCTGAGACAGAATCCAAAGCATTTAACTTCGAGTTAAAATCTGTATATATTTATACTCTTTGCTTACCTCTTCTGGCATCAGAGGGCATAAGCCCGCTAGGCGTTGCTCAGCTGAGTCTATAGAGAGCTTCCCTTTGACAATCCCACGTTTTATCATCCAAGCTCGTTTATGTTGAATCAGCTCGGTATGAACATCCTTTGAGTAGCTCCAAAATGCAATAAACACATTAATCATAATACACTATGAAACAGCTTCTTTCCCTAACTTGACAATACTATAAACTTTAAAATACCTGGAACAGTTCAGCGCAGCCATGATAGGCCAAAGCTTCTCTTGTCATCCCTGGATCATAGGCTATAAAAGGTCGTCCCAAAGGTTTCAGCCTGTGGACATTACACGTAAAAATAGTCACAATAGCGTTAAAGGAAAAGAAAAAAACATTCAACAAACAATGCACATTGGTCCTGAAGAGACTAACCTTTGCAATACTTTAGTGGAAAGTTCTTGAACTTCTTTTCGAAACTGTAACGCGTGGAACGCAACCCTACACCGTAACCTCTGATATTCTTCAAGATCACTTGGAAGTATAGCCTACATGAAGAGAAAGAGTAAGAATATAGTCAATGATCAATACTTTAGAGAAATGATTGTTAGCAAATAGGGGGAAATTTTTCACTACTTGTAAGCATCCACCGTGAGGGACAACTAGTTCAACGACCGAGTGCTTAATGAGAACAGGTAGAACATGGTGTAAGTAGTAATAAGGCGAAGATCCGTAAGAGACTTTAAATGAAGGGATTTGTTTCTTTCTTCTAGCCCATTTGAGATTCTTGGGAAGAGTTTTCACAACTCTAACATCTTTTGCAAGTGAAGCCATGAAGTGCTCTTCATTATACAAATACGCAAAGCTCTTGAATTGGGAACTGCTCGTAAAGCAACAACGAATAGATGAAATAAGAGCAAAGAACCAAATCAAAAGCACCAAAGTAAAAGTTTTAAAACCAATTAAGTCTCTGCACCTAATTCCTTTACTGCTAGTTGTTGATTGAATCTCAGGAATCACCAGAGTAGCGTTAAGAAGCCGAGAAACGGCTACAACATCAGGAATCTAAGAAAAATGACCAAAAGTAAAAATGCCATGAGAAGTGTCTGTCACACACACTTGATTGAAAATGTCAATATAATCCTGACTTTTTCTTTCTTACCGAGTTTCTAATCTCATGGAAACCACCTTGTATTCTAACAAAAACAAAACCATTTGTCCTTGCCGGAGGATCTGTTACCATTTGTCCCCACCAAATCACAAACCAAATACAAAAAAAAAAGAAATAAACATAAGTAATACAGAACACCAATCTTATTGAACTAATCAAAAACACAACAAGGTCAGCTATAATTCCAACTTAAGATATTGTTCCAGATCCGATAATGTAGGGAAAAAGACATGAATTGAATTGTAAATAAGAAAATAACCTGAATGAAAATCTCTGGGAGTAGCATCAGGAAGTAATGTATCTACATGCCTTGTTGGTCCCCAAAGTCTTCTATACAAAGGCGTCTGCAACATACATACATAAGTTGTAAGATCATCAAAAGCTAACAGTACTAAAAAAAACCAATTTGATAAATAATTAAACTAAGAAAGGAAGAGAGTCATGATTGCAAAACTACAACTTAAAAAGCATTAAATCTTTTTTGTTTAAGGAAAGAAGAAACGATTCTATAGATACCCAGAAGAAAAGAACAATGGCCCACTTGAGCAAATTAAAATAAAAATTTCTTTATGATTCAACAATGGAGATCCACTAAACATAAAGGTGAGATTTTTTACATGTCGAGCGAATCTGGGATTGTCAAAGACAGGCCTCCAAGAGAAGATAGTAACAGGGATAGAGTAATCGGAGACTGAGTCATCTGTGAATCCAGCGAGAAGAAAATGGACAAGAAGAGAGAAAACAGACAAGACAAGACCAAGAAGACCAATCCATTTCATGCGCGACTTCAAGAACACTTTGCCTTCTCCCTTCATCCCTCCAGATGTAAAGTAAAGTGAAGTGAAGTGAATCGAGTTCTCACTTAGTTCTTTTTACTAACGGAGGACATCACAGAGACTAATGTGTGTATAGAAAAGAAAAGTTTAAATCGGAAGAGAGAGTGGAAGAGACACGTGTGAGAACATGTCTGGAGAAGTAGATCGGTGTTGATCGGACAATGGGTTGTTTGGTCTCTCTCTCTCTGCTCTCATTGAATTTACTTTTTTTTTTTCGCTTCGGTGTTTATCCTAGGCGCCTCGATCGCGCGTGATTCTCACTTTTTACAGCTCTTGGACTCGGACGATAATTTTTTTTCTTTAAAACCAGATTTTTTTTTTTTTAAAGGGCATTCAAATTAAAGCATGAAATCAAATATTTTACAGAGCTAAATAGCCCAACAAGCATAAATTTAACTAGACATTAGCAATTACGAAATCCATTAAGTTAGAAGGGAACCAAAGTTGGACTACAGTTAGGATTGAACCAATTTGTCGGTTGGGATATTAATCCAAATCAAACCGCCTTGTGCTGCCATCAATGATTGGAGCCAAACACCATCGGGGAAAATCGCACAGAGTAGATCGTCAAAAAAAATAGGGTTGCTCCTACTCAATCATCTCATCCCTCGGATCCAGCAAACCAAAGGAGTAGTAAATTTGTTGAGAGCGTCGAATTGGAGTTGCGTAAACTTAAAGCTTTGTCCCTCACCAACAAATCAATCTGACGAAGAAGGTGATCTGGTTGTTTAAAACAGTTTCGATGTAGCCGGTGGTTTCTCTCAGTCCAGAGAGAGTAGATCGTGGCCTGCCAAGCAATGAGGAGGAGTTTCTTTGCTTCACAGGAACCCCTAAAGTGGATGAGGTTGTGTATCTTTTCAGACCAAGAGGACTGCAAAGAGAAGGAGCAACGCCGAGATATCTGGCTCCAGACCGACCAGCTGAACGGACAAGCAAAGAAGAGGTGATCGCGACTCTCCTCTGCAGTTGCACACAATAAACACAATGGATCAACTTGCAATCCCCAGTGGAGTAGTCTATCACGCGTTGGGCACCTATTCAACACAAAAAGCCAGATAAGGAAATTGTGTTTGGGGATTCCTCCTGAGAACCATACTATCTTATGCCATGGAACCTTAGGTAAAGTTTCGCTTAAAGCCAAAATTTTTTTCCCAATAGTGTGACTATCTTTAAGTTGGTCATTAATCCACCAGATGTATGAGTCTCAGCTCCTCCGAAAGCTGAAGAGCAGTTAGCTCAATTTGATAATTCACCCTCGTCTCCATAGATCGGAAATTACAGTTCCTCGAGGAAATCCTAAAGGTCCCTCACCTTGTATGTAGGTCGACATTCTCCCCAGCTTACTCCAATGATCGCTCCAAAACCGACAGTTTCTACCATTCCCCACCTTCATCTTAATCCAAGGGTAAGCTTCATCCCTAATTTTTAACAGCTTGTTTGCTATCAAAGAGTGTTGATTGTTTGACTTTCTTGTCCAGAACTGTTGAGATTTCCAGAGAGGACAGTTCATGTAAACCATGCGACCCAGCCGGATCGAAAGAAGAGCAGCCAAATAAGCTTGATCATACAAGCCTTATTCCACTTTTGCAGGTCACATACACCTAATCCTCCTTCTTTTTTTGCTGTGACTATAGTACTCCAAGCTACTCGCGCTGAGTGATGTCCCTCAGTTGTTCCCTTCCAGTAGAAAGCTCCACAAAGAGAATTTAGAATCTCAATGCATTTCTTTGGCAACACATGAGCAGAGCACCAAAAGTTAGAAATTCCTGCAACGACCGTGTATAGTAGCTGGAGTCTACCTGCAAATGAGAGAGTCTTTGTTGACCAAGCATTTAGTTTGCCTTTTACTGACTGAATCAAAGGGGCACAATCCAGAAGAGAAAGATTCTTTGTGCATAGCGGCCCCCCTAGGTACCTAATTGGCAACTGACCATGACTTATTCCTGTACCAACTCTGATTTGATCGATTTCTAATTGTGAGAGGCCTGACGTAAAGAAGCTTGTTTTAGGGAGACTGATCGCCAATCCTGAAGCTTCTTCAAACTCCTTCAAAACAAGGAGAACATTTTGCACAGAGGACACAGATCCATCAACAAAAATCAAAAGGTCATCAGCAAAACACAAGTGCGTAAGCTTTAGATTCTTGCATTTATGGTGATAATTTATTTTTCCTTCCTCTGCAGCTTTATCCAACATGACTGAGAGACAATTCATAACCAGAACAAAGAGATAAGGTGAAAGCGGGTCACCCTGCCGCAGACATCTACAACCCGTAAAGTAACCATGTACACTTCCATTAAAGCCCACTGAGAAAGAAGGAGTACAGATGCATGCTTTAAGCCACCGCAGGTAGAGTTCAGGGACTTCTATTCCTCTTAGACAACTAAAAATAAATTCCCATCTAACTGTGTCAAAAGCTTTAGCAATATTTACCTTGATAGTTATACACTTAGGACCTGTCGCTTTATGATAACCATTAACCAACTCTACAGCGAGAAGAGTATTTTCTACTAACAGCCGTCCTTTTATAAATGCAGTTTGATTTTTTTGCACTAAGTTGGGAAGAGCAGGCTTGATTCTAGAGACAAGCAGCTTAGATATTACTTTATATAGGGTATTTGAGCAAGAAATAGGTCTTAAGTCAGAGACCAGGAAAGCACTAGAGGATTTAGGGACCAGGGCAAGTATAGTTGCATTAACCGCTGAAGGAAGAAAAGCAGTTTGGAAGAATGCCAAGATACTGAAGGTGATTTCTGAACCCACTATTCCCCAAGCTGCCTTGTAGAAAGCTGAAGTAAAGCCATCAGCTCCAGGAGCTTTATTTGCTTTCAGTTTGAACAACACATTCTTGATTTCTTCCACTGTAGGGATTTTGACCATTGTTTGTTTCAGCTCTGTAGGACACCGATAGCTTATGAGGTTCTGAATCCAAGAAGTGGATATGGGAAGGGGTTGCATAAAGGCAGGGCCAAGAAGAGACTGAAAATGGTTGACAGCCATTCTACTCATCTCCAGTGGATCTACGATCAAAGTGCCAAACAAAGAGGTGAATGACCTGATAGCATTAAAGGCGTTTCTAATCTGGGTCATTCTATGGAAATAAGTCGTGTTCAAGTCTCCTTCATGCAACCAGTTAATGCGAGACCTCTGTCTAGAATAAGCTTCTTCAACTTTGCGGAAAAATTCCCATTTAGTACGCAACTCTCTTTCTTTTTGGAACAAGTCATTTGATGGAGAGTCCATGGCTTGAACCTGCACAGATTGAAGCAAAAGGTTAGTCTCTCTTACTCTGTTTTGAATGTCTGAAAAGTTCTTTTTCGAAAGAGTTTTTAACTCTTGTTTTAGTGTTTTCTGTTTTGCACTCAGAACTGACAAACTTGGTTCCAGAGGATGTAAATTTCCAGCCAAGATCCATGAAGTTTCAACCGTAGAATGAAAGAGGGGGTGAGTGGTAAGGAAGTTAAAGAACTTAAAAGGTTTAGTGCCAGCAGAAGGCAGAGGAGCGGCTAGGTTCACAAGACAAGGGGAATGGTCAGAATTTTCTGGAGCTAAAAAAGAAGCAACAATGTTGGGAAAGGAGGTAAGCCGATGATTGTTTACAAGCAGTCTGTCCAATTTCTTTGCAATAGGGTTTAATGGGTTTTGATTTGACCATGTGAAACGAGGACCTTGGTAGCATAAATCGAATAACTCCAGTTGCAAGAGACAATCACGCAATTCAAGCATAGGGGAGGTTAGATGGTCGACATTGGGATTGGAGTGCTCTGCCGGATGAATGATTTGGTTAAAATCACCACCTAACAGCCAAGGGAGGGAGTCCAACTGAAAGCGTTGTTGAAGACATAGGAGATGACACCAAAGGTCAATACGTTCTTCACTTAAGTTAGGTGCATAGATTGCTGTAAAGTAGAATCTATGGCTTCCTTGAATAGTAACTTCAGTTGTAAGCATATGCTCTGACTGATGCAGAACTATGATTGTAGCATGTGACTTCCAAATGATTAATATCCTTCCATCTTCAGCAGAAATGTGATTAGAGACGAAGTGCCAACTAGGACAGGTAAGGCTCATAACTCTGTTCAAATTTGGTTCCTTTATATGGGTTTCAATAATAGCACCAAAAAGAGGCTGATGTATAGCAAGCCAAGAAGCAAAAGACTGATGCTTATCCGGATTATTTAGACCACGAATGTTCCAAAAAAATGGTTGTATGTACATTAAGAAAGAAATAAGGGGTTAAGACTGAAGGGGATCCTCTCCCTCAGATGGGAGATTCACCACAGTAGAGAGAGGAGAGGTAGGATTCATTTGTTTGATCACCTTTTCAGGTGGAGATAGTGATCCAATAGGTAGTTCAGAAGGTTGTTCAGGAAGAGCAATAAGGATAGATGAAGGGCAATTTGAAGGAGGTAAGGTAGGCGAATGGGGAAGGGTTTGTGTTGGGAGGGACAAAGAAGCTAAAACATCAAAAGGATTGTTATGAGCGAAAGAATGGGGCGGCTGGGGGGGGGGGGGGGAAGAGCAATCCATTGGGGACGAGGTATGGGTTGGAGAAGAAATGTGTTTAGAGGCTTTTTCTGGGGAGATACCTTGGTTAATGAGATTTTTGTCAATTTTCAGGGTAGGTGATATGTCTATATTTTGTCTCTCCTTAGCATATATTTATTATGCATTTAGTTAAGATAACTCATTGTTTTGCATCATTTTCTATTCTTTTCTATACACTTTGCATGTCTAGGTAGCTCTTGCATCATCTTTGCATACATTGTGCATTTCAGAGTATTTCAGGTATCTAGGAGACATTGGAAGCGCATCCATTCGAGCCAACCTTCCAGACGCCGCTCGAGCCACACCTTCCAGACGCATCACTCGAGCCATTCTCAAGTCACCAGACGGGAACGCATCACTCGAGCCATTCTCAAGTCACCAGTTGGGAACGCATCACTCGAGTCATTCTCAAGTCATCAGTCGGGAACGCATCACTCGAGCCAATCTCACAACACTCCGGGAACCCTCTCTCGAGCCAATCTCACAACACTCCCAGAACCCTCTCTCGAGCCAATCTCACAACACTCCGGGAATACTCTCTCGAGCCAATCTCACAACACTCCCAGAACCCTCTCTTGAGCAAATCTCACAACACTCCTGGAACCCTCTCTTGAGCCAATCTCACAACACTGCCAGAACCCTCTCTCGAGCTAATCTCACAACACTCCCGGAACCGTCTCTCGAGCCACCCCCTTCGAGCCGTTCCACTCGAGTGGGATTAAGCTTTTGACGTCTTCATCAAAGTTGCAGGGAATTGAGTCATATTTCCAACGCCGTTTATTTCAAGCCAATCGGAGGTGTGGTTCAAGAGGTACCATCGTTTTAGTGGATGCGTATACACCCAGCTCGAGCCATTTTCACCGACCACGCTCGAGCCACTTTCACCGACCACGCTCGAGCCACTTTCACCAACCACGCTCGAGCCACTCCTACTCACACCACTCAAGCCACTTTCATATACCAATCGAGCCACTGGACGCACACTGACTCGATCACACATGTCAGGAAGACGCTCCTTACCTTGTCGTTTTAAGTTTTAGAGCTTTCCATGTTGGACTACTATATATATTTTTTGTTAAGTCTTTGCCGAGATCTTATCTTTTAGCTCGTTTTAGTTCTTTTCGTTAAAGTTTGACCTAGCCACCAAAACACGCTCTGAGACTTGTAATCCGACATCTCCGAGTTTATTCAGTTTTTGCACTTGATTTCTTCGAAAAAGTTGTTATTCCTATTTTTATCTATCTTACTATGCTTGATTCAATGTTTTCTGTGTTTGCTTTCTTGATGATGATTTTCGGATCTGAGTAGTGTGATAGTTCTTGAGGATGGGATAGATTAGGTGGAGGATATTAGTATGTAGGGTGTTTAAGCTTGATTCGTATGAAACCCTTATGGACTAGAGTTAGAAATACTAGTTTCTCTCTGATCAATTGGAACTAGGTCTTAGACACTTCCACACCTAAAAGGTGTTCGATAAAATGTCTGACCAACTAGTGCCAGAGACTTACGTTCCTATCCTAAGAGATTAGTTGTCTAGGATGTTTGTTGACGTGAATGAACTAGTTCGTCATGCCTGCTTAACCATGTTTCTCTAGCGAGAGCTAGGTTTGGAAGTGTTTGAGTATGAGTAGCTTCAGCCAAGAGATTGGATTAGCTAAGTCGTGATGTTCATTGTCTAGGGATAGTTTGCTTGTGGCATGTTAATCACTCTGTAGACTAGGAGACTCCACCGACATCAATTACACCCATCCTTAGGACTTCTTTCTTCCTGGTTTTTATTGCATTCTTGAGACTGTTTCTTATCTTGCGGTTTTGTTCGTGCTTAGACTCGTTTTCGTTTTTACTCTTGTTTACTTCTTGTCATACATTTTCGTCTCTAGTATTGTGACTCATTTCCGTTTTGCATTTTCATCATTCTAGGATTGTTAGACAAACACTCTTTTTATATTGGCTTGACTTGTGATTTCTTGATTGCATCTTGATTGCTAGCAACATCCCATTTGGATTGACACCTTAAGTACTACAAAACATAAGGTTAATTGAACCTGCTAGGAGACACAAAAAATCCTAGTATCAATTTGGCGCCGTTGCCATTTGGGATTCGTTTTGCTACATTTAAGATTTCAAGTTTTGCAAGATTAAGTTCTGTTACACTTGTTATTCTGAGTGCTGACTTGTTTTGGTTGTCTGCTTGTTTGTTTTGCATCTTAGGAACCTATTGATTGCAACCTTGCATGCACACCAGATCAAGAGGACATAAGAATATCCTTCCTACTATCGACGACATCAATCGGTTACAAAGACCCCAACAAGCTCGTCCTCTTACTGATCATCCCGCACCAGTCACCATGGAACAACCTAACAGACCTAATCCGATACCGCGACACATTGGTGTTGGAGACGCGCCGAACACTCATACTCAGTGTGCTGGAATCGTCCCTCCGGCTGTGCAGAATAACAATTTCGAAATCAAAAGTGGTCTGATCTCCATGATCCAAGGGAACAAGTTTCACGGATTGCCAATGGAGGATCCACTCGATCACCTGGACGAGTTCGAATGTCTGTGCAGTCTCACCAAGATCAATGGAGTGAGTGAGGATGGTTACAAGTTGCGACTCTTCCCATTCTCCTTGGGAGATAAAGCTCATCAATGGGAGAAAAACATTCTCAAAGGATCCATCACCACTTGGGACGACTGCAAGAAAGCCTTCCTGGCCAAGTTCTTCTCTAACTCCAAAACAGCACGTCTCAGGAATGACATCTCCAGTTTCACTCAGAAGAACTCATAATCATTCTACGAAGCCTGGGAGCGTTTCAAGGGTTACCAGAGCCAGTGTCCACACCATGGTTTCAGCAACGAGTCCCTGCTGAGCACTCTCTACCATGGTGTACTTCCAAAGATATGCATGCTGCTTGACACTGCTTCAAATGGCAACTTCCTGAACAAGGACGTCGATGAAGGATGGGAACTCGTTGAAAACCTCGTCATGTCTGATGGTAATTATAACGAGGATTATGACCAAACAGTTAGAGGAGGAGAGTCTGGTTATGAGGAGAAGTACAAGAGGGACCTTAAGAATGTCAATGACAAGCTTGACCGCCTCTTGCTCAGTCAGCAGCGAACCGTCCATTTCGTCTCTGAGGATGACCCTTTTCATGTTCAGGATGGGGAGGGTGAGCAGTCCTAAGAAATCAGCTACGTCCAGAATCAAGGTGGATACAACAAGGGTTACAACCCTTACAGACGAACCCCAATTTGTCTTACCGGAGCACCAATGTTGCAAATCCACAGGATCAAGTGTACCCTCCTCAGCAACAACAACAAGGCCAACAAAAACCTTTTGTGGCTTAAAATCAAGGATTCATGCCTAAACAACAGTTCCATCAAGGTTATCACGCTCCTTCCGGACCACCACCAGGATTTTCACCTCAACAAGTTCAACCTACTCAAGCTCCAGATAAAGAAATGAAGCACATGATACAAAAACTTCTTCAAGGTCAAGCTAGTCATTCTCTGGAAACTGCTAAGAAGCTTGCTGAACTCAGTCAGCGAATGAAGTGTTCATACAATGATCTGAATGTCAAGTTTGAAGCTCTTATCTCCAAGATGAAGTATATGGAAGGCAAGACTGCTTCTATTTCTACCCAAATACTTGGCAACCTACCTGGAAAAGCAGTTCAAAAGCCCAAAGACTATGCTACTATCCATGCCATCACCACCCAAGTTGTAGATGTACGGCTCACTTAGTATAATGAGAGTTTAGATGGAGATGATTTTCTTCAAGATGAAGTTCAGATAAAGGATCTTGTCGAGGTGCTTAAGGATCCAATTAAGTCAGCCAAGCAATCTGATCCTGAAGCTACTAAAGATCCCGCTGCTCCCAAGGATAAACCTGTGAGATTCATTCCTCCACCATACAAGCCATCTCTACCATTTCCAATGAAGTTTAAGAAGCATCTTACTGAGAAGTATACAGATCTGTTTGAAAAACAAGTCAAGGAGATTGAACTTAGGATGCCTTTGCTTGATGCATTTGCACTTGTGCCTCAATATCAAAAGTTTTTAACTGATTTGGTAACAGAAAGGACCAAAGAGAAGGAGGAGATAGCTAAAGGAGATCAAGCTAAGGCTCTGGAAGATGAGATGGTAGTGCATGTCATAGGTGGGGTAATTCATGAATGCAAGGCTGTTATGCAGAAGATGATTATCCCAAAGAAGTTAGAGGACCCTGGTTCTTTCACCTTGCATTGTTCTCTAGGTCCATTGGCCTTCAAAAAGTGCCTATGTGACCTTGGTGCTTCAGTAAGCCTCATGCCACTCTCTGTAGCTCAGAAGCTAAGATTCAACAAATACAAGTCATGCAACCTCCACTTAATATTGGCTGATAGGACTACTAGACTTCCTCATGGTCTACTAGAGAACATGCCCATCAAAATTGGACAAGCTGAGATTCCTACTGACTTTGTGGTGCTCGAAATGGATGAAGAGCCTAAAGATCCACTAATCCTGGGAAGACCTTTCTTAGCTACAGCTGGAGCAGTCATTGATGTCAAGAAGGGGATGATTGATCTCAATCTGGGTAAAAACTTCAAGATGAAGTTTGATATCAAGGATTCTAAGAAGAAACCAACTATTGATGGGCAGACCTTCGTGATTGAAGAGAAGGATCAGAAAGCTGGGTTTGTCATCTTTGAGAGTGTGAATGAGGCAGACACTGAGGTTTTGGTAACCAAAGAGAAAAATCAAAGTGTCACTCGACCATTCTCCAACTCGAGTGCAGTCGTTACCCTCCCTACGCGTCAAGACCTGCTTCCTAAACCTCATCAACTGCAAGAGTCAAGTCCTCCCACGATTGACAGTGTGTATGAACTCCAAAATACTAAGATTCTAAGGGATTCAGTGAAAGAGTTAACATCTATGGTGAAGGAGGTGAGTGGGCAAATCAAGAAGCTCCAAGGTACAATGAGAAGTTCTCCTCCAAGGAAATTAAGGAAGAGGTTTGAGATAATGAAGAAGAGCAGTTCATTTGTTGCTGAACCTGGACAGACTGTTAAAGAGTATCTGGCTAGACATGACATTCTAGAGGGGTTTCTGGAGCCTCTCTTAACCCTCCCAAAGCATAAGAAGTATGCAAAGTCAAGCTCAGAGACTTTAAACAAGCTCACTTGGGAGGAAGTCCCAAAGGTATCATTGTAAATATTTTTAGGATCTTTGTGTTTTTAATTTTTGTTTTTAGTTTTCTGGTGTTCAGGAATCTACAGAAGGAAGTATGGGCAACAGAAAAAAAAAATGAAAGTGGCAATCAAAAGAATGGGTTTGGAGTAAAGCTGGGAATGATGAGTTCTACAGAAGAGATAGAGGATACAGAGAAAATAAAAGAAAGGAAGAATCAGACAGAGTGTGTTGGTTATGTGGGAACAGAAAAAAATCTAGAGATGAATCTTATCATTTTGGCGACCCCACTCTTTTCTAGTCCATCAGCGCCCCAACTCTCCTCTCACCCTCACTTTGTTTCGTTTACTCATTATCTCGATTGAGTCACCCGACGAAGACGTTCCGCTCGATCCGCTGTCCCGAAACTGTCACCATTCGAGCCAACGAAGCGTCACACTCGAGCCGCCTCGCCTCTACTCGACCAACATCGGAGCTGACCGGATCCGTCGCCAGTTCAACTACCTTGTTCGAGCCACTCTCGATTCCACTCGCTCCCGCTGCATCACCATCCCTCCTCACATGTTTTGTTCGATCCCACCACCATCTCGCTCTAGACGTCATACTCACCACTCGAGCCACTGTCCGAACTCACCAATCAAGCCACTGCTGAACTCACCAACGAACACGTTCTCCGGTCCATTCTGCAGCTCGAGATGAGCATGAGCATGAGGCTGAGGTTGAACAGCGAGATGAACATTAGGGTGATTATCAGGGCATGCCGGAAGTTGAGCAGCAAATCGAGCATCAAGGTTATTATCAGTCTACAGAGGTGGTAGTGTTAGTCTCAGACCATGGTGAGTCCAGAGTCGACGACATGCAGTGCGAGGAGCAGCCGAACAATTATCAGAACAGGCAGGTGGTTGAGCAGCCAGTCAACGAAGCAGCTGAGTTCACTCATGCGGATCCAGAACAAGGTGAGGGACAAAGTCAGTTTCATGCTCCTCCTTGGGCGAGCACCGACTCCTTTTTTCTACTAATGTGGTACTCATACCTTCCCTTGTATATACCATTTCATTCCTGCATTGTTTTCTGTTGTGATTCTGAAATCCTCCTGCAAATTTTTCTTACACAGGAGACTGTGTAATTTAAGTTTGGGGGAGGGTTTGAGATGATGTATCTGATGATGTGTTTTGTGATTCTTATTTCAATTTTTTTGTTTTGCATCATATCATGTTTGAGTTTGCATCCATCTATTTGCATATAAAACCCCAAAAAAAAAATTTGAAAAAAAATCGAAAACTTTCACAAAAACAGAGTGTTCATGTAGTTTACAATTGTATATTATGATTGAGTCTAGTGTTATTCATACATGGTTGTTGCATTTAGCATAGGGGTTGATGATGATTGTAACCTTGGTAGCATGCTGGATTCAATAGGATAGGATCAATGCCCTTGTTAATAGTTCTTTGATGCATGTTGATTGAATTTGAAAATGTAAGATTGAAGCATGTTTTGAATTGACATCACTCCCTATCTATCTGAACCTAATTCTGACTTGCAATTATCTTGTTATGCATTGAAGTTGAACTCATGGATACCATATACATACTTGGATTGTCTTTCACATTTTTACCACCCTTGTCAATCCAAGTAGTTGATTCCCATCTTTGGAACAGTTTCCCGCACCCTTTAACCAATCATTCTTTCAAGCCAATTGTATTCTTGAGTGTTAGGCCTTTTCCGAGTTGAGCTTGTTAGAAAGTGTTTGGTTCTAACCGACAAGAGTAGGATCCTGTGTAGTTCTAGTTCGCGTTATCCGGACTAGTAGGACTAGGTGAGAACTTGATTTTGGGTATTGGGTATGGATTTGTGCAGAAAAGTACATGGTAGAAAGTCTTAAGGAGGGGGATGTGTTATCAAAGTTTACAAGTCTAGTAAAGGATTTGGGTTGAGCAAAGTAAAAAGAGTTATTGGTCCTGGGCATAAAGTAAAAGATTAGACAAAGAAAAGAAAGTAAAAATGCTTAAGATGTCTAGAGCCATTAGAAGAAAAGAAAAGGAACCACAGTGATAATAAAGATTTCCCAATCCGCTAGAATGAAAAAAAGTGAACTCTTCCTAAGACTAAGTGTAAAGAGTTTGAGATGATGTTTCTGATGAAGGGTAGAGATAGGACCAACTTCTGGATTAGAATGTTAGGACTGAGTTTCCTTGGGACCTTGGGGTAGACAGGGCACTGCTCTTGTATGTATCAGTTGGTTTCAACCTTTAGCCTTCTTTTGATCTCAACTCCTTTTCGTAAGAGAACCTTATTCTGTATTGACAAAACCACTTGAGAAGGAGATCATCTTCGTCTTTGACCTTTCGCCCTAGCCAAATGAGTTCAATGACATTGCACAGCTTGATTCATGGTTCTCTGTTAATGAATGTTAAAGGGGATGATTGATAGGATTGCATTTGTAGATTAAATAAATAAAATTCCTTCACCATGCATCATAGAATTAAAAACAAGGACCTTGATTCTAACTACTCTATTCAGCATGTTTTAGGTTCTTAGACCCCATCTTCACACCTCTTTTCCATACTTTGTTCTTGATCGTTTGCTTGAGGGCAAGTAAAGACTAAGTTTGAGGGAGTTGATATGTCTATATTTTGTCTCTCCTTAGCATATATTTATCATGCATTTAGTTAGGATAACTCATTGTTTTCCATCATTTTCTAGTCTTTTCTGTACACTTTGCATGTCTAGCTAGCTCTTGCATCATCCTTGCATACATTGTGCATTTCAGAGTATTTCAGGTATCTAGGAGACGTTAGAAGCGCATCCGTTTGAGCCAACCTTCCAGACGCCGCTCGAGCCACACCTTCCAGACGCATCACTCGATCCATTCTCAAGTCACCAGTCGGGAACGCATCACTCGAGCCATTCTCAAGTCACCAGTTGGGAACACATCACTCAAGTAATTCTCAAGTCACCAGTCGGGAACGCATCACTCGAGCCATTCTCACAACACTACCGGAACCCTCTCTCGAGCCAATCTCACAACACTCCCGGAACCCTGTCGCGAGACAATCTCACAACACTCCCGGAACCCTCTCTCGAGCCAATCTCACAACACTCTCGGAACCCTCTCTCGAACCAATCTCACAACACTCCCGGAACCGTCTCTCGAGCCACCCCCTTCGAGCCGTTCCACTCGAGTGGGATTTAGCTTTTGACATTTTCATAAAAGTTGCAGGAAATTGGGTCATCTTTCCAACGCCGTTTATTTCAAGCCAATCAGAGGTGTGGTTCAAGAGTTATCATTGTTTTAGTGGATCCGTATACACCCAGCTCGAGCCACTTTCACCGACCACGCTCGAGCCACTTTCACCGACCACCTCGAGCCACTTTCACCGACCACGCTCGAGCCACTTTCACCAACCACCTCGAGCCACTTTCACCGACCACGCTCGAGCCACTTTCACCAACCACTCTCGAGCCACTCCTACTCACACCACTCGAGCCACTTTCATATACCAATCGAGCCACGGGACGCACACTGACTCGATCACACATGTCAGGAAGACGCTCCGTCTTACACGCTTCAGGGGATTCCCAAACCGACTCCTTACCTTGTCGTTTTAAGTTTTAGAGCTTTCCATGTTAGACTACTATATATATTTTTTGTTAAGTGTTTGCCGAGATCTTATCTTTTAGCTCGTTTTAGTTCTTTTCGTTAAAGTTTGACCTAGCCACCAAAAAACGCTCTGAGACTTGTAATCCGACATCTCCGAGTTTATTCAGTTTTTGCACTTGATTTCTTCGAAAAAGTTGTTATTCCTATTTTTATCTATCTTACTATGCTTAATTCAATGTTTTCTGGGTTTGCTTTCTTGATGATGATTTTCGGATCTGAGTAGTGTGATAGTTCTTGAGGATGGGATAGATTAGGTGGAGGATATTAGTATGTAGGGTGTTTAAGCTTGATTCATATGAAACCCTTCTGGACTAGAGTTAGAAATACTAGTTTCTCTCTGATCAATTGGAACTAGGTCTTAGACACTTCCACACCTAAAAGGTGTTCGATAAAATGTCTGACCAACTAGTGCCAGAGACTTACGTTCCTAGCCTAAGAGATTAGTTGTCTAGGATGTTTGTTGACGTGAATGAACTGGTTCGTCATGCCTGCTTAACCATGTTTCTCTAGCGAGAGCTAGGTTTGGAAGTGTTTGAGTATGAGTAGCTTCAACCAAGAGATTGGATTAGCTAAGTCGTGATGTTCATTGTCTAGGGATAGTTTGCTTGTGGCATGTTAAACACTCTGTAGACTAGGAGACTCCACCGACATCAATTACTCCCATCCTTAGGACTTATTTCTTCCTGATTTTTATTGCATTCCTGAGACTGTTTCTTATCTTGCGGTTTTGTTCGTGCTTAGACTCGTTTTCGTTTTTACTCTTGTTTACTTCTTGTCATACATTTTCGTTTCTAGTTCTGTAACTCATTTCCATTTTGCATTTTCATCATTCTAGGATTGTTAGACAAACACTCTTTTTATATTGGCTTGACTTGTGATTTCTTGATTGCATCTTGATTGCTAGCAACATCCCATTTGGATTGACACCTTAAGTACTACAACACATAAGGTTAATTGAACCTACTAGAAGACACAAAAATTCCTAGTATCAGTAGGAGCAGATGTGATCAAGCTAAAAGGGGAGTGAGCTAGTGAAGCAGAACAATCAGCATCCTGATCCAAGTTGTCAGCTATAGGAGTAGCATTTAGAGCCGAACTATCAGCAGCTGAGCAGTCTGCACCCTCATTTCCCGAGGGAGGCACAACAAGAGGGGAAGTACTATGCTCTTTGCCTTTTTTGACTTTTGGAACAAACACTGTTTTTCCAGTCACTATGCCTTGCTTCTCTTTATCAGTGGGAGGTTCCTTGGAATGAGACCATGAAGGGGTAACAAGAGGGCAGTATCTAATAACATGTCCAATTTCCTTACAGTGAGAACAAGTAGGTGGGATCCATGGGTATTCTACAGCAATGGTGATGATTTCTCCACTAGCTCTCTCGACTTCAACGGAGGTAGGTAATGGTTCACTCAAGTTCCTTTCCACCTTGACATGGGCTTCATATATGCTTACTAGATTTCTAGTAAAGTCATCCATTTCCTTAGGCTCTCCAACTAGACCAGCCACTAAGCTTATACCTTTATGGTGCATCAGGTCAAAAGGCATACCTTTTAGGTGAGCCCAGATGGGAATTGCATTCATGTCAGTATTGGCTCCACCAGAAGAGTCCCATTGGGCAACTAGGAACATGCACTCTCCAATGTACCACATTTTCTTCTCCAGTACCTTTGTACGAATATACTCGTTTGGCAGCCTTACTAACATAGAATTATTTGCATGATTCAAATGGACCTCTAGCTTTTGCTCTCTTCCCCACATATGGCTAATCACACTTTGGATATGCCGATAAGTTGGAAGTCTACCTTTAAACCTACCGATGATAACGTCTTTATGAATTTCAGCTCCTTCTTAGAAAAATGAGTCGGGGATGACAATTCTGGGTTTCCCTTCAGGTGAGTAATTTACAGGCGCTAATCTCTGCAAGGTTTTATCCACATCTCTTTTTAATTTTATGTATCAACGAGTTTGGTTTAATAGCAGGTTCTTAGTGCTGGACAGGAGGCTGATGAGGACGACGGGTTGGGGACAGAACTGGTTTACTTAATGGAGTAGCAAGAGGAGGAGGCACAACTGGAACGGTTACAGGTGGAGTAGGAAACAGGGAAGTGCAGTTATGGGAGTCGACATCAGTAGAACCCATATCAGTAGTTTGGCCAGACAGAGCAGAAACCGCTCCAGACACAGAAGCGTCTTCAATAGTAGTTCGAGAATCTGTAATTGTTGGAGCTAATGAAGCAGTCTTAGGAGCCCTTACTTCGAATGTTGGCCAAGAACTCGACGAGCTACCTTTGGGTGAGTTTGAAAAAGAAGGCCATCAGTTTGAGCTGCAGTTTTCCTCTTTGGTACTGTAGCACAAATACCAGATCTAGGGTTTTGAGCGAGTGAGTGATTGTAACTGTCAAGAATAGCCTGTGCCTGGGTATTGACTACCACAGGAGTTGGCTTGTGATGCGCCGGAAGCGCTAAGACCACTCTCTCAGGCTCAATATAAGCAGTTTGAGAGGAGTGTTGGGAGGGGGAATAAGGGGATAACAAAGAAAGAAGAGGAAAGTCAGAAAGGGAAAAGGGAAACTACAGGGTGATGGTCGGAAGGGTCAGGGGGAAAAGGAGGGGGACGGTTGGAACTACCTTCAGGCATAGCTGAAGTAGGATGTTGGCCGGAAATTCGATCCTTAGGGAACCAGCGGTTCGCCGTTGACTTCATAGTGAAAATCCACAAATATAATAAACTGAGTTCTCTTACGTAACCATAATTTTATTAAGAGGTTTTTTTCCCAATTTTAAAAAGGGAAGTTTAATTCCTTATATGTTAATAGAGAAGCATTCACAAGAAAATGATGATGTGTCGTCGTTAGAGAGCTCAAGACACTAATGAATTTATTACCCTCATTTTTATGGATATTTACATAAAATTGTTTTTCAATGATTAAGGAATATTCCTTTATAATTAATTAAAAAAATTCGAACATCAAAATTTAAAATTTATTTTAACCATTTTATAACATATTTAATTATTAAAATATAAAATCATTAGATATAAAACGTTTTCAAAAACCAAAAATTATTCACCTATTAAAAAAAAATTGATTGCTATTCAAATATTTAAAGTTTTGAAAATAAAATTATCACAATAATCATTGTTATAGGGAATTGACTAAATATATTATAGGGTTTAATATTTCACGGGTGAAACAAATTCTTACACAAAATAAAAAAAAATTTAAAATAAAAAATCTTGCATAGATTAACAAAAGAGCGGGTTATACATATATTTAGTTGATACATAATAGTTTAATCTAAAAATATTTTCATAGGTTATAGATATATATTTTTAAAACAAATTTTAGATCCAAAAAAAGAAATTTACACATAACTCTAATTTTATCTGTATATATTTATTCCGCATATAGTGCGGGTTGATACCTAGTATACTAGTACAATTGGTAAGAAGGTTTGGTGTTTAATGGTAATTTCACCCTTAGAATCATGTTTTAGAAGAAAAAAAAATTATGAAACAATGTCGTCATGATTAAAAGTCACGTAGAAAAAAGAGTGATAAAAGGAAGTTGTTATTGAAGGAAAAATATCCTATCAATTCATAAATTAGTTGATAGAGTTAGTGAATTGATTTGTGGTTTTTACGAGAATAATGCGGTAGATTGAAGTAGAGTGGTGGTAAAGTCGTGGTTATGGAGTAGAGTAAATAACCCTCATAGACTTAATTTTAGTGGTGGTAGAGTACGTAATAAAAGAATTCTTAGAGTTATGGGCGAAATAGAGATAGTTGATAGACTTAAACCATCTCCAATGCATATTTCTATTTTTTTCTCTAAAATAGAGCATTGAGTTTAGTGTAAAATAAAATAGAGGTGAGAATAGAGTTGCTCTTTATATAGAACAATCTTGAGCAAATATTGCTCTATAATAGAGTTTTGACTCTAAAATAGAATGGGGTTGGAGATGTCCTTAGTTGTAGTGGCGGCAGAGTAAAAATATATAATTGAGACTATTGAGTTATATGGCAAACTAATAATTAGTGAAAGTAGAGTTATTGTTGATGATAGAGTTATCTTTGCGAATATAGTTTTTGATTGCTTACTAAAATAGCATAAGATTCGTAGACTTAGCGTTTCGTGTGGTGACAGAGTTAGTAATTGGTAGTAGATTTAAGTAAATTTAGGTAAACATTACATAAGTAATTTTAGGTTCAATGAGGTCGCCTAAAGGTGAAAAGACAAAATTTCCCTAAACGAAGAGATAACTGAATTTGTACAAAGTATAAATTGAGATAACTGCTGCTACTACCACCGCTGTCGGATATTTTCTGTTCATTTTTGAAACGACCCGACCCGTTTTTTTTTTTAAAATAATAATTATAATAAAATACAACTAGTGGTCCCATATCCACTAGCCACCTAACCATAAATCATAACCAACAGCTGTCGGATATTTTCTGTTCGTTTTTGAAACGACCCGACCCGTTTTTTTTAAAATAATAATAATAATAAAATACAATTAGTGGTCCCATACCCACAAGCCATCTAACCACAAATCACAACCAACAGCGGAAAATAAGCAGTACCAATAACCAATAAATAACCAATAATAAACCAATATTATAACATAAGCAATATCCAAATACCAAACAACAGAAAACATGAAACCAGCAACCTAGCAATGTTTCTAATGACCCAACTCTAGCAACCTAGCAATGCCAGACAACATCCAATCGAGTCCCTAGAACATCCTCCTCTTCATTGCCTGAATTCCACAATTACGTCATCGTCGTAACTGAGGTAGGGTGTCGACCGACACTAACACTTGCTCGACAAAACCCGAAACCCTAGTGGTGTCGCCGACACCTCCACATGGTGTCGATCGACACTCGCTAAAGTTGTCGAGCCGTCCTCGCGTTGGTGTCGACCGACACTCGAACTGGTGTCGATCAATACCAATGCCGAGCATCGATTCCCTTCAACCAAAAACTCCGAATCTCGCCTCCAAGCTTCTCCAATCCACTCCAAGCATTCCCAGAAGAAAAACCCAGCCACAACAGTCACGAAAAAACCAAAGGAAACTCAACAGAAACAATCACATAAGCACAAAATCACAAAAATCTAGAGATCTTAGCTTAGATAAGCCATGGTCACGCACTCACCTCTTTGCAGGAAGTTTCTGACCAACAATGATGAATCTCAAACTCCCAGCAAGCTTCCCACACGTTCCTAGCCTTGAATCCTCACTCCCTCAGCAAGATCTCACCCAGAAAGCCTTGAAATCTCACCAAAACCCACAAAAACTCAAGCACAAACTTTTCTCTTCTTTTTCTCTCTGATTCAGCGGCGAGACAACAATGAAACACAACCTAGGTCGTTTTTCTCACTTAATAGTCCGGTTCTGTCGTTTTCCCTAAACCAAACCAAACCAAATCGATAATTAAATCGAACTGGTCAAACCAGAAATCATTGGTGTCGACCGACACCACCCTTGGTGTCGGTCGACACCCTCCCCCAAAACGCACAGTTTTGGTTCACGGGTGTTATATCAATTGGTGACAGCTTGTCCTGTGGGAAGGTTGTTAAAGGGTGGGGACCAGAGTTCGAGGAACGCCTGGCGCACCAATAACCTACTGGTGGATTGGGATATCCACAGTGATGGGTTAGGATCGATGCCCTGCAGGGCTAGCTTGGGATCCGTTGGGACGGCTAGAGGGGGGCTAGCAGGGTCCACGGACGGTCCGTTAGGGCAGCTAACAGAGGGCTAGTGGGGTCCGCGGGACGGTTTGTCACAGTTTTGCTGTTGCTGCTAGTCCTAGGCGTTTGGGTATTCGGTTTGGTTTTGGATATATCCATTCGATTATGGGTATTTTGGGTAAGGAAGTTTTGGTTCCATTCGGTTATTTTAGATTTTTTGTTTGGGTTCGGTTATTTTCGGTTCGGTTCCGGGTACCCGAAATAGTGAATTTGATCAATATTTGAAAAATATGTTTAAAACTTCTAACTATTTTGGTTATTTTAAATATTTTAGTTATTTTAGTTTTAATATATTTGATATTTACAAATTTATAATTGTAATTCTTATTTTTTTTTTCATCAATTGTAATTCTTTTTATTGGGTTATATTAGGTTTAAATAAAATGAATATTTTGAATCAAACGACATGTAATCTAAATATATTTACATCTATAAGTAATATGTATTGTAACAACCCGTCTCGTGGACCCCACTAGTCCCCCGCTTGCTTGCCCCCATAGGCCCCAAGCTGGTCCTACAGGGCATCGATCGTAAGCCCTCACTGTGGATATCCAAATCCACTAGTAGGTTATTGGTGCGCCAGGTGTTCCTCTAACCCTGGTCCCCACCCTTTAACAACCTTCCCACAAAACAAGCTGTCTTCAATTGACCTGCTGGTGGATTTGGATGTGAGTTCCTGTCCACGGTGAGGGGTTAGGATTGATGCCCTGCAGGGCCAGCTCGGGGTCCATGGGGACAAGCTAGAGGTGGGCTAGTGGGGTCACGGGACGGATTGTCACATGTATTTATTTAATTATAAAACATATAATAAGTAATATGTATTTAGCAAGCAATATTTTTTAGCTAAAAATCTTATTATATAAAGTTTGGTTCTCAAAGTTAGTAACTCACCAGTTCGTGACACGTGTTAGTTTTAATGATCAGAAATCAAAGTTACAAACTCACCAGATCGTGACATGTGTCAGTTTTAACGATTAAATATCCAAATCAATAACTCATCAGATCGTGAAACGTGTTAGTTTTAATGATCAGAAATCAAAAGTAAAAGCTTACCAGATCGTGACATGTGTCAGTTTTAACGATTAAATATCCAAATCAGTAACTCATCAGATCGTGACACTTGTCAATTTTAACGATCAGAAATCACATAGCAAAGTTAGTAACTCATCAGATCGTGACACGTGTCAACTTTAACAATCATAAATCACAGTTTTCAAGCTTGATAAAATAATGCATAAGATAATTGTAATCTTATTATATTAAACAAAACTTTGTTAATCCTAAAAGGAAAATTATTATAAATACACCCCTCTATATAAGCAAAGAGATGATGATATATTTTTCATCAAACAAAATAATTTCGACTAGCTTTACTTTTTTTGGTAAAATTTGCAATTTGTTTGTTTTCTAATCGAAGCAACTATATAAAAAGATTCTTAGATATTACCAAGTGTTTTCGTCATCGTTTCTTTAAATTTTGTTTCGTTTCTCAATTTCATAATGTATACTATGCAATCTTTGACTTTAAAGTGTTAACAAAGTTTCTTATGCACAAGAACTAAAGTTTTTGGGATTAACAAATTTCTCATGGTGTTATTATTATTTCTATTAATTTGCAAGACATATAGCATAAAAAAAAAGATGAATACACAAATGCAAGATAACAGAGATTATATAACACTAGATCAACTAAACAGAAAACGTTCTTATCGTCGAACAATAGTACGTCTTACAAGAAAGTGGAAAGCAAGAAATTAAAAAAAACACAATGATTGGAATAAATTTTCTCATAAAATAGAAAAGGGGTTAAGGAAAATATACAGAAAATTGTTAATTCTAAAGAATATATATACTCACTTATATATAAACATAGATCGTCTCATATTATTCATCTAACAAAATAATTTATTCAAAAATATTGTTTTCAACTTTGTTCTATTGGTCAAACTTTTATAATGAGAAGAAAAAATTTCCTAATTTTTTTAAACCAAAATATATTCCTACTTTCTACTTTTTCAGTATATGTTGACCCAAAAAAATGGAAGATTAATATATGCATCTTCTTTTTCTAATACTGTATTTTAAAATTTATTGTAGTAGTTTTAGATTTTTTTTATTTAGTTTATTTTTCATTAATGAATTATTTGAGATTCATATAGTATCGTGCTTATAATTTTCTGTTATTTTATTAATTATGTCAAATTAATTTTCTTCTAATTTCTCAACCTTGATTGGTTGGTCATAAACCTTTTTTTTTGTGCAAACATAATGGCTACCATTCATTCAATCTCAGAAGAAGATAAGAGGAGAAGGTCATCAACCTAATAGTTGGATAAAATAGGCTAATCAAACACAAGCCTACAACAAACATAGATAGAGTGGAAAAACATAAATCGTTGTTGATAGATCCATAGGAGCTTGAAGACAGAGACTACATCATTGGGTGTCAAAGAAACTTCCATGAATACATTGGGAAATTTAACATTAGTTACTATCAAAAGATTTTGTGATGTTGGAAAAAGGTCTTCAGTTTCATTGGTCGTTGGAGCAAGCCACTTTGAGATAGCTAAAAGACGTGAACATCTTCTCTCCACATAGGAGGAGGGCAGAGCCAAGATTCTCTCTATGGTGAAGAAGGTTCGAAGCAAGGTTATCTCCCCAAGGGAGGAAGGTGGAGTGAAGGTTCTCTCCATGGTGGAAGAGGTTGGACACAAGGTTCTCTCCATAAGGGAGGAGGACAGAACCAAGATTCTCTCTATGGTTAGTGATACACTATTTTGATGTAATTTATATTTTATTCAAAATATTTTTTTGAGCCAACAAGTTTAGTGATTAAAAAACTATACAAAAGTGAAAGTTAAGAGACATATAATAGCTGGTTTAATTTGTTTATATAGACATTTTCTAGGTGGTGGTAAATAATATATTTCGTAACATACAATATACCTAGGTGTAAAAAATACAGTTTTAGTGGTAACATATATAAAAGATTTGTATATGAATATAAATCAGTATATTATAGCAAAATGTTTTATTATAAATAATGTACAATAAATTTTAATAAATTTTTATTAAATTTTATCTTATTTACAAAACTTTAAACCCGCATATTGGGCGGGTCCTTATCTAGTATAGTTATAAAACATCTCCTTGTGATAAATCATGAGCTAAATATACTCAAATTCATGCCAAAATTTTTAATATGGAATAGGGAGTGATTACAATGTAAAATAAACGATACAATACACATATTCAATTTACAGATTTCCCAATATTATGGTTGCTCATGTGTTTGATTTGAAAAAAAAAACAATTCACAGAACAAAGAGAAAAAAAAGCCAATGTTTTCATACACACACAAAAGACAATAAAACAAAAACATTTAGCATCACGAACCAAAGAGTATGGAGAGTCTCATCAACGTGCTAAGCTTCTTCTGGTCTAGGCGATAAGCTTCCTCTTGGTTGATAGGCTTGTCCAAAGGACAACATGATTCCACTTCCTAAACTCTTGGACAGCGTAGTCATAGATGCTATCTGAGATTACCATATTTCCTCATCGGACCAATTCCATCTTCGTTCTCAAAACACTTGCATTGTAACCTGAGAAATCATCAAAAGTCAAACAAACAAGCGTTAAACAAGTGATGAATCTTTTAAATTCTCATACCTTTACAAGAATCAAGAAGACAAACTGTATACAATAAACTTCCAATGGAAAGGCATAAACTTTAAACCAAGTAACCATCAATTTGATAACCATATAGTGTATCATACCGTTTGTATGACTTCATTCACATATATGGATTCAATACTAGAAGTCTTTTTCACTTTTCAATTACTTAAACAGGGGAAATTAATCCATAAACACTACAAGAAATTAGAGAATTGATAGCACTATAGCATAGCGTTTTATGTCCTTTTGCTATCATTGATATACCCTTTAGTTTTAGATAGCGTTTGTTAAAATGTAAACGTTATGTTTTACTGGTCATATTTTATTTGTAAAAAAATATTTTTTAATTGTAGTATACATAGCATTGGTATTTTTAAAACGCTATGCATACTTGACGCGGAAAAATAAATCTAATTTTCGCTAAGTATTTAGTGAAAAAATAGAGCGGCTAACAAATTTTTCATCCTCACACTCCATTGTTTCACTTCTCAAGCTTTTTCTCACACTCGTTTACTTTTTGCTTACCAATTCCCCAGATTTAGAACCATGCTTCTCATCCGACGAAATCCTTACCCAGATTCAAAACCAGATGAATCATCTTCCTCTTCTCCATATAACAAAACCCAAGTAATGCCATCTTCAGTAAATCCATTTTTTATCATGTCGTTTCTCTCCCTCTCACTCTTTCTTTTGAAATCGATCCCTAGCCACCGTCAAAGCAAGAGAGATTGGGATTCAAAACCCTAGCCACCTTCGCATAGATCTCTTTTCGTCTTTACCAGATCTATTCATTTTATTTCATATGTATTGTGAAATCTGAGGTAATTACATACTTGCATGTGTTTGTTTCACTTTAGTCACTTAGCTATGAGTTTGTTCTTTTGAAATCAGATCCGAAGGTCTCGCTTGCAGATCTAGAGATCTCCATACAAGTCTCTTGTTTCTTCCGAGTGTGGGATTAATTTCAAGAAAAACATTGAGAAAAGTATTTACGTGGTTAGGTTCAATGAGATTATGTTGTCATCTTTGCAGCTTCAGTTGTGATTAAAGGTTTTGACTTGTAGATCTGATTTGTTTGTTGCAAAAGGATCTTATCTGCTTGCTTCTCCATTGATTCATTGATTCATAACTCCTAATTATACTTTTTTTTTGTTTATCGAATTGCAGATAAAAGTAAACTGGATTTGAAGTCTTGAACCATTTTTTTCTGGGTTTGAATAGCTTCTGTAAATATGAATGTTTATTGAACTCGATTTGAAAACAGGAGTGGAACATTTCAAGATGGAGATTTTGATCTGGATAAAAAGGGGCTAAAGTTGATCTCGAGATTGTCAAAAAAAAAGAGGCTAAAGTTGATCTTCAGATGAGAAGCAAGGGAAGTTTAATTTCAACCCTAATCTTGTTTATTAGCTATCAATAATTCGATAATTAAGGGGATTTGTTGTGTGTTTTATGTTTCTTTATAGCAATATGATGGAGTTGTATAATTAAGTGAGTTCAAAAATTATTTTGTCGTGAAGTAATAGTCTTTCTTCTCATTGACTACTAGTATCTTGTAATCCTTAATTAAGAGTTTCTGAATGTTGGAATTTTTTGTTAGCTTCTTCTCAGGGACTCATAAGATGATTTGGACTAAGAAGACGTGTTGAGTGGAGCTGGAGAATTTGAAGTGATTACAAGACGACAGTAGTGGAGCTTCTGAATTTGGAATTTTGTGTTAGCTTTAAATTCAACACATTTTGTAATGAATATTTTGTATCATTTTATTATATAAATATAATAAAATTATGGCATTTTCTCTTTTAATTTGTCAAATTATCTAAAAACCAAAAAAATAATCCTGGAAAATAGTAATTTTTATAAAATTTGGTGTAACAATTAATAGCAAAGTATTATTGCTATTGTTGAATTTACGATAGCATAGAAGAAAGCGCTATATTTGATGAAGACACAATAGCAATATCAAAAACCGCTATTAAAAGTGGCGTACCTATTATCACGGGCGATGATAGAGTGTTTCATAAAATGCTATAGTATCTTTAGATAGCGTTATTCAGATGCTACGAAAAGTCAATATTCTTGTAGTAAGCTACTAAATTTGTCTGTCTTGATGTAGAGTACAAACAGAGTGCCAAAACAATCCAGAAAATTATGGAACTTGGTGGAAAGATTCACAACAGACATACAAAACCACAAGAAAAAAATAGATCTTGGGTTAGGTTTACGATTTTAAAGTTATTACCAAATTCCCAACATAGAGCCAGATTGACAACCCTACGAACAATCAACTTTGGAAGCAATTTCTTATCAAACCAAATGGAACCATAAGACTATCTTTATATCAATGGCAAGATCTTGCTCTCAAGTTTCTAGATCATGTTTCAGTCCCAAAATCTGAGATCTGTAACCAAAGAAAACCAAAAATATATAATCAGTCTGTCTCACTTGACTTTATACCCTTTCTTCTCTAACAACAATAAACTGCTAGAACAGACGTGTAAGTTAGTACATGACCCATAAACCTGCTGAACTCTTATCCCATATATGGTGCTAAAGATAGCTTAAACAAAACCCAGATTCAATTTCTATTGGGTCTGCTTGTTAATACTTATACCCTAGTTATATATCTACAACATTGAAGTAAAGGAGAGAGAGGGAGAGAGAGAGAGAGAGAGAGGTACTGGCTTGGTCTAAGAAGAGAGTTCGAGACCAAGCTGTCTTGCGCAAATAAAAAGAGAAGCAAAAGCTTCTGGCCTAAGAAAGGGAGGTCGGCGCCGGTGCTAAGTCAGCCACCGCAATACGGCCTCAGGTCTACATTTTTTATCGGTGGCTGGAGCTCGAGAGAGAAAAGAAAACTAGGTCTAACTATTTTTTTATCATGTTTATGTGTGTTTTTTGTTAGTTTTATATAATTACGTTTTTAACCTGAAAATAATTTATAATGGCTGATAACATCATTATTTTACCCATTTTAGCTATATTTTTAGTATTCAATTAGGAAGAGATTAGTATGATTTCAAGGCTTTAATGTCTATTATCAAGTATTTTAGGTTTCAAGAAGGTTTCACAGGTTTTATAGTAAAAAGGACCAAAAGACAAGGAAAATACGTTTTAGGAAATATTCAGAGCTTTACAGTACGTGCAACTTTTGAAGAACTTATACAACTCACATTTCGATTTACTTGGTTTATATGGAAAGCTGAGAGAGTCATCTTTCTCCTAGAAGTGGAATCAAGTCAATCCATTCACTCTGCAGGAAGTTATGCCCGATTTACCGAGACGTGTTATAAACCGACGTAAGGAGAACCATCAAGCCAATGGGCTTTTATTGAAGGCCTGACCAGCGACCACCACGGTGGCCCAGTCCAAGTCTTCACCACGTTCAAGAACATTCCTATGCCGCCCCTTGTCCTGCACTCAAGAAGAAAAGACATTTCGACCCTTACAAAACTCTAAACCTAGACAAAACCTTATACATACTCTTCTAAGCCTTAGGGTTTAGTGTGTGCACATTTTGGAGCAGCCAAGAGATCCCGACCAGAGGAGCAGCCAACGACCTGAAGCCCTCTCTCGTCCCTCTCTTTGAAGCTTTGAGATCCACCAACTCTTTTCTATTCTATTTGCTTTGTTCTTTGTTTCTAAAGAAAGAAGATCCTTACAACTTTGTTTGACAACCATTGAAGTAATATCTAAATCTCTTTTCTCTATTTATTCTTTTATGTTTATGAGTTTATTAAACCTTGCTTTGATGATTCCCTTAAACATGCTAGAGTAGTTTTCTAGTTGGGTTTAAAGGGATAATCAAAGGGGGGAGATGATCTTAGTTTAGGTGGCAATTTTTAGGGTTTGTTAGATTTATATCTTGTTTATTCTATACTTTAATTCTAAGTCTTTTCTTAATGCTTTAAGTTAGCCTCATGAACTAACTATGATCTAAAGTGTGTGTGCTTTGCCAAAAGCTTGCATGTGTGCTTGATCTAGCTTAGATGTGTGAGGAGTCATAGGAAGCAAATACCCCTTACCTATGAAATTTCATGGATTAGAATCGAACCTATTTTAAATGCTTTGATCTATGCGTCGTTGCCTGCGACAGTTGAGTAACGGAGTGTAGAGATCTTAGACGGTTAGCTTGTGAACTATAAGTTAACGGTTCATTCGTGTTTCGTAGTCTGAGTTTTAGATAAACAAACTAACCCTAAACTTTCCTAGATAGATAGATCATTGAACCCCTTTGATTTCCCTTGATGCCCAACGCTTGTTTTATTATTTTTACTTGCTTTTATTTTAGTTTATTTGCTTACTACAACCGTGACAGTAAAACTCCCATTTTTATTGAGTCCTAGCCTTACATATCTTCTGACGGATTCTCTAAACAACAACTCTCTCTCTGTGGGATCGATCCTTAAATACTACTACCGATTAGCTGTGCACTTTCAGCCGTCGTGTGGTCTTTTAAGGTGACAGATTTTGAAGTGAAAAACCACACACATCAAAGCTTTTTGGCGCCGTTGCCGGGGAGAGATTGTTGTTTACAAGAGTCTAGGAACTAGAGTAACGTCTAGGACACCTTGCTTCTTAAAATTTCTTTTTGTTTTTCATTGTTTCAGGAGACCTTGAGGATGAACCTCGACACTCTCCCAGGAGATTTTGAGAATCTCACTATCGCACAGCTTACATCACTTTATCGAGCCACAGACGGAGACCCATCCGGTCCGCAAGCTCACTCGATGAATAGCTCTTGCAATGGGCATTCTCGACTAGCTCATACACCTTGCTACGACACTGACAATTCTTTCACTTTGTTCGACGCGGATTTTCCATGTTTTGCCACAGAACAGTACCTTGAGGAAGAGGCTTTCTACCGAGGTAATTCTAGAAATCGACCATATCCAGCACCATATAATTTTTATGAAGATTGGGAACCCGTCCCAAATCACCGCCCAAGCCGTTTTCAAAGGCCTTATCCAAGAAGGGCTAACACCAATTTAAACCGCCGCTCACACCAATACCGAGATCCTTTCCGACTTCCACACCATGTCTTCCAAAACAACTATCACGAGTCAATTAAAAGCTGAAGAAGAAATGATGCTGAACTTTATAAGTCGGATGACGGTTGATCTTTCGGGAAGAATGGATGATATTGCTATTGAAGTTAAAAGAATAGAAGAGGAAAGTTCCAAAACTGCTGAAGCCATGGAGAGGAAGCTCCAATGTTTTGAAGAAGAACAAGTTCAACATTCAAAGGAGATAAGAGAAAATGCTAAGGATGTTAGCGATTGCAACTTGAGGATAAATACCTTGGAGAGTCGTTGCTATAGCAATTCCGAAGCCATTCTTAACAAGACCCTCAACCTGTGCAGCCATATGGAGAAGTATGAAGAAAGAGCTATGAAAACCGAAACCAAAGTGGAAGAAATCGGTAAACGATTTGATACCTTGGGAGACACTCTAACCGAAGAGTTCACTAGTCTTCTTGTTCCACTACTTGAGTCTAACATTGGAGCCAGAAAAGTTGCTATTGAAAGGAGAATCAAGTCTCTTGAGGAGAACCTAGAGAACTCAATCTCGTGTGTTGCTGGACACACCCAAGAAGAAACTCCAATCGGTGGAGAAGAAGAAAGAATAAAAAAGGAAACCCTTGATGAAAAAGGAAAACATTCATGTTTCCTTTTTGAGAAGGGAAACTTGGGCCCTATAAAAACAAGGGAGAACCCTACTCCTCCTCCACAATATCTCGACGTGGAGAAAGCTCCCCTAGAAGATGAGGAACCAAAAAATTATTTTGTGACAGATAAGCAACAAGTTTCAATGGAGACAAAGAGTTCTAAACCCGATTTGGAGGAGATCCCTCAAAGAAGAAGAAGTTCCTATCCCCACCAAGGATTGTTTTGCTGTATCAACTCTTGAAGCCTCACCACCACGGGACCTAGAAGATCTAGAAGACGGAGAAATCGCTGAAGAAGAAGAGGACTATGAAACTGATTATGAGGATGAGTCCATTGGAGATGATGGATCCGATTTTTCTAACCTTCATCAAGGAGAACTAGAAGCTGAGCCAATCATAGAAGAAGAAGAGGAGCACCAAACCACCGAGTTTGGGGAGATTCAAACAGTCTCTAGATGGGATGAGCCCCCAAGAGACAAGTTTAAGACTTTGATGAAAGCTATTCCGTCCCACATCTCATTCGAAGAAGCATGGAGCAAGTTCCCATTGAAGCGTTTCTTCATGGAGAGCTATATTACCGAAGAACATGTGGAGGATCACTTTAGAGAGGCAAGACTATCTCTTTATCCAAACGCACCAGCCGAGACACAAAAACTATGGCGTAGAAGACGCATTAGCGAGGATCACTTGGAGAAGTTCAACAAAGCTGTTAAAGCTTTACCCCTTGGTACGTCTTTCATGAATGCTTGGTACCAACATGATATTTCTCGTTTATTGTTGGAGAGCAGAGAATCAATAGACGAGATTAGAGATATGTTCCTAAAAGCTTTGGAACCTGAAGATTTGCGAACACTACACAAAGTGGAGAGCCCTGGCCGATTCCTCATCACTTGTTCTATCAATGATGTTAAATTCAAAGATGCATTATGTGATTCCGGTTCATGTATCAACATCATGTCAACCGATGCTGCTAAGAAGATTGGCTTGAGACACTTACAACCTTCAGACATACGCATAGGAGTCGCCAACTCCTCATTCACAATACCCGAAGGAATGGTCCGAGACATTCAAGTGAGAGTCGGAATCTGCAATGTTCCAACCGACTTTCAAGTTATCAATGCTGAGAAGGGAAGATTTACACCACTTATCCTTGAAGGAGCATTCCTAGCCACAGCTGGAGTCGTCATGGACTGGCCTAACCGAAGAATGATTCTCACCAACATCAATGGAGACATTTTCTATGAAGCTAAACCATTTAACCCTCCAACTCGAAGATGTAGAGAAGAAGATTATGCAAGAGAGCCACCTGATGTCTATATTGGAGAAAGATCCAAGAGAGCTTGTCTAAGGAAAACTGACTCTCCTCACCCTGCTTGAGAAATCAAGCTAACGTCGAGCCAACGACGTTAAACAAGAGCACTTCTTGGGAGGCAACCCATATCTAGTAAGTTTTTATTTTTAGGATTTATTTTCTTTTACTTTTAATACTTTGCATTTTAGTTTCAGGTTTATAAAAAAAAAAAATAAATAAAAAATAACACAAAAAAATAGAAAATTGAAAAGCCAAAAAGAAGGAAGAAGAAGGACCATGGATTGGCAATGCACACTATGTCTAGTGGCAAGCACCACCTACTGACCGGACATGTTCAACGTGACCGACATACGCCGAAGGCAACAGATCATCACCGTCCTTGAGTGATCGATGTCGAGAGTCCCCAACAGCCATACCAACCGTATCCAATGCCATGTCTTACGTACCGCATCCGCGTACGACGTACCATGTACGACGTACCACGTACCATGTCCTATGTCCCACATACCATGTCCTGCGTACCGTGTACCACGCCCCACCGTACCTGCTGCTGTCCGCGAATGTTCATCCGTGTACCGCGAGACAAATCTGAACCACCACCATCCCACCACCTACCATCACCATTCTTTTACTTAGGTATGTTTTTGTTATTTTTATTTTATCATTGTTATTGATGGTTTTAGGTTTTTGTTTCAAGGAGGTTGCATTTAGAGATATATCAAACACAATTCGATTGGACTTAGCCTAGTTCAAACTCGATGTCAAGCAACCAAAGGAAGTATAAACGGTTAGCCACCACAATTTCATTACCACAGCCGAATTCTAGACAATTTTTGGGCAACCATTAAACGTCTAGAGTCGACACAACATCGTTCCATCAAGGTGACATTGTTCTTAAACCCTACACTTTTTCTTATGATTTTTAATCCTCAACTCTTTCTTTTTTCCCACCGAGGACAGTGTGATTTAAGTCTGGGGGGAAGGATGTTCCATCCTATACTAATGCTACTTTCTATTTTGTTGACTTAAGACCTTTTTCCACTTTTTACATCAATAATCTTGATGTTTTTATCGAGTCACATTTTTTTATTTTATTGAGTCAAAACTAGTAGGGTATTATGATCTTATTCTAACGGGTTATTTGATTTGGATTAACACTCTTATGACTCTTGATTATGCTTGACAACAGAACCAAAGTTTCGAAAGACTGTGAGCCGACTCAACAATCCCCCAAGTCCCTATTCGATGGATATTCAGATATCTAACGTTGTCTCAAAATTTTAGAGGACCTAAACCAGACTTAATTATCAAGCCGAGGGAATTGGTATACATTGGACGAGATCTCTACATTCAAGCCACACAAGACATTGCACTTCTTCAATACTCTAAAAAAAAAAAAAGAGATCACTAAAAAAAAAAGAGAGAATAAAAGATGAGATGATTTTGATCAGTTTAGAGGGGTAGATAAATTACCTGTGACCTCATTATTCTACTCTTGAGTCAAATGATCACACAAAGCTTGGAAGCGAGGGGTAGGTAAATTACCGATGACCCCAGTATTCGCCTACACCTTTGATTAAAAAAAAAAAAAGAAGAAGTGAGAAAAGGGAGAGGAAAGGAATCATACGAAGAAAGTCTTGGATTGAAGAGAGTTTGCAAGCCATTGATCGATTTTCTCTTGGTAAGATTTCACTTTTTATTATTGTTTTAATTTATGTAAAGAGATGACAATGGAGATTCTGGAGACTCTAAAGAATTGTGGGATCAAGGAGCGTTGATGATTCTCATGGTGGATTACAAATGGAAGTTCCTAATGTCAAGGCGAAGAAGAGTGCAAAGAAATTATCCCCAAAGATAAGTGAATTCCCATTTTTCAAAACCTCTTTTCCATGATTTATTATGATTATTTGCTTCAGGACAAGCAAAGTCTAAGTCTGGGGGAGTTGATAACATCATTATTTTACCCATTTTAGCTGTAGTTTTAGTATGCATTTAGGAAGATTTTAGTATGATTTCAAGGCTATCAAATATTTTAGGTTTCAAGAAGGTTTTACAGGTTTTATAGCAAAAAGGACCAAAAGACAAAGAAAATACATTTTAGGAAAGATTCAGAGCTTTACAGTACGGGCAACTTTTGAAGAACTAATACAACTCACATTTCAACGTACCTGGTGTATATGGAAATCTGAGAGAGTTATCTTTCTCCTCGAAGTGGAATCAAGTCAATCCATTCACTCTGCAGGAAGTTATGCCCGATTTACCGAGACGTGATATAAATCGATGTAAGGAGAACCATCAAGCCAATGGGCTTTTATTGAAGGCCTGACCAGCGACCACCACGGCAGCTCAGTCCAAGTCTTCACCACGTTCTAGAACATTTCTACGCCGCCCCTTGTCCTGCACTCAAGAAGAAAAAACGTTTCTACTCTTACAAAACCCTAAACCTAGACAAAACCCTATAAATACTCTTCTAAGCCCTAGGGTTTAGTGTGTGCACATTTTGGAGCAGCCAAGAGATCCCGACCAGAGGAGCAGCCAACGACCTGAAGCCCTCTCTCGTCCCTCTCTTTGAAGCTTTGAGATCCACCAACTCTTTTCTATTCTATTTGCTTTGTTCTTTGTTTCTAAAGGAAGAAGATCCTTACAACTTTGTTTGACAACCATTGAAGTAATATCTAAATCTCTTTTCTCTATTTATTCTTTTATGTTTATGAGTTTATTAAACCTTGCTTTGATGATTCCCTTAAACATGCTAGAGTAGTTTTCTAGTTGGGTTTAAAGGGATAATCAAAGGGGGGAGATGATCTTAGTTTAGGTGGCAATTTTTAGGGTTTGCTAGATTTATATCTTGTTTATTCTATACTTTAATTCTAAGTCTTTGCTTAATGCTTTAAGTTAGCCTCATGAACTAACTATGATCTAAAGTGTGTGTGCTTTGCCAAAAGCTTGCATGTGTGCTTGACCTAGCTTAGATGTGTGAGGAGTCATAGGAAGGACATACCCCTTACCTATGAAATTTCATGGATTAGAATAGAACCTATTTTTAATGCTTTGATCTATGCGTTGTTGCCTGCAACAGTTGAGTAACGGAGTGTAGAGATCTTAAACGGTTAGCTTGTGAACTATAAGTTAATGGTTCATTCGTGTTTCATAGTCCGAGTTTTAGATAAATAAACTAACCCTAAACTTTCCTAGATAGATAGATCATTGAACCCCTTTGATTTCCCTTGATGCCCAACGCTTGTTTTATTATTTTTACTTGTTTTTATTTTCGTTTATTTGCTTACTACAACCGTGACACTAAAACTCCCATTTTTATTGAGTCCTAGCCTTACATCTCTTCCGACGGATTCTCTAAACAACAACTCTCTCTCTATGGGATCGATCCTTAAATACTACTACCGATTAGCTGTGCACTTTCAGCCGTCGTCTGGTCTTTTAAAGTAAAATATTTTGAAGTGAAAAACCACACACATCAATGGCACTTTTGTAAATATAAGATTATGAAAGTGGTTATAAGTCTTTTTCCAACGAATGTGTGTTACTCTAGTAAGTGAAACAAAAAAGGAAGTACTCGTAATAAACCACAAAAAATTGGGCAAGGCGTTGGTCTATACAATAATTGGGCAGATACCAAATCAAAATAACAAAACATCTGCCGGAAAATGGGATTTTTTATTGCTGAGGACCTGAAATAGCGGCTGGAACATATCATTGAAGGATTTAGTTTACGGACATTCATATAGAAATGAAATTATGTCAAATTACAAAGTATAGTTTTATCGTGGGAAAATAATATTTATTCCGTGGATAGTATTAGTGGAAATATATAAAAAAAGGTAGAAGAATCTAGATTGGAAGAAGAGGATATAGGTAGGGTGGAAATAGTTCATAATGTATATAAGAAAAATATGTAAGCATTTCCAAATCCTAAAAATTAGAGTAAAAGATAGACTTGTTATTCATGCTTATTAATCATTTGATTGTCTTTGGAAGAAATTGATGTTTAATCTATATATATAAAGTTAACTTTGCTCACTTCTCCTTCCTCCACATCAGCATCCACTTAATCAATTTTTTTTACATAAAAAATATTATTTTTAATATTCATTTATTGCATATTTTTTAATTATAATTAATAATAGTAAAAATAAATATAAACGAATTAAATAAACTTAATTAAATTTTAAATAGTATAAACAATAATATAATTTTAAGAAAATAATAAAAATAAAACTATAAATTTGTTTTAGTAATAATATTATTATTAAAATTATAACCAAAAAATAATAATAATCCTAAATTTAGAATGGGTTAATGAGTTTTAGAATGTAAGTAAGATTTTAATGTATGGTGGAGTAAAAAAACAAGTTAGCTAATTGTATTTATAAAAATCTAAACATGAAAATAAAATTGAAGTGAAACATTAGTTTCTAAGAAACATATACCATAAAGATTTATTATTAAATTTTACTTATAAGAAAGAAAAGATTAATTACTTGTAATGGGCACACTTTTTTTTGAGAAAACTATGAAAAAGAATTTTGAAAAAATAATCTATCTAAAAAAACAAAATCAATGGTCAGGAAATATAGCAAAAATGATATGCAAGCCGTTACAAAAAGTGCCATGTGATTTGTGTAGCATATCTCATAAGGTATATTATCAACTGGAGCTACAATTTTATAAAATAACATAAAACATATATAACATATATATATATATATATATATTATCAAATGCTTTTAACCCAAAACATTGGCAAAAACAACATATTTAAGTGCATATTTGGACAGAAATGGCTATAAAATCTAAGGAGTCACTTCTATATGATGCAAAACATGAACTAAACAAGGCCTAAAATATGGTAAAATATAGTGACATCAAAACTTCCAAACATAGTCTTTGCTTGCCCTTAAGCAAACAAACATGACAAAAAAAGGGAAGTGAGGCTTGAAAATGGGATCTGAGAATCTAAAGCTTGCTAATAAACTAGCTAGAATCAATGTCCAAGTTACTAATACTATGATGCAAGGTGAATGAGCTATACTTAAAGATTTTAGACAAGCCTTTCACAACCTTAACTGATTCCAGCCTTACACTTCCAAATGCATTCAAATCAGTCATTTCCTTTAACATTCATTAAACAAGAACATGAATCAGATTATGCAGTGTTTAAACTCATTTGGCTTGGTAATAAGGGTTATAAACAAAAATGGTCTCTCTTTTGAGTAGGGCTTATCAAATATAAGGGTTCTCTCACAAAAAGTGGATTGGGCTTTAGAAAAAAGCTAAAAGTAAGATCACTTAGACACATAAAAGAACAGAACCTTGTCTACCCAAAGGTACCTAAAGTGTTTGTTCCTATCATTCTAATCCCAAAATGTCCTAGTTCTACCATTTAACTTCATGCCTTCTCTTTTGCCCTTTTTCCGCTTTTATTTTTCAGTCCTATGAAAGATTTCTTACTGATTTCTCTAGTGGAATAGGGGTTTCTTTGTTAAATGTTAAAGTTCTCTTTCTCACTTGTTTCCCAAGTCATAAAGTTTTTTTCTACTAGACTCTTCTTTTCTTTCTTTCTTTTCTTTGACCAGAACCTTATTTGAAACTTTTACTACTCCCCATTCTTTCACTTAGAGCTTGAATTCACTTTAAAACACTTCCCTCCTAAGGACTTTTACCATTTTCTTCCTCTTTTCACTCTTTTCTTTTCTTTTTGAACACACCAAGTCCCAAACACAGAATTTAAATCACATAGTCCTATCTAGTTTGAAAAATGCAAACTAGAACTACACAAGGTTTTATTCTTGTCAGTTCAAACCTAACACTTTCTACCAAGCTCAATCCCGAAATAGGCCTCACACTCACAAGATATAACAAGGCTTGAAAGAAAGGTTGGTTATGGGTGGGGAAAATTGATTCAATGGTGAAATCAGCTACTTGGATCAACAAGAGTGGTAAAAATGGGGAAAGATGATCCAAATATGTATATAGTATCCATGAGTCTAAAACATTCCACAAACTGATATTTAAAAGTCAATATTAGGTTCTTATAAATAGGAAATGACTTCAAATCATAACATGTTTCAGTTTAGACAGAATGCAATATAGGAATTCTAGACTTGGTTCAATCTTATGTTTCTAACCACTCAACTAGCATCAAAGTACTATTAACTTGGACATTGATCCTAGTTTAGTGAATTTAAACAAGCTAACAAGGCTAAACTCATCATTGATCCCAAATGCAATGCATGAAACAGTCTTATATGAAACATGCTAACAAGATCCTGATATGCAATGCAAACTACATGAACACTCTGTTTTTTTTAAGATTTTTGTGAAAAAATTTCAAACTTTTTTTGGTTTTTCTATGTCATAGATAAAATGCAAGTACTAATATGATTATGCTAAAAATTTTAAATAAGAAACAGAAAATAATGTCAAATGCTATCTCAAACCCTCTCCCAAACTTAAATTACACAGTCCCTTGTGTAAGAAAAATTTGGAAAAGGATTCAAGAATCAAGAAACAACATAAAAACAAGAAATGCAAGATAAACTTGGAGTATTACTTGGGATGGGCTGAGGCTGGGATTCATTTATGAAAGTGTTACGAAGTTCTTAAGCTCCCTTCCTAGTACCTGAACCATAATACTAAAGAAAACAAGATAAAAATAACAAGAAACTTAAACCAATATGTACAAGGATACCTTTGGGACTTCCTCCCAAGTGAGCTTGTTTAAAGTCTCTAAGCTTGAATTTGCATACTTCTTATGCTTTGAAAGGGTCATAGAGAGGTGATGAAGTCCCCTCTGTTCTCAAAGATTGCATTCCTCCTCTTATTCCTATGTCAATGCTAAAAGAGTTGTTTCTGCTAATAATACTCAGACCTTGCCTTGCTTTCTTTGGAGAGGAACTTCTGACTTTACCATGAAGCTTCTTCATTTGCCCCCTTATCTCCTCATCCTTAGTTGTTAACTCCCTCACTAAATCATGTAAAATGTTGATAGTTTGAAGCTTAGACTGACTATCAAAGGAAGGATTTCTTGGCTCTTGTTGTTGATGAAGCTTGGGGATGAAGTTTGGGCATTTTGGGTGACTTGGTACCACTCGGTCGAGTGACCTAAGGTGCTCGGTCGAGTGGTAGGTCGAGCAGTAGGTCGATTTCTCTATTTCTACTCCATTCACATCCTCAAAGATTTCAGACTCAGTTTCATGACATTTCTCTTCAATCATGAAGATATGCCCATCAATAGTTTTCTTCTTCTGCTCAAGCTCTTTAACTTGTGGCTTCTCTTTCATTTCAATATCTTGTAACAAAGGTTCATGACTCAAGACCATCAATGCTTGCTTATCAATAGAAGCCTTGTACTTTTTCAGCATTTGCTCTTTAAATCGTCCTGGAAATGGCAAAGGTGGCTGATAGGGAGGAGGAATGAACCGAACAGGCTTGCTAGATTCTTGAGCAATGACTCGATCAGGCACTCGGACAGGCACTCGACCGTGTGCATGATCGAGTGTATGGTCGAGTGGTGTCTCAAACTCAGTTCTCTTCTCATTCTGCACCTCTGGTTGGAGAAAATCCTTCCCATTTTGGTTGTCACTGTCCTCAGTGAGCTTTGAAGGTAGTTCTTTGAGAGAGATAGCTTGGGTAGTGTCAAACTCCTTTAGATTGTCAATTGATGTCCCATTGAGTTGTCTAGAAGAAGAAGATTCATTATTTCTCTCTAGGAGAAGCATTCTGCAAGTTAAAGCTTCAATCTTGATATTAAGGTCACTGTATGTGCAGTCCAACTTGTTATTCATCTCTGTGAGCTTCTTACTTGTTTCCATAGCTCCATTAGCTTGATTTTGTAGGAGTTTCTGAAGCATATTCTTCATCTCATGATCTTGAGCAGGAGCTTGCTGGGGTTGTTGTGGAGGATAGACTTGAACCATAAACTTCTCATCTTCACAAACAACATGTACTTGCTTCTGCTGGGTTAGAAGGAGGTTATCTAGCTTCTCAAGCTTCTCATCTAAGGCTTGTAGTTCCTTTCTATGCTCTTCCTCGAGTTGCAGACTTAGAAGCTGTTAAGCCTGCTAAGTACATTCCTCCTGCTTACAAGCCACCTCTTCCATTCCCAGGACGTTTCAAAGTACAAAAGATTAAGGAGCTTAGGGAAATCATTGAGAGAAAGGAGATGATGGCTAAGCAACAAGAAGAAGAGAGGGTTTTAAAGGAAGAAGCTGTGGTTGAGGAAGTGTTGGCCATACAAGAAATCACCATTGCTTACCAAGAAGAAGAGAGAGGACCTGCCTTGGAACAGTATGATCCATATCCTCTCTACAAGGATTTTTTGCTTGATTTGTCAAAGAAGAAGGCTGAAGCTCAAGATGAGAAGGATCTTGAGGACCTTGGAGGAGTTACCATTCCAATCAAGTTTAAGGATCCAGGTCCATTCTATCTGCCTTGCACACTTAGCTATCTTCACTACAACCAATGCCTTTGTGATTTGGGAACTTCAACAAGTGTGATGCCATACTCCATAGCACAAAAGCTTGGGAGAACTGATTTCAAATCCACCAACCTTCATATATGTCTAGCTTATGGGTCAAACAAGGAGATAGTTGGAAGGTTGGAGAATGTCCCAGTCAAGATAGGGAAGGCAAGGGTTCACACTGATTTTGTGGTGTTGGAGATGGACAAGGAACCTGAAGATCCAATCATTCTTGGAAGGCCATTCCTAGCAACTGTTGGAGCAGTTATTGATGTCAAAGAGGGTCTTGTGACCTTGAACATTGCTGAAGATATAGCCATGAAGTTTAACATCTATAACCCAACCAACCTTCCTACCATTGATGATCAACCTTTTACTATCAAGGACAAAGGAGGTCAAGAAGGTTCAAGTGGTGAAGCAACTCCAAAGGCTAAGCTCTCCTTTCAAGATGATTCTGTGGAAAAGCTTAAGAGGTCAGTTCAAGAGTTGACTAGTATGGTTGAGGATCTTCAAGTTAAGCTGAACAAGAGGTCCTTAAAGAAAGCAAGACCAAGGCTCAAAATCAAGAAGAAACATGGTTTGTGTGTTAAGGGTGAGGTGATCAAGGATCAACTTCACAATGATCAAGAGGTTCCAGGGAGGATTTCATCACCTCCTTGGTATCTAAACAAGGCTTAAGAAGGCAACCAAAGTCAAGCTTAGTGACTTTAAACAAGCTCACTAGGGAGAAAGTCCCTAAGGTATCCTTTGTAAATATGGTTTATTTTCCTTGTAGTTTTAATGTGTTTTCTTTTATATTTGGGTTGGACAGGCCTTTAGGTGAAAATGTAGTTGGGTAAGGAGAGATTTAGACTTGGAGAAGGAGACTCGCAAGCCCACTCGACCTGCCCACGAGAGGTACTCGACCGAGTCCCGGTCGATTCCCATCGTCGAGCTGCCCCAATCTCCACCTCCAAGCCATCAACAAGACCCCAACTACTCCTATGACAGCATGCAGATGGATGTTGACAACTACTTCCACAATCCCTAAGGTACCACTATCACCTTCACTTGTAGATATCATTGCATTTGACATTGTGTTTTGTTTTTTGTTTTTCATCTTGAATCCTCAATCAAATTTCTTTCACACAGGGACTGTGTGATTTAAGTTTGGGGGAGGGTTTGATATAGCATTTGACATTGTGTTTTGTGATTCTTATTTCAAATTTTTAGCATCATCATGTTAATACTTGCATAGCATCTAAGGCATAGAAAACCCATCACAAAATTTGAAAATTTTTGCAAAAATCTTTATAAAAAAAGAGTGTTCATGTAGTTTGCACTGCACATTAGGATCTTATTTAGCATGTTTCATGTAGGATTGTATAGTATTTGCATTAGGGATCTATGATGAGTATTCCCTTGTTAGCTTGTTTATTCACTAGACTAGGATCAATGCCCAAGTTAATAGTACTTTGATGCTAGTTGAGTGGTTAGAAGAATAAGATTGAACCAAGCCTTGAATTCCTACATTGCATTTGGTCTAAATTGAAGCATGTTGAGATTTGAAACCATTTCCTATTTATAAGAACCTAATATTGACTTTCAATTATCAATGTGTGCATTGCTTTAAACTCATGGATACCATATACATATTTGGGTCATCTTCTTCCTTTTTACCACTCTTGTTGATCCAAGTAGCTGATTTTCTCATTAAGAATCAGTTCCCCTACCCCTAAACCAAACCTTCTTTCAAGCCATGTTTATTCTTGTGTGTGTGAGGCCTATTTTTTGGATTGAGCTTGGTGGAAAGTGTTAGGTTTGAACTGACAAGAGTAAAGCCTTGTGTAGTTCTAGTTTGCATTTTTCAAACTAGATAGGACTAGGTGGTTCACTTGTTGGGTTTGGGACTTGGCTGCCATGAAAAGAAAAGAGGAAAAAGAGAGAGAAAAGGTTAGAGTCTTTAGGAGGGGAATGTGTTTAAGTAAATTTAAAGTCTAGTGAAAGAATGGGAAGAATAAGGTTGTTTAAAGATGGTTCTAGTTAAAGAAAAGAAAGAAAGAAAAGAGAAGTCTAGCGAAATGCTTATATGTCTTAAGAATAAGAAGAAAAGAGAACCATAGCAAATAAGTAAGAATCCCCCATTCCACTAGAAAGATCAAATAAGAAACCTCTCCTAAGACTTTAAAACCAAAAGAGAAAAGGGTGAAAAAGAAGAGAAGAAGTTAAAGGGTAGCACTAGGATCAATTGGGTTTAGATTGATAGGATAAACACTTTGGGTGCCTTTGGGTAGACAATGTTTTGTTCTTGTATGTGTCTAAGTGTTCTTACCTTTAGCATTCTTCTAAAGCTCAATCCATTTTTTATGAGAGAACCTTGATATTGATAAGCCCTACTCTAAAAAGAGACCATCATTGTCTCTAAACCTTTTACTGCCAAGCCAAATGAGTTTAAGCATTGCATAGAATTGATTCATGTTCTTGATTAATGAATGTTAAAGGAAATGGTTGATTTGAATGCATGTGGACATCTAAGACTCAAATCAGTAAAGGTTGTGATATGCTTGTCTAAAGTCTTTAAGTATAGCTCATTCAACTTGCATCATAGTACTAGTAACTTGGACATTGATTCTAGATAGTCTATTTGCAAGCTTTAGGAGATGAGATCCCACTTTCAAACCTCACCTACCTTCTTTTGTCTTGATTATTTGCTTGAGGGCAAGCAAAGACTAAGTTTGGGGGTATTGATGTTCATATATTTTACCTTGTTTTCCCTTAGTTTATTTACAACTTTTGCATCTTTTGCTATCCATTTAGGCCATTATTGTGTAGCTTTAGGACTAATCATGCATTAGAGTATAGTTGCATTGCATTTGCATCTTTTCATGCATAAACAGGTGATTTTGGAGCTTAAGAAGCATGGAAGCAATGCTAAGGAGAAGTGAAGCAATCCTGAGGAGAAAACAAGAGAGTTAAGGCTGTAGAATCAAGGTCCGGATTCCAACTCGACCGCACCACTCGACCACCACTCGACCGTGTGCTGAGAAGGACTTGACCGAGTGGAGAATGCACGAGAGAAGCCAGCTCGACCAGCCACTCGACCGAGCACTGGTCGAGTTGACCGAGCCGTTGACTGCTTTGACTTTTTGTATTTTTAGGGCTTCCACCTCACCTCCTATATAAGGCCATTGTACCTGCAGCCACCAGAGAGCCCAGCTTTTTAGAGAGTCTAAAACCTAGTTTTTACCTTTTCTAGATTTTATTCCTTTTGCACTTTCTTTTATTTTAGATTTTGTACTTGCTTGAGAGAGAAAGACTAGATTCTTGTATTTTGTTTGTTTCATAACTTTCAAAATATTAAGATTTCGAGTTTTATTTCTTCATCAATATTGTAGATCTCTGTTTCATCTTTCTAATGATGCTAGTTTCAATATTTTCTGGGTTTTTGACATATTTCACCATGTGTTCTTGTGAGTAGTTTGCTTAGGACCTTGAGGATGGGTTAGGCTGGGTTGATCTTGTGGTTTGTTTGATTTGGTCAAGCTTGATTGTTGTAAATCTCTTCTAGGCTAGATGATCTTAATGCTGATCCTATATCTGAGAAGGTAGGGTTTGATTTCAAGCATCTTAGCATCACACCAATGTCTAAGGAGCATAGATAAGGCTAGATCTAGAGCTTACCATTAGGCTTGCTAAGAGATTAGAAGTCTTGTTTGGTTTGAGATGTATTGCTTAATGCCTGCTTGTGTAGATTCTTTACTTTGTGAGAACAAGTCTAGAATTGCATAGGTTTGATTGTTTCTTGCCATGAGAGTGGATTAAACATGTCTTAGAATAGTATGTCTAGAGATCAGCTCAAGTTTTGCTTGAGATTTGTTGACCAAGTTAGATAACCACAATGATTAGCTCAGCCCATGAATCCCTCCTCAAGGCCTTCTTTGTTTATTAATATCTTAGTCCAAATATCATTGCTTGCTTGTTGTTTGTTTAGTTTTTGCATTGTTTTGTTTTTCTTGTGTTGCTCTGTTTTCACGTTTAAGTCTAGCTCGACCACGTACTCGACCTACACTCGGTCGAGTGCTGCTCGAGTTCATCACCAGAACTTGTGTTTTTGATTTGTGATTGTCTTGTTTCATTCCTGTTTCATTTCCATTGCATTCACTTAGTTTTCTGTTCATTACTTGTCTTGCATTAGTTCATTAGCATAGTGTCTATCTCTGTTCTAGTTTCATTATAGCTTTAATTTGTCTGTTCTGTTTGCATTTAGTATCTTGTTCTAGTTGTTTTTACATTCTGCATTTCATATCTCATTTTAGGATTGTTAGTGACAAACAATCTTTACAATTGGCTTGATTTAGACTCATATGCACATCTTAATTGTTCACAATCACTCAGATAGGATTGACACCTCTTATACTGCAACTGCATAAGGGGATTTGAAACACCCTGACTTCTATTCATTCCATACATCATCATTCCATACATCATTCATTCACCACACCACAAAGAAAGTCAGTTTCAACATTCATATCAGTTCATATGTGAAAGATATGGATATTTCAATTCAGTGGATCGATTTGAGTTCCAGTTTCACGTCTGAGCCAAAAGATCGTATTACACAGACCAACTCAGCAACCATTTCGACAAGAAATCAGTTGGAGGATGTCAATGGGTCACTTATGTTTCCAACAAACCCAAGAACACAAGATTTGACCAATAAACAACAAGGTTACGCCCCATTTGCCAAAGGAAGTCAATCTAGTTCTACACTTGAAGAGCTTTAGGTCCAATTGGTTTAGGAGCTACCAAAATTACGTATGGCAACCAAAAGTTGTTTCTACTAAGTTCAGGATGAAGTAAAGATACTGCCCATGTTGTTTTTCATCAGCAAGTTGGAACAAAGAGTCAAAGTCAAAGAAGATCAAGGAAACACTTAATGGGTTAATTCAAGAGCTTATGGCCAAAAAGAGCTTGGGAAAATATATTGGAGATGATACCTATCAAGTCTAGCACACTTTGATCCTAATTCAAGTCCAGGAAAGCCCAAAATAAGCACTTTATTTTGTGGTCAAAGAGGGATGACGAAAATGGAGTTCAACTCACCTTGGAAAGGACACCTTGGGAAGAACACCTTGGGAAAGGAAACAAACTTCAAGAGTTGGGACTTCATTCAACTATCTATATTTAATGTCTTTTATTTTCAAGAATAATCAATACTTGGCTTTGTGACCAAGTTTCTTATCTTTATATAAACTCATGTAATCTCATTTGAGAATAATCAATCAATTTTCCTTTTCATTTTAAGAGTCTATCTTTTTGTTCTTTGTGTGAAACACTTCTTTGTTTCTTGGTGTGTAATATCCAAGTAACAGCCTCTTCTTGCTGGACTAGTGTGTCATATCTAGCAGCGATTGGAGTTGGGAATATCAGCAGCCTTCCGCAACTGCTGTGCGACCCCTCAATCCATCAAATCTCCTTTGTTGCACCTTGCACCTTGGCGAGTTGCTATCCTTTCTAATCCGACTGAGTGATCCTCGAATTTGGGCGTATCAAGTGATATCAGAGCCACTCAACCGGTACTTGTCTGTTCATCTTCTCATCTATCTATTTTTTTTATCTTCTATCTTTTTCTTTCTTTCATCGAAATCTATTCATCTTCTTTAAAAAAAGAGAGAAAAAAGAACAAAAGAAAAAAAAAGAGAAAAAAAAATAGTAAAAAAAAAGAGAAAAAAAAATAATAAAAAAAAAAGAAAAAAAAAAGAGAACAAAAAAAAAGAAGCAAAAAAAAAAAAAATGTATAATGATCGTCGAGAACATGGGATCATCTAAGACGGAGGGCTTGGGATTCCAAAATCTACAATTTCAAACACTTATGGGAGAGATGCGAAGGTCGTGGAAGGTTGAGATGAATGTCATCTACAAGAGGTTGGTTGAAGTTCAAGCGGAGGCACAACCCAGACGACCACAAATGTTGAATCATAGAAGAGAAATAGATCAACCTAGAGTAGCAAAGGCTGATGATTATTAAAATAGTTAATCCTCAAGAGGGAGCCATTTGAAACCAAGAAGTGCTAGAGAAGCAAGAGGAAGAGTGGATGATAACATGGGTATTTTGAAGTTGAAGATTCCTACCTTTCAAGGCAAGAACGACCCAAATTCATATCTAGAGTGGGAGAAAAAGATTGATTCAATTTTTAGTTGTCAAAACCATTGCGAGATGAAGAAGGTACGTGTTGCAGCCACTGGAGTTAGGGATTATGCTATTACTTGGTGGGATCAGTTGGTGGTAAGCAGGAGGAAAATTGGAGAACACCCCATAGAAACTTTGGCAGAAATGAAGTATATTTTGAGGAAACGATTTGTTCCCCACCATCACCATCGTGGTTCAAATTATATGCTAAGGAGGACTTCTAGACCAATTGATGGAGCGTCTACTGTCACACCAAGTTACCAACAAGCAAGGACGTCTCTTGTTTCGAAGGAAGAGCAAGTTGTATTTAATTTGTTACCATCACCAAATGATCATAATCAGCTGCTGGTTCAGAAGAATCTGTTGGAAATAACAAATTCACTGAGTGAGCAAACGGAAGCCGAAGAACCAGACCACAAAGAAGTCAACAAAGATCAAAGTGAGGAAACCACAATGGAAGGTCTCACGGAATGGAGTACACTTCTGCCTCATGGTCAACAATATGGACTCATATATTCTCTTGAAGAGAAGCCTCCAGAATCACTTCAATACTCTCCAACCCATGGCCTTACAATTTCGAGGACGAAAATTTTTCAAGAGGAGGGGTATGATATGATCATGAGACCATCCAAGACGACCCTTGAGTCTTGCTCACCTCTAACGAAGTCAAAGGTCAACTCTTCCAGCCAAATTACTATTTGGGATACATTCTTACCTCATCTAGAGAATATCTCGAGGTGGAATCAGTACAATCAGAGTTCAGATGAAAGAGTTATTCATTTTACAACTCAGCTGAACTCATGGCTACGCGATTTGGACCTACGAGTATTCAAAGGAGGATTACGACCAAGTCAGAAGTATTCAAGCTATGAACCAAACTGTTATGGAATCTTTATCCACTTTAGAAATACGGAGAATTGGAATCACATTCATATCAGTTCATATGTGAAAGATATGGATATTTCAATTCAGTGGATCTATCCGAGTTCCAGTTTCACGTATGAGCCAAAGATCGTATTACACAGACCAACTCAGCAACCATTTCGACAAGAAATCAGTTGGAGGATGTCAATGGATCACTTATGTTTCTAACAAGCCCAAGAACACAAGATTTGACCAATAAACAACAAGGTTACTCCCCATTTACCAAAGGAAGTCAATCTAGTTCTACAATTGAAGAGCTTTAGGTCCAATTGGTTTAGAAGCTACCAAAATTACGTATGACAACCAGGAGCTGTTTCTACTAAGTCCAGGATGAAGTAAAGATACAGCGCATGTTGTTTCTCATCAGCAAGTTGGATCAAAGAATCAAAGTCAAAGAAGATCAAGGAAACACTTAATGGGTTAATTCAAGAGCTTATCGCCAAAGAGAGCATGGGAAAATATATTGGAGATGATACCTATCAATTCTAGCCCATTTTGATCCTAATTCAAGTCCAAGAAAGCCCAAAATAAGCACTTTATTTTGTGGTCAAAGAGGGATGGCGAAAATGGAGTTCAACTCACCTTGGAAAGGACACCTTGGGAAGAACACCTTGGGAAAGGAAACAAACTTCAAGAGTTGGGTCTTCATTCAACTATCTATATTTAATGTCTTTTAGTTTCAAGAATAATCAATACTTGGCTTTGTGACCAAGTTTCTTATCTCTATATAAACTCATGTAATCTCATTTGAGAATAATCAATCAATTTTCCTTTTCATTTTAAGAGTCTATCTCTTTGTTCTTTGTCTAGAACACTTCTTTGTTTCTTGGTGTGTTATATCCAAGTAACAGCCTCTTCTTACTGGACTAGTGTGTTATATCTAGTAGCGATTGGAGTTGGGAATATCAGCAGCCTTCCGCAACTGCTGTGCGACCCCTCAATCCATCAAATCTCCCTTGTTGCACCTTGCACCTTGGCGAGTTTCTATCCTTTTTAATCCGGCTGAGTGATCCTCGAATTTGGGCGTATCAATCTGTTCGCATTCACATCGACAACTCCCCAATTATTTACCTGCATGCCTCGGGCCAATGGATCGTACCAGTTACACTTGAAAAGTACGCATCTCAGATTCAGAAGGCCTCGATAATCAACTTCTAATATTTGTTGCAAAATGCCATAGAAATCGCTATCACCAGCTTGTACATAGATTCCATAATTTGCTGTAGCTTTGCGACTTCCGTGTGCGTAGGTATGAAAAGTATAACCGTGAGTAAAGTACATCGGAGCAGTAGTGATCTTCGCTCTTGGTTCTTGAACGAGCTCATGCAACCAAAGAGGCAGGGGTTCATTTCCACATCCATTTTGAACCTATATAAACAAATAAGATATTTAGATTATAAGTTTATTTAAATTTTAAACTATAATACATATATAGTTTAAATTTATTTTATATATAGACTTACATAGTATTTTAACTAATTAGCGAAATCCCGCTCTTTGTAAGCCTCATAGTCAGATTCTTCTAAATTAGGATATACTTCACGAATCTGCATTTCAAAAAGTCTAAAAAAATAGAGATTTGTTAGTTCGTTATCTTAGAAAATAAAATTAATTTTAGTTTTTAAAAAAGAATACCTTTCAAAAGGTTGAACATAATCTAGATTCCTCAAGATGTAATTGTGAGCTGCTTGACAATAGCTATGATCTTCCCACCAAACTTCCTTTAACTTTCTACCAAGTCTTCCTAACTGAGCAAAGATATCTGGAACATCAGGAACATTATATGTAGGTGCAACGCCTCCGTCATCATATCGCCTAATACGTGTTTTCTTGGTTCTCATGGTGAGGCTAAAGTAGTATGATGTGAAGTGAGACGTTTCTTCGGTTAAACTCCCGGCGACTATCGATCCCTCAACTCTAGCAAGATTTTTGGTCTTTTCTTTAAGAGTTTTCATAAACCGCTCAAAAGTATACATTCAGCAAAATTGCATTGGCCCACCAAAATCAGATTCATGTGATAAATGGATTGGAAGATGTACTGCAGTTTGTTTTCGTTTTCTTTTCGGTCAGAAGCAGTGAATATTTCTTTATATATATATGATAGTAGCAATGAATTATGACAAATTTCATCTCAATTTGATATCTAGTGTCAATGGCGGCTCTAAGGGGTCCCCGATATAATATATAGCAATTCTAGTTTTTGTTCTTCTCGATTCTATTTTTGGCGGTATTTGTTTATACAATTTATTTAGTTAGTTTTTCTCAAAACGTTTTGGACAGTGCCTATTTGGTCAAAATAAAATAAAATTATGAAACGATGGTTATAGAATATTATGACATATCACGTTCTAAAACTTTTTATAGATAAAAAAAAACCAAAAGAATATGGAATATAAAAATATTTTAAAAGATGAAAATTGGATATATTTAAGTGGACACAAATCCAACCCCTAAGAGTGCACAAAAGTGCATATACTTTATGTCTTCTTAGTTCTTAACTATTAAATTAGAACAAGCATTCACATGTTTAAAAAATGTGATATGAATAAGGGAAAAGCGGATAACCACCCTGTTTTGACCGGTTGATATGCTTCCATAACGTTTTCTAATAACAACAGGTAGGGTTGATGATGTTGGGATTGGATTCAGAAACGTCTCATAGATATTTAGGAATTTAACAATTTTTAAAGTACTTGGGGTTCACGAATGTGGTGTAGAGGGTGTCAGTAGCAATTGTTACGAGTGCAAAAACAGAAATGGATTAACAAATTGTAAACTTTACTTATAATTTGCAAATTTTTTTTTTTTAATTAGCAACTATAACATGTTTTAAATTTAAATTTGGGTAAACTCATATATCACGAAATGCGAGCACCTAGCTAGAATTTATAACCAACTAGAAGGAAAATTTATAATTTTTGGAAACTTCTATTTTAAAAAGAAAAAATGTGTGAATTCTGGTTAACGTTTCTAATACGAAACGATTGTCATTTGTCAACTTTGTTATGTTCCAAGTAATTCAGATGATTTTGGTTTTCCAATTAGTTTTAAGTAATACACATGCTTATAAATCTAAAGACGCGCGTAGAGTAACCGATTTGAACAACAATAATAAAATATGGTTTAGTTTTTTTAAAAAAATTTACATTGTATTAGTATCAAAGCTTACAATGAACTCGAGAATGCTGATATACGTTGGTTACTAAATCTAAACCCTAAAACAAATTGGCGAACCCAAGGGAAGAAATCAAAAATCTCTTGCCAAATTAATCAACAACGATAGTGAGTAATTATACGCACGACGACTGAAAGAATCGATTAACCCATTTACTAACGCTAATTCTCTGTTCTAAAAGAGAGAGAGAGAGAACCAAATTCAATAAAAAAAAAAAAACTCGAGATGTATAAACTAGTTGAGCAATATCAATAGGATATAACCGCATAGGATGTGACCAGTTGTGTGGAGAAAGTGCTTTACTTACTGCCATCGGATGTCTCAGTCAGGAGTATAATTTACGTCAACTTGCCCAAAAGACAATTAATTTCTTTTTAATAACACTGATAAAAGAAAGTTTATAAGCATTTGTCTAAAAATAATTTTGGTTGATCCTCTTCAGCATCAGACTATAAACTGGTCTAATTAGGGATCTGATTCAATTTGCATTGCAAAGCTTTGTAAATACCAAACAACACAACAATCCAACAACATATATCTAGCTACATGCAAATAATTCTTGTTTCTAGCGGAATTTGAATCCTGAGAAGCGAGCTTAAGCCTCGTCCCAGGTCCAAAAAACACTAGGCCACAAAAGTAGTCGTTTGTATAGTTTTCCACAAATAATTGGGATACTACTAATTTTTCATGTCAAGCTATAGAACGTAAAGGAACGAATAAATATTAAACAAATGAAAGATACTTAGAGCTACGCATTAAGCATCCCATTTTGCGACAAGATTTGACGCATTATTCTTACCTCCGTTTAAAAATTTGAAAACTCTTGTCAAAATCTTTATTTATATTATACTACATGATATGTATAAATATTTCATAAAGAAACAAAGTATAGATGCTTCTTATTGTCTGATCAGATCTCTACTTTTTCATAGAGAATCTTGTATCAAATATGGTTCTTTTTCAGCCAAACACGCCAGCTTTCAAAATAGAATTTACGTCCTTCACGTTGCTGACTACTATCCCATCTTGAAATGTGTTAAATAAATTACGGCCTTCACTTGACTTCTAGAGAAAGTGAAACAAACAAAATCAATCAAATAAAAAACGTGCGTGTTGATGGAATGATATACACTTCTTATTAGATATTTGTGACAACTATATACACTTGGATTCTGTGACAACTATATTTTGGAGTTAATTAGGTAAATATGGCCAGGGAGAAGATTAGGATTAAGTAACAAGCATATTTTGATTAAATAGATATGCTAAAATTAGTGTGTAAATTAACCATGACTCTAAATAATATTAAAAAGTATGTCTTTCACTTGCGGGGTACAGATTAAGGAAAAAAAGATCAAGCTTAGCTTTCTAAAACTAATTATTATATTACCTGTTAATCTACTTGTTCACGTAGCTCTGCTCTAATGGTATTAATGAGTATAAATATATTCACTTTTAGATTGATGATCTGATTAATGTCAGTGTATGATGTCACTTTGCAAATTGCAATGATGCAAGCTTTCCATTAATTATTTCTCTCTCTATCTTTATGGTCATGAATAGTGTAATCAACAATGGACCAAGAGAGCCAAGTTCAAAGCACAATACGTTTAGTTAAAGATAAATGCGGTAATGATACGATTCTGAGCATTACTTGAGTTACAATATATATATAGTCACACCCTCGTCAAATCTTTATTGCTTACCAACTTCTGAAAACTACATAAAGACAAGTGCATAGATATACAAATACACACAAACTACATAATTATGGTGAAGTTTGATACAAAACTATGGAAAGCTGTGTTTATTATGTCGATAATTAACATTGGGCTAAGCGGTGTAAACGTTATGTTCAAGAAGATGATTGATCAAGGGATTAACCGTATGGTTGCGACCACTTACCGACTTGCCGCAGGAACTCTGTTCTTGATACCATTTTCGATTTTCATGGAAAGGTATGTGTATATACGTATATGTATCTAGTCACGGTTTCAATCTAGTCACTTTTCTTCTTGGTTTTAAAAGTTTCAAGTTATCCAATTTTTTTTTTTTTTTTTGGTTTTCTTGATTAGTTATAATCTTTGAATTTGTTCATTTTGGTTTAAATATATACTCTTTACAAGATAAGTGGCTGTCTTGTTTATGCGAATTTCTAGTTGACTGTTGTTGTTTTCAATCTTTTTCTTAGTCAACATATACACTCGTATTCCATTTGAAAGAGTTCCAAGAATTTTTTTCTTTTTTTCTCTTTTTGGTTGTAGACATAACAGGCCAAAACTCACTGGTAGGATCTTGTGCTCACTCTTCTTTAGCGCTCTTCTGGGGTAAGTTCATTTTAATACTGTTCACTGATAAGACATGTTTATGTTTGGAGATGTTTTATTTTGAACTTGATCACTCACAAATTTGCAGGACAAGTTTGGTGCAATACTTCTTTCTTATTGGACTTGAGTATACATCTTCTACTTTTTCCTTAGCGTTTAGCAACATGGTTCCTTCAGTCACCTTTGCGTTGGCTCTCGTCTTTAGGTAATCAAATCGATCAAACACATTTGAATTCTTTAATTTCGCTCTAAATATGTTGTAAACTATATGATTAGGCAAGAGACGCTGAACATCAAGAGCAATGTAGGAAGAGCCAAAGTATTAGGCACAATGATATGCATTTGTGGAGCTTTGGTGCTTACGCTTTATAAAGGAACCGCTTTAACTCGAGAGCACAGTACTCATATGCAAACACAAACGAGAACTGATTCAACCGGTGCAATGACACAGAAGTGGGCAATGGGTTCGATCATGCTAGTTATATCGATCATAATATGGTCATCTTGGTTCATTGTTCAAGCTAAAATAAGCCAGGTTTATCCATGCCAATACACTAGCACCACGATCCTCTCTTTCTTTGGTGTGATCCAATCTGGTTTGTTGAGTTTGATCTCGGAGAGGAGCATGTCTATGTGGGTCGTTAAAGACAGGTTCCAAGTTTTAGCTTTACTTTATTCGGTGAGTAATCCAATTTACTATTTAACTATAACCTACCAAATATCTTCTATATATACGACGTTGACATATAAGAAAAACGTTTTTTTTTTAAGTAATCAGATTCAGATGTTTTTACAAGGGATAAAAGACAAAGGAAAACAAAACTTTTTATGTTCTAGTTTATTTTTCCAATAACTTGAGTCAACTTGTCTTCATGTCCATATCTATGCTTCTTCTATCTTCTGTTTTCCGGTTAAAATATTTTCTGAATCCACCACACACCTGTATAGGGTATCGTTGGATCGGGACTGTGCTACGTGGGAATGTCGTGGTGTCTCAGGCAACGAGGTCCGGTTTTCACGTCCAGCTTCATACCTTTGATCCAAGTCTTTGCTGCCATTTTCAGCTTCTCTTTTCTTCATGAGCAAATTTACTGTGGAAGGTAACCTAATATTTCGTTACAAAAATTAATTTTAAATTACATCGAACGCATCATAGTACAAATAATATTGCACAATATATATATTTAAATAGCAATTGACTAGTAGAGAATATGCCTATATTAATTAAAGACCCTTTCATCTTCGTGACTTCTATAATATTTACGTAGCTTTTGAGCGTGGAAATGAAGTTTAACGCTTTATAAACCAAATTGATGCATCATATTGCATAATACAAATTTAAAAATTGTTATCTTATAGAAAATCATTGAGACTTATATAGCTTTGATCGATGTATATATAGATTATAATAGGAAACTAGAAAATGATTACATAAGGGAAATTAAGCTGATTATATGTGTTTCTTTTCGCCTAACAAGTTGTTATTATATGGTTCTTTTTGACTTTTATTACTAATAATTTCTGACAAATGAACTATGTAAATGAAGTGTGATAGGATCAGTGGTCATCATCGTGGGACTTTATATACTTTTATGGGGCAAAAGCAAGGATAAGTCTGCGCCGATTACCAAACAAGAACCATTAAATCTCGATCTTGAAGGTTGTGGGACAGCACCAAAGGAACTCAATAGTGCTGCCCATCCAGTCTCTGCTAAATAATTACTTCAACATATATTTAACTGTTTCGCATATTTCTAACTCCAACTGAGTAAATTTATATTAGAACATCATACTAAGAAACTACACAATAAATTAAATGTTATTCTTATTCAGAAATAAAAATACGAATTTCAGATTTGGAGACTTTTAATTTAGTTTCATAATCATAAGCAATGGCTTAAAGATGTATAATCAAAAGACCTTAAGAAATAGCCCGTCTAGCTCTTAACCTTGTGGTCGTGGGTTCGAAACCCCACGGTGGGCGTTTTTTTACTTTTAAAATATTTTTTTTTCATATTAGCAATTTAGAATATTCAAGATCGGTTACAACAATTACTGTACATTGTATTTCCTCTCTCTTTGTGGAAACCATATATTCTCTTCTTATAGGAATTTTAATATCAAAAAGCCAGTACAAAAAACTAAATTGAAAGCAAGGTCAAAATATAGCTAAAGGTAATTACAACGAACCCCAAGAAAGCAAAGAGATAACTATTACTTCGATCACAACACAAAGATATATATATATATATATATATATATATTGTCCCTATACATAGAAACAAAACTGGGACGACCAACAAAATCGTTTACCTATCCACCAAAGTTTATCATCATACTTTATCCGTAACTCAACTTCTTTGTTTAACGGATCCACAATTTTTTAGATCAAGCCAGGAGTTTGATTATTGATTGGAGGCTTGCGTCGAGGCTTACTATGGATCGGATAATCATTGCGTAACAATCGAGCCAGTTTCTTCATATTCTTGGCTGAAGTAGATGGTTCAAGTCTTGGAAGGCTATTATCGATGGTGAGATAGTTGACTATGGTCATCATCTTTTGACAAGATGTATGCTGTAGTAGAGTTATATAAGAAACGATAAATACTATAGGGACAACAAGGAGACTAAGTCTATGAGTCTTTAAAGATGGTTTACAAGACAAACCTTGGTGATGTCAATATCTACCAATACATTGGTCTGCTTTTGCTCTCCTGCAGTAAAGCCACAACATATCTAAAATAAAGACATGTTCACTACTTTAACCAATCACTTCAGAATAAAAATAAAGTTTTTTTATAAAGGATGAAGGAAGTGTGTTTTTGTACAAACAACTAAAAATGATTACTGAAGCTTAAGAATAAAACCTAATTAATAAAGAGATTATACAAATGCTACAAATACTACAAATTATAAATTGTTTGCTGTGACTATAAGTTATGCCTAGGAGGATGGCGTGCTGGTCCATGATAATCATCATAGAAAGCTACAAATGGACTAGAAGATTTTTTCTTCTTGGGTTTCCATTTAAATAAAGAACTCTTACTTCTTTTGTGAAACCCTAATTTACGCCCACCCGTCAAATGCTCTGATGAAGCTGACATCTTGAAACTCCAGTTATCATTGTTCATTGCCGTCACTTGCTTCTTCTCGGCTCTCGCTGTTCTCCCCGACCTTAGTTCTCTCGGTGCAACGTCGTATAAAACCTATTATATAATGTATAAAGTTATATAGTGGATTCCATAAAAATAAAAAAATTTGAGAAAGATTCATTGAAAATAAATGTATTACTTGAGGGTGCAGTGTCGATGAACCTTGATCTCCACGATAGTCAACACTCTTGTGACTAGCTTCTCCGCCTATGAATCAAGCTTTAAAGATATTACTTTAAACAAAATTTATTAGTAGCAATTTTGTTAAGCTAATCATCAGCCGAAGAAAAAAATGTGCAAGAAAAAGTAAGGTATGGAAAAAAAAATATATATATTAGGGATCTTTATGTGAAGGCACCTTCATGAGCATAGACTAGGACATGTTCCTCTTCTAGGGATTGAATAATCAAAAGGAAAGCTAGTACTATGGTTGTGAATCGCATCATGATTATCAAAGACAGATTCTTCCAAGTTCTCTCTCCCTTTTCGTTTTTGAATAAGAGATACATATGAAGGTCAAAAGGCCCAATATTGATCAATTTCTTATTCTGGTCTCATCAAGATGTAAAAGAGCAAAGACCCGAGTCAAAAGGGCACGGTTTTTGTCGTCTAGTAATAACAAAAAGAATATTAGTACTTCTAGGCGCATCTTTATTATCAATGTGATATATATATATATATGTATATATATTGTCTCGTTGTAAAAAATAAACAATGGCCTTCAGACACAATAACGCAAAGATCATCACATAAATATTAGCCAAAAGGTAAGAAAATCCCTTCAAGCATAAGGGAAAGTACAAATTCAGTACTCCATAAGTGCTATGTTAAAGAGATTCTTAATTAATAGAATTGATTCAAATAAATAACGAGATACAAGTTAAATATTTAACATTTAATCAGTAAAGTGATAGGAAATTAAAATATATTTTAAAATTTTATTACTATATTTGTTTTCAATTTTGGTAATATTTCTGCACTTTATGTAGAAATACAAAATCATACTACTTCTCAAAATAAAAAGAAAAAAAAATGTGAAATTTTGTTGCTTATAAAACAGATGAAATATCATGTTGACGAAAACAAAAACAAAAATCGTGAAAAAGGCACGAGGAAGTGCATCAAACAAAGTGCAGAGGTTGGGAACATGTAAATGTGAAAGAAAAATAAAAAAGCATGTAAATGTGTCTTTGCATGGATTTACTAAAAAGTTACGGAGGCTTTACCGATAAGCTATAACTAAACTAATCAAATAATTTAATTAAAATTAGGATCCTATATTTATTTTTGGAAACTTGAACTAACTACGTGTTGCCTGACAGCCTGAGTTTGGAGGTGTCAATTGGGTTGGTCTGGTCGGACTCGATCCGATATCCGTAAAGTCTGCATATCTTTGAGTCCGGCTCGGTCCAGTCATAAATATTTATGAGCCTATATTTCAAAGCACGAGCCCAATTCTAATAGGGCTATATGATTTTTTGAGATTTTTCGGGCTTTTTCGGATTTATCTTACAGATCAATAGTTCAAATTTATAAGTCTTACAAAGCAGTGTTTAAAGATACACTGTAAAACAAATCAATCAAAATTTTAATAACTCATCTATATTCACTACAACCAACTTAATTTAAAAGAAAAAGTTTAAAACTAAATAAAATTTTATACTTTAACCAAATAAAACAATATATAATTCATATAAAATATCATAGATAAAAGTTTTAAAAGTATTAATCATGGTTATTAAGTAAATATGAAAACTAGGATTAGAGTTTTAAACTTTATTTACAATAAATAATTAATCAAATACTGCAATCAAATAAAAATACAAATATATTTGTTAAAGAGCTTTTTGGGCTGGTCCGAGCCTAGTCGGGCTAAACTCGAAAAATCCTATAACCCAAACGGGCTAAACCCAAAAGGCCCGATTTTTTCTGAACATATATATTTAAGGCCGAGCCCGATATTTTTCAGAGCTGGTCCTTCTTTACCTATTATTCTAATACACTGCTTTTAACCGAGTCACCGGAACCAGAACCAATCCCTAGCTAAAAAATCTTTTGTGGCACATCTCATTTAGAACAGGAGAGTGAATTTGAGTAATTACTAATCCAACCTTTCGGTTATAGGTTATTGATTAAAGTGATTACTAATTAATTCGAGATGTTTTAACAATTTTACAATGTTAATAATAATCTAGATTATGAAAGATGGCCAACTCTCTCCATCTGAGTGACACACCAGCAAAGGAAGATGTCTATTAAAGAGTTAACCAGGCTGCAATCTTGATAAATTAAAATGTTAGTATTTCATAGTATATAACTGAGAAGCTAAAAAACTCGTTGTTACAAAATATGCATCCTTAGATCAAGCTTTTATTTGGAATATTTTTTTAGAAGTTTTAGATAAGAATTGTAGAATGTTTAAGCTCTCAAAACAAAGTTGTCCATGCATGTATCTAATAATTCAATTGCAAAATGAAAAAACCTATTTAAAGTATTAATAAAAATCACAGTCAAAATTATATTTTTCAAGATTTCTACAATTAAAAAATAGATAAACTCTACGTAAAAAAACCAAATTAGTAGCAAAACTGTTTAAAAAACAGTAAGATATAAGCTCGCGCATAGCGCGGATATTCATCTAGTAACCTTAAAAGATTAATGGACTTTGATAACATCGTGAGATAATTCTTTTTTTTTTTATAATTCGTCTTTTGTATATATTGAATGATTAAACCAATTGCAGAAAATTATGTTCTGCACAATCTGTAAAATATAAAATTGCACTGAACTAATAAAAATAGATAAAAATATATGGTGGTTTGTACTATTGTTCTTACAAGCGTTATTGTTTAAATCTAATAGAATTGATATAGTATAATTGGCCTAACTCTAATGTATGAAATCTTTAATTTTCTTTACTTACATATTGTTCAATTGGTCGTTTGCCCAGAAAAAATAATTTAGTTTGTCATTTTGATATCTTTATGCTCTCGAATCAAAACTACACAAAAATATTAATCTGCACTTCTTCAGGTGATGTGTGAAGCGAATATATTGGCCATGGGGTTTACGTCCTTACCACTATTTGTTGCTTTAGAAGTCCAACCAACCTAATGTAATGGCAAATACGTTTGCAAGCTCAAGTATCAATGGATCTAGAGTTTGACAATCGAAGCTAAGAGTTCTCTGTGTTTCTCGAGTATTAATGGATCAAGAGAAATAAGAATTCAAAGACTTAAAGTAGAAAAAGCTTATCTGTTTCTAATTCAAAAACAACCAGAGTTCTAACCTTACAAAGATTGAGAGTATTTATATTTAAAACTGAAAGAAAATCCTTCTAAAAGAGACTTGCCGATCCTTCTAAAATACTTCTACTTCTAATACTTAAGCCGACATAACTAAGAAACAAAGCCCAAAAATATTAGAAGGATACTACAACGAAACAAAGCGTAATAAAATATTAGAAGTAGTATAGCGTATACGAGAGCCCGCAATCTTTTCATTAAAAAAGCTACAGGGCGATTTGATTGACTTAAAGACTACTCCAATTCCAGCCTTGGAGGCGTCACAATGAATCTTAAAGGCAACATCAAAGTTTGGAAGAATAAGCATCAGAACTGTAGTAAGCTTCTCCTTGATAGCGTGAAACGTATGTTCAGCAGCAGCCATCCAACAAAACGAGGTGGATTTAATGCAATCAGTAATTTGTGCCATTATACTAATAAAATGAGGCACAAAGCAACGGTAGAATGAAGTCAAACCGTGGAAACTGTGCACTTCAATCACTGTACGAGGTGAAGGCCAAGAATCTATAGCCGAAATCTTGTCCGGAAACACTTTTAAGCCACACGTAGAGATGATGTAACCCAAAAAGAGGAATTGCTCCACACCAAAGACACATTTCTTTGTAGAGCAAACTATTGTTCTTTTCGTAAGACAAGTAACACATCTCGAAGGTGCACCAAATGCTCAGCCAAAGAGGACCTAAAGATGAGTATATCATCAAAATAAACTACCATACAACGTCCAATAAATGGTCGAAGAGCCTGATTCATAAATCGCATAAAAGTACTTGGAGCATTTGACAAACCAAAAGGCATCACTAGCCATTCAAACAGTCCTTCTCGTGTTTTGAAAGTCGTCTTCCATTCATCACCGAGATGAATTGGAATTTGATGATAATCACTTCGAAGATCCAATTTAGTAAAAATAGAGGCTGAACCGATATGGTCTAAAAGATCATCGAGGCGTGGAATAGGAAACTTGTATTGTATAGTAATTTTGTTAATGGCTCTACTATCGACACATATACGCCAAGACCCGTCCTTTTTGGGAATAAGTAATGTTGGAACTGCACAAAAACTTAAACTCTCACACACATAGCCTTTTGCTAGGAGATCCTCGACTTGTTTTCGCAACTCATCATCTTCTTTGTGACTCATATGATAATGTGGATGATTTTGCAGCACCACATTTGGAGCTAAATCAAATCAATTTTGAATGTCACGTAAAGGCAGCAACCCATGTGGTAATTCTGAAGGAAAACATTCTTGAAATTCAGTTAACAACTCTTGGAAAGCAGATAGAACTTTATAGACCGACGATGTCGTTGACGATTGTAAGAGAACAAAATAAACAAAATCTAGACACTCTTCAAGAAGGTAGCAAAGTGATGTGTTTCCCTTCATAAGAAAAAATGTGAGTATTCACAAAACCATCTTGCACAGTACGATGATCATACTGCCAAGGCTGGCCCAAACGTAGATGACATTCATCCATAGGTAACACATCACAACATACCAAATCCTTATAATTAAGACCCATCAAGAAAGGAACTCGACAACGTTTTGAAATTCTGATATTTGTCTTCGAATTCAACCATGCTATATTGTATGGAGAAGGATGCGACTCAGTAAACAATGCAAGTTTTGTGACTGCTTCCTCGGAGATAACATTTGTGCACCTTCCCAAATCAATGATCATACGACAAAAGTTTACTCATATTCTACAAGTGGACTGAAAAATATTAGTATGAGAATCCAAGATTCTTCAACTACATGTGGGAGAAGGTAATTTCTTCGCAGCATCAACAAAGGACCCGTATCACCACTAACCTATTATGTTTCTTCAACATCTTTATCATCATAATAATCATCATAGATAGGTTCTTCAGCAGCAAAGAGACCGCGTCGTTGCAAGTTGGGGCAGGAAGATTGGCGATGTCCATGTTCTCCACGCTTGAAGCACTTAAACGATGTAGACCGTTGTTGTCAAAAAGTCGTGTTTCTTGAAGAATCAATCAGTTTCATTGGTTCTGAGGATTTGGGAAGCCTTATATTAGATTGTGGGCTTCCAACTTAAAACCAATTGACGATTAGTGGAAAGGCTCATATCTTATACATATCGCTTAAGATCCTACTCAACTTCCAATGTGGGATATTTTATCCCTAATACACCCCCTCAAGATGATGGCTCTTATAGGGCATCAATCTTGGTATGTTTTGGCATGAATTGGTAGACCAACTATTGGACCAGGTAGATTGTGGATTGGGTTGAGCATGTGCAGATCGGGCTCTGATACCATATTAGATTGTGGCTTCCAACTTAAAACCAATTGACAATGAGTGGAGAGGCTCATATCTTATATATACCACTTAATATCCTACTCAACTTCCAATGTGAGATATTCTATCTCTAATACCCTATGTCTGGAGTAGTAGTGATATGAGAACGTTGTGTGTTCCATGAAGACGCTTGACTGCGAGATTGTTGTTTAATCAAGATAGCACGTTAGTGAGCTTCTGATACTAATAGAGGATTACATTGAAGCAGAGTGTTTTGAATTTGCATTCGCAAACCCCCAATGAACCTTGATACCATATGTTCCTCATTCTCTATTAAAGAATTTTGAGCCAAAAAGGAAAACAATTTTGTGGCATACTCGTCAGCAATTTTTGTTCATTGTCTCGAGTTTTGGAGTTTTACATGGTTCAAGCAGGGCCGAACCAATGAAATTTGGGAGCCCATACAAATTAGAAAAAAAAGATGTTCTAATTTCATAATATTAAAAACTATAGAGTAAAAAATGCAATTTAAACAAAATTTTTATGCCAAAGCCAATTCAACAGGTGATTTCTCTTTCAACCAACCTCTTTCCTTCATGTCTTTCGATTTCGACCGGCGTCAGCTTCTCTAATGTCGATCAGCCTCTTTTTCTCTTTATTTCGTGTTTTATTCCTTGTTTCTCGAAATTGATAATCAATAATTTATCAAGATGATTCTCAAATTTCATGGATCGATCTGGAGTTTTCAATGGTTCATTGTGCTCCTCTCTTATCGAGTGAGTTATTTTCCGACCATAGTCCGACGAAGGTATCATAATAGTCTCGGCAGCATTCCGCTGAAGAATTTTCTAAGCGGCTTCCATAGTTTCAAGTTTGAAACCGATCAATCGCACCATAATCGTGTGATTCCCTCTAAAGTCAATGTTTCCAAAACAGATTTGTCAAACCCAGATCTGGGATCCGTGATTATCCAATCTCGAGACTGGATATGGTGGAGTGAAACAATGGCAGGATCTTATTAACAACTGTTGTTTAATTCTCTACTCGACGGTCATGGGCCACTATCTCTCTATCCATAAGCGGTTAACAATCCTCATCGAAGACTGTGCCCTCTTCTTTCTGGAGATGGTGTTGATGGATATTTTTATTTGTATTAACGATGTTTCGGCAAAAATATTGTATGACAGACCTACTCATGAAGTCGTCCATGAGAGAACCAAGGCCTTCAAAGCAGATGAAAAATGTAGAAAGATAATCACGTGTGTAAACAAGTCAAGACATGAATGTGCCTAGAACCCTCTTGGTTTGATACTTGGTGGAGACGAAGATGAAGGATTTGTCTCGTTGTTCCTTCCAACTGTCAATGCTTTTCAATATTGGCTAAACCCGCCGTTCCAATTGGATTTTATTTGGTTGGCTAGACTTTCAAGTAGTCTTTGGAAACACTGAAAACATAATATGTTATAGAAACAACGATGGATGAGAAGCATTGGATCTTTTTAAACAATCATAGAGAATCTTTTTCGGAATTATCAAGTATGTGGATCTCAAGAAGGCGACAAGATTTAGAATCATTTCTAACAACATTAGATCAATTTTTCCTAGTTAAAGTAATACTAATGATATTTTGGAGTTTCAGCATTAAGGTGTTAGCAAATAAAAAGTGTATGAAGGGGAGACTTAACAGATTTTATCTGTTGCCTGGAAGACGAATTAACAGCTGGGTCAGTTCCACTCCTTTACTGAAATTATATCAGTTTCATGTATTTTCCTATAATGGTTGTATTGGAATGTTTTTGTATTTTGTAAACACTTTTTGATATCAATATAATTGATTTGTGGAAAAAAAAAATTTATTTTAGAAACAGAGTGTGATATCTTAAAAAGGAAATTAAAAAAACTTAACTCTTTTATTTTTAAGTTTTTCCTACAAATTTATTCATCGAAGTTATTAGTTTTACATACACATATATCTATTTCACAAAATTTACATACATATATATATACATATTTTAAAAAGTGGAGCCCCTTTAAGTGGGGGCTCCATTGGAATATTTTCAAACTAATGTGCTCAAGTCCGGCAAACCGTCCAAGAATAATTCTATGGTAAAAGGCTTTACCCATCAACGTCTTTAACTTTTCCAAAGAAGCTACATGCTCTTTACCTGCTCTAGCGCGTGATTCTTTCTTTTGTTGCCACCACGCAGAAGCTTGTTCTCTGAAATATGTTGCAACAAGTGGTACTCGCATAGCGACAAGAACAGCTTTGAATTCCAACAACTCTTCTGTTGTGCTTATCCAGTCTAAAAACTCCTCTGGTTGCATTCCATCGGTGAATTCGAGGAAGTCGAACTTAAAACCCAACCCCCATCTATGAGTATCAACTCGTGGAGCAACAATAATATCTTGCCTTTGCTGGTCACCACGTTGTTGTCGTTCCCCCAAGTGTGCAAAAGGGTTGGTAGAAAAGGCTTCATTGTCATCTTCTTCACCAAAGATTTGTTCTTCCCAGTGAGACAATCATCCCATCTACTGGGTTATACATATAAGCAACTGAGATTCCAATGTTAAACATGTAACAAACAAACAAAAAAAAACCAGGAAAAACATGTGTCAGCCACCTGCTGATAGGTTGGTTTCAACCAACACCAGCTTGGTGTCGACCGACACTGCCTCCCAGTGTCGATCTACAAACTCCTTGGTGTTGATCGACACTGACTGTCGGTGTCGACCGACACTCCTTCTCGACCCGGAAACCCTCGATCCAACACTCGCCAAGTCTCCGCGCCATCAACTTTTTGGTGTCGACCGACACCCACCTGGTGTCTGTAACGCCCCCGAACCGTTCTATGACCGAACACGCCCAAAACGGCTCTGGAACGCTATATTGGGAATAATCACCAATGATCCGGCTGAGACTCTAAAAACCATTTAGGCCTCCCGCCAGTCCATTAATGATATTCCCACCACTTTAGCCATTACTTAGGCTTTTCAACCTTTATGATGACCAACTGTCGAGCCAACCCAGACTAGGCCACCATCAGCCATAACTCGTACACGAATATAAAACCGAATATTTTATTAACTCAGAGAAAATATTTAACAAAGTTTATCAAAAGATAGATAAAGTTTATGGCCAGGCCTAATGCCAAAAAGTTTATACATAATTTTCTTTGACAACCAAACATACTTTGACTTTACACAAGGCACAAAAACTATCTTTGGGCTCCTATCGTCCAGCACGCCCTCTAATTCCCCACTATTGGTTACCTGCAGGACAAAATTCTATTATAAGTAATCTAATATTAGTTAGTGAGTATCAAGGTTCCCTGCAAACATTAGATTCCCATCCCAACCCCAAATCACAAGGAATCACACAACAAGCAAGCAATCACACAACAAGCAAGCAATCACACAACAAGCCAGCAAGCAAGCAAACAACACGCAAAACTTGAAAAAAACAAGAAGAAGTTTTTGTTAACAAGTTTTACTAGGGCCCAAATATTCCTCCTTCCATCCCTTTCCCTTTAATCTCTGCATTGCTACCAGAATAAAACCCCAAATACACCGTCGTGTATAGCATCGGTCAAGGTAGCGAGCCAAGACCGAGCTCTTCGTTACAACATGCATAGCTAGGCTGCATGATGCAACGACTTCACAGGGAAGGTCAGACATATCTCCACTCTTAGTGCGCTTATGGCCGTTCGAAACTCTACATCAACGAACGCCACACACTAAGACCAACCACTTCACAAGGTATTAGGTTTATGATCTTAAAGAATCATAAACCTCAACAAAAACAACAACACGCGACATGCATAAAAAAATGCAATAATAAACAACAACAGCCTCACATGCAATGGATCAATCAAGCGGATCTCCCCCTCAACGCCTGAGATCCACCATGGATCAAACGCACTTGGTGATATCTTGTGTTTTTGTTGAATTTTAAGACCTGTTTTTGCATAGTTTTGTTGCATAATCTTGTCATTCTAGGTTGTTTTAGGAGCATATGCATCTGGTGTATTATATGTCAGGTTCTTGGAGTAATCTCATAACATTTGGAGCATTTGGACCTTTTTTGGTGTAAAGAAGCAAAGAGGAGTGAAGTTGGAGAAGTGACAAGACCAGGAACCACACGCGACCTCGACAATCGGTCAAACCATGGCCGATTGGCACACGCGGCCAGCACACACAGCCAAATCCTGCCCGATGCCACTCCTCGACGTCAAGAACAGGAGACAAATACGGCCAGCACACATGGCCAAACCTTGCCCGCGTGAAGCCATCGGCTAACACACGCGGCCAAACCTTGCTCGCATGAAGCCAACGACCACCCTCAATTGGTCCAAGGCTGGCCGCTTGAACCCACCTAGGCGACGTACATGATACATACGCGGCCACCACACGTGGCCGCACCAATCGGTCAAGACCATCCTGCAGCCGCCTTAGTCCACACTTGTTTTAGCTTTGACCCGGGTTTGACCCGGTCTGTTTTGGGTTGACCCGAGTTCTCTTCTATTTTACTATAAATACTCTAACCCTATTAAGGGGAGACTTATCTTTATCTTATCTTTTGTTTAGCAGCTTTTTAGGGTTCTTAAACTTGTGTACTCTTGGTTTGTTGAAGGATTGAGTACTTCTAAGTTTTTCATAGCAATTTATTCTTCAAATCTCTTAATCTATAATCTTTTATTATGATTTCACAAAGAACAAACTGTTTCCTTTGTGTGATCATGATGATAAGTGAGTAAATCCTTTAGAACTTTGGTCTTGGTAGATTAGGGAGATAGATGATTGATCTTAGATGTCTAGGGCTTAATTTATGTGTTTCCTATCTTGTTTAGTGTTAATAATGCTAGATAGCCTTGATCAAGCTTGAATCTAGACATTAGGATTTCCATGCCCAGAAGGTGTTTGATGAATTCCTGAACCAAACTATTCAAGAACTTTGCATACCTAGCCAATGAAAATTGATGATTAGGGTGTTTAGTGGTATTTAGACATGTTTATAATGCATGCTTACCTTGTGATTGCCTTTGGAAATTGTTGATTATCACTTGATTAGCATAGGATCTTTATCATGGAAATGGATTGATTTGCATAAGTGTTCTTAGCCATAGGATTGTTCTTGATTGTTGCTTAGACATCTAGGATTGGTTAGCTATCTCCCAAGTAAATTACCTTGCCCAAGGTGCATTTGTTTAATCTTGATTTAAAATCAGTTTGTAGTTGTGTCCTGTTTCTTTGAGTTTGCATTGCTTTGAGTTGTCTAGTTTTCTCTCTTTGAATCAGTTTATTAGTTAAGGTTGTTACAAAAGAACCTATCCATGTTTAAGTTTAGCTTAAGCATCTTTGTGCATTCTTAGTGACTTGATTAATGCAAATTGTGGATTGATTATTTAATTGAGATAAATGTATTACATCAATTTGGCGTCGTTGCCCATTTGCATTCAATTTGACCATTAGGATTTCAACTTTACATGAGCCTATTCATTTACTTTGCATTGTTACTTGCTTGGTTTGCTTTGGTGTTTTGAATTCTCTTTTGCAGGGTGTATGATGTCAATGGACACTGCACTGGTATTAGAGCTCCACCAGTTGAGAACAATCACTTTGAGATCAAATCCAGTCTTATCAACATGGTGCAGGGATCAAAATTTCATGGTTTGGCAATGGAAGACCCCCTTGATCACGTGGATCAGTTTGATAGGTTTTGTGGGACTGTCAAGATCAATGGTATCTCTGTAGATGCCTTCAAGCTACGCCTCTTCCCATTCTCTCTTGGTGACAAGACTCACATTTGGAAAAAGAATCTGCCTCACAACACCATTACCTCCTGGGATCAATGTAAAAAGGCTTTCCTATCCAAATTCTTCTCTACTACAAGAACAACAAGACTAAGGAATGGGATATCAAGCTTTGCTCAAAAGGGAAATGAGAGTTTTTGTGAAGCACGGGAAAGATTCAAGGGATACATCTCTCAATGTCCACATCATGGCTTCTCCAAAGAGTCACAGTTGAGTACACTCTATAGAGGAGTCTTGCCTAAGTATATAATGCTTCTTGACACAACAAGCAATGGAAACTTCTTGGGCCAAAATGCAGAACAAGGAATGTTGATGGTTGAGAATCTTGCTCAAAGTGATGGGAACTATGGAGAAGATTATGACAGAACTCCTAGGGACTATACTGATATGAATGAGCAGCACTACAAGGAGATTAAACCTTTGAATGACAAGATGGATAAGATGCTTATGGCAAATCAAAAGCAAGTTCAATTTGTCAATAAATGTGAACTTTATCAAGAAGGTATGGAAGCTTGTGTTGAGGGCCAAGAGGAAGTCAACTATGTAGGTGGCCAAGGGTATAATAAGTTCAATCCCAATTACCGCAACCACCCTTACCTCTCTTACAACAACACCAATGTGGAGAACCCACAAGGTCAGACTTATCCACAACAAAAACCACCTGGTTTTCCTTCCCAACCCAATTATCAGCCAAAACCTCAAGGGAACTACCAAGCCAAGTCTCAAACCTATTCCCACCCTCAGCAACAAATGAATGCACCACACCCTCAAGGTCAAGTAGATGACACAAATGCTTTACTTAGACAATTCCTAGAGGGCCAAGGAAGAGGTGCCATTGAACTTGCCACAACAAATGAAAGCCATGCACAACAAGGTTGAGAATGTCTATGGTGAGTTAAATGCTAAGATTGAGAGGTTGCAAACACAGGTCCAAGGACAAGCTTCTTCTTCTTCACAAGACAAATGGGTTCCTTACCAGGAAAACCGGAACCAAAACCAAAGGAGTTTTGCAATGCTATCTTCAAGAAAGAAGTGAACATGGTTTATGGTATGCATTTCGAAAAATCAAAAGTGGAACACACTGCAGATTAGAATGAACGGTCAATTGAAGAGATCTCTACTCTTCTATATGGTTCTAGTGTTGAGGGCTTAGTGGTTGATAAAGAGGAGAAGACTGAAAAAGGCTATAGAGAAGATGATATAGTTGCCAAGGTTGTTGAAAACAAAGATGTATCAAGTGTTGCTATTCCTCTTTATAATCCTCCACTTCCATTTCCCCATAGAGTTCTTACAAAAGCTAAAAAGAAAGTGCTCTCAAGTTTCAAACCTAATATGAATAGAGTTGGAGCACCTTTGCCTTATGTGGATAGCTTGTCTCAAGTTCCTCTCCATATAGAGTTCATCAAAGCTATTCTAGTAAACAAAGAGAAGGTGGAAGAAATCATGGGAATCTTTGATTCACCAAGTGAACAACAGCCTGGACCAAAGTCACTTTCCAAGCTTGATGATCCTGGCAGATTCACTATACCTTGTTCACTTGGTTCCTTACAACTTGATGATGCCTTATGTGATTCAGGAGCAAGTGTTAATATGATGTCACTTGAGATGGTAAAGAGTCTTGGGATCAAAGACATGAAGCAACCCTCTTCTTCCATCATGTTTGGAGATGCTTCCTCAAAATCTCCACATGGTTTGATTGAGAACTATCCACTAAAGGTTGGTGATTGCACAGTTCCAACAGACTTCATGGTAGTTGAGATGAAAGAACCCAACAAGCTCCCTCTCATACTAGGAACTCCCTTTCTCAACACTGTGGGGGCAAGCATTGATTTCCAAATCAAGAGAGTAACTCTTCTTCAAGTGAATCCCAACACATCCTATCCTATCAAACCTTCCTCTACAATGTTTTGTGGAACAATCACTAGTGAAGAAGTGGCAACTAAGGAAGAGGATAGAGACTTGAATGATCAACATGAAAAGCTCCAAGTTGCTAATGTGGGGTTTAAACAGACTAAAAAGCTTGATGAGGACATTTTGGATGGTGAGTGTTTAGACTCTTTATTTGATGACCTCAAAGGAGAATCTAGAGAAGATGATTTGGGTCAAGAAAATAAAGTTGTTGACAAGAAGAAGAGGAAGAAGCAACAAGCCCACCCTCCCACCATTGTTTCATCTCCTATGACTTTATGTTTGCATCCCTTGGGGCTTGTTGATGGAGCAATAGAGTACAAAGTAAGGCACAACAGTCCTTCTTCACCCTTTGCAAGTGTCAAAGCCAAGCTAGATCCCAAGTTTTCATATGACAAAGATAAGCTTCATGACCTTCTCTCAAGAGTCATCACTATCAACCTCCACTCTCTTTCCACCAATTCAACAGTATCTCAAGGGAGCACTAAAGATCCTCCTCTCACACCATTCCCTAAGGTTCACAACTAGGGCCAAGGTATGGTCCTAACTTTCTATTGTATATATCATTTGAGTTTTGTTTTGTTTTTTTTTTTTTTTTGTTAGTCTATCTCTTGGATTATTCTTACACCGAGACGGTGTAAATTTAGTTTGGGGCAGATACTAGCCATCTAACATTGTGTTTTGTTTTGATTTTCATTTTGTGTGTTTCATTGTTAATAGCTATGTTTTGAGAAAAATCAAAAAAATTTGAAAATTTTCAAAAACCAAAAACAAATGCATGTAGTTTGCATATTCATTATTGTCTTTAAGATTGAGTCTAGAAGCATTTAGTATGCATTTGCATTTGGGATGATAATGAAGCTACCTTGTAAAAGTAGATTCTTAGGATTGAACCCACAGCCCTCATTTATAGTTCATTGGTGCTTGTTTAATCTTTGGGAAAAAATGAAGAGTCTAAGCTTAAAGCATTGTGTCACTTGAAAGCATTTTCTTCTAGTGTAAAACTTGCTTGATCATTGCTTCATCTCTATATTATTTGGACTTAAATTCGATCTTTAAATTATCTTGCATATGGACAATGAATGCTAGCTCATGGAACTTTCATTTGGGTTAACTATCTCTATTGGCCACTCTATTTTGTTTAACCCAATCTCTTGTCATACCTTTGAACCCCCAACCTTTTCTTTCAAGCCTTGTGTTGATTTATTGAGAGAGGCCTCCTTGTTGATAATGCTTTATGTTGTGAAACCTTGAGAGTATTGAGAATGACAAAGAACTTGCTCTTGTTTTAGCTAGGTTTGGAGTCTTTAGAACTAGCTAATAGGACTAGTTTTGAAAGAAATAGGTGGTTAGAATTTTGATTTGGGTAAAGGTTTGGAAACAAGAGAGATTAAAGGGGGAGAAAAGAAAGAATTACTTGTTCGAAAAAAAAGAAAAGATTTATCTCTAAGGTTAAGTTTGGTTAAAAGCTCTAAGTCTCTTAAGAAGAAAAGTCTAGCTGATGTCTCCTAGAAAAGTTTCATAAAAATAAAAAAAAGAGAATGCTAAAGCATAGTTTAATAAGAATGGGAGTTCATCAAAAGAAGTTTCAGAGAAGTTTCAAAGAAGTTAAAAATAAATAGGAGCTTATGTTTAAAGTGAAGCCTTAGAGATATTCAAAAGTTTAAGACCATAAGTAAAGAAGAGAAGGGGTTTAAGTTGAATCAAGTTGAGTTTATGGGTAAGAAAGAAAGAAAAGAAGGTGAGAAAAAGGGTAGAAATGCTTCTAGGTGGGTAGAACATCAAAAGCTAAGCTTTGTATGCCCAAATTATTCTCAGTCTTAGATTGGTTTCATAACTTTCTAGCATTCCTCTTTGTTTGAGAGTAAAACACCCAAAAACACCATTGCCAACCACTTTTCCAATAAAAAATCCTTTCCCTTAAACCAATTGAGCTTGATTTATTTTCCATTTGCAAGATCACACCTAACACTTTAATGAATGTGAAAGAGATGTTCAATAGGATTGCAAGTCTTTACCAATAGATAGAAGGTGAACTAGAGTGGTGCATTGTGACAAGCATAGAAAAATATTTGTAAGGACTTTGATTGATCCTAGCACCATTGAATTACATTTAAGGACTGTGGTTTGAATCCTTTGTTGTTAATTTTTGGTTCTGAATCCCTTTTTCAAACCTCTCTCTCTAACTTTTTGTTTGGTTTTTGCTTGAGGACTAGCAAGAGGTAAGTTTGGGAAAGTTGATATCTTGTGTTTTTGTTGAGTTTTAAGACCTGTTTTTGCATAGTTTTGTTGCATAATCTTGCCATTCTAGGTTGTTTTAGGAGCTTATGTATTTGATGTGTTATCTTCCAGGTTCTTGGAGTAATCTCATAACATTTGGAGCATTTGGACCTGTTTTGGTGCAAAGAAGCAAAGAGGAGTGAAGTTGGAGAAGTGACAAGACCAGGAACCACACGCGGCCTAGGTAATCGGTCAAACCATGGCCGATTGGCACACGCGGCCAGCACACAAGGCCAGCACACACGGCCAGCACACACGGCCAAACCCTGCCTGATGCCACTCCTCGACGTCAAGAACAGGAGACACACACGACCAGCACACGCGGCCAAACCTTGCCCGCGTGAAGCCATCGGCAAGCACACGTGGCCAAACCTTGCCCGCGTGAAGCCATCGGCCACCCTCAATTGGTCCAAGGCTGGCCGCTTGAACCCACCTAGGCGATGAACAAGAGCTATACGCGGCCACCACACGTGGCCAAGTTATGGCCAATGGAACCACACGGCCTCACCAATCGGCCAAGACCATCCTGCAACCGCCTTAGTCCACACTTTTTTTAGCTTTGACCCGGTCTGTTTTGGGTTGACTCGGGTTCCATTCTATTTTACTATAAATACTCTAACCCTATTAAGGGAAGACTTAAATCTTTTGTTTAGCAGCTTTTTAGGGTTCTTAAACTTGTTTACTCTTGGTTTGTTGAACGATTGAGTACTTCTAAGTTTTTAATAGCAAGTTCTTCTTCAAATCTCTTAATCTATAATCTTTTATTATGATTTCACAAAGATCAAACTGTTTCCTTTGTGTTATCATGATGATGAGTGAGTAAATCCTTTAGAACTTTGGGCTGGGTAGATTAGGGAGATAGATGATTGATCTTAGATGTCTAGGGCTTAATTTATGTGTTTCTTATCTTGTTTAGTGTTAATAATGCTAGATAGCCTTGATCAAGCTTGAATCTAGACATTAGGATTTCCATGCCCATAAGGTGTTTGATGAATTCCTGAACCAAAATATTCAGGAGCTTTGCATACCTAGCCAATGAAAATTGATGATTAGGGTGTTTAGTGGTATTTAGACTTGTTTATAATGCATTCTTACCTTGTGATTACCTTTGGAAATTGTTGATTATCACTTGATTAGCATAGGATCTTTATCATGGAAATGGATTGATTTGCATAAGTGTTCTTAGCCATAGGCGTGTTCTTGATTGTTGCTTAGACATCTAGGATTGATTAGCTATCTCCCAAGTCAATTACCTTGCCGAAGGTTCACTTTTTTAACCTTGATTTAAAATCAGTTTTTAGTTGTGTCCTGTTTCTTTGAGTTTGCATTGCTTTGAGTTGTCTAGTTTTCTCTCTTTGAATCAGTTTATTAGTTAAGATTGTTACAAAAGAACCTATACCTATTTAAGTTTAGATTAAGCATCTTTGTGCATTCTTAGTGAGTTGATTAATGCAAATTGTGGATTGATAATTTAATTGAAGTAAAAGTACTACATCACAAGGAAAGGATCGATCAAGCGGATTTTCACATCAACGCTTGAGATTTTCCATGGAATAACCTCACATGCAATAAATCAATCAAGCGGATTTCCACATCAACGCTTGAGATCTATCAGGGGAATTCCTCACATACAATAGATCAATCAAGCGGATATCCACATCAATGCTTGAGATCTACCATGGAACTTCACATGCAACACATCAATCAAGCGGATATCCTCATCAACGCTTGAGATTTACCATGGAATCCCTTAACCAAAATGCAAAACTTCAAGACAACTAACAAGAAATCAAGAAGAATGCAACTATATGAACATGCAAGTCGACTCTAGCTTGGGTCTACCAACACCAAACTAGATCGAAGATATGCTCCCTGAAACTCACTGATTTTTGCAGATCTTCAGCTTCTTCAACCCAATCTCCCCCTTGCTTCAACAACTCTTCACGCAGATGAAGCACACACCACTCTCTCTTTTCACTCTTAGAAGAAAAACTCTCTTTTTCCTCTTCACTCTCTCGCCAACAGAGTTTAGGCGTCTCTCTCTCTGTTTTTCTCCAAGTGAGAAAATGAGAGGCTATTTATAGAGAGTGTGGACGAGCAGCCTCCTCCATGCACCCAAAATGAGGTGTCATCACCACATTTCTCCAAGTAGACACTTGTCCAAAGTGTTGAGATGAGGTGTCATCATCACATTCTTCTTCTCATGCGTGAGTGGGGGAATATTCCTCCCCACTTCACTCTCACTCAAATAAATAATTCTCTTCTTCCTCCAAGAGACAAAATCGAGTGGTGGAGGAATATTTCTCTCCACTACCTCACCTTGCGATTAAATAATCTCTAGTGGAGCCTCCACTAATTAATTAATCTCCACTCACTCCACTAACTCCGCTTCAATAAAATATTATTTTAGCGGGTTACTTTCCGTTTCCTGTAACCCTTCACAGTTACGGTACTGTCCGCATGCACGTCCACTCGTCCGTTCCCATACGTTGTCCTGCGCGTACCACGTACCCTGGTATGTACTAATTAATCGGCCTATTGCTCGATTTAATTTTTCCCGGACATCTCTCGGCAGTTCCTTTCTGCCTCCAACTCTCTTCCTTTTTGAGCTCTTCCCGGGTCAATTCCTCAGGAAAATTTTTATCTCGTAGTAAGGGTCACTACATTCTCCCCCTCCTTTATTAGAATTCGTCTATATAAGGTTTCCGATGTCCCTGCCTCATCTTCTTCATCGATAAAGAATTGAGGATATTTGGCTCGGAACTTCCCTTCGTTTTTCCAAGTTGCAACTCTGCGGTTCTGCTTTCCCGAGAACACTTGGATTTGCAGGATTTCCCTTCTCTTCAACTTCCGGATTCGACGTTCACCAATACTCATTAGTCCTTCTGGGTACGTCAGGTTTGTTTTCAACTCCCGGATTGGTTCTTCTACGATCACATTAGGATCTGGGACATGTTTCCGAAGTTGAGAAACATGGAAGACTTTATGAACCTTACCGCCCGTTTTCCAACTTTCCCGAATCTATCTTTCCCTTTCTGAGCTGTGACCTTCAGGTACACCCAGTCTCAAACATCAAACTCTACCTCTCGCCTCTTTCGATCGGCATATTTCTTTTGTCGATCTTGGGCTATCTTCATATTCTCCCGAATATACTGAATCTTCTCTATCGTATCATCGATCAACTCATGATCAAAGCTTGACCTCTCCCCGACTTCCATCCAACAAAGCGGGGTTCTGCATGCCCTCCTGTACATAGCCTCGAACGGAGACATGCCTATACTCGAGTGATAACTATTGTTGTAGGACCAATCGAGCGCGCATAGTCGAATTAAATCTTCTATGGTCCGGATTGTCCTCTCCGTCTGCCCGTCTGTTTCTGGATGAAACGATGTACTCATATATACATCCGTTCCTAATGCCCGGTGCAATTCTTGCCAGAATATCGATGCGAACTTCGGGTCGCGATCTGATACTATGTTGGCTGGAACTCCATGGAGTCTCAAAATCTCATCAATGTACTTCTCCGCTAGATCAGCGGCTTGATCTGTACTCTTGACTGCAACCAAGTGAGCTACCTTGGTTAAACGATCCACAACTACCCAAACTGCATCGTTGGCCCTTCCCGGCCTTGTGGGTAATCTTGTGATGGAATCCATCAAAATCGACTCCCACTTCCACATCGTTATGGGTAATTTGCATAATAAACCCGCTGGTATTTGATGCTCCACTTTTATCCTCTGGCATGAGTCGCACTGACTCACCCACTTTGCTATCTCCCACTTCATTCCAGGCCAATGATAATACCTTCGAACGTCTCGGTACATCTTGGTACTTCCTAGATGGATGCTTAAGGCAGAAGTATGTGCTGTTCTTAAGATTTCTTGTCGCAGTCTACCCCGGTCTGGAGCTGTGATTCTTCCGTTAAATAGTAGCGTACCATAATCAGCTAAATGATAACCATTAGCGTTTGGCCCATCAAAACCTCTTAACTCCTCGGCAATCTTCTTAAGATTTTCATCTAGTGGCTGCTCCTCACGAATTCGTCGTAGAAGACTAGCCTGAGTCACGGCTTGCAGTCCTAGCGGCTCGCTAGATTCTCCCTCCAAGGCGAATAATCTCACCTTCTTGAACTCTTCGAACAATGCTTCCACGTTCTTCTCCACATCAACGTCGAACCTTCGACGGCTCAAGGCATCCGCCACAATATTTGCCTTTCCCGGAGGATACCGAATTTTCAGATCATACTTGGCGATAAACTCCATCCATCTTCTCTGTCTCAGGTTGAGGTCCGACTGTGTAAACAAATATTTAAGACTTTGATGGTCTGTAAATACCTGGACCGTCTCTCCGTACAAGTAGGATCTCTATATCCTTATCGAAAACACAACAGCGGCCAGCTCCAAGTCATGCGTAGGGTAATTCTCCTCGTGCTTCCTTAGTTGTCTCGAGGTATATGCAATCACTTTATCAACTTGCATTAGAACACATCCCACTCCAACTCTTGATGCATCTGTGTAGACTGCATATGGTTAGTTCGCTTCTGGCAGCGCTAATATTGGGGCTGTTGTTAAGGCTTCCTTCAACCTTTCAAATGCTTCTTGTACTTCTTCACTCCAAATAAATGGAACTCCCTTACCGGTAAGTCGTGTTAGGGGTTTAGCGATTGACGAAAACCCTTAGACAAACTTTCGGTAGTATCCTGCGAGTCCTAAGAAACTCCTTACTTCTGTCACAGTCGTGGGCTTTGGCCACTCCTGGATTATAGCAACCTTCTCTGGATCTGCTGACACTCCTTCTTCTGAAACTTGATGGCCTAGAAAACCAATTTACCTCTGCCAAAACTTGCACTTACCTAACTTGGCAAATAACCTTTTCTCTCTCAGTCTCTCCAAGACTTTTCTTAATTGCTTTTGATGCTCCTCATCGCTCCAAGAATATATGAGAATGTCATCAATGAATATTATCACGAACTTATCCAAGTAGTCGTGAAATACCTCATTCATCAATCTCATGAAAACCGTCGGCGCATTAGTGAGCCCAAACGGCATCACTACGAACTCGTACTGATCGTACCTTGTTCGGTATGCAGTCTTCATCATGTATGGCTCGTAGATCCAAATTTGATGATAGCCGGAGGCTAAATCGATCTTTGAAAACCAACTCGCTCCCCTGAGCTGATCCAACAACTCGTCAATGCGCGGTAGTGGGTAATTGTCCTTAAGAGTGACATTGTTAATCTTGCGGTAATCTATGCACAACCGCATACTCCCATCCTTATTCTTGACAAAAAATACTGGAGCCCCCAAGCTGATGAACTTGACCAGATAAAACCCTTCTCCAACAGATCCTCCAATTGCATCTTGAGTTCCACTAACTCAGTTGGGGCCATCCGATATGGGGCCTTAGCAATTGGGGTAGCACCCGACTCCAAATTTATGGTGAAAGGATGACTTCTCTGTGGAGGCAACCCTTCTAATGGTCGGAATACGTCCTCGTAATCCTTAACCGTGTCAATATCCTTGACCTTCAAGTCCTTCTTGTCATCTCCCCTGACAGCGGTAAGAGTGGCAAGGTACACACTCTCCTCATCAGTTGAGTTCCCAACTCGCAATGCTGATGCAAAATACGCCCCTCTACTCGGGCTGATTCCATGGAAGACTAGAGGTGACTGACCTCTTCTTTCCGTTACCATTCTGCTCTTATTGCAGTCCGAAAATGCTTCATACTCTGACAGCCAATCCATACCCAGGATTACTTCAAACCTTTCCATCGGCATAACTAGAAGATTAGCCTGCAAATTCTCCTCACACAAAACTACTGAAACCCCTTTCAGCATTCTTCGAGAAATAAACGGGGGTTGATTCTCGGCAGTGTGGACTTCAATACACACTTCCAAAACCTCGAAACCTTTCCCAATCTTGTCGACCACCCCAGTTGCCACAAAACTGTTGGTCGCCCTAGAGTCGAACAATACATGCGTTGGGTTACCACCCACCAGTAATGTTCCTAAATGCATGATAAAATAAATATGCATGCAACACCCAACACACAAAACACACAAAAAGAAGGTTAGAACCTAGACAAACCTGTTATGGGACCTTTCTAAGATCCTGAAGGTTTGGTCGGCTCTAAACCTAAGGCATACACATTCGCTGGAGTCGCATGCTTCTTCGTTGGGGGTTCCTTCACAGTCAATGCAAGCGAAGCTCGGTTTGGAGGTTGGGCGTTTGGCTTCATTGGACATGAGGTCGCATAATGGCCGGTCTCACCACAAAATAAACATGTAACAGATGCTTGATTTGGGAACTCACTTTCCACCTTTGTTGGGCAGTATCGGGCAAAGTGTCCAATCTGGCCATAGAGATAACATCCCCTTGGATTCATATTCACCGCAGTACGTCCTCCTTGATTCACAACCATATTGCCTCTTTCCCGGTTACTGTTCCGGTTCCGATTAAACTCTAGCTTATTATTCCGCGAGTTCGCCAACCTTCCTGGTTGTGTTGTCTCTTCCATTTTCTCTTGACTCTTCTTTCTTTTCTCTAACTCATTCCCTTGTTCCACACTCACAACCCTTTCTTCCAAATCAGTGACATTCGCATATGTCACTGCATGCAGCCTTCTTCGTCATCATTCCCGTTGTACAAGTACTTACGGAGTCTCGTAAACTCTAGTCTAAACTTGCGAACACTCCTCTCTCCTTGTTCTATCCTCGAGAACTGTTCTTCTAATCGATCCCGCGATTCAAGAGAAAAGTACCAAAGCTCGAACTACTTTTTAAATGTCTCTCACGTTATTGGCGCGAACCGGTAGCGAGAAACCACCGTATCCCACCACGCTCCTGCGTCTTCCTCCAACAAGTTAACCGTGATCCACTTACGGTACTCCATAGGGCATTCTGACGTATCAAAGTGCATCTCCAGATTACGCAACCACCGGTCTGCTTGCATCGTATCTGTTTCTCCTTTAAACTTCCGAACTCCTAAATCCCTCATCATTTTCACCAACCTCACGAATTGGCCCATCGTCGTCTCAGCTAGCGGGTCTCCTTGAGTCTGATGTTGTTGCTGTTGAATCATGTGAGTCAAGAGAGTCTGAATCATCGAAAGAGTTTGTTGGGTCCCTGATGTCCTAGGTTCTCTGTTATTGCCATCCTGACCTCCTTGATCGCCACTTGGCATAGCCGTGTTTGGTTGTGACGCGAACAGCTCAGTAGATGTGTATCGTTGAGCTTGCGGATACATAAACTCTGGCGTCTCATAATACACAGACTCCACTGGAGAATACATTGGTGTATCTCCGGGATATATCCATCCCCAGTTGTACATGTCACTAACACTTGGTGTGTAGTAAGCATACTCATCATCATACTCTGGCCCATTACTTTCTTGCGAACCCCATTCATCTGGCTCAAACGGTTGACCCCAATTGTCCTCTTGCCCAAACGGTTGCTCCCAACTCTCCCCTCACTGTGGTGAAGAGTCTCTCGATCTAGTTCCTCCCGAACCTCAACCAGACATCTGCATCCATCGACAACAAGGTACATAATCCCATCGACCTAAAGTGTTGAACTAACCGGATTCCTAAGTGCCTTATGTGAACATTTTGACTTGATCTAGCAAAAAAAGTACGAGTTAGGCAAGGCATCTAAACCATGCTATGATACCACCGTTGTAACGCCCCAAACCGTTCTATGACCGAACCGAGACTCTAAAACCCATTTAGGCCTCCCGCCAGTCCATTAATGATATTCCCACCACTTTAGCCATCACTTAGGCTTTTTAACCTTTATGATGACCAAGTGTTGAGCCAACCCAGACTAGGCCACCATCAGCCATAACTCTTACACGAATATAAAACCGAATATTTTATTAACTTAGAGAAAATATTTGACAAAGTTTATCAAAAGATAGATAAAGTTTATGGCCAAGCCTAATGCCAAAAAGTTTGTAAGTAATTTTCTTTGACAACAAAACATACTTTGACTTTACACAAGGGACAAAAACTATCTCTGGGCTCCTATCGTCCAACACGCCCTCTAATTCCCCACTACTAGTTACCTGCAGGACAAAATTCTATCATAAGTAAGCTAAGATTACTTAGTGAGTATCAGGGATCCCTACAAACATTAGATTCCCATCCCAACCCCAAATCACAAGGAATCACACAACAAACAAGCAAGCAAGCAATGACACCACAAGCAAGAAAGCAAGCAAACAACACGCAAAACTTGAAAAAAACAAGAAGAAGTTTTTTTAAAATAAGTTTTACTAGGGCCAGGTATTCCACCTTCTATCCATTTCCCTTTTATCTCTGCATTAACCACAAAGGCATGCAACCAGAATAAAACCCCAAATACATTGTCGTGTATAGCATCGATCAAGGTAGCAAGCCAAGACCGAGCTCTTTGTTACAACATGCATAGCTAGGCTTCATGCTGCAACGGCTACATAGGGAAGGACAAACATATCTCCACTCTTAGTGCGCTTATGGTTGTTCGGATCTCCTCATCAACAAACGCCACGCACTAAGACCAACCACTTCACAAGGTTTTAGGATTATGATCTTAAACAATCATAAACCTCAACAAAAACAACAACACGCAACATGCATAAAAAAAATGCAACAACAAACAACAACAGCCTCACATGCAATGGATCAATCAAGTGAATCTCCCCATTAACGCTTGAGATCCACTATGGATCAAACTCACATGAAAAGGATCGATCAAGCGGATATTCACATCAACGCTTGAGATTTTCCATGGAATAACCTCACATGCAACAAATCAATCAAGCGGATTTCCACATCAATGCTTGACATCTATCAGAGGAATTCCTCACATGCAATAGATCAATCAAGCGGATATCCACAACAACGCTTGAGATCTACCGTGGAACTTCACATGCAACACCAAACTAGATCGAAGATATGCTCCCTGAAACTCAGTGATTGTCGCAGATCTTCAGCTTCTTCAACCCAATCTCCCCCTTGCTTCAACAACTCTTCACACAGATGAAGCACACACCAATCTCTCTTTTCACTATTAGAAGAAAAACTCTCTTTTTCTTCTTCACTCTCTCGCCAACAGCCTTTAGGCGTCTCTCTTTTTTTTCTCTAAGTGAGAAAATGCGAGGCTATTTATAGAGAGTGTGGGCGAGCTGCCTCCTCCATGCGCCCAAAATGAGGTGTCATCACCACATTTCTCCAAGTAGACATTTGTCCAAAGTGTTGAAATGAGGTGTCATCACCACATTCTTCTTCTCATGCATGAGTGGGGGGAATATTCCTCCCCACTTCACACTCACTCAAATAAATAATTCATTTCTTCCTCCTAGAGACAAAATTGAGTGGTGGAGGAATATTCCTCTCCACTAACTCTCCTTGTGAATAAATAATCGCTATTGGAGCCTCGACTTATTAATTAAATAATTAGCTAATTTTCACTCACTCCACTAACTCCGCTTCAATAAATATTATTTTAGCGGGTTACTTTCCGTTTTCTGCAACCCTCCATGGTTACGGTATTGTCCGCTTGGACGTCCACTCGTCTGTTCTTGTACGCTATCCTGCGCATACCACTTACCCTGGTACGTACTAATTAATCGGTCTGTTGCTCGATTTATTTTTTCCCGGACATCTCTCGGCAGTTCTTTTCTGCCTCCAACTCTCTTCCTTTTTGAGCCCTCCCCGGGTCAATTCCTCATGAAAATTTTTATCCCGTAGTGAGGGTCACTACAGTGTCGATCGACACCGACTCAACAGAGACGTTCTGCTAAAGTTGAAAATCTGCTTCTATCCATCTCCAAACCGTCCAAAACTCAAGTCAAAGCCTCAGGAATTGTGACCACCTATGTCACCAAAGTGCACTTATCTTTCCTGTCAAAGGTCCTGAGAGAACTCCACAGTTAAGCGTGCTTATGCTGGAGTAGTCTTAGGATGGGTGACTTTCCGGAAAGTGACTGTCGTAACTGTGCGAGTGAGGACAAAACACAGGAAAATATCATTTGGTGATTTGTAGGGACGGTAACAAGTCTTTAAAAACCTCTTGGACATAGCAAACCGACCATCGGATATGGATGGGCTCACGGGCCTAGTGAGAGGATGTGTGGCCCATTAAGGAAGGTGGGCCCATGGGCTGGGATTAGACATAGGGCCCACTAAGAGGTGGCGGTCGGGTCGTTTCAGTTTGTTATCAGACTCGAACCCAGTTGAGTGTGGAGTCGAGTGGGCTCACCCTGTCAAGGGGTGACGTTCTTGGTGTACAACAAGGACGTTACGATCTGTTAGTGGGGGTGAATTGTGACACCCCGGTTTCAGAGACTTGTAGAGAGGTTTAAAAGAATTGATTTGGTCATCTATGTCACCAAAGTGCACTTATCTTTTCGGTTAAAGGTCCTGAGAGAACTCCACAGTTAAGCATGCTTATGCTAGAGTAGTCTCAGGATGGGTGACCTTCCGGGAAGTGACTGTCGGAGCTGTGCGAGGACAAAACACAGGGAAATATCATGTGGTGATTTGAAGAGACGGTAAAAATTCTTTAAAATCTCCCAGACTTAGCAAATCGACCGTCGGATATGGATGAGCTCACGGGCCTAGTTAGAGGATGTGTGGCCCATTAAAAAACGTGGTCCCATGGACTGGGATTGGACATGGCACCCACTAAAAGGTGGTGGTCGGGGCGCTACAGGAATCTATAGAAAACATATAGCAACCGAAACAAGCAAGAAAAACACCACAAACAACATAGACCAAGGAAAACGAAGGAGATCTCAGGCTTAGATCAGCCATGGTCATGCACTCACCTCTTTTGCAGAAAGTTTTGAACCAAAAACGAAGAATCCAACACCTTAGGAAGCCTCTCCTTTGCTCCTAGCAACAACACTCCCTTACACAACTACAAATCTCACCACACAAGCCAAGAATCTCCCCAAAAACCTCTAAACTCTCAAGCACTCTCTTTTCACCCTCTGTTTCTCTCTGAAAACAGCGACCAAGACTGAAACCCACGACTTAGGTCAATTTTTGCTTAAATACTTGGTTTATAGATTCCATTTAAACCAAATCGACAAATCAAATCAACCCGGTCGATTAGCGGATGTTATATCACTAAGACGATTATACCACATACATCCAGGTTGCTTTAAACCATATAATGATTTTTTAATTTTATTGCGCATAGTTCTTTGGGTTTAAAAGTTAACGTTTTAGGCATATTAAATCCATTAAGGATTTTCATATAGATCTAACTATCTAATGATCCATATAAATATTTCGTTACAACATCCATGTGACGCATCTCTAGATTTTATTAGCTGCTAGACTTATTTAGCGTCCATAACGGGAGAATATGTACCTTGTTATGTCGTTTTCTTCATTACGTTTTTGGACTAAAACCCTTTTATAACCAACAGATTTTACACCCTTAGGTGTGGCCACAATTGGTCCGAATACATTTCTTTTGTTAAGAGAATCCAAGTTTGACTTGTATTGCATCTTTTCATTTTATCTAGTCATGTCTCTTTTGACATTCATATACTGACCTTGGTTATGGATCTTCGATTTCTTCATTTATTTCCTTTGAAACAAGATAGGAAAAAACATCATCAATTTTCTTTCAATTTGATATCTTTCCACTATGGATATAGTTGATAGAAATCACATGATTTTCTTCAGATGCATGATGCCCTATATTGGTGGAAGAGTGATATGATCATTGAGACCATCCAAGAAGATCTTTGAGTCTTGTTCAAAACGAACGAAGTCGAAGATCAGTTCTTCCAGCCAAACGACTGTTTGGGATCCATGCTTACCTCATCTAGAGCATATTTCAAGGAGGAATCAGTCAAATCGGAGTTCAGATGAAGGAGTTATTTATTTTACAAATTAGGTGAATTCATGGCTACGTGATTCAGACCTACGAGCATTCAACTAAGGATTCCGACCAAGTCGTAAGGTTTAAAGTTATGAACCAAAATGTTATGGAATATTGATCCATTGCAGAACCACAGAGAATTGGAATCACATTGAGATCAGTTCATATGTGAAAGATATGGATATTTCAAGTCAGTGGATCTATCATAGTCCCAGTTCCACCTCTGAGCCAAAGATCGTATTACACAGATCAACTCAACAACAATTTCGATACGAAACCACTTGGAGGATGTTAATGTATATCTTACATTTCAACCAGCTCACGAACAGAATATTTGGCCCACGGATCTCGAGGATACACTCTATTTTCCAAAGGAGGTCAATCTAGTTTTTCACCCGAAGAGTTTTAGGTCCAATTGGTTTATGTGCTTCCAGAATTATGTTTGCCAACCAGGAATTGTTTCTACTAATCCCAAGGTGAAGAAATGGTACAGCCCATATTATTTCTCATCAGCAAATTGGACCAAGGAGTCAAAGGGAAAGAAGTTCAAGGATGCACGTAATGCGCCATTTCAAGAGATTATGGTCAAAGAGAGCATGAGAAATCCTATTAGGGATGATTTCTGTCAGATACAGCCCACTTTGAGCCTAATTCAAGTCCAAGAAAGGAAAAAATAATCACTTTATTTTGCGTTCAAAGAGGAGTGACGATAACATAGTTCAAGAATTGCCTTGGGAAGGGAAACACTAAGAGTTGAGTCTTAATGCAACTTACTATCTTCATTGTCTTTTAGTTTCATGAAAATTTAATACTTGGCTTTGTTACCAAGTTTCCTATCTCCTTATAGACACATGTAATCTCATTTGAGAAACATCAATCCAAGAAATCTTTTATCTTTTATTTGAGAGTGGAAAACTCTTTAGTTCCTTTTGGAACTTGTTCTTTCTCCTTGGTGGTTACATCAAAGAGTTCTCCTTGGTGGGTTACATCAAAGAGTTTTCAGTATAACAAGTGGTTTCGCTGCACTTGACGTTGCCATTCATTAGCTAAGGATTGAAGAATCGTTACAAGAGAGTCTAGGACACAAAGATTTTCAGGATTCGTCTCACGCCTTGTCATCTATTTCCGCGAAGCTTCTATCTAAAGTTCCACCCCCTTGCTTTGTTTTGTTTGTTTTAAGAGACTTTGGGGCATAAAGATTTTCGAGTTCATCTCACACCTTATTATCCAGCTTCGCGAGCCTTTGGAGTTCTAGGATTATCATTCTACCTACCTTAGAGAGTCGATTTCTTGGGAGAATCACATCAAGTGGTATCATAGCCCGCGCAAGGGCTTTTGATATTCTTCTAATCAAAACATTTCATCTTCTCTTCTATCCATCTTTTCATCTTCTATCTTTTTATCTTCTTTCTTTCATCTTCTATCTATTCATCTTCTTTTTCAAAATAAAAAGGAAAAAAAAAGCAAAAAAGAAAAAAAATGTCTAATGATCGACAAGTTCAAGCATTTATGGGAGAGATGCGACGATTATTAAGGGTTTAGATGAATGCCCTCTACGAGAGGTTGGATGAAGTTGAGGCAGAGGCAAAACAAAGATAACCAAGATTTTGGCATCATAGGAGAGAAAGAGATTGACCCTAGACGTCACAGAAATGAAGTAGACGACTACTACAGCCAAAGAGGCAATTCGTCTAGTGAGGGTCAACGGCGTCCGAGACAAAACAGAGAGGCTAGAGAAAGAAATGATGATGATTTGAGAGGAATCAAGCTGAAGATATTGTCATTCTATGGAAAGAATGATCCATATGCTTACTGGATTGGAAAAAGAAAATGGCTGCTACTGAGTTTTATGATCATGCAATCAATTGGTGGTATCAACTGGTTACTAGCAGGATGAGCCACCCATACCGGTCTATCAATTCCAGCCTAATTTGAGCCTAATTCAAGTCCAAGAAAGCCCAAAATAATCTCTTAATTTTGGCGTTGAAAGAGGAGTGACGAAAATAGAGTTCAAGAGTCACCTTGTGAAGGGAAACACTAAGAGTTGATTCTTCATTCAACTTACTATCTTTATTGTCTTTTAGTTTCAGGAATAACTAATATTTGGATTTGTTACCAAATTTCCTATCTCTTTATAAACACATGTAATCTCATTTGAGAAACATCAATCCAAGAAATCTTTTATCTTTTATTTGAGAGTGGAAAACTCCTTGATTCTTTTGGAACTTGTTCTTTCTCCTTAGTGGGTTACATCAAAGAGTTCTCCTTGGTGGGTTACACCAAATAGTTTTTAGTATATCAAGTGATTCCACCGCACTTAAAGTTGTCATTTATCAGCTGAGGATTGAAGAATTGTTACAAGAGAATCTAGAAGAATTGTTACAAGAGAGTCTAGAAGAATTGTTACAATAGAGTCTAGGGCACAAAGATTTTTGGGATTCGTCTCATTAAAGATTTTCGATTTCATCTCATGCCTTATGATCCAGTTTCGCGAGCCTTCAGAGTTCTAGGATTATTAGTCTACTTACCTTAGAGCATTGATTCCTTGGGAGAGTCACATCAAAGAGTCATGATTCGTTTTTTCCATAATAATTTATGTCATTTTGGGAGTGTCATGTTTTTCGACTTCCTTTCTTTTCCTAGCATTTTTATCCTTCGCACCAATTGGTCTACGACGCTTTAAGCGTATTCTAGACTCATGTGTTTCATCAATTTTTCCATGTTATTTTGCGATTGCAATTCTAGCAGGAGCATTTGCTGCTGGTATATGTGATTTATTTACTGTTTTTATATCTACAAATGCATCAGGTACGTAGTTGATTGGCTATACTCTATAAAAGCATAATTCGTCGAACTTCTGGTTTTGACTGCTTTGTGGGAGGATGAAGGTGTAACAGTGATGGTATTGTAACATCCGCGAATTAATTAATGGTTTTCTGGGATGGGTGTCGATCGACATCAGCAAATTGGGCATCGATCGACACTGTGGGGTAGTGTCGGTCGACACCAAGGCCAGTGTCGGTCGACACTCGGCTGGTGTCGGTCAACACCTCCCTTCCAGCGAGACATGTCTGATTTCCTGGTTTGTATGTCTTGTTTGTTGATTGTTTGGAACATTGATATCATTGTTGCTTATGTGTATAGCCCAGTAGATGGGAGGATTGCCTCACTGAGTGGTTATCAAATACTCATGCATCTCAATATGTGTTTGTGGTGCAGGTAAAGGCAAAGTGTGATCTTGGAATCAAGGCGATGAAGAGTAGGATGTTCTAGGGACTCGATTGTATGTTGTCTGGTGTTGCTAGGTTGCTAGAGTTGAGTCTTTAGAAACATTGTTAGGTTGCCGGTTTCATGTTTCCTGATGTTTGATTATTGGATGGCTGTTATGGTTTAAGATTGGTTATTTATTTATTGGATATTGGTATTTGTTATTCTGCTGTTAGTTGTGATTGTGGTTAGGTGGCTAGTGGGTATGGGACCACTAGTTGTAGATTATTATTTATTATTTATTATTTATTTTATTTTTTAAAAAACGGGTCGGGTCGTTTCAGTTTGGTATCAGAGCCCTTACGGTTCTAGGTTTGGGTTCGCTAGGTTTCTGTTGTGATGTTTGGGATTGCATGTCTTGATTGATTATGTGAGTTAGTCAATTTTGTGTGGCATGGAGTCCTAGAACATCCTCTTCGAGCCTACTGTGTGATTCCACGGTGAGTTTATGTTTCTGTGATATGTATAATTGTGTTCTTAGCCTTCTGTTCATGGTAGTGCAGATGGTTAGAGGTGGTGCTGTTGTTGTTCATGGTCGTGGATGCGGACGTGGTCGTGGACGCGGACGTGGTTGTGGTGAGGGCAGAGTCCCAGTGGTTAGTGAGATCGAGGACCAGAGTGTGACAATAGAGGGTGTTGGCGAGTCGCAAGGTGTCCAGGGGGATTCCGTGAGTGTGTCCGGAGGGGGCGGTGTTGATGCTCCAGTAGAAGGTGATGTTAGGCCCCAGGTGCGGGTGTCCCAGTGGTTGGAGTCTTAGGTGTTGACCTTGCGGGTTTGCTGGCACAGTTGTTAGAGCTGTGCAGAGCTGGTTGAGACTGCAGCAGGGATTGAGGAAGACATCCGGGCACAGTCAGTGGCGGTTAGTCCAGCAGTTCAGCCTAGTAGAGCTCATCAGCAGGGTTGTTCTAGCAGGGGTGGTAAGCCTGCGTAGGGAACCAAGAGGAGGTTGGAGGCTACGCAGAGGCCGAGTGGTGCGAGTTGCTTCGGTTGTGGGAGCAAGGATCACAGGATTGCTAGTTGTCCCAAGAGGAGTGCCCCTACGGCAGGGGTTCGTGTGTGTTATCATTGCAGGGAGTCAAGGCATATCAGGCCCATGTGTCCCAAGTTGCAGACGGTGGCAGTGGCAGCGTTACAGCAGGTGCAGCCTGGAGGGCAGCAGGTGGCACAGATTGAGCAGGCGCCACGGGCTTACACGACTGTAGAGACTGGTGGAACCAGTGCTGGGGCGATCACATGTATAATTTCTGGTACTTAATCTTTGTGAATTCTTAGTAAGTTCAGATTTTATGTTTCCCTGTGATAAATTGTTAGGTTTTCAACACATGAGGATTGTGTAGGGACCTTGTTGGTGGGCGGGTTTAAGTCCCATGTTATGTTTGAATCTGGAGCTTCTCATAGCTTCATTAATCCGGAGTGTGCAGAGAGCGCGGTGATTAGAGGGGATCCCAGGGAATGTACATGAGTTGTCAGAGTTGCGGGAGGCAAGTTCCTGAGGGTTATTGGACGAGTCAGAGGAATTGATATTCAGATCGCAGGGGAGTCGTGGCCAGTGGATTTGCTTATCAGTCTAGTGGAGTTGTATGATATTATTCTCGGGATGGATTGGTTGCATCGGCACATGGTGCATTTGGATTTCTATCGGGGTAGAGTGGAGTATGGGCGACCAGAGGGAAGTTGGCTTTTCAGGGTATTAGACTGACTTCGGGGAGTCTCGTGATCTCGGCCATTCACGCTGGGAAGATGATCGAGAAGGACCGTGAGGCTTATTTGGTCATCATATCTATGCCAGAGTCAGTGGGGAAGTCTACGGTTAGCGGTATTCCAGTTGTAGAGAAGTTTGAGGACGTGTTTCAGTCATTTGCAGGGATTACCACCATCTCGGTCTGATCCTTTTACGATTGAACTGGAACCAGGCATGATGCCGTTATCAAGGGTTCCTTACAAAATGGCTCCAGCAGAGATAGCAGAGCTGAAGAAGCAGCTAGTGGATTTGTTGAGTAAGGGATTCATCTGTCCTAGTGTATCACCGTGGGGAGCACCGGTGTTGTTTGTCAAGAAGAAGGATGGGAGTTTCCGGTTGTGTATTGATTACAGGGGTTTGAACCGGGTCACTGTGAAGAACAAGTACCCTCTTCCCAGGATTGATGAGTTGTTGGATCAGTTGAGGGGTGCTACTTGGTTCTCCAAGGTAGATTTGGCGTCGGGTTATCATCAGATACCGATAGATGAGGCAGATGTGAGGAAGACTGCATTCAGGATGAGGTATGGGTATTATGAATTTGTGGTCATGCCTTTCGGGTTGACTAACGCACCAACAGCGTTTATGAGATTGATGAACAGTGTATTTCAGGAGTTTCTGGATGTATCTGTCATCATTTTCATCGACAATATCCTGGTTTATTCTAAGAGTCCTGAGGAGCATGCAGTGCATTTGAGGGCAGTTATGGAGAAGCTGCGGGAGCAGAAGTTGTTTGCTAAGTTGAGCAAGTGCAGTTTTTGGCAGCACGAGATGGGCTTTCTAGGTCATATTGTGTCTGCAGACGGGGTTTCTGTAGATTCGGAGAAGATTCAGGCTATCAGAGATTGGCCTAGACCACAGAATGCCACAGAGATCAAGAGTTTTCTTGGATTGGCAGGTTAATACAGGAGGTTTGTGCAGGGATTTGCGAGCAGAGCACATCCTATGACTAAGTTGACAGGGAAGGATGTTCCTTTTGTTTGGTCAGAGGAGTGCGAGGAAGGCTTTGCAAGCCTGAAGGAGATGTTGACTACTGCGCCAGTGTTGGCTTTGCTGGAGCAAGGAGAACCCTATGTGGTTTATACATATGCATCCAGAGTTGGTTTGGGGTGTGTTCTGATGCAGCATGGGAGGGTGATTGCCTACGCTTCGCGGCAGTTGCGGAAGCATGAAGACAACTATCCTACTGATGACTTGGAGATGGGTGCTGTAGTTTTTGCCCTGAAGATTTGGATATCTTATCTTTATGGTGCAAAGGTACAGACGTTTACAGATCATAAGAGTCTGAAGTATATATTCACTCAGTCTGAGCTGAATTTGAGGCAGAGGTGGATGGAGCTTGTGGCAGACTATGATTTGGAGATAGCTTATCATCTTGATAAGGCTAACTTGGTTGCAGATGCTCTGAGTTGGAAGAGGGTAGCTTCGGCTCAGGAGCAGGAGATGGAGTCTCTGGTAGGAGAGATCGGTGCGTTGAGTTTGTATGCTGTGTCTCAGGAACCGTTGGATTTGGAGGCGGTCGATAGAGCAGATCTTTTTAGTAGAGTGCCGTTGGCTCAGGAAGGGGATTTGGGGCTGGTGAATGCCTCAAAGGATTCGGACTCAGAGTATCAGGTTTCAGATAATGGTACTATCTTGGTGCACGGTCAGATTTGTGTGCGCAAGGATGAGGAGTTGAGGCAGGAGATCCTGAGAGAGGCTCATGGGAGCAAGTTTTATATTCATCCAGGAGCGACTAAGATGTACCGTGATCTCAAGAGGTACTATCATTGGGTCGGGATGAAGAAGGATGTAGCTAGTTGGGTCGCGAAGTTCGATGCTAGTGAAGGCTGAGCATCAGGTTCCAGGTGGGTTACTAAAAAGTCTTCCCATTCCGGAGTGGAAGTGGGATATGATTACGATGGACTTCGTAGTAGGTTTGCCGGTTGACTAAGTCGGCACATTTTCTGGGTCATTAAGAAGACTGATGGACTTCGTAGTAGGTTTGATGCTATTTGGGTCATTGTGGACCGGTTGACTAAGTCGACACATTTTATGGCCATTAAGAAGACTGATGGAGCAGCAGTCTTGGCTAAGAAGTATGTGAAGGAGATAGTCAGGTTGCATGGGGTGCCAGCGAGCATTGTGTCTGATAGGGATTCTGATGCAGCGCATCTTCGAGACGCACGCGTCTCCGGTGTTCATGATGTTAGAGACTCTTGTTCTTTGCTTTTCGTTTGATTTGTTTTGTCTGGGCTTAATGTATAAATGGGCTTTGAATATTAGTTCTCGGTTTACTTAGTTCTTTAGGTTAGGGTTTTGTTTTAGGTTTCTTATTTAAAAGAGACGTGAGACTGTTTTGTAGGGAGGTAATTATTAATTAATGAATAAACTTGTTTTATGAGAGCTTGCCTAAAGCCTAGAGAGGAGGACTCTCAACCCTAAGAGCTTGTGTTCAAGCCCTGCAAGGAGGACTTGCGAAACCACGTCGATATCACTCACGATCTCGGCCATATCCTTATTGCTTCTTCGTCAAGTTACGACGTTCTAAGCAAGATCCGTTCGTGAATCCGAGTTCTCTTGGAGATCTAGAGTTCTCGTCTGTTAATTAAGCTTCCGCTCTCTATCAGTTGGTATCAGATTCATCACGTTCTTGGTGGTTTGATTTTCTTACGATGGATTTTAAATTAGATATTCCCGAGTTCCATGGAGGATTTTCTAGTGATTTATTACTAGATTGGATTGTGGATGTTGAAGAGATTTTTGAGTTTCAAAGTGTTGGCGATGATCGATTTGTTTCGCTTGTGGTTAAAAAATTTCGAGGATAAGCCGCATCATGGTGGCAGCAAGTGAAGACAACACGCAAGCGAGATCGCAAAAATCCTATTAAATCTTGGGATAAACTTAAGCAGAAGTTATGTGCACACTTTTTACCTCATCATTACCATAGTTTGGTGTATACTCTTTTGCCAAATTTGAAACGACAAACACGTTTGGTGGAATACAAAGAGCCTTGTTGTCACTTTGGAGGCAACGATAAACTCGTTCATGATATCTACCGTGATGACAATGATTTGTGTCCTATGGTGTATTTTGCAGCTCCAACATATGATGTCAAAGGCGATGATGTTTGCGACTTCGAAGACGGTGACGGTGTTGCTAATCAACTAGAAGACAAAGTCGAGAATAATTTTGATGTGGAAGAAGAGAACAGTGTTGTTGACGTCGAATGTGATAATGATCTTAACAACACCAACGACACTAAAGAAGATGACAACACCTTTGTCAATCAGATCGACGGACTGATATGTGAAAATTGTGATGAAGACTTTGATATCGTTGCTGGTGCAGGAAACGATGATGATTGTTTCAGTGACGTGCACAACGCCGACCCTGAAAAGAGTTTTGCGGTTAACTTCTTGTTGCGTGGTAGTGATTCTCCTCTCATGAACCATAGTTTGTTTCTTCAAAGTGAAGATATTTTCACGGTGATCTCTGGTCTGCCAGTGTACGACGTTGACGAGGCCAACGGGGTAGTGTTCGACGACAATATTCTCCACGACGACAACACTTTTGTAGTTCTTAGTGGTGCACCAGTTTTCGATGACCCAATCTTCGACGTGTCTGTAGAAAACGACAAGCCAATCTTTGATAATAATGGTGACAACAGAGGAAACAAATTGTTTCTTCTAGAAGAAGAAGGTCCGAGAGTTGATGATTTGAATTTTTATATTAAAGATAACACTGCAGACAAGAAAGAAGGTACATATGAAGATAAGAGAAACCAATATTATTTTGTTGGTCTTATAAACCGCCACTGGAAAATTAATAAGGAACCTTCAGATCGTGGACGGGGCACTATTTTGTTTTGTCACGGCATCCGTGAGCTCTACCTCTATAACAAGATCTATGTGGATTCCAGTTGTAACCTCAATGTTGAGAAAGACGGAACCCATGTTATTGCAAACAAAATTTTTTTTGGAGTTCTCTGTCAATGGCAAATAAAAAGAGCTGCTTCTTATTCAAGCTACAAGCCATATCAAGAGAATGAGGTATCTCACGCTGTGTTGAGTTTGAACGTGACTCAACCTCGACGACTCAACTTGTTACCGAGCTCTCTTCTCACAGATTCTTCGACGAGACTAAGTGATGTGTGTTCTTCCGTCTCTGTATCGACTGCTGAAAAAAACGAGCTATGTTTGTTCTTCATCGACGAATCCAAGTTCTGTTTGTTCCTTCCTTGCTTGAGTTGTCTTTTCCAATCGATCTTCAACAAGAGTAAGCTCTGTTTTGTTCTCCACGTGTGCAGTTCAAGGATGGAGTTTATTAATTTGGTTTTCAGAGAAAAAAGCACAAGAAAACGTTGTTTGTGTCGACAACGTGACGTCTTCAATGCAGAGACAAATCTCCTTGGAACATGGAATACAAATCAGAGGCATAAGGTTGATTCATGTGTTGAAAATAAAATATTTATAATGCTTTTCTCACGTGAATGTAGTATGTTGAGGATGTCTTTTGCTGGTTATAATAATGTGGGGGAAGAAGACAAATCAAGCTCTGTTCTAGGTTGTTGTGCTGAGTGTCTCATTTGCTTTCACAGAGTATTGAAAGCCCTGGGAACTAGTCAAGATATTTTTTTGCCTTCATGTCTCCATTCACATGCTGGAGATAATTCTTTACGCAGTGAAGAGTTAATAGAACTGTGGGGGCTTTGGAACAGGTTTTGTGACAACCCATGACAAGAAAGGATTAATATTCAGATAAGGCAATTGCATTTGGGTAAACAGTATTCACAATGTTTGTCTTATGGTTCAAGGAACGAGTTGCTGCAACCAATAGTTTTGGTTGGATCGTTGCGTTTAAGATGGTGGTTGCTGCTCTGTTTTGGGTATAATTTCCACCATTGTTTCCGGTTTGTTAATGCGTGGTTATCATTTGGGAACATTTTTGTTGTGCCACCGCATTCGTTCTGTTGGTTACATGTTTTCCAAAGGCTTGAGGCGGACAAACCACAAGGTCCACAACAACAGTTTATTGGGTTCTTTGTTGAGATCTTAGGTAAGACTAACAAGTTTACTTCCAATGAAGAATACACTGGGAATCTGTTTCAGAATTCTACTAGCAGTGAGTATGCTCATCTTTGGGTTGTGTTGGGATCTTTTAGAATCCTGATTTTTATTGCTGGTGTATCAGAGATCCAAATTTCACTCCAATGCCAGAACTTTGTTGATGTGACGTCGACATCATATAGGGGTGTTGTTTTGTTTCTCCTTCGAGATTGTTCTAGCGTTATGGCCATACCGTTTCCGGTAGAGTTGCAGTTCACAGTTTTTAAATGGATAATTGGAGCTGTTTTTACTTGCTCAGGTCCTTGTTACGTGTCTACGACATTTTTTTGTTGGATTGTCGTTGCTTACGATTCAAGTAAGCTGTTCATCAGTGGAAAGTTCAGCTTCCTCATAGATCGTGTGTCTCCAACAGCTCAAATCGTGTTACAAAAAGGGACCATGTATGCGGTTGATGTTGTTGTGTTGCTATGGAACTTACTTACCCTCGACGTGGGTAGCTCATCATATCATCCTCTGACGACGATCTTAGTGCGACAGTTTTCGCATATGGTGCGTTGTTTGTCTAGTAGCAATTTTAACAGTGGGGGTTCACGATGGTCCAGTTATGTCTCTGACCAAAGCCTCATTTTTCGACGGTTTCAAGTAATTTATGGTCTAGTTATGTGTGGTCCGTTGGATTTGTTTACTTTTCCATACAAGTTGTATTGCCATGGAGAAGTTCTCAATTTTGTTACAGAAATACAAGGTCTTCATCCGCATTCTCAAATGGTTTTGGCGAGGTCAGCTGCAAGGGACAAAGCATCCAATGTAACCTGGTTTTTAAAGGTGTTTGACCGAGGTGTTTTAGGACTGCGAGCACGTGGTCGTCGTCCTCATGAATATCACCGGGCGTCATTATTCTCACCAAGCAAAGATAAGGAGGAAGAGGATTTCTTGGTCATTCAAGGAAGCTTGGAAGCACCTCATGAAGAAAGTTTTACCCAGTTGCACTTGCGGCGGCGAACAAAGAAATGCCATGAAGTTCTTAAGCGACAGTATTACGAATTGGTAGACAAAGGTATTTTCAATGATTTCAGATTCGGGTCGAATCTTTCTCACCCAGAGGGACTGATGCAGCACATCTTCGAGACGCACGCGTCTCCGGTGTTCATCATGTTAGAGACTCTTGTTCTTTGCTTTTCGTTTGATTTGTTTTGTCTGGGCTTAATGTATAAATGGGCTCTGAATATTAGTTCTCGGTTTACTTAGTTCTTTAGGTTAGGGTTTTGTTTTAGGTTTCTTATTTAAAAGAGACGTGAGACTGTTTTGTAGGGAGGTAATTATTAATTAATGAATAAACTTGTGTTATGAGAGCTTGCCTAAAGTCTAGGGAGGAGGACTCTCAACCCTAAAAGCTTGTGTTCAAGCTCTGCAAGGAGGACTTGCAAAACCACGTCGATATCACTCACGATCTCGGCCATATCCGTATTGCTTCTTCGTCAAGTTACGACATTCTAAGCAAGATCCGTTCGTGAATCCGAGTTCTCTTGGAGATCTAGAGTTCTTGTCCGTTAATTAAGCTTCCGTTCTCTATCAGATTCTAAGTTCACTTTGGTATTCTGAAGAGCGTTTTAGGCAGAGATGGTCACTAAGGTGCATATGAGTACAGCTTATCATCCCCAGACAGACGGACAGTCAGAGAGGACGATTTAGACGCTGGAGGATTCGCTGAGGATGTGTGTGTTGGATTGGGGAGGCCATTGGGCAGATCACTTGAGCTTGGTGGAGTTTGCTTACAACAACAGTTATCAGGCGAGTATTAACATGGCTCCTTATGGGGCTTTGTATGGGAGGCCGTGTCGTACACCGTTATGCTGGACTCAGGTGGGGGAGAGGAGCATTTACGGGGCAGATTTTGTTCATGAGACCTCAGAGAAGATTCAGGTTCTCAAGCTGAACATGAAGGAGGCTCAGGATCGGCAGAGGAGTTATGCCGATAGGAGGAGGAGAAATCTTGAGTTTCAGGTAGGAGACATGGTGTACCTCAAGATGGCCATGTTGCAGGGTCCGAACAGGTTATTGATTGAGACTAAGTTGTGTCCGAGGTACATGGGTCCGTTCAGAGTGATTGAGCGTGTTGGACCAGTGGCTTATAGACTGGAGTTACCTGAGGTTATGCGTGCATTTCATAAGGTTTTCCATGTTTCTATGTTGAGGAAGTGTCTCCGTGAGGATGATCAATTGTTAGCTAAGATTCCTGCGGATCTTCAGCCTAACATGACTTTGGAGGCGAGACTAGTGAGGGTTCTCGAGAGGAGGATTAAGGAACTTCGGAAGAAGAAGATTCCTTTGATGAGAGTCCTTTGGGACTGTGATGGTGTTGAGGAACAGACTTGGGAGCCTGAGGCGAGGATGAAGGCAAGGTTTAAGAAATGGTATGAGAAGCAAGCCGCGACTTGATGTCTAGCCTGGTCCCATCTGTAATTTGTGGCTGGAGCGGGAATGGAGTATTCCAGCCCATCTCTCTTGTTTACTTGGTCGCTTGGGGTGGTTAGTTGTGCGACTAAGTAACAAGATGAGGTGGTGCTCGGGGTATAAAGTTTCCGTGAGGCGGGGTTTTTGGAGGAATGTTTCCTGAAATAGTAGTTTTCCTAAAGTGGAAAGTTTCCAAAAGTGGAAAGTGGTAAAAGTGGAAAGTTTTATGTGAGTTAAAACTTGTCCATTTAAGTGGAGAGAGCCTTGGAGGGGCTTATGTGGCCTTAGTGGCGGAATTTTTAGTCATTGTGTGGCCTTAGTGGCGGTCTTTTGAGACATTGTGTGGCCTTTGTGGCGGGCAGTTTAGCCAGATGTGTGGTCTTTGTGACGGTCCTTTGGGACAGATGGTCTTTGTGACGGTCCTTCGGGACAGATGGTCTTTGTGACAGTCCTTCGGGACAGATGGTCTTTGTGACGGTCCTTCGGGACAGATGGTCTTTGTGACGGTCCTTCGGGACAGATGGTCTTTGTGACGGTCCTGTTTAGGACATTTGTTTGGTCTTTGTGACAGTCCTGTTTAGGACATTTGTTTGGTCTTTATGACGGTCCTGTTTAGGACATTTGTTTGGTCTTTGTGACGGTCCTGTTGAGGACATTAGATTGGCCCTTGTGGCAGTGAGATGATCCATGTGAGGTCATGAGGTATTCCAGTGAGGGGATATGTGGTTGGTAGGGCATTGAGATATCTTACGCGATTCACGGGAAGGGAACCAGGATAGGGATAGGACTCAGACGTGTTCATAATTGTTTGCTCGCGACTCTTGGGGGACTTAGGTTCTCCTACTACTGCCATATTCTGAGACTTTGTGGCTTGGGAATATGGTTGGTATATCGACTTCGGATGACGATCCGGGCGGGGGGGGGGGGGGGGTGTTGTAGGGTGGCAACCCGAGAGACGAGTATTGGACTTCCTTATATATTATGGCATGCAGGCTTCAGCCTGATGAGGAGCCAACATTATGGCATGCAGGTTTCGGCCTGATGAGGAGCCAATAAAACTCAAGGTTTAGGCCTCTGAGTAAAGGAAAGTCCAAAAGTCGAGAGCAAATAATGCCTGGAGCGTGAGTCTATCGCCTAGAGGTGACCTTTCGTAGTTCGGTCGGAGGAGTGCAGGCCGTGGAGACGGTTGCACGCGAGTCCTTGGCTGATGGTTATTCGAGATTCGAGGACGAATCTATATTGGTGGGAGAGAATTGTAACATCCGCAAACCAATTATTGGTTTTCTGGGATGGGTGTCGATCGACACCACGGTGGTGTCTGTCGACACCAACATTCTATGGTTCGACCAGTTTGATTTAATTATCGATTTGGACCGGTTTGGTTTAGGTAAAACCATTGAAACGACCTAGGGTTGTCTTTTTGTTGTCTTACGCCGTTTGAGAGTGAGAGAAAGAGGAGGAAAGAGTTTCTAAAAGTTCTTGAGAGAGTTTGTGAGATTTCAAGGTGTTTTTGGTGAGATCTTGCTGTGGGAGTGAGGATCTAGGGCCAGGAACGTGTTAGAAGGTTGCTGGGAGTGTAGGATTTGTTGTTGTTGGTCCAAATCTTCCTGCAAAGAGGTGAGTGCATGACCATGGCTAATCTAAGCCTTTGATTTCCTTGTTCTTCCTTTTGTGTTGTTGTTTTGTGTGTTTTCTTGCTGGGGATTGGTTGCTACAGGTTTCTAAGGATGTTTCCGGCTTGGGTTTTGAGTATTGGGCGATATGGAGGAGTTTGGGAGCGAGATTAGACTCTCGGCTTCAAGCGGATCGCGATTGCATAGGGAGTGTCGATCGACACCACTTCGTGTCGGTCGACACCAGAAAATTGGGCATCGATCGACACTGTGGGGTAGTGTCGGTCGACACCAAGGCCAGTGTCGGTCGACACTCGGCTGATGTCGGTCGACACCTCCCTTCCAGCGAGACATGTTTGATTTCCTGGTTTGTATGTCTTATTTGTTAATTGTTTGGAACATTGATATCATTGTTGCTTGTGTGTATAGCCCAGTAGATGGAAGGATTGCCTCACTGAGTGTTTATCAAATACTCATGCATCTCAATATGTGTTTGTGGTGCAGCTAAAAGGCAAAGTGTGATCGTGAAATCAAGGCGATGAAGAGGAGGATGTTCTAGAGACTCGATTGTATGTTGTTTGGTGTTGCTAGGTTGCTAGAGTTGAGTCTTTAGAAACATTGTTAGGTTGCCGGTTTCATGTTTCCTGATGTTTGATTATTGGATTGTTGTTATGGTTAAAGATTGGTTATTTATTTATTGGATATTGGTATTTGTTATTCCGCTGTTGGTTGTGATTATGGTTAACTAGCTAGTGAGTATGGACCACTAGTAGTAGATTATTATTTATTATTATTATTTATTATTTATTATTTATTTAAAAAAAAAAGGTCGGATCGTTTCAGGTACACACCATTTGATATCTTTTTCCATGTTTTTATTTTCTCCCCCTAAAACCAGAAATTATTTTTCATCAAAATGACAATCTGCAAAACGTGCAGTAAATATGTCACCAGTTTGAGGTTCTAGGTATCGTATAATTGATGGAGAGTCACAACCAACATATATTCTCACCTTCTCTGTGGTCCCATTTTGGTACGTTGTGGGGGTGCAATCGATATATATACCGCACAACCAAATATTTTTAGATGAGAAATATTTGGTTCTCGACCAAATGCTAACTGTAGTGGAGAATATTTATGATATGCACTTGGCCTTAAGCGTATAAGTGATTCAGCATGCAAAATAGCATGTCCCCATATTGTGGTTGGTAGTTCTGATCTCATGATCAATTAATTGCAGACGTTTAATTAAAGATTTTGCGGATCTATTTTGTGTATCCACATGGGCTACAGGGTGTTCAACATTGATTTCAGTCACCATACATTAATCATTGAATTCTTGGGACGTGAATTCACAAGCGTTATCTAATCTAACTTCTTTAATTGGATAATCAAGAAACTGAGCTCTTAGTTTGATTATCTGAGTCAGAAATCTCCCAAATGCCATATTTTGAGATGATAACAAACAAACATGTGACCATCTACTAGACGCGTCTATCATTACCATGAAATAATAGAATGGTCCACATGGTGGGTGTATAGGTCCACAAATATCATCTTGAATTCGTTCAAGAAACTTTGGTAATTCCTTATCGATTTTGGTTGGCGATGGCCTTATAATCAATTTTCCTAGAGAACATGCAACACATGTCATTTTATTCCCTTGAGAAATATCTTGGGGTTCCAATGAATGTCCGTGTGAACTCTCTATAATTTTCCACATCATTGTGGTGCATGGGTGACTAAAGCGATCATGCCACAATGTGAAATCATCATGAATTCTTTTGATCACAAGGTGTGATTCTATTGAATTTATGTATGTATGGTGCAAACCTGACGGGATTCTTGGTAATTTTTCCAATACATGTCATTTTCCTGATTATTCAGAAGTAGTGTACATGTACTTCTTTGCATTCTAAGTTGCAGACTGAGTGTCATATCCATGAAGGTATCTGTGTTTAAAACTCAACAAATTTCTTTTAAAATTTGGAGAAAACAATGCATTGTTTATCGAAAACTTTCTCCTGTTAGCTAATGCGAAATTTGCTTTACGAGTCCCTTCGATTAAGTCTGTGGGAGCTGATATTATATTAACAATAACTTTTGTTGATCTTAGATCCGAGAAATACTTTTTATGTTTCTGGATAGTGTGCGTTGTTCCACTATCTGGTATGCAAATGTCTCCAAGATTTGTCTTGGATATTGTTCCACTTGTATTGTGATCCATTTCCTTTTGTCTGAAATAAATATAATCGGTTAATTAGAAATTGAAAACAATTTTATTCATAATGCATAAATCAAACGTTAATTATACATCATAGGTAATAGAAGCTCACAATTATGAGAAATTTGAAACAAACATCAACTTATTTATGGCATAATTATCGGAAATTTGAGTTTCATAACATAAGCATTTTAGTTCTCTACAAGGACATCCTCATCGAGATCGTTGGTGAAGTTAACAGCCTCGAGGTGGGTTGTACCCTCAGAATGTTATGCAAGTTTCACTTCCTTTCCTTTGCCCTTAGCGGATTCTTTGTATATAGCACAAGATGTGCAGGGGTTCGGCATACCTAAGACCAAGGTTCCTTAGTATATCTGAAACAAGCACTCTCGCGTTTATGGGAGGTGTTTGCTTAGATTTTTTTCCTTTCGGACTTTGTTTAGATTGAATCCACTGGTATGACTTTCTGCTTTGAGGGTTATAGTTTCTCCCACGTCCGCTATAGTTCCGGCGGCCGCGTCCTCGAAAAGCTCTATTTTCTCTCACTAGATTTTTAACATCCAATGCATTAGCCTGAGGGAATGCTTTGGAACCGGTGGATCGAGACATGTGATTCTTGATAAGGAGATCAATATTCTTTTAGGCTATTAAGAGCGCCACAATCAAATCTGAGAATTTGGTGTATCCACGCAATCTGAGTTATGTTTCTCAATCCCGACTCATGTTTCTTCTCTTCTTTTCACCAATAAATCAAAATCAATTGGTCAATTGATTCAATTAGCAACGATTGTCGACCGTGGAGACTGTATAAAGTGTTGTTAACCGTATTGTCATCGGAAAATGAGGTAATTTTAATTCAATTTTTAGGGTTTTTATAATTTAGAGATTTTCTTAATTGAGATACTTAGGAGTGTTTATTTAGAAAACCCTCTAATTCTTTTAAGTTTTTTTTTTCAGCTCCGATGAGGATGTCATATTCCAATGCAAAGGAATCCGCGAAACTGTAGTCGTGCCTTCTTTGGCTGCAAATCCAGTTGTGAAGATGTTTCTAATAACTATTCTGAGTCTTACAACAATGCTATCAACAAAGCACGGGAAATGCCATTAGTGGAGATGTTGGAGACAATAAGAAGACAAACTATGATGCGTATAGATGTGAGGCTTAAAAAAGCAATGAAACATCAAGGGAAATACACTCTCAAGGTCGCCAACACCATCAAAGAGGAAGAGCTTTTACGAAAATATTGTCAGGTAATTCCTTGTGGAAATGGACAGTATGAGGTTCTCGAAAACAAACATGGATTCAAGGTTGATATGAATGCAAAGACATGTGCATGTCGAAGATGGAGTATGACAGGGATCCCTTGCCGCCATGTTTTAAGAGTCATACTGACCAAGAAGCACAATCCTGAAGATTATGTTAACTGTGATTGGTACTTGGCATCAACAAATGTCAAGATTTACTCTGAGTCAATCTCAGCAGATAATGGCATTAGTTTTTGGATAAGATCTCAGGAGCCTAGGATTCAACCACCACCACGAGAAGTTACAAAAGGTCCCAAAAAGACAGAAAAAAGAAAGAAGGGCAAGAATGAGTCTCCAAAGAAGAAGTCAAAAGGAAAAGAAGAACAAGAACAACCGGAAAAGAGAATCAAAGTTTCAAAAGCTGGACGAGATAGTCGTTGTGGCCGGTGTAGTACCGTCGGTCATAATACTAGAAGTTGTCCGGCTCTGGGAGTTGTTGGTAGAAGGTGGAAGAAGAAGAAAACTGGTGAAGAACCAAGCCAAGGACAAAGCCAAGAACCAAGCCAAGGACAAAGCCAAGAACCAAGCCAAGGACAAAGCCAAGAACCAAGCCAAAGACAAAGCCAAGGACTTAGTCAAGCACCAACCCAAGGACCAAGCCATGGAATGGAATGAATGAACTGAATAGAAGGAAGGGACGAATGGAAGTTAGTTTTTTGTTTTTGTCCGATGAGATTGAAAGTTTTTGTGGTAATCTCATGGTAGTTTATGGTTTTAGTTCGGTGAATTTCAAGTTTTTGTTGTACTCAAAACATGGCTTCTATTTTTCATCTAATCAAAACTTATTGAAGTTTTATGTTAATCTTAACATAGTTAACAACAAAAACACTTAACAACTCCATGATTACATGCTTAATCACAACAAAAACACTTAACAACACATTACACAAATATTACACAGATAGACAAAAGCCACAACTAAACCACCACAAACAATCATGTTCTTGAAGCATCTTAGCTCTTGAATCTCTTTCTCACAAGAACTCACCACACCTTTGAGCTCTACAATATATTTTTCACATCTTTCTGCGATTTCTTTGATAGCTTCTACCTCATCTAATCCCTTTGCTAAGCTTCCCACTTCTCTTTCTATTTTGTCAACTACACTTTCAACCTCTTCCATCTCCTCAACCATGCTTATGTCGGTCCAATTCACAATCAAATAATATTTCTATCAAAATACACAAAGACAAGGAAACTAAACACATTATGTTCTCAATTACTCACTTGAAGAAGCTGATGATGAAGACATCTTAATCGATTTCGCCCAAAAACCCTAAATGTTCTAAAAATCCCCAAATCAATTGAACAAACTTTCTCTCGACTCGTGAAAGAAGTATAAAGGAAGAAGACAATGGAAACGACGTCGTTTTGGACAAAAGAAGCTCTTTCTTTCGTATCTCAATACGACTTCGTTTATTACGTGGCATCCACGTAAGCAGCTGTTAACGGTCAGATAACACCGTCACGGCTTGTGCATGTTCTTACACCGTTTGTCGAGTTGGTGCAGCCAATTTGAATTTCACTAAACTTTGTGTATGGATTTACTCAGTGTTATAGCTGGTGTATGAATTCAACATACCCCCTTAGCTGGGGTAGGAAAATACCGATTTTCCAGTAATATGAATCTTGTGAAACATGGTGTACTCTTTCTAAAGACGTTGCCATTGATCTCGAGAAACTGGGAGAGTTATGTCCCTTTGATGATCAAATCGATCCTTCAGGGACTTTTACAGATTTTTGGGATCTCTCATTTGTGCATAGTCATATATGAAATTTTCATTGAGGTGTCTTCTAAGGAAGATCACCGATTTTGCTCCGTTGATTTATTAGTCTCTTTTATAGTTTCGGTTAACCCATAAGATTGAAGATGTGATTCGACATTGGTAGTCCAAGATATGAAGTTAGCTCCAGTGATATCTAAGGCCATGAATTGGAGTTTCTTGATGTTTGCCATTTTGTTTTTCTTTCTTTCTGCAAAATAAAATCATAAAAACATAATTAGAGAGTTCATTTATTTTAATTTTAAAACATAGGAGGTGCTTGCATAAGTAGCGAAATTACAAGAAACACAATTACGATTTAAAAAAAAACCATCAAAAATTCTTCAGGAGAAAACTCTCCAAAAAAGTAAACAATAAATTGCAACAATTATAAAACCTATTACAAAAACTAAGAATGGATGAGGCATTTTCCTAGTAAAACAAATTAATTTCTTAGGAAGATTTTTAAGATAGATGAAAAATTTGAGTGAAATAGATGAGTAAGAAATGAGTGTATATATAGATTAGTTTTACTGTTCATTAGTCGTTTAAGTAGCCGTTTGAAAAGTGAGAAAAAGTTAAAATTAATTTAATTTTTCACTTATGACCGTTGAGACTTAAAATAATAATTCAAATTATTTGCTAAGAAAAAAATGTAATAATTGATCTAGAATAATATGTATTAGTTAAATTATATATATATATATATATATATATAGGTGGCAGAGCCTCCTTTTATAAAAATAATAAAATGATAATTATCTGGTGATTAAATTATCCATGGAAAATTAAAGCAATAATCAAAAACAGTAAGTAAATTATGGTGATTTAAATCAACAATGTTAAATCAATAAATTAGAACAATAAATAAAATTTGATGACTTTTAATCATCTATGTTAAAGAAATAAATTAAAGAGTAAATAAAAGCAATAAATAAGTTTTGGTGATTAAAATAATCAATAAGAACTATAATAATTATGGTGACTAAAGTCATCCATAGAAGAAAAATAAATTAAAGCAGTAAATAAATTATTATGCATTAAAATGCCATGGGCGCTTTGATAGGATGATCGTAAACTTGGTAGAGTGATCGTACTGATAACGTGTTTTAATTTAGTAATTTTGTATTGTATATAAATTTTGAGTATTATCAAATAAAAATGAAAGTATATATGATAAGCTAACGGAGAAAGAGAGAGACATAGAGAGAATTTTACATTGATTTTTTATCGTTAAGTAATAGTTCATTTAATCATACAAAAACATTTGTATATACATATACTACTGTGATAATAAATGTCAATGGGCTCCACTTTAAAATCAATATGCAAAGTCTTGACTTCTATAATAAGCTGTATCATATTCATAAAATGTTTTTATTGGAAGATAAAATGGTTGATGTGTCATTCTCCTTAAACTCTGAAAAGTTTAGGTGTCAACATGATATGTGTATATTTTACATTCTTTCATCATGCATTTTTCTTTCATTATGTTCTCTTAACTCATGGTTTTGCATTGTTTTTTGTCTCTTTTGCATAATATGCAAATTTAGGTAGTCTTCGCATTGGTCTTGCATGCAACTTGCATATTGGAGTTGTTTCAGGTGTTTTAGGAGATGTCCAAACCATCAAAAGCAAACAGGGAGCAGGAGAACAGTCCAGCGACTCGATCTACACTACCCAGCGCCACCCAACCTTCTACGTCTATGATCGAGTCGAGTGAAGATTTTACTTTGGGATTCAGCTTTCAACGTCTTCATCAAAATTGTAGAGAATAGGGTCATCTTTCCAATTCCGTTGATTTCAAACCAATCGGAGGTGTGATTCAACAGTTATCACTGTTTTAGTGGATACACATACATTCTGAATTCCGACTCGACCTGCACGCGAAGGAGAGCTCCACTCGATCGGACATGTTAGCAGCAACTCGACCAAGACGTCCCAGGAGGGCTCCTGAGCACCCTCAAGATGCGGCTCGATCATCAGCTCCCAGAAGACACATTTCAAGCTGCCTCTCGATCGATGTTTTCAAGCTGCCTCTCGATCGATGTTTTCAAGCTGCCACTCGATCGACAATCTCAAGCCGTCATTCGATCAAACTTCCTAGAATCTGACTCGATCGACACTCTCACAACGCAACTCGATCGACGCTCTTAAACCGACGTCCTGAATTCGTTCTGAAGACACGTCTGAGAAGGGTTCCTGAACCGCCTTTCTATTTTGTTGTTTTATGTTTTAGGGTTTTCCATGTTTTGCTATAAATACTCTTTTAAGTCTTTATCCAAGGGGGATAGCTTTTATCCTATGGTTATTAGGCAGCCACCAAAACGTTTCTAAGTTTGTAATCATATATCTCTTAATTCTTTTAGTTTTTGCAATTGAATTCTTCTGCAAAATTGTTTATCTCATCTTTATCTATCTAGTCATGCTTAATTCTGTGTTTTCTGGGTTTTTGATGATGATTGTTCTTGAGTAGTGAAATAGGGTTCTTGAGGATGGGATAGATAAGGTGGAGAATCTTAGTCTAATAGGATGCCTAAGCTTAGATTGTTTGATCTCCCTTCTGGACTAAGGTATGTTTTTCTGGGAACCAATTCCACTTATCCCGTCATAGTGAATGCTAAGCTGAGTAATGAGGAATTGGAATTGCTAGTAACTGATCTTAAGAAGTATAGAAAAGCTATAGGGTATTCATTAGATGATATCAAGGGAATCTCACCTAGTCTTTGCATGCATAGAATCAATCTTGAAAACGAATCTTGTGTTAGTATTGAACCCCAAAGAAAACTGAACCCTAACCTGAAAAAGGTAGTGAAGAAAGAAATCCTAAAACTGCTTGATGCTGGAGTTATCTATCATATCTCTGATAGTACTTGGGTATCTCCAGTGCACTGTGTACCTAAGAAGGGAGGGATCATTGTAGTCAAGAACGAGAAAAATGAGTTAATCCCAACTAGGACCATCATAGGAAATAGGATGTGTATTGATTACAGGAAGTTGAATTCTGCATCTAGGAAAGATCATTTTCCTCTGCTTTTCATTGATCAAATGTTGGAAAGATTAGCTAGTCATCCCTATTATTGTTTCTTTGATGGATATAGTGGATTCTTCCAAATCCCTATCCGCCCAAATGATCTGGAAAAGACAACCTTTATGCAATGCTCTTGCTACAGACGTATGCCATTTGGTTTATGCAATGCTCTTGCTACTTTTCAAAGGTGCATGACATCAATTTTTTGGATTTAATTGAGGAGTCAGTGGAAGTGTTTATGGACGACTTCTCTGTATACGGTTCCACTTTATCCTCCTGTTTGCTAAATATGTGCAGGGTATTATCAAGATGTGAGGAGACTAATCTCATACTCAACTGGGAGAAATGCCACTTCATGGTGGAAGAAGGGATTGTCTTGGGACACAAGATTTCAGAGAAGGGTATTGAAGTTGACAAAGCAAAGATAGAAGGTCATGGTTCAGCTTCACCCGCCCAAGACAGTGAAAGACATCAGAAGTTTTCTTGGACATGCTGGTTTTTACATAAGATTTATCAAGGACTTCTAAAAAATTGCAAGACCATTAAGAAGGTTGCTGTGCAAGGAGATGGAGTTTGATTTTGATGCTGCATGTCTAGAGGCTTTCAACAAGATCAAGGAAGCCTTAGTTTCAGCACCCATAGTTCAAGCCCCGAATTGGGATTACCCATTTGAGATTATGTGTGATGCTTCAGACTTCGTAGTTGGAGCAGTTCTGGGACAGCGAATTGATAAGAAGCTTCATGTCATCTACTACGCAAGTCGCACCTTGGACAAGACTCAAGGAAGGTAATCAACCACATTGAAGAAACTCTTAGCAGTTGTGTTTGCATTCGAAAAATTCAGGAGTTACCTTGTAGGTTCGAAGGTCATAGTGTATACCGACCATGATGCTATGACACACATCTATTCGAAGAAGGGTACCAAGCCACGACTGTTGAGATGGATTCTGCTATTTCAGGAATTTGACATGGAGATAGTTGACAAGAAGGGTATAGAAAACGGAGTTGCAGACCACTTGTCAAGAGTGAGGATTGAAGATGCTGCTCCAATAGATGACTCAATGCCTGAGGAACAACTTCTGGTCGCCCAGGTATGTGAGCAGATGCATGACACAAGGGTTCAAAACCTCAGACTCAATTATATGGTGATCACTTCAGATACCACACTATGGTATGCGGATTTCGTGAATTACAAGGTTTGTGGAGAAGTTCCTGATGACATGGATCCCTACAGGAAGAAAAAGTTTTTCAGAGAAGTCGATCACTATTTCTGGGATGAGCCCTATCTGTACAAAAGAGGCTCTGATGGTATGTACAGAAGATGCATAGCAGAAGGGGAAGTGCAGGGAGTGCTTGAGCACTGTCACGGCTCCACCTATGGAGGTCACTTCGCCACATTCAAGACAGCTCAGAAGGTTCTTCAAGCAAGTCTTTGGTGGCCAACCTTGTTCAAAGACGCTCACAGTTTCATTACCAAGTGTGACGCTTGTCAACGCATGGGCAACATCACAAGAAGAAATGAAATGACCTAGAATCCGATCCTGGAAGTAGAGATATTCGATGTATGGGGAATAGACTTCATGGGACCTTTCAACCCTCCATCTAATGGTAATGTCTATATTCTGGTAGCAGTGGACTACATTTCTAAGTGGGTTGAAGCCATTGCCAGTCCTACCAACGATCACAAGGTTGTTCTGAAGCTGTTCAAAAGTATAATCTTTCCAAGGTATGGGATACCTAGAGCAGTGATCAGTGATAGCAGAACTCACTTCATCAACAAGGTATTTGAAAGTATGCTGAGGAAGTATGGTGTGAAACACAAGGTGTCTACTGCGTATCATCCCTAGACAAGTGGAAAAGTTGAAGTTTCAAATAAACAGATCAAAGGTATCCTATCAAGGATAGTTGGAGTTTCGAAGAAAGACTTGTTTACCAAGTTGGACGAAACTCTCTGGACGTACAAGACAGCCTTCAAAACACCAATAGGCAGAACACCATTTCATTTGATATATGGTAAAGCATGTCATCTCCTTGTAGAGGTTGAGTACAAGGCGCTTTGGGCTATCAAGTTGCTGAACTTGGATATTGATACAGCTCAAGCTAAGAGGGCTCTTGACATTGATGAGTTAGAAGAAATCCGACTTGATGCATATCAGAGCTCAAAGATTTACAAAGAGCGGACCAAAAAATTTCATGACAAGAAGATTGTTGTAAAAGAGCTCAAGGCTGGAGATCAAGTTCTGCTCTTCAATTCTAGGCTTAAGTTATTTTCTGGAAAACTTAAGTCTAGGTGGTCTGGACCTTTTAACGTCAAAGAAGTTCTACCATTCGGAGCTATCACTATTCTGAACAAGGTTGGTAGTGAATTCATTGTAAATGGTCAGAGAGTCAAGAAATATTTAGCTGATCAAGTCCAGCCAGAGGGGTCTTCTGTGCTCCTCTATGAACCCCCAAAAGCTTAAAAAGCTGAAAAGTCAAGCTAAAAACTTTAAACAAACTCACTTGGGAGGAAGTCCCAAAGGTATCTGTGTAAATATTTTTTTAGGATCCTTGTGTTTTTGATTTTTGTTTTTAGTTTTCTGGTGTTCAGGAATCTGCAGAAGGAAGAATGGGGAACAGAAAAAGAAAGTGAAAATAGCAGTCGAAAGAGTGCGTTCAGAGTCAAGCCGGGTATGATGAATTCTACATAAGAGATAGAGGATACAGAGAAAATAGAGAAAAAGCAGAGTCAGACAGAGTAAATGAGAGGAGTAAAGTATAGAAAGGGAATCTTTTCCTTTCTTTCCCACATGTTTACCCCCCCCCCCCCTTATCATTTCAGCCCTATCTCCATTTGCTCCCCCTCACCAAACACAAATCTATCTTTGTGTCCCATCATCCCACATACTCCCACTTACCACACCCTCTCTTTGATTATTTAACCCCCCCCCCCTCGCACTCTTCACTCCCACAAACTCTCTTTAATTATACAGCTGAAACCACTTTCCAGGTCCACGGACGGGTTGTCCTGTGGGAAGGTTGTTAAAGGGTAGGGACCAGGGTTCGAGGAACGTCTGGCGCACCAATAACCTACTGGTGGATTTGGATATCCACAATGATGGGTTAGGATCGATGCCCTGCAGGGCCAGCTTGGAGTCAGTTTGGGCGGCTAGCGGTGGGCTAGTGGGGTCCACGGACGGTCCATTGGGGCAGCTAGCGGTGGGTAGTGGAATTGGTGACAGCTTGTCTTGTGGGAAGGTTATTAAAGGGTGGGGACCAGGGTTCGAGGAAGGCCTGCGCACAATAACCTACTAGTGGATTTGGATATCCATAGTGAGGGGTTAGGATCGATGCCCTGAAGGGCCAGCTTGGGGTCCGTTGGGGCGGCTAGCGGGTAGGCTAGTGGGGTCCGCGGGACAGGTTTTCACAATGTCTATCAGAACACGTAAGCGGTTGAGCACCATGTCGACCAAGCAGCTGAGGCCACTCATGCAGATCCTGAACAAGTTGAGGAACAGAGTCAGTACCACGCTCCTCCTTGGGCGAGCACCGGCTCCTTCTACTACTGAGGTACTCCGACCTTCCCTTTGTAAATACCATATCATCATTGCATTTTTTATTTTTGTTGTGATTCTCAAATCCTTCTTCAAATTTCTCTTACACAAGGGACTGTATAATTTAAGTTTGGGGGAGGGTTTGAGATGATGTATCTAATAATGTTTTCTGTGATTCTTATTTCAAATTTTTGCATCATATCATGTTTTAGTCTCCATTCATCTATTTTCATAGAAAACCCATAAAAATTTGAAAATTTTTCGAAAATTTCCACAAAAAAAAAAAGAGTGTTCATGTAGTTTGCATTTGCATATTAGGATTGAGTCTAGTGTTATTCATATAAGGTTTTTGCATTTAGCATAGGGGTTGATAATGATTGTAACCTTGTTAGCATGCTAAATTCAATAGGATAGGATCAAGGCCCTTGTTATTAGTTCTTTGATGCATGTTAATTGAACTTTAAATGTAAGACTGAACCAGGTTTTGAATTCTCGAAATTGCATTCTAGTCTTGATTGAAGCATGTTTTGAATTGACATCATTCCTTATCTACATGAACCTAACCCTGACTTACAATTATCATGTTATGCATTGAAGTTGAACTCATGGATACCATATACATACTTGGATTATCTTTCTCCTTTTTACCACCCTTGTTAATCCAAATAGCTGATTCCCATCTTTGGAACATTTTCCCGCACCCTTAACCAACCGTTATTTTAAGCCAATTGTATTCTTGAGTGTGAGGCCTTTTCCGAGTTGAGCTTGTTATAAAGTGTTAGGTTCTAGCCGACAAGAGTACGATCATGTGTAGTTCTAGTACGCACTTTACGGACTAGTAGGACTAGGTGAGAACTCGATTTTGGGTTTTGGGATTGGATTTGTACTGAAAAGAGAAAGAAAAAGGGTAAAGAGTCTTTAGGAGGGGGAATGAGTTTTCAAGGTTTACAAGTCTAGTAAAGGATGTGGGTTGTGCAATGTAAAAATATTATTGGTTCTGGGCATAGAAAGAAAAAAATTTAGACAAAGAAGAGAAAGCAAAACGCTTAAGAAGTCTAGAGTTCTAAAAAGAAAAGAAAGAGAACCATAGTGATAAAAAAGTTTCCCATCTGCTAGATTGACATAAAGTAACCTCCTCCTAAGGCTACGTAAAAAGAATGAGAGAATGGGTTTAAAAAGAGAGATCGATGAAGGGTAGAGATATGACCAACTTCTGGGTTAGAAAGTTAGAGCTAAGCTTTCGTGGGACCTTTGGATAGACGGGACATTGCTCTTGTATGTGTCAGTTGGTTTCAACCTTTAGCCTTCTCTTAAGCTCAACTCATTTTTGCGAGAGAACCATGTTCTATATTGTTAAACCACTTGCAGAGGAGACCATTTTTGTCTCTACCCTTTCACCCTAGCCAAATGAATGTTAAAGGGAATGATAGAAATGATAGCATGTGCAGATTAAGGTTCAGAATCGTTTCAGGTTGTGATGAGCTTGTCTAAAGTTTTTAAATATAGTTCCTTCACCATGCATCATAGAACTAAAAACAAGGACCTTGATTCTAACTACTCTATTCAGCATGTTTTAGGTTATGAGACCCCATCTTCAAACCTCTCTTCCTTACTTTGTTCTTGATTGTTTGCTTTTGGGCAAGCAAAGAATAAGTTTGGGGGAGTTGATATGTGTATATTTTACACTCTTTCATCATGCATTTCTCATTCATTATGTTCTCTTAACTCATTGTTTTGCATTGTTTTTTGTCTCTTTTGCATAATATGCATATTTAGGTAGTCTTCGCATTGGTCTTGAATGCATCTTGCATATTGGAGTTGTTTCAGGTGTTTTAGGAGATGTCCAAACTATCAAAAGCAAACAGGGAGCAGGAGAGCAGTCCAGCGACTCGATCTACACTACCCAGCGCGACCTAACCTTCCACGTCTTTAATCGAATCGAGTGAAGATTTTACTTTGGGATTCAGCTTTTGACGTTTTCATCCGAATTGTAGGGAATTGAGTAATCTTTCCGATGCCGTTAATTTCAAGACAATCGAAGGTGTGGTTCAAAAGTTATCACCGTTTTAGCGGATGCACGTACATTCTGAATTCCGACTCGACCTGCACGCGAAGGAGAACTCCACTCTATCGTACATGTTAGCAGCGACTCGACCAAGACGTCCCAGGAGGGCTCCTGAGCACCCTCAAGACGCGACTCGATCAGCAGCTGCTAGAAGACACATTTCAAGCTGCCTCTCGATCGATGTTTTCAAGCTGCCTCTCGATCGATGTTTTCAAGCTGTCTCTCGATCGATGTTTTCAAGCTGCCACTCGATCGACAATCTCAAGCAGCCATTCGATCAAACTTCCTAGAATCCGACTCGATCAACACTCTCACGACGCTACTCGATCGACGATCTTAAACCGACGTCCTGGATTTGTTCTGAAGACGCGTCTGAGAAGGATTCCTGAACCGCCTTTCTATTTTGTCGTTTTATGTTTTAGGGTTTTCCATGTTTTGCTATAAATACTCTTTTAAGTCTTTACCCAAGGGGTATAGCTTTTATCCTAGGATTTTTAGGTAGCCACCAAAACGTTTCTAAGTTTGTAATCAAGATATCTCTTAATCCTTTTACTTTTTGCAATTGAATTCTTCTGCAAAATTGTTTATCTCATCTTTATCTATCTAGTCATGCTTAATTCTATGTTTTCTGGGTTTTCTGGATTTTTGATGATGATTGTTCTTGAGTAGTGAAATAGGGTTCTTGAGGATGGGATAGATAAGGTGGAAAATCTTAGTCTAATAGGATGCCTAAGCTTAGATTGTTTGATTTCCTTTCTGGATTAGTGTTCTTACTGCTAATTTCTTACTGATTATTTGGGATTAGATCTTAAGCATCACAGCACCCAAAAGGTGTTCCATGGGATGCTTGAACAAACTAATACCAGAGATTTGCATTCCTAGCCTAAGAGATTGGATGTCTAGGGTGTTTATTGATGTGAATGAACTTGTTTGTCATGCCAGTTTAATCATGTTTCTCTAGCGAGAGATAGGTTTGGAAGTGATTGAGTCCGAGTAGCTTCTATTAAGAGATTGAATTAGCTAAGCTGTGATGTTCGTTGTCTATGGATAGCTTGATTGTGTTCAGTTAGGCGTTCAAGGTAAATTAAGAGACTCCACTGAAATCAATAACCCCATCCTTAAGGCCTCTACTTATCTGATTGTTTCTACATCTTTAAGCTTGTTCTTTGTTTTAGTTGCAATAGGTTGCTCATTTGTCTCTGCTCGTTTAACTTGTTTTTGCTCTCTTCTGTTATTGCATTTTAGCTATTGTTCTGCAAACTCGTTTAGTTCTTGCATCTCGTTCACTCTAGGTTGTTAGACAAAAACTCATTTTGAATTTGGCTTAACTTGTGACTGCTTGATTGCATCTCGATTGTTAGTAAAGTTTCCCATTTTGACTGACACTTTCTGTACTACAACTGCATTAGGTTAATTGAGACCTGCCAGGAGAGATAAGATTCTTAGTATCACAACACAAGAGAGAAACTCTTTGTATATATATTGTATTGATATGTATTAATCAATTAACAAAAAATTATATTCCTAATCATAAGATTAACATGCATTAATCATCAATTTAGTTAGATAAAAATGCTAAGCACCCACTATTTTGTTCAGATGGTTCGTTTAATGTTTTTTCGTAGAAATTGACGCATCATTCGTTTAAAATCTTCGAAGACTTGGTCTTCCTTGTACAATCAAGTATTTCATAAACATTTATTTCCTAGAGTCATAGTTCAAATAGTGTCAGATTGTAGAGAAATGGTTGGTCTTGATAGTTGATACCATTGATAAGTCCATGAATGGAGCTTATAAAAAAAGATGAAAAACAGAAGAAATACAAAAACATTTGTATATATAGTGTAGGAAATAGACATATACTACGGTGATAATAAATGTCAATGGGCTCCACTTGAAAATCAATATGCAAAGTCTTGACTTCTATAACAAGCTGTATCATATTCATAAAATATTTTTATTGGAAGATAAAATGGTTGATATGTCATTCTCCTAAAACTCTTAATAGTTGAGGTGTCAACACAGGAGAGAAACTCTTTGTATATATATTGTATTAATATGTATTAATCAATTAATAAAAACTTATATTCCTAATCATAAGATTAACATGCACCAATCATCAATTTAGTTAGGTAAAAATGCTAAGCACCCACTATTTTGTTCAGATGGTTTGTTTAATATTTTTTTTGTAGAAATTGACGCATCATTCGTTTAAAATCTTCGAAGACTTGGTCTTCTTTATACAATCAAGTATTTCATGTTTTACCTTTCTTTTGTAAAGTCATAGTTCAAATAGTGCCGGATTGTATAGCAATGGCTAGTCTTGATAGTTGATACCATTGATAAGTCCATGAATGGAGCTTATCGTAAAAACAGATGAAAAACAAAAGAAAAAAGACGAAGAGGAAAATTCATATATATATATAAGAACATATTTGATTTTATAGTGATAATTTTCAAACGATTTAAATTTTTTGAAGTAAAGATTATTACTTGAAAAAAGACTCTTCAGTTTGTTTTCCGTGATAAAAAAAAACAATTGTAAAAAAACATTATTCTAACTCCCAGTAAGAAACAGACCCAACGATGGACCAATATCTAAAAAACATGGTATGTGAGCACAAATTTTCAAGACCCATTTCTTGTAGTCAAACAATTATAAGAAAATTAGAACATCTCCAATGGGAGGATTTATAAAAAGCTCAATGCTAAATGGGATTAAAAATAAATCAGAATTGAATGAAAAAATAAGAGTCAACTATTATTTAGTAAACTTAAAAGTCCTCTCTTATTCTATATGTGTCATAGTTTGTTTGGTGTAGATTTAATATAAAACAGAAATTTGTTTCCTCTCTCTCTCTCTCTCTCTCTCTCTCTCTCTCTCTCTCTCTCTCTCTCTCTCTCTCTCTCTCTCTCTCTCTCTCTCTCTCTCTCTCTCTCTCTCTCTCTCTCTCTCTCTCTCTCTCTCTCTCTCTCTACTCTCCAAACCACAAAGCATAAGCAATTTTTGACAAAATCGAAACAACATATTGGAGGAGAAGAATTTGATATATGAGGTTATCAGACTGTTATATCATCATCTCCACTGAGGTTGAGTCTCAATGGCGACAGTGGTTCAGCTAATCGACGAGTTTAATTGAAAGTGTTGTCTTCTTCACCAAATCAAAGTGTTACCTTCACCAAATCAGAGATTTTGATTAACCAATCTCTTTTTTATGGTAAGTTCCTCTTTCTGATTGTATGAATTCTAGTTTAGTGAGGGTTTGGAAATTAGGGTTCTTTGATTTTCGGAAATTAGGGTTCTTGAAAATCTGCTTCTGTCTATGTTCCTAGGCATGATTGTAATTAGGGTTAGCGAAATTAGCCATGAAGATGACATTAGGTATAGATTGTTCGTTCCAGGGAAACAGCCCAGATCACCAGCTAAGGCCCCTAAATGACCGCTCAGTAATAAAGGAGGTCCATTGTTTGATTATACATTTTTTCTGAATGTGGTATTGGATATCATGTGTTTATGGTGTGAGTTTAACCTTGAATTGATAAACATAGTCTTTAAAACACTACAATTTTATTCTTCTATCAGATTATATGTAAGGCAAAGGATCAACTATGTAAATTTTAACTTATTAGCTTGTAGTTTGTTCTTGAATTTGATTTAATTTGATCAAAGTCTCTGTTTTATTTTAGGTTAAATGGAAAAACTTGGACAGATGGAAGGATATTGAATCTGCTACCTTTTCACCATTGAAGAAAGGTAATTTATCGTCCCCTACTGTATTGATTTTTTTCGCCCAGATTACCTAAGCGTTGAGTCTTGTATTGATTGAGTTTGTGTTTGTTGGTTGTGATAAATGCTTGTTATATGTTGCTTATGAGTGTCTACATAATACTTATTGTTCAGTGCTTAGTGTTTATGGTTTGTGTGTTCAGTGCTTGGTTGTTTTAGTTTAGGTACACACTTTTACTTTGACATTGATTGCTAACAACAACACAGACCAAAAGGTTTTAAAACTAACATACACCTAAAACCTTATAAATAAAAGCCTTCCTCTTCAAAGTAAAAACACACCCCATTACCCATTAGCAATATGTTTCCTTCTCCTTTAACACACACGAAATACAACATATGGATTCATACGATTCCATGAATCCATATAACTCTTCTGGCTTCATGGACCTCTTACATAGTCAACAAGAAACCCATAGTCTAGACGCCAGTCCTTATGATAGTGTTTACCAAGTATTGAATTTGGTGCATCACAAGTCCCTGTTTTTAGCCCCCAATGTCTTGATGCTCCAAGTGAAGATGGGTGCACACATGTAGATCATAGATCAACAAATACATGGTCACCAACAGCTGATGTTGTGCTCACCAGTGCATGGCTAAACACAAGCAAGGATCCTATAGTTTCAAATCAGCAAAAATGTGAAACCTTTTGAAAACTTATTGCGAATTATTTTGCAGCAGGTATGAAGGTTGCACGTCGGCCATAGAGAAAGGCCAGTCACTGTAAGCAGATGTGGAAAAATATAAATGATATAGTGTGAAAATTTGTTGGATGTTATGAGGTTGCGATAAAGGAGAAATCGAGGGGCCAGAATAAGGATGATGTAATAAATCTAACAAACAAAAAATAAATCAATGATCAGAACGTGAAGTTCACCTTGAAGCATGTTTGGAAAGTGTTTAGACATGATCAGAACTGGTGTGCATCTTCATATACTAAAGGTAGTGGAATGACAAAAAGAAGAAAGTGCGAGGACGGTTCTGCACAGTCTTAAATCTCTCAACAACTAAGATATAAAGAGGATGAATTAATGACTTGTCGTCCTAGTGTTAAGGCTTTAAAGGGTAAATCGAAAAGGACGTGAACAATACACACACTGAGGGAGAAGCGAAGGCTATGAAATGAGTTTCAGATGATGGAGCTGCAGAGGATGTATGACATAAAGCAAAAGGATTTGGCTTTGAAAGAGAAGGATTTTTCTTTGAAACAGAAGCATAGTAAAAATATCATGCTTCAAAATCTACTTGCAAAAACAAAGGCACTTAGTGAAACATTGTAAACAGTTTGTATTGACAAAAATAGCACACAATTCATAAATTTCCAAAAGTTGCACTAACTGACACAATGAAAATATTTTCAATTAATTTTTAAAATTCATTTTTTAGGTTTGGGTTTTCTATTTTATATTTATGGTATATTTTTGAGGGTGTAGGGTTTAGTAATTAGAAATTAGGGTTTAATTTCAAAACATGTGCTATTTTTTAACCTTTCAAAATGATGTGCTAAATTTGAACATAAACTTATTTTTGTGTTATTTGCGAGTATGTGAATGCTAATTAAAACTTTATTTCTGTAATCCATACAAATAAAATATGGGGTTGCTAATTATAAATTTATTCGACATATATTGCATATATATATATATATATATATATAGGTTCCGAACCTAGGAACGTACATCCCTTCAGGACATGGACTAGAGCATTTTTTATATGGTCTCCTTCCAATCGCCGTTCCTGGAACCGGCGACCTCTAAACTTTGCCATAGAGTCTTTACTAGTTGAACTATTGACGGTTGGTAAATATATATTGCATATATTAATTATAACTCTTATGAATCGACGCATGATAAAGTACTGTTTTGAAAAACCCCTAAATATTGTATTGCATTTTTGGTACGTATAATAAACTTTTTCTGCACTGGAAAAATAGAAATAAGGCTTGAGATTATTATGAAACTATTAGAAAATATAATTGTGATTAATCCATCACAAGACACATGTCATGACATTTGTTCATGTAATATTACACAACACACCACTTGTCTTTTGTAGTTCACCACTTGTCATTACCAAATGTATACGTTTATGACTCATGTCTCTCTCACTCTTGTGGCTTCTCCTCCCTCTCTCTCTTTATTATTTCTTGTTCTCTTTACAAAGTATTACAAACACATTAAGTGTTTTGTAGTTATAGTTCACAACACACTATCAGCACGACCGACTCTCAATCCGTCATCAGTTTGAGATAACATTTAACTGATGTTAAATTTGTTTAAATTTAATTTAATTTAATTAGTTTATATGCACATTACTATATGTATTACTTATAGAGTAAAAGACTATATATATACTTTTTGATCATAATAGTAGGTTCTGCCTCCTTGATCATTTAGATTTACATTCTTGATCTAATGGTAGGCTCTGCCTCCTTGATCATATGTTTAGATCTATATATTATAAATCATATGGAAGGCTATGCCTCCTCAAATGATTGTTTTTAATTTATGAATATATTATATAGCTTATATTGTTTTATAGTTTATATTTATTGCTAAAACAAGATTTTACAAAAGTGTTTCATAAAATTTTATATTTAACAAATTGTTTTATTATTTATATAGTAATCATGTCAAACTTGGCAAAGCTTGAATGCGCCGCCCTTGATGTCTCTGGGAAAAACTATATGACATGGGCATTAGATGTAATATTCTATCTGAAAGGGAATGAGCTTCTCAAAACCCTCGATCCGTTAGAAACGGGGTTAGAAGAGGAAAAAGCAAGAACCATGATGTTCTTGTGTCACCATCTCCACGATGGTTTAAAAAATGAATACATCACGAGAGAAAATACCACAGATCTCTGAATCGCTCTCAAGGATAGGTGTGATAACCAAAAGTATGTGATCTTACCAAAAGCCAAACATGAATGGCTAAACCTGCGGTTTCAGGATTATAAAACTGTAAGTGAGTACAATTCTGCTTTGTTCGGAATCACTTCAAGGATGGCTCTCTGCGGAGAAGAAGTTTCCCATTATGATATGATCGAGAAAACATTCCAAACTTTCCATCCTTCAAATGTACTCCTGCAGCAACAATATCGAGAAAGAGGATATACTCGATATTCTGAATTGATGCAAGTTCTACATGTTGCTGAAAAAAATAATGAGCTCGTGATGATAAATCATTAAACCCGTCCAATTGGATCAGCTCCACTTTCAGAAGTGAATGTTGCTACATCCAGCTATAATAATTGGCAATGACGAGGATGAGGAGGTGGACGCGGACACGGTCGAGGTCGTGGTCATGGTCGTGGAGGAGGTCATGGAGAAGTTTGTGGACGAGGAAAAGGAAGAGGTTTCTCTCCTAATGATTTCAACGCAAGAAAAACCAACAAGCATCTTCAAATCAATAATGTTGGTCGCGTTTTAAAGAAACAAGGTGAAAGTACTTGTTACAGAGATGCGACATGAAAGGACATTGGTATCAAACCTGTCGTATTCCAAAACATTTGGCAGATCTGTATCAAGCATCTCAACAAGCAAAAGAAAGGGATGTTGAGACCAACCTCATCTCTGATGAAGCTTGACCTTCTTTCCATGGCCTAAACGATGAACCCCATCTTGATATAGCAGATTTTTTCGTTGATCATGAAAACGGAAAATCATGCAAATAAGGCCCATATGCCATAATATGCTATGTCATACTTTGATATGTAATTTATGTTTTAATATATGTCTTTTTGGATAATAGTTTTATTGTAATATATAATAAGCCTTTTTGTAAGACTTTCTGTTATATTATTAATGTTTATTTTATAAATATTTTATCTCAGTAAATGTCAAATTTTGAGATTGAGAATGGAGATATGTGTCTGGTAGACAGTGCTACAACGCATTCAATACTTAAAGAGAAAAATTATTTCTCCTCTCTCAAACTAAAAGACTCCTCTAGAAGCGTGAACACTATATGTGGTAATGCAAAGATTATTATAGGCTTTGGAAAAGCCAATTTTTCAATGCCAAGGGGAACAAAATTTGAAATTGATGCATTATATTTCCCTAAGTCTCATAGAAACTTGATTAGTTTCAGAGATTACCGAAGAAATGGATATCATATAGAGACTCTGAATAAGTATGGCATTGAATATCATAACATATGAGGAGAAACATATATTGGAAGAATTGTCAATGTTATCCTCTGGATTGTATTGCACAAAAATAAATAATTTTGCATCTTATGTTACAGTAAAATCTAAGTTTACTAGTACATTAAAGATATGGCATGAAAGACTTTGACATCCTGGTTCAGTCATGATGCAAAAAATTGTGCGAAATTCTAATGGTCATCCATTAAAGAACCAAAAGATGTTTAGATCTGATGAGTTTTCATGTGATGCATGTTCTCAAGGAAAACTCATAATTCGGCCATCACCAGCCAAAATTGGGAATGAATCACCATTGTTCTTAGAGAGAATACATGGTGATATATGTAGACCTATCCACCCTTCATGCGGGCCGTTTCGTTATTTTATGGTAATGATTGACGCATCTAGTAGATGGTCAAATGTGTGTCTATTGACAACAAGAAACACGGCCTTCGCAAAATTCATTGCCCAAATAATCAGGTTGAAAGCTCAATTCCCTGATTATGCCATAAAAAAAGTCAGACTTGATAACGCTGGTGAATTCACTTCACAAGCTTTCAATGATTATTGTATGTCAATAGGAATCGATGTTGAGCATTCGGTTCCTCATGTTCATACACAAAATGGCATGGCTGAATCTATGATTAAACGGCTACAACTCATTGCTAGACCGTTAATATTGAGAACAAAGCTCCCAATTTCTATATGGGGTCATGCTTTATTGCATGTAGCGGCATTGGTCCAAATACGACCAAGCGCATATAATAAATATTCACCCTTACATATAGCATCTGGCCAAGAGCCAAACATATCCTATCTCCGTATTTTTGGATGTGCGGGTTATGTTCCTATAGCCCGACCGCAAAGAACAAAAATGGAGCCACAGAGAATATTAGGTATATATGTCGGTTATGCATCACCGAGTATAATTCGATGTCTTGAACCGCAAACTGGTGATATGTTTACAACACGTTTTGCCAATTGCCATTTTAATGAAGATGAATATCCAGCGTTAGGGGGAGGAATTAAACAAGTACCAAAAGATATTACATAGTATACACCATCTTTGATATATATTGATCCCCTACAAATCAATGTGAACAAGAAGTTCAGAAAATTGTACATTTACAAAGTTTGGCAAATCAATTACCATATGCGTTCATAGATACAAAAAGGGTGACAAAGTCATATATCCCCGCTGCAAATGCACCATCAAGAGTTGAAATTCCTAGAGAGGAATTCGATGGAAGCAAAGCTAATGAACCTAAGGTTCAATTGAAACGGGGGAGGCCAATGGGCTCTAAAGATAAAAATCCCCGAAAGAAAAAGAAAATGGGAGATGAAAATGTTCAAGAAGAACCAAATAAAGAGAAAAGTCCTCAGGATGATACAGAAAAATATGAGATTTCTATTAACTATGCCCAAAATGCAATATTATGGTATCGAGATGAAATAGATGATGATAATGGAATATTCTCTATTCTATATCTAAAGAGATCGATCATGAAAAAGATAATCTAGATCCAAGGTCTGTATCAGAATGCCAACATAGGCCTGATTGGGAGAAATGGAAAAAGGCTATGCAACTTGAGTTGCTCTCCCTTAATAAAAGAAATGTCTTTGAACCTCTTGTCATTGCATCTAAAGATGTAAAAGCTGTTGGTTGCAAGTGGGTATTTGTGCGAAAAAGAAATGAGAAAGATGATCTCACAAGATACAAAGCCCGACTTGTTGCACAAGGTTTTCTCAAAGACCTGGAGTTGATTATGAAGAAACATATTCTCGAGTCATAGATCCAATTACATTCAGGTACTTAATGAGTCTAACGGCTTCTAAGAATTTAGAAATGTACCTTATGGATGTAGTGACAGCATATTTGTATGGATCATTGGATAATGATATATACATGAAAATCCCATAAGGATTTAAGATTTCTGAAGCATTAGACTCTAAGTCTAATGAAATTTGTGCGATCAAATTACAGCGATCACTTTACGGATTAAAACAATCTGGGGACATGTGGTATAATCGCTTAAGCGAATACCTATTGAAGAAAGGGTATGTAAACAATGAAATATGCCCATGCATCTTTATAAAGAAATCTCAATCGGGATTTGTGATCATTGCTGTATATGTTGATGATCTAAATATAATTGGAACTCAAAAAGAGATTGATGATGCAAGAACTGATATGAAAGAAGAGTTCGAAATGAAAGATCTTGGAAAGACTAAATTTTGTCTTGGTCTCCAAATAGAACATTTCCAAGATGGAATATTTGTGCATCAATCAAATTATACGAAAAAGATTTTAAAGCGCTTTAATATGGACAAAGCGACTCCTTTGAGTACTCCAATGGTCAATAGATCTCTGAATGTTGATAGTGATCCATTCAGGCCTTGTGAGGATAGCCAAAAAATTCTTGGTCCCGAAGTACCTTATATGAGTGCTATTGGTGGACTCATGTACCTTGCAAATTGCACTAGACCAGATATTGCATTTGCTACGAATCTACTTGCAAGATACAACTCATCCCCTACCCGCAGGCATTGGAATGGGATAAAACATATTCTCCGTATCTCAAGGTACGATTGACTTGGGATTATTCTATCCTAGAAATTCTTCGGTTGGTCTAGTTGGTTTTGCATATGCAGGATATTTATCAGATCCACAAAATTTCCGATCCCAAACTGGATATGTTTTCACAATTTGAGAAACTACAATGTCATGGCGCTCACAGAAACAGACTTTGGTCATCACATCCTCAAATCATGCGGAAATAATTGCTCTTCATGAAGCATCGAAGGAATGTGTATGGCTCAGAACAATGACTAACCACATACAAGAATCGAGTGGAATAGTCACTAGTAAAGAGCCAACAACATTATTTGAAGACAATGCTGCTTGTGTCGCCCAAATCAAAGAAGGTTACATCAAGAGCGACAAAATAAAAATTATACCTCCAAAATTTTTCTCCTACACTCAAGAACTCGAGAAAAAGAAGGAAGTTGATATCCAACATATCCGTACAACTGACAATGCAGCATATCTATTTACACAGGCGCTTCCGACTACCACATTCAGAAAGCATATTCACAGTATTGGAATGCGTCATCTACGAGATTTATGAAGAAAGATTATGCATATCTTTTCGAGGGGGAGATTATGTTACTATACTCTTTTTCCCTTGACAAGGTTTTTAATGAGGTAGTACGTAACTCATCAATTGTGATGGATAATCAAGGGGAAGTATTATAAAATATAATTGTGATTAATCCATCACAAGACACATGTCATGATACTTGTTCATGTCATATTACACAATACACCACTTGTCTTTTGTAGTTCTCCACTTATCATTACCAAATGTATAAGTGTGTGACTCATGTATTTTGGAGTTCACTATAAATAAGGTGTTGTAAGAAGAGTGAAATAATAGAAGTCGTCTTTGATCAAAGAAAGTCTCTCTCACTCTCGTGGCTTATCCTCCCTCTCTCTCTTTATTATTTCTTGTTTTCTTTACAAAGTATTACAAACACATTAAGTGTTTTGTAGTTATAGTTCACAACAGAAACATGATTTTTAACATGTGATTAATCTAATTACTTCTTCGTTAAAGATACATCTCTCTCATATACATCCTATTTGAAAACTTAATCGATAGAATACTTAACCTCTAAGAGTATCTCCAATGCAAGGTTTTAGCAAGTTGCTTAGTATTTAAAGCTAAAAGAAAAAATCAAAAATGTGTATTAAGTTAAGAAATAATCCTTAGCTAAGGAATTTTAGATGTTGATCCTTAGCTATATGTATCCATTTGTGATTGTTTGGAAGTTAAATAAAAAAAGGAAAAAAAAATTGTACTTAGAAACTTGTTTACAACTTTACCATTGAAAAGAGTCTCGACTCAATAGTTTTAAGGACCATAAGGCAAAACAAAAAAAAAGCCTTTCAATTTACACAAAAACAAAATTTAGCCTTTCTCAATATTTGACTAATAAAAATACGCTTTTTCATTAAATTTAAATAAGTATGTCGAAAATTGACCCTTAAATGAATACTTTTTGGACCCTCTTTTAGTATTTTAAAATGAAAATGGGTTCTTTTACTAAACAAACATTTTAAAACTGAAGATGGATCCATGGGCAGTGGCCCCTCTGCCCACCCTACTTGAGTTGGGGCTGATTGGACAGATAAATTTTACTTAACCTTAAAAAAACTTTAGCTTAAGAATTCGTATTTTTTGTAGCTTAATTTGTATTTTTGTAATTAAAATATTGCTAACAAACTTGTTAAGAATTTTACCATTGGAGATGGTCTAAGTAACTTAGCTTCCAGGTAGTTTTGTTTCAAAGTTTATGTAAACTTGCTTCCTAAGCTATTGTACCACTATAAATAGATTATTTTAATATTTTTTATTCGTAAGCTTTTGGGTAGCATGATACTGTCATAGTTCCCATTCCCTCTTAGTTTTTTCTCTTGATTTGATCTTCATTATCACTTGTTAGGTTTGTAATTAACAGGTCGGGGATTGTAATCCAGTTTACGTTTTTGGATTCACTTCTATTGGTTTAGTAATTTTGTTTGTGTATGTCGACGCTGGTACGGTTTAATTTGACAATGTTGAGGCTTGGTTCAATTTGATAAATTAATGGATTTGTGATGTTGGAACCATTTTGGGTAATGGGCTGCATGTACCATTCTCCTTGTAATATAGTGTTTCAACTAGATTTTCTATGGATTTTTAGTCTCTACCCAATTCCACCTATACAACTTATATTCTATTCAATTCCACATTATATAAATCTACCTAATTAACCAGAATCAAGAAAGCTTATCAATTACGTTAAAAATCGATAATTCACGTTTTAAAATTCGATTAATTATTGACAAATTCAAACAAATCCAACATCAATAACAACTAAGAAAATATAACACTTATGAAAGACTCGATCCGTTTTTTTTTTAATAAATAATAAATAATAATAATAATAATAATAATAAATAAACTACAACTAGTGGTCCTATACCCACTAGCCACCTAACCACAATCACAACCAACAACGGAAATAACCAATACCAGGACTCTGCATCGACCGACACCAAACATGCGTCGACCGACACCAGTTGGGGTTGCGTCGACCGACGCATGATATGCATCGACCGATACTCCCATTGCATCGACCGACGCATGCTCGACATAGCACGAAAACGCTAAAGTTTTACCCGTTGTCCTCGCACTTGCATCGTTTTTCCCTGAAGCTTCTCGTCGGATCTTTGTTCCTACAACCACAAAACTCGATCCCAAGCCACAAGAAAGCTTCCTAACGTCCCAAATAACATTCTAACAAGCCAAACAACACATAAACAAGCAGATCAGAGTAATCTCCAGCTTAGATAAGCCATGATCATGCACTTACCTTTGCCAAGACGATTCTGACTCTAAAACGCAAGATCTACACTCGTAGCACGCTCCTACAACGTCCTAAGCCTCAGATCTCACCAGGAAACACCAAAACTTCCAAGAATCCCCCTAACAGTTTATCACAGGCAACATAAAATCTGAACTTACTAAGAATTCACAAAGATAGAGTACCAGAAATTATACTTGTGATCGTCCCGACACTGGTTCCACTAGTCTCTGCAGTCGTGTAAACCCGTGGCGCCTGCTCAATCTGTGCCACCTGCTGCCCTCCCGGCTGCACCTGCTGCAATGCTGCCACTGCCACAAGCTGCTACTTGGGACGCAAGGGCCTAATGTGCCATGGCTCCCTACAATGATAGCATACACGAGCCGCTGCCGTCAGAGCACTACTCTTGGGACAGCTAGCAACCTTGTGATCCTTGCTCCCACAACCGAAGCAACTCGCACCACTCGGCCTCTGCATAGCCTCCCACCTCCTCTTGGTTCCCTGCGCAGGCTTGCCGCCCTTGCTAGAACATCCATGCTGCTGAGCCTTACTTGGCTGAACTGCTGGACTAACCACCATTGATTATGATCGGATGTCCTCCTAGATCTCTGCCGCAGTCTCAACCAGCTCTGCACGCGTAGCATAACTCTGCCCTCTACAGTGAACCCTCAAATCATCACGTAGGGCCCTCAAAAACCTCCTGATCTGAGCCTCCTCAGACTCCATAGCCCGACCCCCATAAGATAGAAGTCGACTGAACTCCAAGTCCAGCTTCCGCACTGACCGAGTCCCCTAAGATAACTGAAGGAACTGCACCTCCAACCAGCCCAAAGTCTCTCTCGGAAAATACTTGCGGTTGAAATCCCCCACGAAGTCAGCCCAAGTCATCTCCCCTGCACTCTCCTAGCAGCCACTGATCTCCACCACACCTGAGCATCACCAGTCAAGTGGTGGACCCCTATGTCCACCCAAAACTCCTCAGGACATCTCAGAGTATGGAAATTACGTTCCACACTCGTCCTCCACGCATCTGCAACAGTAGGATCTGTACCACAAGAAAACTGTGCAGTATCGATGCCACGCATCTCCTTGACCAACACAAATAATGACTATGCCCTCCCACATCCGCAGCCACTGGCTGCCGCTCCTACGCCACCACCGGTGGCACTACCTGAGCCTGAGCCGGTACCACTGATGGTAACCGCTCCAACACCTATGCTAACAAGCCCGCAAGATCAACACTACGGACTCCACCCGCTGGGACTCCCACACCCGGAACCCTAGCATCACCGGCTACTGGAGCATCAACACCGTCCCATCCGGCCATACTCATGGAATCCCCCTGGACACCCTGCGACTCGCCAACACCCTCAGCTGTCACACTCTGGTCCGCAGTCTAACTAACCGCTGGGACTCTGCCCCTACCACAACTACGTCCGCGTCCACGACCACGTCCGCGTCCTCGACCACGACCAACAACAGCACCCTCTCTAACCATCTGCACTATCATGAACAGAAGACTAACCACACAATTAACATAACACAAAAACATAAACTCACCGTGGAATCACACTGTAGGTTCGAAAAGGATGTTCTAGGACTTCATGTCACACACAATTGACTAACTTGCATAATCAATCAAGACATGCAATCCCAAACATCTATAGCACAAAGCCTAGTGAACCCAAACCTAGAACCATAAGGGCTCTGATACCAAACTGAAACGACCTGACCCGTTTTTTTTTTAATAAATAATAAATAATAAAAATAATAATAATAATAAATAAACTATAACTAGTGGTCTCATACCCACTAGCCACCTAACCACAATCACAACCAACAGCGGAAATAACCAATACCAATATCAAATTAATATCCACTAATAAGAACCAATATTCTAACATAAACAATATCCAACAATCAACCAACAGGAATCATAAAACCATCAACCTAGCAATGTTTCTAGTGACCAACACTAGCAACCTACAATGCCAGACAACAATCAATCGAGTCCCTAGAACATCTTCCTCTTCATTTCCTTGATTCCACGATCACACTTTGCCTTTACCTGCACCACAAACACAAATTGCAATGCATGAGTATTTTATAAACACTCAGTAAGGCAATCCTCCCATCTATTGGGCTATACATACAAGCAATAGAGACATCTCTAACCATCAACCAACAATCAACAATCATCAATAACAAACCAGGACTCTACATCGACCGACACCAAACATGCATCGACCGACACCAGTTCGGGTTGCGTCGACCGACGCATGATATGCATCGACCAATGCAAGGTTCACTAGCATTTAACGATACTACCATTGCATCGACTGACGCATGCTCGACATAGCACGAAAACCCTAAAGTTTTACGCGTCGTCCTCGCACTTGCATCGACCGATGCACATGCCGAGCATCGTTTTTCCCCGAAGCTTTTCGCCGGATCTTCGTTCCTACAACCACAAAACTCGATCCCAAGCCACAAGAAAGCTTCCTAACGTCCCAAATAACATTCTAACAAGCCAAACAACACATAAACAAGCAGATCAGCGAAATATCCAGCTTAGATAAGCCATGGTCATGCACTTACCTTTGCCAAGACGATTCTGACTCTAAAACGCAAGATCTACACTCCTAGCAAGCTCCTACAACGTCCTAAGCCTCAGATCTCACCAGGAAACACCAAAACTTCCAAGAATCTCCCAAAACGCTTAAGAACGGTTAAGAACTCTTTTGTCTTTTGTTTTCTCTCAAAAACGGTCAAATCCGTCCAATGAGACAAAACTCGAGTTTTAAGGGTTTTTCCCTAACCCAAAACGCAGCGTTTAACTTAAGTCGAACCACAGAAAAACAACCTTGCATCGACCAATGCAACCCCTAAACCGGGATTTCGGTTCGTGGATGTTACAACTTATAACATCTTTGTATGAGTACTGCTTGATTCCGACTATGACACTTCAGATTCCCAGCTCCAATTGAGAACAAAGCAAAAACAGAATGAAAAACTAGTCAGATCATCAATTTTAAAATACAATTAAAGAATTTAATTAATTTTAGTCAATTGAGTATGTTTATATAATCCGAATGGAACTGAATAGAATATAAGTTGTATAGTAGAATTAGATGGAAACTGAAAAATATAGGAAAAATCTGATCAACCTCAATAATCCGTACTTTACTTCTTTTTTCTTTAATAATTCTTGCATCATTATTGGTTTTGATTTTAATATTAATATTTCTTGAGACAAACACAAAAAAAAAAAAAAGACAATTAATAAAGGCAGAGAAACGTTATCTGAAAGCGTGTCTTATCATTTCAGTTAGCTGTTTGCACAAAAAAAAAAAAAAATACTCAACCAAAAAAGAACGGAAAAAAGGACATAAACAAAAGAGATTTTTATTTTTTCAATTTGTTGGCATTCTTCTTCTTGCAAAAATCTAAGATATCACTACTTCTCAAGTGACACGTATCATAGATTTATCATTTACGCCGTCATCGTAACTTTCACACACTCACTCACACAGTCACAAAAGTCACATCCCAAATAGCCAAACCTGGTAATTTATTAATTTAATTTTTTTTACAACAAAAAAATCAGCTCATAAAAATCATAAAAATCAATATAGATGAAAATCATTTACAAACAAAACAGAATGCGGAGAAGTATGCGTTCGGTGTGCCAAAGAATTCACACTGACATTAGCATTTCTTGAGATTAGAGATAAATAGAAAGACAAAAACTCATTCCTATCCATCTTGATATCGTCGAGATATGTCTTGAAAATCGGCCAGTTGTGAGGAGAAGACACCATCTTGACCAAGTCTGAGCAATCTGTATAAAATGTGACATCTCGATAGTCATGGCCAATCATGCACCGTAAAGCCTAAACAAAAGCTTCTACTTCAGCATGCAAAGGGGAAAGACAACGGCGGAAATTGGCGGCACCCCTCGTCGGCGAAACATCCTGAAAAGAGGAACACACCCATCCTGCACCCGCAAAAAAATCACCCTCTTTCCACGAGCCATCAACAAATCACCGATAACCTGAGAAGACCGTAGGCATGTAACTCCCGCATCCTAGCTCCCGACCACCAGAGGCACTGGGAAATTGGGAGAAAACCTCGTCCCCATCATCTGCCTGAGCATGTAGCCACGTGTTCGCCTCCCCCACTGCTAACCTAACAACATCCTCTGCCTTGTCCCTAACATTCTCAAAAACGCAAGCATTCCTCGCCTTCCATATATACCACATGATCTTAGGGAAATGTGCAACTTCAGAACCCGGATTGGACAAACCCAGGAAATGATCCACGTTGGCATACAAGAAGTTCGTAGGAAAGGAGACTGGATCCACCATCACCTGAGCTAAAGCCCAAGCCTGTCGAGCTGGTGGACACAAAATAGCATGATTAATTGTTTCCTCGTCAGCTCCACATCTAGCACAAACTGAATCACAAGCAATGCCCCGCCTCTTCAGATTTTCCGAAACCGATATGCAACCGGATAAAACTTGCCACATAAAATGCTTGATCTTTGGTGGACACGCCACCCGCCAAACTCCCGCAAGGACAGGGATAATGTCCGGTCCATACCGAGTAACCTGAGAAAGCCTCTGCTTTGCCAAGCGTTCCGTGTCATACCCTGATCTAACTGTATACTTTCCGGATTTCATAAAATGCCAACCCAACAAGTCCTCCCTTTGAGAACTACCCAAAGGCAATGCCCCAATCAAAGCAGTATCCTCCGGAATAAAATGCTCATAGAGCATATCCATACGCCAAGAATTAGTTTGGCGATCAATAAGATGTGAAATTTTTAACGAAGGGTCCTGGAAAGGTCCCTTACTCAAAGCTGGTCTTGGGGATTGAGCAGGTATCCATGGATCCGTCCATATAGAAATGGACTATCCTGAGCCAACTCGTATAATAAGCCCTTTGTTTACCAAAGATCTAGCTGAAACGATACTCTGTCACCCATAAGAAGGGGAGTATGAATGTATCGGATCCATAGGATTTGAATTCCTATAATATCTGCCTTTAAAAACCCGAGAAAAATGAGAGTCGGGTGCCTCAATCAGCCACCACAATTGTTTACCCAACAAAGCGGAATTAAAATCATCCACATTCCTAAAGCCCAAACCACCCAACTGCTTACTCTGACATAACTTCTCCCAAACTAACCAATGCATACACCCAAACTGCGCTGAACTCCACCAAAGTTTGCCACTGCACTAGTAAGCTTGGACGTGACTGTTTTTGGCAACCGAAAACACGAAATGACAAAAGTCGGTACCGCAGTTGCAACTGATTTTATCATTACCTCTTTTCCTCCCCTCGAAAGTTGTTTTGCCGTCCAACCCTTCGTTCGGCCATGTAGTCTATCCCGAACAAAGGAAAAAACTTTCGTTTTGGACCCTCCCAAACTCTCGGGAATCCCTAAATAAGACCCCATCCCGCCCAAATTCGATATCCCAAGCACCCCCTTCACCTCACTTTTTACCACTTCATCAACCTTATGTCCAAATTGAAGTGAGGACTTATCAAAATTTATTTGTTGGCCCGAGACCGCCTCATATTTCTTCAAGATGTCCAAAACTACCCCACATTGATCTTTTGTGGCCTTGCAAAAGAAAAAACTATCATCCGCAAACAACAAATGCGTAATCGGTGGGCACTTATTAGCAACCTTTATCCCTGTTATCTGTTTATCCCGCTCAGCCTTCCCAATATTAGCAATTAGTACCTCCGTACAGAGAATAAACAAATAGGGAGACAAAGGGTCCCCCTGACGCAACCCTCGCTCCGGAACTATCAAACCATTGGGTTGACCATTAATCAGTATCTTGTACTCAACCGAAGATACACAAAACAAAACCTAGGAGACCGATTTTTCCACAAAACCCATTTTCCTTAGTAAACTTCGATGAAACCCCACTCGACCCTATCATATGCTTTACTCATGTCTGTCTTTATTGCCATATATTTTCCTTTACAAGACGGATTAGTCCTAAGACCATGAAACATCTCCTGAGCAATCAAAATATTATCGGAAATACGCCGACCTGGCACAAAAGCTGATTGAGTCTCCGAGACTAGACTTGGTAACACCATTTGGAGCCGTTGACACAAGATCTTGGAGATGATCTTGTACCCCACATTACACAGACTAATCGGTCGTAACTCTGCCATCCTGGTTGGCTTGGCCACCTTGGGAATAAGACAGATATGCGTTCGATTTAAACTCTTTTCAAAAAAACCCTCCTCAAAAAACCGATTAACCATAGCTACCAGATCTGCCTTTATAATCCCCCAGGCCTTCTGGAAAAACAACGTGGTCATTCCATCTGGTCCTGGCGCCTTATCCGGATGCATCATAAACAAATCTCTTCGTACCTCCGCCTCCGTAACCGGGGCTGTTAACCGCTCATTATCCTCTTCCGATAGTACCGTTTCTACCTCACTTAGAGCCTCTTCGAAAGTACTTGGATTAATCAATGTAAACAAATCTTCAAAATACGATATAGCAGTATTGCAAATATCATCATCCTTCGTAGACAAAATATTATTCCTATCAAACAGACGAGTAAGTTGATTCCGAGCTCGTCGCTGCTTTGTCTGCGCTCGAAAATACTTTGTGTTTTTATCCCCCACAGGCATCCATCTATTTCTACTTTTCTGATGCCAATAAATCTCCTCATCCCTCTAAGCCTCACGCAAACGAGAGATTAAAACCAATATAGCCCCCGGTTCTACCGCATCATCCGCCTGAGCCACTTCCAATTGACATTTAAGATCCTCAATCGTGTCCCTCCCAAAAGGAACATGTGCTTTTCGCCACTGGAATATTAATTTAAATGTGTTAAGAAAATTATTTACATTTAAATCTATCAGATTATCCCATTGTACTATTAAGAGGGAAGTGTACATTTAAAACTAATATTAAATCTGTTGACTATTACACTATATGTTATTGGAATAAAGAAAAAAATCTATTAAGTGAGAAAAATGTCTAAATTTTTTAATTTGTAATTTTCTATCCAAACAAATCCCAAAAACCAATAACTAGGGGATGTTTGTCAACAATAAATTTAAAGTGAATTCTCTAGGTTTAACAATCTTTAAAATTTTAAAATATTTTAAATTATAATTTTAAAAATGTGTGGATTTCAAATTATATGCAATATACTTTGGATTTTGATTCTAATCATTTACTCATGAAACTCTATAAGATTTCATATCAAATGACTGCATACTACAATATATATATATATATATATATATATATATATAGTTTGAATACCAGTAAATTTTAATAAACTACATGAAATTCTAATTTATATATATATATATATATATTTTTTTTGTTTGAATAACAGTAAATTTTAATAAACTACTTGAAATTCTAATTGAATAACAAAAAAATATAGGGGATGTATTCAATCTAATATTCCAAATGATTTTAGTTTTCATGAGATTTAAAATGATTTTAATAATTTTAATAAAATTGATATGATTTATTGTAAAATTATTTCAAATCCCATCTAAAACAATGAGATTTTGGATTTTTTTTGTTTTTAACTAAAAATATCCTCTCAAATCTTCCAGAATCCTTAAAAGTTATCAAAATCTAAATTCACAAACTGTTTTGAATAACAATTGATTTTAAGGTAGATTTTTAAATCATGAGTTCAATAACAGTGGATTTCAAAAAAAAAAAAAAAATTCATGATTAATTAACATATGATTTATAAATTTTGCACAAATCATTTAAAATGTCAAGTTGAATACACCCTTGTAACGTGATTCACAAATACATTACTTTAAAGCATCCTTAAGAATCAGTAATTGAATAGTAGCGGATTGAGGTTATATCCCTTTTTTTTTTTCATTTAATTACTTTGAGCAGAATAATATAATAGTTTCTGTAGAAAAATTCAGATTAACAAAATAATATAATATTTTGATAATGATTAATAAATAATATCAATGTTATTTATGATAATCATAAAGGATGAAGTCATCACATAGACTTTAAGTTTGATACTCTAAATCTTAACATTTTTACAATGTTATTTATGATAATCATAAATATGAAACTCACCACATAGACTTTATGTTTAATTTAACATAATAAAATAGAAATTATTACAAATTTCATAACAACATTTTATACTTACGATAACATAATAAAAACATTTTTAAATATGTTTATAGACATTAGACAAGTAAAATTCTTGAAGAATATATATATATATAGTCTAAATAAAGTTTTATTTTAATTTAAAAATTTCGTATTTTGCAACAACAAAAAAAAAGTCGTTACCATTGATTTTATATTATACTCTAATGTTACTCAAAACAAATTGTTTTTTAACATTCTACTAGGTTTTGAACCCACGCTACGCGTGGGTTTATTTGATATATTTTGATAAAAATTATATATGATTGATTATGGTAATAAAATATTATCTCATAAAAAAAATTAAAATTAGTACTAAGGAAAAAATTAAATTTCAGATACACAATTTTAAAAATATAAAAATCAGTTGTGTTATAAAATCAAATCTGATAAAAAAATCATAAGTTTAACTTGACGTCCAGGCGAGGCAAATCAAACTGATGACCTCACATATCCTAAACCATTTTCTTTGACCACCAGAAAATGAAACAATTTTATAATCATGAATTTAACTCGTTTTCATATTTAATTGATCGCTACCACCTATGTTTTCATGTTTTTTATTCAATGTTTTCTTATTCTTCATATTCTTTTTTGTCATTTTCATTGTCAAATTTTGTGTTAATTGTCATCGTAACTTTTACCTTTTGGTTATTCGTTATATTCTTTTCTTCTTCTTCCTCGTCAACTTCTTCACATTCTTCCACTGAAAAACCTTTTTTTAGACTACCACACAACTTGTTAACCCATCAAACTCCAATAACAAAATCATTTCTTTTCTCATAAAATTTGTGAAATTCAGATTACCAGCATAGTCAACACATACACCCAATTATTGACAATTTTATCCATATACTTATTTGGTTTTAGATCCATGCGTTTAGAAACTTCTCAAACCAAAATTCTTACTTAGTTTATAATATTTTAAAAACATAATAAACTATACTAATAATTATTTCTTTAATATGAATCATATGATATATAGAAATATGAATACAAATATGATATATAGAAACATATTAATTATAAATAAATAATATCAATTATATTATATCATCAAATAATATCAACCTTATCATATTATCAAATAATCATATTCGTATATAACAGTAACCGCTTGAACCATAACCGTTTAACCGTTTGTTAAACGGTTCTGGTTAAGGTTACAAAAATTTCTAACCATAATTGATGGTTAATAAACCTTAACCGTGACAACTGTAACCCTGGTCATGCCTATGTTTAGCTAATAAAACATGTGTGTTTGTCGTCCATCTTTCTTCTTTAAACCTCAAAATTTGACTCAAACATCAAATTAAGGTCTTGCGATGTCAATCCTTCTTCCTTAAACCCAAAAATAAAAAATTAATGAAACAATATCAACTCATCTATAAAATCATACACAAAAATATGTTTTACAGCTCATAAGAAATAAAAAGCACAAATGTAGATAAATAAGATAATTTATGTTTTGCATCAATATTTATAATATTTAAAACTTTTAAAAGGTTCAAATTAATTTTCAATATTTATAATATCTTAAACTTTTAAAACTTAAAACTATAATATTTAAAAACTTTTTAAAAGCTAAGAACTTTTAAAAGTTTCAATATTTATAATATTTAAACTTTTAAAATTTTTAAATATTATAATTTTTTTTTGAAACTGTTTAAAGTTTTAATTTGATCAAATAAAAAAAACAGATCAAACCAAATAAAACTTTTAAACTTGGACGCATGATAAATCAAGCTTTCCTGCTCATTCGTTGTTGGAAGCATATTAATTTTATTTATACTGGTTCTGAACCATTGTCTAAAAAATTTCTAGCCGATGTGGGATATTGTGCTTAGTTCTTTGATTTCCATAAATTTAAAATTTTCCTTTTTCTAAAAAATTCTGTAAATTTAAAAAATGTTAATGAATGAAATGTCAAATCATGATAGGTTGTTTAAAATAATTCTTAATATAGAAAATTCTGTAAATTGTATAAAATGTTAATAAGTGATATGTCAAATTTCTATTGGTTGTTTAAAATCCTATGTGGACGGTCTTATGAGCTTATAGCTCATACTTTTTATTAGTATAGATTTCGTACCACAACATTTAATATTAGAAATGTTTTAATAACAAAATTTCAAAAAAGGAAAACTGAATTTCTTTGAAAAGTAGAAAACTCTTTTAAAAAAGTTAACATATATTTACAATTCAATTTTAACAAATTTTTATGGAACACAAAACCGCAATAATCCTTATGTAAGAGAGGGGTTTAAAGAAAATAAGTAAAATTAGTAATATGAAAGAAAAAAAAAAGTAAAGGCTACTTATGATTATAAAGAGTCATTAATATTCATGTTATATATAAAAAAAAAAAAGAGGAATTGAATGAATACAAACAAAAAACACGTGCTAGTGCTCCTCCTCCTCCTCCTCCTCCTCCTCCTCCGCATCACCGGATTTTCCTCTTCCTCCCCCGTGAAAACTGCATTTATTTTCCTATCTTCCAGATTCCCCCCCCCTAACCCTAAATTCTCTCGCTCCACTTTCCTCTTTCACTTTTTGTAATAATTAAAAAAAAAAAAAAAAGTCCTCCATTGATGTCTTCTTCGTTTACTCGATAAAATCTTTCAATTTCAAATTTTTATCTTCTCTCTCTCCGGGTCGGTGAGTCAACCCGAATCTAGATCAAATTTTGAATTTTTAAATTTTTTTTTATTATCAGCTTCTCACAAAAACTTTTTTTTTTTTTTTTAATCTGAACTTTGTTCTGCATCTGTAGTAATCGAATTCAAAACAGAGCAAAGTTTGTAATTATCCTAGAAAAGTTCGGTTTTTTCGATATCTTGGTTCGTATAAAGAAAAGGGTAGCTCTCAGAATCTTTGAATTCGTTGAAAGGTTTATCATTTTTTCTTCTGGATATAATGGGGGCGGTGACGTCATCAATGGCGGCGAAGTTTGCGTTCTTCCCGCCAAATCCGCCGTCGTACGGCGTAGAGGTGGTGGGAGGAGAGCTGAAGCTGGTTGGTGTGGAGAACGTGAAGGAGAACGTTGAAGTATTGAAGCTGAAGACGAAGAGAGGGAATCAGGTGGTTGCGGCGTATATTAAGAACCCTACAGCTTCACTTACGCTTCTGTATTCTCATGGTAACGCAGCTGATCTTGGTCAGATGTTTGAGCTTTTCTCTGAGCTCAGCCTTCATCTTCGTGTCAACTTAATTGGGTAATTTAATTTAATTAGTTACTCTTCTTGCTTGAAATTTGGTTGGTTCAGACATTTTGAAGATGTTTCTAAGGATAAAGACAAGTTGTTTTGTTTTGTCGGTTTGAAAGATAATGGAGAATGAATCATTAGTCATTGAGAATGAATGTTAATGGATCTGCTGTGATTTGGTGCAAATCGCCCAAAACCCGACCCAAACAGGAACGTAGCGTTACTTTGCTCCTTCGAGTAGGGCTCTTCTAGTAGTAACATATTCATTTTATGCCAACTAGAACATGATCTGACTTATTACAACATACATAAGTGGGATCCGTTGGATTGATTTCTGCAATATTTGGGTTGCGTAGATAAAATTCGAGGAAGTTTGAAGTTATTCTCACGGATTAGGATTTAGGACAAGTTTTTGGTTTCTCGGTTAGTGGCTTTGTTTAGTTGTTAAAATCAGACATAAGTGAGATCCATTGTATGAATATTGATTTGTTTTTTTTTTGAATGTGTTATATGAAAAAGGTATGATTATTCGGGTTATGGGAGGTCTTCAGGGAAGGTATGATCCATTGTGTTTGATTATAATCTATCAAATCTCTCAAAGATGATGTATATGCATATGATGTTACTCTGGTGTTTTTCCCAACAGCCTAGTGAGCAGAACACGTATTGCGATATAGAATCAGTATATAGATGTTTGGAAGAGAAATATGGTGTGAAGGAACAAGATGTTATCTTATATGGACAATCTGTAGGAAGCGGTCCGACATTAGAATTGGCTTCTCGTTTGCCAAACCTACGAGCTGTTGTTCTTCATAGTGCTATTGCGTCTGGTCTTAGAGTCATGTACCCTGTCAAACGAACTTACTGGTTTGACATTTACAAGGCAATATTACATTTCTCCTTATCGGCTTATTTTTTTCTTTTTTCTTGATTCTTGATATTACTGCTGTTCTAATATGTTTTGTGAATTGCAGAATATTGAGAAGATATCTTTTGTCAAATGTCCGGTTTTGGTAATTCACGTGCGTATCATCTCGTGTCCATTTCGGTTTCTTAGTTTCCTTTCAAACTCAGTTTCATTGTTCATCCGAGGCTTCCGGTTGTGTGTGCAGGGAACATCAGATGATGTTGTTAATTGGTCTCATGGGAAGCAATTGTTTGATCTGTGTAAAGAAAAATATGAACCGCTTTGGATCAAAGGAGGAAACCACTGTGACTTGGAGCTATACCCGCAATACATAAAACATTTAAGGAAATTTGTGTCGGCAATTGAGAAATCACCTCATCTTAGAAACGGACCTGTGCCACAAACAGAGAAGGCGAGGAGCAGTACTGATATTAGAGAACCTGCAAGACCGAGCACAGATCAAAGAGAGAAATCAAGAACAAGCATGGACCAAAGAGAGATGCCGAAGTTGAGTACAGATAAAGCGAGGGCTAGCGTTGATAAGAGAGAAAGAACGAGAAAAAGCGTTGATGGGTCTCAGAAACCGAGTAATTCCACGGAACTGCAGCTACAACCAGAGAAAGGGAGGAATAGCATTGACAGGTAAAAAAACAGTTTCTCAGATTTACATGATTTGGTCATATGATGATTGTGATGTTTGATCACTTGATGACAGGTTTGGGGAGATGATAAGATCAGTAGGATTTTGCAACATAGACTGTTTCAAGCCTACAACAACAACCAAGTGAGGTGAAAGAAGAAACATGAACACACATAGACACTCACTCACACATGGATTCAAAACATCTAATTATAATTGTTTGATGGTTTGTTATCTCTTTGCCACTTACTTCCTCTTGTGTTTTGAAATTTAACAAGTCCTGCTGGATTTCAAAAGCTTGATTTTGGTTACAACAAATCAGAATATGCTACGCGTACTTGACACTTAATGTATGAGAAATCTACAATGCATGCTGGCTCATTTAGATTATAGACACCATAAATATCGCCTTCCTGCCAAGGAGCACCAACTGTCGCAATTGGTAATATGAAGCAATCAAATCAGAGCCATGAAAAAATAAAAATATATATCTTCATTACATTTTATACAGAGTTTCTATAAACAACACTCAAGGTGGTATCTATCAAGAAGCAAGGAAAAAGTCCGCTTAGAACACTCAACAACAATGGTACAAACATATAGAGAAGAGAAGTCTCGTCTTCTTCATTATTCGATCTCACATAGAAGAAAAAACGAATGTTTTCTTTTTCTTCCCTTCATCCAGAAACACGATATTACACAACTTTCTCGGCCAAGATTTACTCACGAGGTGCGTTCTTCTTGAATAACGCATAAGCATCACTGTAAATGGCAATTGCATTGGACAATACCGCAAGAACGATCATGAAAATGGCTAAGGTCGTGTCCCTGTTTGTTGCTTTGCTATGACGATCCCTGCAACAACAACATAAAAATCAAAATAAATTACCAAAAAAACAAACCTGCTTAAAGATTGTGTGTAGATATATATATATATATATATATATATATATAAACAATCAACTTACTTTAGAATAATAGAAGCTGGGAAGATGAAGCCGAGACAAACGGCTGCAGTTGCTCCAGTGAATTGGAAAGCATCCCAAATGCTTGGGATGAAGTTTGCACCCAAGAAGATTACAGAAATGAGACCGGCAGTGAGGCAACCGAACCTCACATTTGAGGAAGTTAATGATCGAGCAGAAGGGAACAAGAGCCCGTCAATGTTAATCCGTAGAGGGTAGAAAACAATTGGGAATACAAGCATCAGATGAAGCGCATAGCTAACTCGAACCGCATCATTAAGGACCGAGCCAAAAGGGATTCCAAGATCGGTGTCAAAGTTTGCAAGGACGTCATCAAGAGTATCATCGCCAAACAAGAGGAACCCAAAAATACTTGTCATTATGTAAACAGATGAGCAGAGCATAAGTGCTGATCTGACAACAGGTCTTATCTGAGTAGGGTCTTCGAGCTCGTTCTGTATGCTGTGAACTGCAACAAATCAAGCAAAACCAATAACACATGAGTTTTTTTTTTTGTTTTTTTTTTATTATTCATCAAAGCTATGCTTTCAAAATAACAACTCAGATACATACTATTGTAATGGCAAATAAATGCTGTGACAAGAACGGGCACAACTGTGAAAAGATTCCAAAAGGATGTTAAGTCAGTAACATCTGGTAGCAATCTTGGCATTGCCACGCCACCACTGATCAACTTCATAATCGAAATTCCCGCTGTGATGATGAGAAACACAACCGCCAGAGCTACCGATAAGGCAGATGTAAATTTCAAAGAATCTGCAAAGAAAAAGCATCATTATACATCAGGACTAAAGATACAAAGTAACACAGTCCCCATCTCATTCTAGGAATATCTACGACAAAAGGAAAGAATCAGACAATTCGTATTCGAACTCAAAAACACTAACCAATTCGCTTGAAGCAAGCCAAAGGAGCAAACACACCAAGAGTTGTAATAAGAAGAACAGCAGCTCTTCCGTTCCACCAATGGTGACCGAACCATCCTTCAAGAACACCGAAATGGTGGGTTCCATCTTCTGTCTTTCCAGCCAACACATCACCTTCAAACACACAAAAGAAAAAAAAAAGATTCAACAACCACAGTAGTAGCAACAACAAATGATCAGAATCTAGAAAAAAACAAGGAGATGATTTTACAATACCAATGATGATCATGTAGACAATCAAAACACCGATGTTGTTAACTAAAACAGCGACTTGAAGCAAAATCCTTCCAGGATTACCAAAAGAACCACCCATCAAACCACCATAAGATCGATTCTTGCCAGCTTTACTAAACCTAAGCAAGAACTCAATGGAGGCATCAGTCAAGAAAGCCATAACAACAATCATAATGATTCCAAGTACAAGCCCAAGTATCTTCATCGTAGCAGGCAAAGCCATGATACCAGCACCAATTACAGTCGTAGCGAGATTAAAAACCGCTCCACTAAACGAAGCTCCGTTGAATTCATCAAAAGCAACTTCGTCTCCTTGAGACTTTGGTAATAACGGAGCAACGATTTCATCAGATGAAGAACCGTTCCTCTTTGGAACCGGAGTTACATCTTCAATCGTCATCTTCTTCTATTCCACAAGCTGTCAACATCATTAAAAAAAACCATTAAAGAGACGAGGTTTGATTCAACATAAAGTCGTAAAATTGATTCAAACCCAGTTGAAGTTGAGCAAAACTGGTTCGACCCAGAAAATGGAATCTGATTATTAAGCTGTCAAGATTGAAATTAGGCGAATTTGACTTTTGTTATTGGGATAAAGATTTGAACTTTGATTGATAAACTTACAGGATTAGACAAAGTAGGGGAATCAAAAAGACCTAAGTTGGAGAGATCAGACACCAAAGTAGAAGAAGAAATTAGGGGAAATTAGATTAGAGAGAAGATTGATTTGTCTCCTGAAGAAGAGTTTTTGAGGAGAAAGAGATTTGGGGGATGATGGGAAATTATAGGCCACAGGAATTTGGTTTTGCTGACGATGCAAATGATGTTTCTGTACGAAACTCTGTTTAATCTTTTCTAAAAAGAGAAGAGTCTTTTGTTTGTTATTGGATAATGAGAAACGTGTTTAGCCGGAAGAGGTGAATTAAATATTGTCAAATTTACTGTATTATTATTATTGTGCTGCTGACGATTTATTTGACCCTTAGGTGGTGCTGATTAGATTTGGGTGAGAATCGACGCAGTGTTTTCAGGATTCACTGAATTCGTATATAATAATATGCTTGAAATTATCTAAAATGAATAGAAGTACAATATGGTGTTAAAAAATAGAAAGACACTGAATTTTTTCTGTTTGCTGTCAAAAAAAAAAAAAGAGAGAGAGAGGATGGTTAATATATATTAAATTTTGATGTGAGCTTGCCATTTCAAGATGTTTAAGAGTTCTACAAGTTTAGGAAGAAGTATTATGTGATCGTTAATGTACATGTGTTTTCTGCAACAACGATACATAGACTAGAAACTACTGTTTTTGCTTGTGGTTTTATCTCACAGGTTTGGAAAGCTCTAGCCGAAAACGTTTACAAATCAAGATACTTCATGGACTTACTTAAAACTATCTCTGAAACATTGCAAAATCGACTAGAGGGTTTCATAGCTCGTTACTTTTTTCAAGCCACGGTCTACGCGGTTTGGCGTGAAAAAAATGGAAGAACGCATGGGGGAACTCCGAACCCAGCTCCTCTTTTAATAAAATGGATTGACAAAACAGGTTCGGAACTGCCTATTATCGATACAAGGCATGGGTGATAGACGCTACCACAAGGACATCCTCCGTTGGTTCAAGAGCTTATATTTAAATTCATAGTTTTTCAATCTCTATTTAGCTAAATGTTACATTAGTTGTACAAAAAATATTTTTTCTTTGAATCTAATTTATCATTATATTCAAAAAAAATGTATATGATGAGGTGCAAAGACAAAATTCATAAATCATGTTTTGTTTAAATGTGTTCATCTAATTCAGTTAATGCTACCATACAAGATCTGTTAAGTGGAATAGACGTGTGTATGCTTTGTGTCAAAATTTGTTTCAAATGATGGAGACAAGTATTTGTGTAGATTTTACAGTTTATTTAAAAAAGTTGTAATAAAAAAATTGTTTAAAATATTATTATTGTTCATGAAGCTGTGAAATTCAATGTAGCGGACGATTAGTTTACCTTTAGTGTTTGAATGACATGGTCACGTATCCGCTAAACTATTGAGGAATAAAATGTATGTACTGACTACTGAGATGTTTTTTTTTTGTAAAACGAATATTTTAACTAAGGCAGCACAAGCAAAACTAAGATGACTAATTTTTGTATGGGACTACAAACATCAGCGAAGAAGCTTTTCGTATTCGTAGTTGGAGCCTTGGAGGCTCTCATGATCTCATCTACACTATTATTCTAAACATAACATCATTAGACATTAGATAAAGTATATCATCGTGACATTAACATACTGCATGGAAAACACATAAACAAGATGTGTCTGTACATATGTATACTAAGTGGCTAACCTTCTTAGGGGGAAAAAAGCCATAAAAATCCTCAACTTATCATTTTCGTTGAATTAAAGCCCGAACTTTGTATATGGTGAATTTAATATCTAACTTTTTGTTGACTTACCTTTTATATCTCAAACTTTTGTTGACTCGGTCAATTTGGGCACAACGTTAAGTCACTAAACTGACAGATCAAACGCGGTTAAGTTTCTATCAATACCACCGTTAGCTGTTAAACGAGTCCTTTTAATCAAAACGAAAACCCCCAATTCTCTATTTCTTAGAACCCTAAAAATTGTAAACCCCCAAATTTCTCTCTATTTCTTCTTGATTTGTCTCTATTTCTTTTCGATACCTCTTTATTCTTCTCACTTTCATCAGATTTTGATTTATTCTTGCAATTACTATGAGTTCTAGCTCGGAGACGTCGGTGATAATCGGTGATCGTGGATTGCCCTCGAAGTGTGTATGTGGTGAAAGGGTATCGAAATTTACATCAAAAACTCAAGATAATCCTGGCCGACCGTTCTTCCGTTGCATCAGCAAACGAGATGCAAGCTCATGGACAAGCAAGAGAGATGTAAGCTCAAGCTCGTGGTTTTTTTTTATGTTGTTTATGTGTGTTATGGTAATGGTAATGTTGTTTGTTTATGCATTAGGGTCACTTATTTAAGTGGGTGGAGGATGCTATCTATGAGGAAGTTGAAGATGCATTACCAAAACTAGGAATCATGGCAAACGAGATTGTTAAAGCCAAAGCTGAGATACATGAGCTCAATGTTGCTATGCAAGAGTTGAAGGAAGATGCAATGCAAAGGAAAAGAGACATATGCAAGCTTAAACTGTTGTGGAAAATGTGTTTTTTGTGGCTTTGTGTAATAACAATTTTCATTGTTTACCTTATGGTTGGTAATGTAAAACAACCCAAGTTTGTTCTCGGTTATTAGTGTTGTTTACTTGTATGTTGGTTTGTATGTGTGGTAATGGTTCATTCATAATAAAAGAGTTAGTAAACAACAAAAGAGACATCATTCATGGTTTGATAACAAAAGAGACATAACTCATTGTCTAAAAACCGCAAAATAAGTAAGTTGCTGGTCCTAAAACACACCAAAACATTCCATCCTAACTTGAGCATTGAAACCATGATGTCCAGCCTCCTGATGCTTGTTGCCTTTGTGGTGCTTGTTGTTCCCATTGTGGTGCTGGCATAAGTGATCCTTGAGAGAGTTGTGATCCTTGTTGAGGTTCCCATTGTGTTGCTTGTGGTTGTGATTCTCCTTCTGATTGTGCTTGTCCTTGTCCAAACAAGGCATTCCTTGGTTCCTAGTTCAAGCGATAAGAGATAAGAGATGATATTGATTATGACCACTTGTTGTGTTAACAATAATAAAACGAGAATTTTGTAAATATAACAAACCTGGTTCTTCCTTGGTCGACCTCTTGGCCTTTTAGGTTGATCTGCAACACTCGGGTTTGTACAAGATGTCCTATTGTGACCTTGTTTGCAGTTTGTACATGTCATGACTCTACCTTGTCGTGATAACCTGGTGGTGCTTGAAGAGGCAGTTTCAAATCTTCCCTTCCTCCTAGCATGGTTAGGAGGTCTACCACGATTGCCTTTTCTCCATGGTGGTGGAAAAACTCCTAATCTATTCATCCTAGGCCACTCCGACTGACCTTGAACAGGCGCAATACCATCTTCATAAGTTTTTTGCCACATTTTTGTTGTGTACCAGTCGACAACATAATCTTCAACCTTCTTTTTTTTTGCTATGATAACAGAAGCGGCATGGACGCATGGGATTCCAGTCATCTGCCACTTAATTCATCCACATGTTCGATCATTCATATCTACACTGTAAGTATCATCATGTAACTCTACCTCGTGTCTATCATTCCTAGCCATGCTTCTTATGCAAAACTGTGACCCTTCTATCATTTTTTCTATCTCCGAATGTGCCCTCTTCGTGAATCTTGTCTTTAATCTACCAGCTATAACATGCCTCTTCTGATTTCTCACCATACACTGTCTCCTAATATCCTCAAGCATTTCTAGTAAAGACTTCCTCCTAACTTGGCGTATGGTTCTATTAAATGATTCACTCAGGTTGTTCAAGTTATCATTGCAACATGTACCTACTCTGAAAAAAGCTCTAGACCATGTCTTTGGCTTAGTCTTTAATAGGGAAGCAAAAGCACCTGGATTATATCTCTGCAATGCTGCCATATTCACATTAAATTTTCCAATGGTGTAGCTGCGAGCAATCTTCCAAAACAGGCGCTGTAGTTCCATATCATGACTATCCCTTTTCCAATTCTCCATAATATGCTTAGCACACTGACGATGTTCTGCTTGGGGGAGAATGTTATGGATAGCTTTCACAAGACCCTGCAAAATAAATAAGCTTAGATAAAATTCTCCATAATATATGAACACAAAAAACACATCAAGCAGAAATATACTTACCGATTGCTTGTCAGATATTATAGCAATTTTGCTTCCATCCTCAAGACCCAAACTCCTAGAGACCAACCTCATAAACCAGTCCAAATTGTCATCATTCTCAATCTCAACCACTGCCCAAGCAACTGGTACTATCCTATTGTCTCCATCTCTTCCAACTGCAGCTAATAGATGTCCTTTTATATCCCATTTCAAGAAAGCACCATCTATTCCTAATATTGGTCTACATGTTTGCTTCCATGCATCTTTTTGTGATTTAAAACACACAAATAAACGATAAAACCGTTGCAAGCTTCCTATTGTTGGTCCTGGAATTGTCTCAATCTCAAAGATTGACCCTTCATTTGATCGGAGAATTTCAGCTTGATAATCCCAAATCCGTGAAAAGTGTTCTTGATGACTAGCACTCGCTTCACGCCTAAGTTTTGATTTTGCCTTTGAGCATTGTTCTTCACTAACTTCCAGGTTGTACTCTCTCTTAATCTCTGCCTTCATCTCATGTGCGGTAATCTTTGGGTGCTTTCTTAACCTCTCTGAAAATAACCAAGCTATTGTTCCTCTCTTTAACATATGAATGTAACCAGACCTCACACATCTATGCTTACCCTCATATCGATTGATTTGCATCTTGTGTTTCTTCTTATCAGAAGCACAATAGCATCTCCATAGACACTTACCATTCTCGTCAACATAAGCACATTTTGCTCCAAGCTTCAAAGATTGCGATCTATATAGCTTAATATCGTATCTAGTTTTAAGAGAGTACCTCAAAACAGCAAGCTTGAAATCATTTGGAGAACTAAACGTTTTCCCCAAATGCAGCATCTCTTCAGCATCTTCAGGTTCGACATGATTATCGCCATCAACATTGTCTTCGTCTTCACTATCTGATAGACGATCTGGAATCTTCTCCTCATCCCAAATATCATCTCCACTATCCGCATCAGTCAAGTCTTCCTCGTCTCTCGCATCCTCTCCAAACTGATTTGCCATGTCTTCACAAATAATTTCTTCTAAACCAACACAATTTCTATCTGCTTCGCCAGTATCTTCATACCCAATACCATCGCAATCATCATCGCCTACAACCTCACAATCATCCTCACTAACGTCCTCACGGTTTTTATCACCAACAGCATCACCACCGAACACTAAAAGAGCATTACCTTCACCATTAGTCGCTTCGGGAGCAGCCAATTCGAGAGCAGTCGATTCGACATCAACCCTCTTTCGTTTAGAACGACGCTTAGAAGGCTTCTTTTTATTCACCATCACTTAACGATTTAGAAGAAGAATTGAAGAATGGAAGAGGAACTAAGAAGAAATAGAGAGGAATCGAAGAATAAGAAGAGAGGAATCGAATTTGGGAGTTTTCAATTTTTAGGGTTCTGAGAAAGAAATATTTGAGTTACGATTTGGGGGTTTTCGTTTTGTTAAAAACGACTGTGTTTAATTGCTAACGGGTAAAACTAACAGAGATTTAACCACGTTTATTTCCTCCGTTTATTGAGTTAACGTGGTGCTGAAATTGGTCTGGTCAACATAAGTTCGAGGTTTTATTGTTACATCAATAAGAGTTCGATATTAAATTCACCATATACAAAGTTCGGGCTTTAATTCAACGAAAATGATAAGTTGAGGATTTTTATGGCTTTTTTCCCACCTTCTTAGTGCCCTTCGACTCTTTCACATCCTTACGGTGGTTACTTAATTTTGAAATATCTAATATTCCTTGATTTTTATTAGTTTAGCCGAATGTTTGGCTTAACGTATTAGATATACGTGATAGATATCTCTTATGTAGATGTTCGTTTTTCGAAGTACTCAGTTGTTTGAGCATTTAATATGATCCTTGAAAGTGACAAAAAAAGTAAAAATTTAGTCTTAGTTTTCAAAATTTGGAAATTTTTTTGGTAATATAGTTACCAAATGTAAGATTGACTTTAGTAGCTCTATGTCATTATTTCATGTAATTATTAACTAAAGACATCTTACCATTTTAGTCTGAATTTGATACATATATATATATATATATATATTTCGATAATGAAGAGATTCTAAATTTAGGTCTATACATTTTTTCAGGTTAGCGATTAGACGATTTCTGAGCTTTGTCTAAAACTTCTTACCAGTTAAACTATTAACACATAGTGAATTTGTTTTTTTCTTTTTCTTTTTCCCCCTCTTCACTTCACATTCATCAAAAGACATCTTCATTCATTATTTTATTTCAAAATAATGTGTGGACGAAAGATTGGTAGGACTAATTCCTAATCAATTATGATTATGATCACTGAATATTACCAAATTTTGTCTCTAAGTGGCAATCAAAGCGTCAAATCTTAATCAATATGTATTAAAATTATGTAAAGTATTAATTCGATTAATCATCATGCGTCATATCCTCATGCCCATTATTTAATTGCATACCCAGTCAGGTATATAGAGACAGTAAGGCGAAGCAGAGCCATGTATTATTATATTGGCTCTCATTCGTAACCATATTTAAAAGAACCATATTTAAAAGAGGCGGTTAAAATTTTTATAGCGGTTATAAAAAAGATTATTAAAAAGAAAGCAGTTTAAGTTAGCGGATGGAAAATATGGTAGAATAAAACAAAACGGTTGAGTATTTAATTTGATTGGTAACATTACTGCGGTTGAATAGTATAAGTTATAATAAAAATTTAAAAAAATAAATTAATATAATTAAAAATGAAAAAATAAATGAAATGGTAAATTAGTATCTAATTCATAATATAAAATATCAATATATTTAAATAATATTAACTAAATGATCAAATTTGATATTAATGAAATTAATGAAATTATCAAATGTATATTTTAAAATCTTATTATTCAAATCATAATCTTAAATTACTATTTTTTTTTTGGCTTACTAACCTTTTCCTAAAAACATTAAAAAGAATAGCAACACATATTAAATCAAGATTATGATTTGAATAGTGAATAAAAGAATAAAAAACTATGCAATATTTTGCTAAACAAAATAAAATGAACTGTGCAACCTCTTTATAAATGTCAAACGCTGGTTTTTGTTAGTGATTAGGATTAGTGTTTGCAACCACCAAAAATAGATTCTAACCACCATCTTCAATTGTTTTTCCCAATCTTGATATTTAACCGCTTTCTCCAGAAGACTTGTTGATTGGTGGTTATTGTAGCGGCTCGTTTGCAAACGATGCGTTTGGGTGCTTCCAATCAAAGCCATTAAGAAAGTATAATGTTTACGTCGTCTCGAGTTACATCATGTATTCATAGTTCGTAATTCGTAACAACATATATAATTGAACGGGTTTCCACGTCCAGAATTTAAGATGTAAATTCGACTATTCACAAGTATTTTATTAACAAAAGATTCTCAAATTTGGTTGTATTTTTATTTTCATGAAATGGTTAATTCATAACATCTGGAGCAAAATAAATTCTTGTCGTTGTAACAAGGAAAGCTTCACAAATTACATGTACTATGGAAATAACCGTGCTATGCCGTGGGGCTTTTTTAGAGGTTTTTTTGTTTAAGTTGTTTGATTGTGTTATAACTTATAACCACTCTACTTCCATGCATGTTTGTGAGATTAGTTAATTATTGAAAGCATAAATGACAAAAAAGATTTTTTCTCGCTTCCACAAAAGAATGTAGTTATAATCCCGTGTAGTTGTCATTGGAAAATGTATATATAACTATAATTGTTCTAAGATAAATCAAGCTATATTAGTCATCTAAACAAACTAAAGCAACATTTCCATCGTGAAATTTTGCTCTATTCTAACCAAAACGAAATCGTTGCCTTGACAATATTTTAACAGCAAGCCAAAGCTAAGAATATTACAGCTAGCAAGTGTTGTGTCCGCGATAATAAAATATTAAAATAGAATTTTATAAAATTTTATGCTTTGACAATGTTTAATACAAATCAAAGCCGATAGTATGGATTTGATGATTCTGTTTGGTCTCATATATAGTTTAACAACTAAGTAGTTAGCGATCAATCGATATAAATTTGAAATTAAATTAGTCATCGGATTTGTAACTTTTTTTTACGAATTTAATAAGTTCAAAAGGAAAACAACAAGAAATTAAAAATCAAAACTAACAATTAACCTCAAAAACTATGATTTGAATTTGTAAAGTTATTGAATAGTGATGCAGCTAGTTATTGAACGTGACCGGCTTCATTATAAGTTGTACGATAAAGACGAGGGTTTTGTTTATAGAATTTGGTGATGCTACTAGGTGTTACCTAAGTATCTATGTGGACTCAACTTCTTAAACTCCAGAACTTTGGCATTGCCTTTTTTCTAATATTTAGACTTGGTAATGGTATTAGTGGTGTGATAAATAGACTTTGTATGGACAGTGATTAAGTTCGGCGGACCTTAGGTCATCTCCATTGGTGGTATTTAGATAAAGATGACAAAGTTGCTTAGTGATAAAAATAAATAATTATATGTAAAAATGAAGCAAAATATCAATACAATAAAAGAAGAAGGTGTTTCTCTCCAGAGCATGACACATCAGCTTTTGTATTGAAACAGAGACTGATAAATTAGTTAAAATGAATATTCAATCAAATTATAACAATTAATCACATCAGTTTTTTTACTCCTAGATGGACAAAACAAAAGAGAGAAACGGCTCGATTTATTCCTCGCCGTTTATACGATGGTCCGACTGCGCGTTTACTCAATCAATAAATCTTCTTTGTAAATCTGCAGCTGCTCCCACTGGGTCAATCGACTCATAGTGATTTGTCAGAGTTTTTTGGAACATTTCACGATCTCCATCGAGAAAGATCCCTAAGCAGAAACATTTCACGATCTCCATCGAGAAAGGCGAAGAGATCCTCGATACTTTCGAGAGTTCCGAGGTGACATGGAGCTATGTTCAATCATAGAACGAGAAAGGTGATAAAGTGAAACGTTTATACGAGCTCACGTTCGAGAAGAAGCTTAGAGACAAAGTCATGGACTCTTATCTGATCCAAGAGGAGATTAAGAGGAACATGAGAGTGGTGAAGCTTTATAGCAGAGATGTGTACGCCAAGGATGATGATGATGGTATGGCTGGTGGGAACTGGGGATGTATCAATCTCGAGCATCCAGCGACGTTTGATACGTTGGCGATGGATCCGGATGCGAAGAAGAAGATCATTGATGATCTAGAGAGGTTCTTGAAGAGGAGAGAGTCTTACAAGAGAGTTGGTAAAGCTTGGAAACGAGGTTACTTGTTGTACGGTCCTCCATGAACGGGTAAATCAAGCTTGATTGCTGCAATGGCTAATTACTTGAAGTTCGATGTGTTTGATCTTGAGCTTAGTAGTATTTATGACAATGGTGAGCTGAAGAGGGTTTTGTTATCAACGACGAACCGTTCGATTTTGGTTATTGAAGATATTGATTGTAATGCTGAAGTGAGAGACAGGGAAGCTGAGAATCAAGAAGATGATAAGAGGAGTGGAAAGGTGAAATCTTTTTGAATTTGTGATTTGGTTTTGATCTTTCAATAGAATCTATTATTGGTTCTGACAGTGATACTGTCTTTGAGCTGCAGGTGACTTAATCACCATGTGAAAGTACCATAACTTGTTGCTTTAGTTTGGTTTGGAGGCTGTTTGAGAATCTCATTATCACATACCCCTATTCAGATTTGACTTTTGTTTTCTATAACTCATTATCATTTTCCACTGAACGATTGAGATGAAAGTAGTTAATCAACTTTCTTTATCTCCTCTGGTTAGGCTATGCCAAGGCGGTGAACTCTTGGGTGAAATACTTTAAAGGTAACGGCTATATCATACATGATTCTAAGAGAATTCTCTATGGTTTTTTATGTTATGTTTCTGCTGTAAAAAACACAAAAGAATGAAGAGACCTTTTTGGAGTTTGTTCCGGTTTATAAATCCGGCTAATTTTATCCATTGACATTGAGTCAACGTCATTATTGTGCAGTGACCAGTGGAGAGGATGTTGTAATCTCGGCTGAAAAATACTTAGGTTCACCCCTAATAGGCTGTGTAAACATAATCAAGAGATAAAGACTAATATATGGCATGCCTTCAATCTTATCTCTCGATGAAAAAGCCAAATCATTTCCATCACCAATTAAAATCTTCTTTTGAAAGCCATCTGACCTGAAAATAAATAATTTTCTAATTATCATCATATGTAAAAAAACCAATCACAATACAGAAGAAAGAAATCATCAGATTATTATTCTTTAATGAACAGAAAAACATCATGAGAGTAACATATGAAAAACAATGATCGAAGATATTACAAACATATAAGCGGAGATGAACAGTATGTGAGTTCACCCCTAGGGGTGAACCTCTTCATTCACCTCCTCATAATATAAGGAAATAAAATCTGTATTTATTATTCTAAAATTAAAAATTTAAACCGCTCTTTTATAAACCCAAACCGATATATAATTTTATTGTAATTGTAAAATATAAACCATAACCATCTCATTTGTACAAACCGACATATATTTTTGTTCTAATTGTAAAATCTAACCCCTAATAATCTCATTTGTAAACTCAAACCGACATATAATTTCGTTTTAATTGTAAAATCTAAACCCTAACCATCTCATTTGTAAACCCAAATCGACATATAATTTCGTTCTAATTGTAAAATCTAAACCCTAACCATCTCATTTGTAAACCCAAACCGACATATAATTTTGTTTTAATTGTAAAATCTAAACCCTAACCACTTCATTTATAAACCCAAATCGATATATAATTTCGTTTTAATTGTAAAATCTAAACCCTAATTCTCATTTATAAACCCAAACCGATATATAACCTCGTTTTAATTATAAAATCAAAATCAAACCAATATATAACTTTCTTTAAATAAAAGAATACAAAATTTGTTTTCTTAATTTGTTTTTTTTTTTAATTTTATTTTGATTTATTTTTTTCCTATTAGAGCTAATCTCATAATCTTAGTGTACTTTTTTTGGTGGAGATAATCTTAGTGTGCTTAGAGTAAGTTTGGTATCAGTTTTGTTCCTAATTATTGCTTAACTTGCATAATATTGCATTAGACAACTGTTGTGGATTTAGTTGGTCATTCTAATCATGAGAATTGTTTTTTATATTTTTTTTCTTAATTTCTATAGCTAAGTTTTCGTTTTTTTTTAAATTAAATTTTCATGAAAATAACTTTGGGAAAACTACTAAAATCCGAGCAAATAAAAAATTATAAATCATACAACATTTTAAATTTGTACAAATTATACTTATATATTAAATAAAATATATTCAAAAACTTAATTAATGAAATCAAAACCTCAAGTATCATATTATGATGAAAATAATAATAGCAAACAAAATTATCAAAAATTTGATTAATTATGATACTTGATTCTAAACAACATATATTAATTTATGAAATAAAAAGTATATAAGAAATATAATATAAAAAGAATAATGAAAACCAAACCGGCAGGTGATGATATGATCAAATATATATACACCATAGATGATTGAAGCAATTGAAAATTGATCCAAATATGATGGCACTAAAAAATTAACAGGTACATCTTTCCAAACTCAGTAGTTTGAATTTACCCGAAAATAAGATCGATATAAAAACAGTATATAATAGTTATCTTAAATTTGTAAAAACTACAAAAATTACACCACACATTTAAAGTACACTAATATATTTAAATTAGGATTAATTAGAATATTTATATATAATATTTTTACTCGATTTAAATGAAACATTTATAAACCATCCTAGATTTAATTTTGAGATTTCTCTATTTATATTTACTAATGCATTTTTCTATTTTCATGTTGTTTAAACTATAGTTTTTATAATTAATCCAATTAAAAAAACATATTTTCAATAATTTAATATATCTAAAAAAAGTTATAAAAATTATCCCGCCGTCTAACCTAGTTAATTATTAACAATCAATGCTTACAGAAGGAGAAAGAGTTTTAGAACCATTAAGAACCTTGTGCGTGTCACCTTCTGATTGGATGAGAGAAAAATAAGTTATTTTTTTTTTCCCTACTCTTGCTCTTTTCCCCAACTTCCTCTCTTCGTCTCTCTTGTCGATGTTAAATGATGGTTCAATATGTTTATATTGGTAAGAATCTCTCTGATTTCAGTTGTAGAGCATGATGAATTAGGGTTTTGATGTGATAAGAAATTAGGGTTAAACAAATTGGGAATTGATGTTAACAAAGTTAGAGTTCTAGGTTGTTTAGCCGATTGGGAATTGCTAATTGCTAATGTTTGACTTCATGTATTAATGTTTTAGTTTCAGATGGGTTATCATCTTCTTAAAACGATTGGGAATTGATGTTAACAAAGTTAGAGATCTATGCGATGCTAGTTGAGTGCAATATGGATCCTGATGAAGCTGTTAATCGTCTCCTTTCTCAAGGTTCTCTATTTCAAGCTTTTCCTCTCTCTCTTTTTATTTTGTTTCCTGGGTTTTTTTTTTTAGTTTCGAATTTGTTTAATTGAAGTAGAGCTCTGCATAAAAAAAAAAAAAAAGGAAAGCTTGTGAGGAATTTGTTTTTGTTCTGAGTAGCCATGTTAAAGGTGTTACGACTTGTGTAAGGTAGGTAAGTATGGCGCTTCACTCATTCCTCAGTATATGATAAGACTCACTGATTTCTATTTTTAGATTTGTGTTCCTGTTATTTGTGTTTATAATTATCAGGATGAAAATAGGTTTGAGCTAATTGCTATATTTGTTGTAGTCTGATTTAATTGTTTGGTCTTTTTTTTTAAGCCTGTTCTGCAAGTTGGTCTCAAGGCGGATTCTGCAGTAGTGAAATCTCTGGCTTGCAAAACTGTAAGTGTCTATATAAGCATTGGTTTATGCCTTCTCAATGGGTTTCGTTTGTAGCGTTTGCTAATGTTGAGGTCTTGTTTCGGTTTTTCTTAAGGTCCTTTGCCTCTTGGAGAATCGCAATACAAACGATGCTTCCCCTGTTCAGCTAGTTGTTAGCAATGGCATATACCCTCTTTTGCTTGATTATATCATTAACAGGTAAGATGTCATGTTTAATAGCTCTAGATTATATTGTTACAGTTGTGTTCATTTGTATGGTAGTCTAGCAATCTAAAGACTAACAGAAACAACTAGTTGAAGCATAATGATTATCGTCAAGAAAGAATTTGGGTCGTATCAATATGGTTTTAGTGTCTCTAAATAGCTGCTTTCCGCAAAATTTAATATTATTTTGTGTTATCTTAGTATTTCTTTTGCTTTGCAGTGATCCTCCAAGCTCTGAAGTCAAGAAAGCACCAACGGGATCTAGTGATGAAGTACCCTAAAAAAAAGTTCATATAAATTTTCAGGTTTCTATATATATCACATATGTTTGTGCCCAGTTTCTCATATACTCATATCTGATACTGTTATCTTCTTTTTTTAGTTTCATATTATATATTTAAGAAGAGTGTAGTTCGTGTTGTTTGAGTTAGGAGCTTACTAGTTCTCAAATGTTCATTTTATCTCACAGAAATCAAACTTTTTGATTGTGCAGTATATTGGGTCCATGCATGAGGAAAAATTTGAAGTTCTGATATCAAAAGCTTAAACAAAATTCATTCTATTATAATAATTTCTAACATTAAAATTTTAACTTAAAAGGACCCTAATTTTAGATACTACCAATGGACCCATAAAATTATTAAGTTGCTTAAGAAGATGTTAACTTCACTTTTATTCAAAATTTACAATATTTTTTTTTTTAAACAACTTAGTTAACACACCACCAAAGGAGATGCCCTTAGACCTTCTTGGCTTTAGGAACTGACCCACTAAATGAAAAAAAAAGAAACTAGAATTAGAATTTTTCTTAAAAAAATCGTTTTTTGTGGTCGTGATGTAAAAGACACACTCTGCTTGTGAATAACGAGTCCCAACTATTAGGGATGTTAAACAGGGTTTCTCGTGATGTATAATAAACCAAAAGTTGAGTCCAGCTTCGAACTTGGCAAATCCTATTCTCGTTTTTAAAAATCTATTGCAAACTTGACGATCAATATACTTAATAAGTTTTTTTTTTTTCTGTAAAAATTGTATCTGATCTCTCCAAATAGTTCGTAACCGGGGAAACATAACGCAGTTTATTTGTATATATATATATATTCACTCACACTCAAAAAAATATTATATTCTACATCTCTTATTTTTTTAAATAAATATTCTACAGTTCTGTACCATATTTGTTCATTACCGTTATCACTAAACGGATTTTGTTTATTTAATTTATTAAATCTTGATTTTTTTTCCCACAGTAAACATTATTTATTGATATGTCGGTGTAATAGTTATATGGCGTGGCCACAAATGAGACTCACTTGCAAGACATGTGTACAAATCTTGTCCTCACTCATGGATCATATGAACCGAAACATTCACTCACACTCAAAAAACCCAATCTTTACATTCTTTTATACTATCATCATCATCTACACCTCGAAAATTCCAAAAAAAAAAAAAACCAACAAAAAATGGCAGAGGAGTTTCATCTTCCTTTAATCGAAAACGATCCGATTCCTACCGAAGAAGATTTCGAAGCAAACACTACTTTCATAGACGACGAATACCTCCGTTACCTCCACTACTTAGATTCACGGAGCAGCCATGGGATCAACACGTTTGGTTCTTACGATGAGATCTTTGGTCTAGTTCTCGGCAATTCATCATCTACCACACGGGGATTGAATGCGGCAGAGGAACTTCCGGTGGTGGAGTTTACAGCGGAAGAAATGATGGAGAGAGGTTTAGTGGTTTGCGCCATATGTAGAGAGGAGTTTGCTGCTAATGTGAGACTCTCTGAGCTTCCTTGTCAGCATTATTACCATAAAGACTGTATCACAAATTGGTTGAGTAATCGGAACACTTGTCCGCTTTGTCGTCATAATGTGGAATTACCTAAAGACGGTTGAGATTGTTTGTACTAATTCAGACCGCACCGTACCATCTCCATTCGGGTGCCTGAGAGTTTTATTTTTTGGTAAAATATAATTATTGTTTTTCTTTCCCGAAAAATCTTTGAAAGGGATGCAACACAAATCTCCGGGGAGGTCACGTATCCAAGTATAAATGTTGCGTCACTGCGGAGTTCTGATGGGATCCTAGTGCATTAGTGGCGGTATGATTGCATCCCTTAAATATCATTGCTATAAACTAATTAAGTTGTGTTTTGTCGAAGATGACCGTAGGTTGCTTGACAAGTATAGTCTAGTTTTTGTGAATTAGTTCGGAACTTATATGTTATGATTTCTACTCTTTTCAAGATGAATTGGAAAAATAATTTACTGAATCCTTTTGTGCTTTGTATTTGGGAAACGAGCTAACCAGGTAACAGAATTCTCTTAGTGCTTGCTTTAGCTGAGTATATATCTAAGTTACACTCTTTAAATGAGCTCTCTTTGAGTAATTTATCTAGGGATTACCCGAGAAACCGTTTTAAAATTTAAGCTTACAGGTCTGTGTTTTGTAATAGAAAAAGGTGGGCTTAACACGGACGGCTGTTACAGTGGTTTTACACTATGTAACTTATGTTTCTGTGTTCAACAAAGTGTCAAAAATTAGATCACAACTCAACCAATAACAAAATTTTGGATAGGGCGGAAGTTTCTGTATACAGTTTGAAGAGATTGGTTGTGTTGGGCTTTCAACTCACTAGTCACTATTCGGTCCATACAAGGCTAGATCAAAGGTCCATTATTGTTTCATGCTTGCTTTTAGCTGAGTATGTCGTAGACTCGTAGTCACTAGTCACTAGTTTACTCTCGTTGTATATTTATCCGGAGTTATATATATTTAAATAAATTATTAACAAAAATAATACTTTTTCTATTTCATAAAAAGTGTCATTTCAGATATTTTTTTTTGTTTCACAAAAAGTGTCATTTTATATTTCTAATGAGTATTTTAATGCTATTTTTTTTTACTTCTAAACTTAAAGTTATTTTTTATTGAATTTAGATTATTAACCACATATTAAATAAACACAAACATGTATAATTCAAATTTTTCTTAATTTATGTGAATTGTATCAAAATGGAACTTTTTGTAAAACAGAAGGAGTACTAATTAGCTCTTTGGCATCAAAGACCGCATTAGCTCTCTTTCGTCTTCAACCACTCTAAACCTTGGAGATCTTCTCCAATTAATGCTGGTTCTAGCATTCACAAACTCATTGTATTAAACACATTTTTTGTTTTCACCAAAACACTTTTTGACCAAAACAAAACACATTTTTTGTTGACAAAATAAATTTAACATTTTAACGAAAAATTTAGGTGTTTGACCAATATATAAAATAATATCAAACAAATGGCAACAAAAATTAAATCAATTGTATTTGCTTTCTTTTGATGTAGGGTTCTGGATGTGCCTCTCCCTAGCCACCCACCCTATATAATTTGGCATTATCCGCCCAAAATCATACTTTAAATGATTCTGCTCCCTTCACATGTTGTATTAAATCCAATTCATTTTGTTTTTGGTTTTGTTTGTATGCAGCTCTAGTAATTATTTACTACGAAGAATTTTGAAGTCGCAAAAACATTTTATCACCCTAACTGGCATTACCAACATTTAAATATCACCATGATTAAGTAATGACAGATGATAATGCACGGAATAATCAATTCGAAAGTTGATTTATAAGAGAAAGCTTTTTTATTGCATGCTTTTCATTTTACCTTTTTTACTTACATTTAACATCGTTATTTTTTTATGTCTTCTATATATTGAAATGAAAAGTTATTTTATATATTCTCTGTTATTATGAAAATTGTTTTTAAAATATACTATGATAAAAATGTAATAAATGCAACAAAAAAACTTTATTTGATGAAAAAATCAGAGTAGATTTATTTTATATGTTTTGGAATTGTAAATAAAGTTAAGATTTATTAGTTATAAATATTATTTTATCTCACATCCAGCCTATACTATAAGAAACTTTACAATTCTTTTATATATAATGCGATTTTAGGTGGAACTAATGTGTTACATATACAAAAAAAATTAAGGTAAGGAGTATGCAAAATTTTATATTTTTATTATCATGTAATAACATAACGTGTGAACTTATAAATAACATTTTGAACTAATTAGTATGTGCATTATCAGGGATCATTAGAGCATGATTACTGGTAGTTTCTCTTAGAAGTATTCTTAATTAAAAATTAAAAAGTAATAATAAAGTAATAGTAAAAGAAGGTAAAGGGTGAGCAAGCTTCTTCATACAGAATCGGAGGAACCGATTCTCTTGACAACCATGACATGTAGCAGTTTTTAATAGGTTAATATTATTTTTTTCAGATTTTTTTATTTAAATAAATAATAATAATAAAAGAAATAATTAAAATATATTATTTTGAGAAATGAAAAGCCTTGCTGGGATAATGATGGTCTTAGTATCTAGTGTCTAGAAAAATCGTGCGATATAAGGAAGAAAAATAGACATTGTGTTAGGGAGATAAATGCTAGAAAGTGACAAGATGTTCAGATTGTGTCTATTCTTGAGGGTACAATATCTAAGAGCATATATTATCTTTTATTATAAGATTGATTTACGTCATATAGACTCAAGATTTTTTTTGAATTACTAAGAGGTTCCAGGCCTAGGTCCGTACATTCTTTCAGACCAGGGACCAGAACATTTTATATGGTCCTCTTTTAAGCGCCGTCTCTCGAACCGGCGACCTCTAGACTTTGCTAGCGAGAGAGTCTTTACCAATTGAGCATATAGACTCAAGATTACGATGTTACTTTCACGTACATTTTAATCAAACCCAAGCTTTTAGTGTTTTGGATCTTTAGAACTTCAGAGTTCAGATCTTTGGAATAGAAATACGTTCAATTTCCTCTCTTGTATTGGCTCCATATCAGTTATGGTATAATTATCAGCTTTATATTGGTAATTAAGTTTAGTTTTTATAATCTATAAATTTGAAATGGACCATTTATGATTTGATGATATACTACTTTAGTCATACAATGTAGACAAAAGAGTACCTTTTAAGTTTTAACTAAAGCATATATGATAACTAGAAGTTGTATTTGATCAAAGATTTTGACTCATCTGATGAATTTTAGATGTAGTAGGATTTATGTGGCTTTGAAGGATATCTTGGTGACTTATTTGAACTTTTATAAATAAATAATTATGTGATTTGATATATATGACGTACTTGTTCTTAAATTATTTGGGATAAAAAAAACAAATTCCAAACTAATAATGAAACCCAAAAAGATTTTTTTGAAACAAGAAAACAATTTCAGAGCTATGTAGGCATTGTAGACAAAAGCTTTAATTTTTTCTTCTTCTTATCACCGTTGGGAGTTTTTCCACAAAATGTACATGAAAACTATTAAAAAAAAAATTATCTACATTGATTAGAATCGCGGAAAATAATGGCTTTGTCTGGCACCTTATCGCTGCGACAGCGATCAAAACAAAAAAGGTAGAAGAATATAAGAGAGAAAAATTTAGATCCCTCTTCAGTTTAATTAGTCGCAGTGACTAGTTTTAGCGTAGTTTATCAGTCGCTATAAATAACAGCGGCAGTTTCATCGGAACTAGCGACAGAAATTCCATCACTAGCGACTGTATTTTTTCAGATCACCTTGACTTTTGTCTTTGTTGACGTCTTTTTTTTTTCTGTCGCCGTTGCTATTGCAGCGATTAGATAACAAACAGGTTGAATATCTTTGTATGTTTATATCCGGCTTAATTAAAGGTTCATCTATCCTTTTAACGCTTTTATACCGAAATTTATAGTTTTGTTGCAAGTTTTGATTACCGGTAGATAATGTGTTGTGCTTAAAAACTGCAGGGGATAAATGGTCTTTTTATATGAAAACATGATTCACTCACAAGTTACTTAATTTTAAATAATAATAGATATTAATGTAATAATTGATTTTTATTAATAAAATTTTAGAGTTAAAAAATCTGAAATCCAACATAAAATAGATAAAAGATAGATAAAGTTAATCGATAAAAATTATTTGAGAGCCAAAAACTATGAAGTTTTTTGGTACATGTGAAATAAAAGATTATTGAAAATTCTTTGAAGAACGAGTCAATAGAGGACCAATTAGACGTTTTTTTGTTGTCTTTTAAACTTTGGGATCTCAGATTTCTTCTAATTTTATATTTGGTTTCTATCTTAATAGAATAAAAGCAAGTTTTAGTTCAAAAAAAAAAGAGAAAAATCTCAAATCCTCAATATAACTATCTTTGATTAAGAGAAATTTTAATTATCTCAAGCACACAATGTGACATATTGTACAAGTGATAAAACAATTAACAAATTAGGTGAACAAATGTGAAAGAAATAAAATAATAACCAGTAGTTGTCTGACACAAATAAGCTATGACAAACATAAAAATAAGTGGCCTCATTACATGTGTCAAAATTTGATTAAACTGTCGATATGTACTAATGAATATGTTGATTTTGTTTGGACCCATTGTAATAGCTTGATTCTATAATTAGCCAAGAAAAATTGAGTTTCTATTATTTCATTATTTCCAATGGTTTTATTTCTTGACTTTTCTAAACCATTTATTATCGTAAAAAATAATCAGTAATTATTATTCCTCTTTTCAGAAAAAAATTCCAGTTATTTATTTATTCATGTCTACAGCTCTTTTATAATTAATCTCATATATCTAGTAAAATTAGATCTTTATCAGGTTAGTATGTTACATACACATTTAAAGAATTATGTAATGATTAATATGTCCTTATTTAATTATTTACATATTATCAAAAAATAAAAAATATAATAAAATAAGGAAATTTTAATTTTTAAAATATGAATATATTTGAGCAGTTAGTTTTTAACATTAAAGTTTTTTATATAAAGTATATATCTTATCAAATTTATATATAAGCCAACAACTTGTGAGTTCACCCTAATAATTCTTTCGCAGACACTATTTTCGAGATGCCGCGACCACCATCACTCTCCAACGCTGGTAGGGCTCCGTCTCGCCGGTGTTGGGTTCTCTCACCCTCTACGCTACTTTGCTGCTTCCTGTGCTCTTTCGCTTCCTTTTTTAATTCTTTTTCCCCTTTTATTTTTCCCTTTTGAATCCCTTTCAATCTCCGACCATCACCCCAGATCCAGACGAAGAAGACTTGACCTTGCTCTCATACCAAAGGATGTAGAGTCCGGCGAACCCCATCCTCAACTACTCTCGCCCAGTCCTACCGTCGATGTTTTCAAAGTCCCTACATCTCCCAATTTCTCGATCCGGAGTGTGCTATGCCTCTGAAGAACCCCTTCCCGCAACATCATCTGAACCTCCCCAGAATACGTCGGAATTAATGTTTGGCGGAGAATCTTCCAGAGCTGCGACTTGCCCCCGATATTGGACTCCTGTCTCACAGACATGTCACCTTGAGAGCTTCGCAGACCCATCGCCACTACCACGAGAGGAGCAGATCGTCTTCTCCCCTCCGGTTAACCGCTGCGCGATACAACTCCCTTGGACATCCACCACCACCGGATCTCTGCGGATGAATTGTGGACCAAACTCGGTAAGTTGGCACCCCAAATGGTCTTGCCCAACCCCCAAAAGCCCAGGTTCTTTCTATATAGCTCTATGTTATCCTATAGACTGTTATTAGTTTGTTTGGCTATCCTCGATGTTCGAAGACTGCATCAGAGGGTCCACTTAGCTAGTGTGTCTTGGATGTACAAAGAATATGTTAGAATTATGGCGACTGCTCAACTGACGACATTGTCTGTTGGTCCTCAAATCTTGAATTACCATGTATGTCTTAATTCCCGGCATTCACACCCTCTTCTGAAGCTCAGGCCATTTGTCCTTGTTCCCGTGTTTTGTCGAACACAAACCCTGTGTGGATTCCTTGATCACCATTTTCATGGCAGAGAGGACCCACCTGAGCTGCTACAACATTACATTTCTTATGTGCACCTACTATTAGCTTCATTGGTAAACTCATTTGTTCTCATTGCCTTGCAACTAACCTCTCCTTCAAAGCTCAGGTCTGATTTTTCTTCGCTAATGTCTTACCGACTACAAAATTTGTGTGGAATTCTTGATCACCATTTTCATGGTAGAGAGGATCCACTTGTTATGTTACGATTCCACACTTATGCTCTGCGAATCCTGGTATTAGCTTCAACCTTGAAATCTAGTGCTCCTAAGTTCCTGAAGTTTCATGGCATACTAGACCTGAATTCAAATTGTCGAGGTTGTGGTTATGGTCTTAGATTTTTCTCTACCAACAACCACCCCTCGACGATCCTAGCTACATACTTCAGGTACCACCTTGTTGAGCAAATATTCACCAGCAACTTCATCACCCTCCGGGTCTTTGACCCCCAAATCCTTACCTTGGCTCTGCGTCTGCTAGTGCTCCTCACTTCAGTTAGCTCCTTGGCTTTGATTATGCTACCAACGACACTGTGTCCTTTGACCGTGACCTACTTGTCATCCCTCGAGATCCTCGATGATGTCCAATCCTGCAACCATGATCCCACATGTCTCCAATTGCTTCTTAGCGCTTGTGTCATAGCTCTCATGGAATCTTGCTCGATGATTTCTTTATGTTTGTTCTTGCCTATGGCTTTGGGGAAAGTCTTTCCTTGTAATCGTTTAAACTCTGGAATAATATATCCCTTTCCTTGTATGTTTTCTATCTGAATGAATAGAATCATCGTTTGACAAAAAAAAAAAAAAAAGGTATATATCTTATCAACTACAAATTTATGTTCAGAGGTGCTAATCATTTCTTATTATACCCATCATACAAAAAGCTAATTTTTCAAAAAATTTAGAAAATATCTGAAAGATTATTATTATGTTTTATATTAAAGATTCCTTTGGCTTGGCTTGACTTTGTTAGTGCTACATTTGTTATTGGAAGACAAGTTAAATCGAAGTACTCTTTCCGTGCAAAAACTAGAGCCGTTATTTTAGGGATATGTTCTTTGTCGTGACATTAATATTCCCAAATTCACCTTACATTTTGCCTAAGGACAAATTGACATTGAAGGGCATAACTGGTGTATTATTATGTAAATTAATCACTGACTTTGATTTCGAATGCTACCCCTTACCCAACTAAATAAAAGATACCACAGTCCACAGGTTATATTATATCACATGTTTCTTTTTTTCTTTTAAAGTGATTGGTAATTGAAGTTTTTCAGTTATTATACGAACGTTTGTTACTTTAGGTCAGAAATGTGTCCTTCACTCCTTCTTGTGTCAGCAATCACAAGATCTATTTCTGGTGCTGCGCTTATCGTTGAGTGTACGATCAATGATTCAATGTCATAGCTTGCATATTTGTATTTATTTGATTTTTTGGAGAATATCAATTTCGTAATTCTAAGATTTATCACTTCGATCATTTATAACCATAAGCAAACTCGACTTACAAATCCTTACATTCCAGATTTTTTGTTATGCATTTAGGTTTCATTCGGACGTTTAGAATCTTTATATCAAACCGATATATAAGAGTGAGATTGGTGGAAGTGTTAAATATATATTATGACCCTCAATAGGTGATCTCGAGCTCATTGTTGGCCACTGTGAGAGAGTAATTTTACTTATAAGCATGTATAATCTAGGGTCCATTTCAGTTTACCATGATATATTTCTAATCGTTCCACAAAAATGGGCAATGTTATAGTATTGATTTTGATATTACCACTAAACTCCAAATATGTGACTGATTCTTAATTACAGAATGAGCATTTTCAAGTTGTACCATAAACCTGAAGAGATTTTTAGTTTTAGTTGTTTTGTTCAAGGTTTGACTTTTTATCGTGTGGCCTAAGTCAACCATTATCCAATTAATCTTTCAAGATCTCGCCAAGGATGATATGCTCGCTGGTTTGTATGGGAGTTCCATCGCCTACCATTTTTTGTTCATTGGAGTTAAGATTTTTTTTGGGACAATTTTAAGAATATACTAAATTTTTAAAGAAATTTGAAAATTACACTCAATATTATAGTTATTTTTTTAAAGTCTTTTCCCAAAAACAACTCATATTTGTATATGTAGAAACTGATTTGTAAGTCTAGCCGATCAGAGATATCGCACCAAAACCTTTTACAAACGAGAATATAACGTAAAAAGGACGTAAAAGTTGGCAAAATAGGGAGAAGATTAAAAAAAAAAAAAAAAAAATCAATATTTAAAAAACTAGGATAGAGAGTGTAGAAAACTAATTTTAGAGTAATTCAGAATGATCTTTTATTATATATTTTTCATTTTTATTTTATAATTTTTTTTATAACCATGTCTTCAATGCTCTATTAATTGGTCGATTCAATCGTATACTTCTTGCATGATATGAATAAAATAAACTTTTAGATTATATGTTTTAATATCCCAAATTCCAGTATGAACTTGTTCTATCCCAATATTCTTTTCATATCAATAGAATTAACTTGCGTTATGTACTATTTAATATTCATCCAAAATATTATAGTGAAATTTATTTATCCAATATCCATCTTTGAGTTCTAACACCAACACTATAGTTGACAAATATCCCAAGTCGTTATGTTTTTTCTTTAACATAAAAAATGTTACAAAATTATGGAAAATTAAAAAGTTCTCACTGGAGATGCTATATAATATTGTGTGACTAGTATATAAAAAAATTAGCTATTGGACATGTTTTTTTACCAAACGCTGCAACATCGACAAAATAGAAGAAAAACAGTTTTGGGAGAGAAAGGAAAACACAGTAATGAGAAGAGAATTGTCGCAGAAAATTAATGGAGATGATAACTGAAGTGTTGCTGTTAATTTCAGCGACTCGTATGATGTTGTTACGACTCATTTATTTTTACTCTTTGTGACATGTTGTTTAACTCTGTCGCTACCGCTGTCGCAGGGTTTAATAAAAGAACATTGCCATATTACTAAATTATGGAAAACTAAAAGAAGATATAGTAACTGTATTTAAATTAAAACGAAAAATAAAGTAGGGTCGGAGCCTGTGTTATGCACATGCATTTGTATATATTTAACAAAAGCACATTAAGACAAAAATCCCCAATACTAGGTGTTCAACTGTTCATGTGTTCCCTACACACTTGGGCATTTATGTGTAAACACTCTTACATAGAATTATTTAGTCATATCATCTTCATAAATTTAATTTCTAATAATAGTCTAATGGAGTCCTGCCTTGTCTCATGATATCTTTGACTATGTAGTCTATTCAAAACAGAGAGAGAGAGAGACATCGAGAGGACTTCATCAGGCTCATCTAAAAATAGATCTAACTGGGCACGTAAACATTGCGAAGTCAAGAGTCAAGACACTGTAAATTTTGAATTGTTCTTAATTAAAAAGATAGTGATTTGATTTTGTTATTATCATTTTTACGGTACGTATAATGCGCTAATAAAGTTCATGTACATAAACATTTATCTTTATCCACCAAGGTAGAAAGTATAACACGTAATTTCATTAAGAATGAAATAATTTAGTAATCTTATTTTTACAGCCTTTATTCAAAAAAATCTTATTTTTACAGCCACAACTATATATATTACCGTCAAGTCTCAATCTATCTTTTATTTCGGCCAGCTCTCAATATCAAAAGAATTTATCTTTTCAAAATTTTCAATCAATAAACATTTTCAGGTAAGATCCAAAACTAAACCATCACATTAGTATACCATAAAATTTAGCTTGGTTTCTACTAGTAACAAAACAAAACTTTAATTATGTTGAATTTTGCACGTCAATAATAATTTTACTTGTATATAAAAATCCCTAGAGTTTAACTATATACAATTTGTATAGTCAAAATGCATTTTTCTTTTTTTTGTAAATAAGCGCTTGCTTTATCTTTTATAAAACAAAAATAAATCTGGTTTTAATTTTTTATGATTGAAAAGAAAACAATTGGGTTAAAATTTTCTAAATGGGTAGAATAGACAGGTTTCTTTATTGACGCAAAGAAAGAATGGGATCTGAAAGACATATGACTCCTCACATCAGCACCACCCGGTGGTCTGATATTCATTATACATTTAAGACAAAATGTAAAATACAAAAAAGTAATGTAATAAGAAAAAGCAATTCAATTTTTTTTTTTAAATGATTATCCACTACTCCCCTCATGCACCTGCTTATACATTTATGATGTATCTGTTTGGATATAGAATTTCATTGGAGAAGATTGATGTCGATACTATATCATATATACATGAACATGTCGAGGATAAGCCAAATATTGCGGCTGAGATGCCTCGGATACCTTTCCTTTAATGCGGGTAAGTGGTCGAATAACTACAAGATATGTATAATAAGGAGCACGCACATATATATATCATGTAAGTTCGTGAAATCTTTAATTAGCTGTCGTGTATATATATATATATCGAGGAGGAAGCCACATCTGCATAAATTGATGACTGTTGTGTTTTGCAATGTGAGTGATTTTCCTAGTTATATCATCAACTGATTGTACTACATATGTATAACTTCAGTGATTTTACATATGTTTGATATTGTTAGTATTCCTTGTCTTGGTTACATAAAGTTTAATTACTTTGTTTGTATCCATATTTGTCTCTTAAAAAAGGGTATTTGTTATAAAAATGTATGAAAATTGCGGAGTAAGTTTCATTTTTCCCTTAAATAAAATGTACAATATGGTTCACAGTTTGATTTGGTAAAACAAAATTAGGAAAACGTTTTTCCCTTTTTATGCCCATGGGCCAGTGGTCAATAATATTCTTCAACTTTCTAAACACCATTGAATTACACTATAAAATAGAATTTGAAACAATGTACAATTATCCAACATTCACCTAACTTTAGACCCCTGCCTTCGTTTGTCACATATTTTAATCAATTGGCTTAAATCAAGACAATTATGGATATAAGATAGATTAATGTGACATGATCTAGGTGAATATATTTACTCAATTCTCATGTTAGAAACTTTTTTATTGCTTCACCCAATTGCAGAAAGTGGGCTCCATTCCCTGACCACTGCTCTCACTGACTCTATAAAACCATCTTCTCTCTTCACACACCAAAAACTCCATCAGAACTTATAAAGCTGTTTGACAAAAAAAAAAAAAAAAAACTTGCATATTTTCTCTTGACCTACATTTATTTTCCTCAAGTAATTAAAAAGCCCTAACTTTCTTCCCAAGTCAACTCCAAAATGCAGCCACAAACGGACGTTTTTAATCTTCATAACTACCTAAACTCCTCCATACCATCTCCCTATCCTTCGAGTGTCCCGATATCTACGCCATTTCCATCCAACTGTCAAAACTCGAACCCCCTCTATGGATTCCAAAACTCTACAAACAATCCACAATCCATGAGCTTAAGCAGCAACAACTCGACCTCAGACGAAGCAGAAGAGCACCAGACGAACAACAACATAATCAACGAGCGTAAGCAGAGAAGGATGATATCAAACAGAGAATCCGCAAGGAGATCGCGTATGAGGAAGCAGAGACACCTTGACGAGCTTTGGTCACAAGTGATGTGGTTGAGGATCGAGAATCATCAGTTGCTTGATAAGCTTAACAATCTCTCCGAGTCTCACGACAAGGTTCTTCAAGAGAATGCTCAGCTTAAAGAGGAAACATCTGAGCTTAAGGAAGTGATCAGTAATATGCAAATTCAAAGCCCTTTCTCTTGCTTCAGGGACGATATAATCCCCATTGAATAGAGCATTTTCACACGATTCATTTATGGATTGTTTGAGTCGGTCTATGTATCTTTGTATGTGTATATCCGGAGTTCTGTTGCAAGGGTTTTGATTATACGGCCCTTAACGACGACGTTTAGAATGCAGTAAATTCATAAACAAAAGAAGATTAGTGTTAATGAAGAACAAATATAAGTGGTGTTGGTCATATCATGCATGAGTCATGTTGGTGATGGGGACAGAGTAAGGTGGTGTGGGTTTTGTTTCTTATTACAACAATTTCCAAATTTCCAACTACAAAACCAGGAAATAGTAATACTTACACTTACATTTTAACATATATATATGGTGATATCACTTAAAGTGTTATCATCTTTTGGACAAAGAAAACATACACTAAAATATATGTATGGTGACATCATTTAAAATGTATCATATATCTTTTGGACAAAGAAAAAAAAAACAGATGATGGTTTGTGGATTCATGATGATTTCTTATGTAAAACTTTCTAAATTTGATTATATTAGGCAAAGACCAAGGACAACCTTATCTGTAACTGTTAGTCTCTAGACCCACGAAGAACAGTATATATCTATGGTTGTGTGCATCGACCTAAGAAAATATATTTAACTTTTTGGAAAGATTTCTTTCATAGATTCAATTATATAGCAGAGTGCTGGGGGGAAAAATATTAAAGTAAGAAAAATACTTTTATGTCAGATTTATGAACAAATACTTTTAAGAGGAAGCAAAATAATTTAAACCAAAAATCTAAACGCTGGTACATGTTTGTACCAATTGTGTTTTTATTCACTTCGAATTTTCATGTCTGCTATATTTTTGTATTATAATGGATATGTCAAAATCTACAAAACGACCATAAATTGGTTTTTACAGATTGGTCAAGATCTGGGTTCAATTCAACTTATTACAAAGTAAACCCAAACTCATGGCATCGCCATGTTCATATCATCCTTCTCTGACATAGACAGATAGACAAAGAAACAATCTTACGTACGAGATCTTCTTTCGAAATGTGGTCAACAAAAGAAACGAACCTTTTTTCTTTTCTTCGTGTCGTGAGATTCCTTGCCATAAACTTACTATCCAAGAAACCACTCCGGTCGTATAAAATGTGTCCATCAAAATTGTTTTTAAAAACTTCAATCAATCTCTCACCTTTATTTTTCTTTCGTCGTGGGATCGAGTACGAAGAACGTAATTTAAGTGGAAGACTAAAAGATACAATATCGAAAGATATGGACACCTTTAACTTCTTTTTCTTTTTTGTCATTCATGAAAACGTATAGCTCTTACGTTCATGTTTTCTCTAGATATTGAAACTAATCTTCGGTGATGCCAAGTTCAAGTTGTATAGTTAAGCCAAATAACTATATTGCCGAAAACACATGAACAACTAAGAAGCTATATGTCATACAAAGTGACTCAAAACCGTGTTCCATTTTTTTTATTGAAGCGTTGTTCGAGTGAACACTAGTAATCCAACTGAGACCGAGGTTTTTTTTCTTTTTCTTGGAATGGTTAGTTGACCGTGTCTTTTTAAAATTTAAATGATGCTATTACTATACAATCTTAGGATCTATCTATTCAAAATAACGCTAGGCCTAAGGCCATTATTATAGGGAGAACACTCTTGGTGTTCTAAACCCAAAAAAATTAGAAAAATAATGAATAGTGGTTTAGAACACTTTTTTTAGTTCTTGATGTAGAACTGATCTTGGTTCAGTTCTAAGCTGACGTGGCAAGCTGTGAATGGATACAATTTTTTGCAAACAATTTTTCACAAATCAAAAGAGGATCTGATTGAGAATATATGGAATAAATTTGGACATTAAACTATGTATTAATTAAATAAAATATTTGTGTGCTTTAATTAAGTAATATGTTTCTTTTTTATCTTTAATGTTTTTTTTGTTACATAAAAATTTGGTATTGTATTTTGAATTTTAGTAAAAGTTTTATAAGTTTGAAATTTAAATGTTATTTTTAAAGTTTTTATAAATGTAATATATTTAAGATTATTATATTATTAAATCTTATGATTTTAAACATGTTCTCCCAATAACTAATTTCTTAACAAAAGATCTAAACTAATGATCTTACATTATTTTCATAATATTTTTACTTTAATAGCACCCAAAACTGTTTCCCCTCTAATGATGCCCTAACTGGTATTTGTGGTGGGCTTAGCATTTAATAGGAAACAATTTTTTTTTAATTATTTTTAGCATTTAGTGTTTTTTACATACAAATACACAATAAATAATATAGTCATTAGGTCTTGATCAGTTTGGTCTCGTTTAGTATTTTGGTTTCGATTATAGGTTCAGAAACAAGGATTACACATAAAATCATTAAAAAAATGGATTGTTACTGGAATTTGTGTTATTGGACCAAACCTTTATTAAATTATGTAAAAAAACAAATCTAATAACCAAAAGAATATTGGTAAAAATGGGAAAAATTGGTTAGGCGCGGCTGCTATTACTGAGGAAATCGATTATACAATAAAATTATATCCAGTACTGATTATATCATTGTATACTAGGCGTCTGATTTTTCGAGTAGGCGGCCAATTTTTAGTACAAGGAGGACTAAAGGATATTAGCCTCAAATACTCGTTTTTTCAATTATGTTTTCTTGAGATTCATCCAAATTCATAACACTATATGGTTGTCTCCCTTAGAAAGGAAACCTTTTCAGTACAAAATTGGAAGAAAAATAAAGAAACTACATTTAGAGCTTAGTCTCAGTACTCACTAGTCACTACACAATTCGCTAACTGAGACTGACACAAAACATATAACTATTATTTTAATATGTTTGGGGAAGCGTAAGTCATTATATCAGCATTGTGGTCCTAAAATATCTAAGAATCTTTGGTTCTTTTACATCTTCCAACAACAGTGGAGTTTCTTTTCTCGCTTTCAGTTTATTTTCTCTTTCACTTTGCGTATTGTATCAAGAATCATCTCAATCTTTGTCTGTATCTTTCTATAAATGTGTGTGTACAAAGTACGAGTGTATCTAAGACCAGAAGATAGGTTTCTTCCTTTATTTCTTTTTCGTTTCGTACGACAATTGGTTTTTCTTTCTTCGGAAAGTTTTTATCTTTAAAAAATAAAGTTTTTATCTTTTGTTTATCCTTTATAACATGTGAATGTGTATAGAGTTCTTTAAGACCCATTTGGAAATGACGAATAGTTCATTTGAAACTATGTGAAAGAATTAACCATCTCTTCTTTAATTTTTTTCGGTTATCTTACTACTTTAACAAAGAATCATTAGTCAATTGCAATAACGGTCTTAAAATATAAAAATTTATTTGGTAGATAAAAAGGATAAACTAATTTTTGTGGTGGTATTTTTGTGAATATTAAAAGAGTTCTTTAAGACCCATTTCGAATAGTTAATTCGATACTATGAAGAAAAATTAACCACTTTATTAGATTATATCCTTCTAATCTTATCTTTGACAAAAAAATCATTAATCAATTGCCATAACGTTCGAAAAATACGGTACAAAATTTTGTTTATATAAAAAGGATAAACAGCCGTGTGAACTTGAGAAAGTAAGTAACATTCACCTACCGCCTAGTTATATGTTAGTTAAAAATGTAAGACTAGCAAAGAAATTCTCATAGTATCCCAATATTATTTTAATTATAAACACTTTCTTTTAAGAAATGAATTTTATACTGAGCTCAAGTCAACTTTCCTCTTTTTGAGAGATTCTCTCACACTGAACACAAATTCTATACTGTTGGGTTTCCAAGCTCAAGCCAATTCCCCTTCTATATTGGAGATGTTCTAAGCACATTTAAAATTTCCTTGCACTTACAAAGGCATAGTTCCATTAATATTGCATGGCTAATCCATGGTTTAGTTTATTGTCTTCTTTGTATTTGTAGACTTACTATTTTTTTTTTTTTTTGTCATCCAAACACTAATGAAAAATAAACTCCAAAATTGATAGCCCAATTTTAAAGAAAAGAGTTTACGAAAGAAATAACTGAAATGAATTCTTTTGTTTTTTTTATCACATGGATTGTTTTTTTGCCAAATCCTTATCATATATGTTCTCTTTAGGGTAATATTAGCTAATACCATAATTGTAGAAAGAAATGAAGAAAATACCACAAAAATATTTTTTGAAAGAAAATACCACTGGGTCTACGTTTATTATGGAATGAAAATGCATAATTACCCTCTTGTGATTTAATGTTAGATTAGAAAGAATGAATGATGCATAAGATTTTTTTAAATAACATGTAATATTTATATTTCATATGTTATATTAAACTAAATAAAGTTCAATATATAAAAATAGCGTTTTATAAAAAAAAAATAACATGTTGAAAAGATAAATTAACTAATATTGCATTTAATTCGAAGAAATAGCATGTTCCAAAACATAATAGCAGAGTTCCAAAATGAGTAGATATGAGAGAAGAGAGAGAGAGAAAAAAAATAACAGATGTTTTAACCTGAGTGAGCATAAGGGAAGAGAAGAGACCTGAGTGAGCTTAAGGGAAGAGAAGAGAGAGAAAGAGTAATACAGAGCTGAAAGAGAGAGAGAGTGCATGAGGGGAGAAAGATTTTATTATTTATGTGGAAAAAAAGAATGACATGATATTTAAAAAAGGGAAATTGCAATCTGTATCATCAGACGACTTCATAATTAACTGACACAAAAAATACTGTTCCCTTTGTACTGTACATATATTCATCACCCTTTTACCCCTACTACGCATGCATGTGAGATAAATGAAAAGATATTTTTTATTTTTAGATTCTGGGTGTCAGAAGATTTAAGTGATAGATATGTGGGGGATTGTGTTGTCATAGCTGGCGTTATATACTAAAAAAGAACATTTAAGATTTCCTGCAGTTGTGAAAGTCCAAATGGCGTTTTGTTTCGTTATATATCATCGGGTAATATTACATTTAACCTACTTATCAAGATCTATTCACAAACTCACCGAGTAGAAATCGCAGAATCAAGCAGCTTATTGTCGAGGAAATTAACAGATCCGGCCGTACTGTTTTTTTGGTAAGCGGTTTTTCGTATTTAACGCTGTTGTCTATAATCCGACGATTCAATATAAGTTTGCGTTTTTGACTAAGTCTATTTGTTTTTTTATTTAGGTTTTAGATGGGTGTTGTTGAGTTACGAGATCGATTGATTGCACAAGGAGAAGAACCACTGGTCGAGAGAGCTAATGTGTACTTCAAGTTTAAAACACTGATGGCTATCATAGATGCATTGGATCAGAACGAGATTCAGACAATTAGGGATTCCCCGCTTGGATCTCTTTTCGATTTCCCGAACAGACCAAGCTGGTCGGCTACTTTTGGATTGTTTCTACTGGGCATGCATCTCTCGGTTTCGAAATCAAACGAGATCTGGGTTGTTTTTTTAGGCACGCCTATTCGCTTTTCCCTTCGCGAATTCAAACTAGTAACAGGGTTACGATGTGGTAAGTTCCCGACCGTTCAAAAGAAAAAGAGGAGAGGGACCGCTGAAAAACAAATCCCATTTTACATCACCCTATTCAGACTCGAGGATGATGTAACCGTGAATTGGGTTATAAACATGCTGAAGAAGAAAACAGTTACGGATAGTTGTATGAGGCTTCGTTTTGCTGAAATGGCTGAGAGCCTGGAGGCATTTACTTCATATCCGTGGGGGAGGAAGCCGTTTGAGATGATGATGACATTGATTAAAGAGAGAGATCTACCCCAGCTGGCAACGACGTCTGTGTCTGTTCAAGGTCTATTATATGCTCTCCAGCTCTTGGTTTTGCAAGCAGCCCCTTCTATCCAAGAGGGACCTGCATTAGATGATTCCTTGTGTTCTGAATCAGAGGAGGAAGATGAAGCCCCGCGACGCCAGGCGGTTCCGCTTATGCTTGGTAACGCCAAAGAAATAGATACGAAATGCGTGGTTAGTTCCGATAATCCCATTATGTTTCGTTTATCTATAACTATCAATTTCATCAGTTTATTATAACGATTATTATCTCTGTTAAAAACATTGGCTGATGCAACCTTTGTGATGATCATTGTATGATAACGGTAGTACATGGTAATAATCTTGGTTATCCGTTTGTATCATAGTTTTACCGGATACCATCATTATCTAATAATGATGTTATATGCTAATTCCCTTATGCTTTTCCGAATTTCTATTTTTGTTTTTGTGGGGTTAGTCTATTGTTTGCGTGACCGGAACACTTTCTATAACCATCCGAGTCTGATAACAACTTACGCCGATAGAAACATTGTTTGAGATCAACATTAGCAATCAGTATTTTAGTGTATCTGTGTTAAATAAATTGGTCGATAACGACATTTTCTGCGGAACATTGTCTGATAACCTCAATACATGGTAACTACATTGGTTAGTTGCAGATACCGTAGCTTATCTGGATACCAGCATTATGTGATAACGTTTTTATAATGATGGTATCTCGTTAAGATTTTAGCTTTTTGATACGTGGGGGGTAGAGCATTGTTTTCTTGATGGAAACAATATCTGATAACATCGTCGACTGATAACATGATAGTCTGATATTATCATAACCTGATATCAGCTTTGTTTCATAACAACATTTGTAACTGCTAACCCCATTGTGTATACGTGTTATGAACAGGCTCATGTTGCTCCCATCATATTACCGGAGAGTGTTGTCGATGCTGAGGAGGAAGACCTTTCATGGAAGGATGATGAAGAAGATCCCAAAGTAGATACTATCGTTAGGTTGGCTGAAGAAGGTTTCAAATTGAATAACGATATGTTTCGTGGAGGCTGCATTCCAGCAGACGTTGAGATTGCTCCTAAAAAAAGTAGGAAGGGTGTGAGGGGCAAAGCACTGCGTGCACAGAGAGGTGCCCAGCATGGGAGAGGGGTTAATTTGAATCCCACCAATCTGTCGGCATCCAACAATGTCGAGGCCACACATCTAGGGGGTGTAGACATAAACGTGATATCTCGGCTTCTCAACGAGAAGCTAGCGAGTCAGGAGGCTAGAATTATTCAAGGTGTTATTGGCTGGTTTAAAAAGTACGCAACCATTGCCGCCGAAGATGGCAAAGCTGAAGTAAACACGGAGTCGAGGATGCCCCAAACTGGTGTTGATGCTTCTAAAGATATGGACAAGGAGGACGGTGGTCTGTGGCCCCCTACGGTTGGCAACAATTTGAACAATTATGGCAACCATTCTGGAGACGATTTGGGCCGGGGGTTCCCGACGATGACCATTTCTGTTGCTGAGGTAGCTGCTTACTATAGCCAGTCAGAGCAGGCCCGAGATGGTCTGGGTAACCGCAGGATGGAGTCACCGGTAAGTGTGTTGCCATATTTTATATAGTTTTGTTCCGTCGGGGTTTTTGTTTGGGTCTGCATTTATTATTTTGTAAATGCTGTGTAGAGGGATGTTGTTGGCGCAACACCATCACCTGTTATGGAGGCTACCTTGTTGTCTTGTGAAGCCAACTAAATGTAACATACGATAACTAAGGAGTTAACTATATATCTCCATTGCTAATGTGCTATATGATTGACTCAGGACAGAGGTGTTCCTTGTCCGGAGAAAGACGATTGCCAGGTTTGTAATGCAATTTAAAGTTGTATCCACATTGGTGATCACTATATTTGTTATCATGGCAAATTGCATTTTACTTGATATCGGGTTAAGTTCCTCTTACCCCCTTCTAAATTGTGCCCGAGGGTGCTTCTGATTCCTTACTTGAAGACCCAAACAATGAGGTTTGATGTGTTTATCATAATTTTATGATGGCTTGGTGTAACCTTAGTTACCGCAAAATATTTTTGTTACGGAATAATGCGTATGTTACTATGTATTTATACCTGATATTGTCATCACCTTCTCTAATCCCCCATTTGTTTGTGAACCAGGTTGGTTCTGAAACCTTACCAGACGGCCCAAACGACGAGGTATGTTATGTTTTATGACGTAAAAAATCTGTTAGCGCTATATATATTTGTGCTATCTGTTAACGGTCATGTTAATGTGAAAAATTGATCATGTGAAGTCCTAATCATGCTATCTGTTAACGGTAGTGAGTTTGGCGGGGGTAATGTTTTGTTGTTCTATGCTACTATACTTTCGAGGTTGCTAACGTTTTTTTACCATTGTTCGGTTAGGCTGGCTGCGTGTCTACCAATCCAGGTGTCAACGGCGAGGTTTGTTTTGTTACTAAAGCTGGCACATAAACAAAATGTCTCTGTTACCTGCTAACCCCCCTTTTTCTTTGTCCACCAGGTTGGTTCTGAAACCTTACCAAGCGGTCCAAACGGCAAGGTATGTTGACTTTATCTGGAAATGTATAGTACTTTGTAAAATTTTTGGTAACGCTATATATATTTATGCTTCCTGCTAACGGCCATGTTAATGTGTGAAATTGAATATGCAAAATGTGGTTCGAAGAAACATAAATTACTAACTTTGTTTTAACATTCTTCGGTTAGGCTGGCAATGTGGCTATAAAGGATGGTGTTAACGATGAGGTCAGTATTGTTATCAAATGGTAGTTGTGATCGTTGTACTTTTGCTTAAACCCTTCCCCTTGGTAATAGGTTTGTTTTGATGAACCCACACACCACGGACTACATGACGAGTTTGGTGTTAATGAACCCACACACGACGGGCAACATGATGAGGTTGGTGTTAACTCTATGAACTTTGTGTTAACTGCGTTACCTCTTTATACACGGCGTTACCTCTTTATACACGACGTTACCTAGTTGTACACCAATTTTTAACCACTTAATCGTTGTACTAATAACACGTTGTAGGCCCAAACGTCACCGTTAATGGCTGGTAAGGAATTTTTACTGTTGGCAGCATCCAAGAGGGGGTGTTAGGTGGACAACCGATGGGGGTCCAGAGGAAAAAAAGACTTAGGACGCTGTCGACTAGACTGGACACGCGCTACCATTTTGACAAGAAAACTAAGTACCTGCTAGGCCACCCATCGCCGATTTTTCCTGATGCCGCTACCATATCGGACCCATAGGAGCGTTTCCAAAACTCAATGAAGAAGTTGAATGCGACAAGGTAGGTCCACCAACTATTGATTTACCTTATCACTTCTCTTTTAGGTATAAAAACTTAATATTGCAATTTTCCATTTAACTATGCCATTTCTATATGTCTTGGTGGCGATTTTTATATTGGAAGCAAAGATATAGTTGACCTAATTGATAGGAAGAAACCGATGGTGTCTAAGGTAAAATTTACTTTATTTGGTTGGTTGTTTTTCTTTTCATTGAAGCTACTTCATTTGCAAGTGGATTAACTGGTTAATATTGTTTTTATCAGATAATGGACGACCTTATTAAGTTCAGCAGGCATCTTTTGAGGGTGGATGAGGTAGACGGTGCAAAGCTCCGTGTGGACGTGCTTGACTCGAAGTTTGTATCTCAATTGGCGAGGCTGTACCCAAAGTTTAGCAAGTGTAAAAATCTTGAGGATTTCAAAATTCCAAAACCCTTACTTTAGGCTGTTGTTTGTCGGGGTGATTATGAGCGTGTCGAGCTGTTTCCTCAGGCTGATTACCTCTACATGCCTTTCAACTTTGACAAAATGCATTGGGTGGCACTGTGTGTTGATCTCCTTAGCCGGAAAATCATTGTCCTTGATTTCAACATCCACATCCGGAATGATTCAACTATCATTGGTGACATCCAGCCCTTAGCGGTAATGCTTCCTTTCCTATTCAAACAGGCCGAATTGGATTCCAGTATGGCACATATTCCTGTGACCTCCGCATATGTAGTAGGAAGGCCTCATGTAATCCCTCTGGCCAACTCACCTCACGACTCCGGGATCATGTCTGTCTTTTTCATCCATGCCCATGCTGCAGGCAAAATGGAAGAATGTGTTGCATTCGATGTTGGCGAGTTGGATACCGAGACCAAAAAACTTGTGTCTGCCATAATTTTATTTGGCATCTAGTACCTTTATTTTAACCCGTATCAGTTAATTTGGATTTGTTTCAGACTACTGCAATTTTTTTTCGTTTGTGCTTCCTACGAAGAGCGGATATGTTAGTGATTAACTTATGCAGTATCAAGAATTTAAAACTTTACCTATGTGGGGTAGTGTTTTATGTGTTACGTTTCTCAGATGTGCTTATCTTATATATTTTTGTATGATAACATTTTCATTGGTATGATGACATTCGACTCAACTAATATCTCGTTTGAATAATATAATAACAGTGGCTCATGGTCGTTGCTAACATTCAATATATGTTACAAGAGTTATTGCAAGGTTTACCGTCTGCAATTTTTTTATCTTTTGCAATTTGTACATACAGCCGTTATGTTAGTGATTAACTTAAGTATTATCAAAAAATTTAAACGGTTACCTCTGTTCGGTAGTGTTTTTTCTTTTCCTTATATATTTATGCGGTGCTGTTTACAACGAACTGATAACACTGATAACATTAGCATCTAAATGATAACATTTTCTTATCCCTTCTAACAGTTTACATATTCTAATAACAGTGTTTTCAAAAGAGCCCATATTATCCTGTTAAAGCATTGTTAACAGGTAATATATCTACTAGATACTCAACTGTTACCAGATAACGGAGACCATCTAACACTACAAGTATTAAAAACAAGTATTGATAACAATATTAGCATCTAAGAGACTACTGGATTGTTTTGAAGCAGACACAAGACCTTGTTGTAAACGAGGTAAGTTATCATTTAGTTCGTAACTAACAAGGTGTGTAGATAACTGTTTAAATCATAATACACGTCGGCTGTAATGTTACCCAAAATTTGTGTACCCGAGCGATCAACTTTGTAATTAAGCATGCTTATATTCATTTAGGTTCCATGGTCATTACATTTTTGATTCCACATATGGATGAGGCTTCCCTCTTCTTGATAATTATACATTTGTAGTTAGAGTTAGGTTATGTACAGTGAAAATGTTCTCTAACGCTAGCCGACTCCCTTATGAAGTGAAGTAGATACCCTTTCGCAGCAAGATTTCGTCTGTTAACATCGAAAAATGAAATCTTCTGTCTCCCGCTTACTTTGTAGTTGTTGGACCATGGATCTTACATCATGCTTCACAGCCAAAAAACAGTTCCCTTTATTGATCTTACACATCCTGCATCAACCGACATAACCCGATTGTAATATTAGACATACCATATAGAACTTACTAGTATCATATTCTTATAAGGGTGGAATTAATTGTAGTTTGATTATAATATTTACCGGTATTGGACCGCAACACGTGGCACGGTTATGCCCCAGTGAACGGCATTGTGTGCACTTCTTCCGCGAAGTCCGCTGCAATGATTCAAGGTTCAACATTACTAAATTAAGTGATTCGTTAGGAACTACAATAGTTATCTAATATCACAGTAATTACCTTGAACTCGCCCTTCGAAAATATACGAGATTTGCGTGGGCGTCCTGGTGGTCTTCGAACAAACGGTGGAGCAAGTTTCCTTCCACCATCATCGTTTGGTGAAGGGGTTAGGTTAGCTACATTCGGGACTGGCATGATCAGGGCTTTGTATGCCACACGAAGATTTGGGACTGGCATGATCAGGGCTTTGTATGCTCCCTTTTCAAAATTCTCAATTACCATTTCATTGATGAAACATAAACTTTTTTGTGGGTGTGTGGTGATGAAGATGATACTTATGCAATGAATGTATGCAAACATGCAATTAGAGACATAAGCAGTGATGATGATGAATGATCAGGTGGAATGCAAGAGGTTTCAATTACTCTTATGTTGTTGTAATATAAGAGATGTCAATCCATAATGAGTAAGATGCAAGCAATCAGGATGTGAACACTTATCTAAGAAAAGCCAATTATGAAAATGGTTTTATTCTAACAACCTAATGACAATGATGAAATGCAGAATGTAAAATTGCTAAGATAAGATACTAAAAGCAAGAAGAACAGTGCAAATGAACAGAAGTGGAACTAACAAGAACATGAACTATTCTAATGCAATATGAATGATGAAGCATGATTAAACAGGAATGGATGCAACTAAACAGAAATGGAACAGGAAAGATGCAAAATGTAAACAAGAACTCTGGACTGAGCTCGAGCAAGCACTCGATCGTATGCTCGATCGAGTGGATTGATACGAAGAACATAATCAAACTCAACAATCAAAACAGAACAAAATGCAAGTAAATCAAACAGGAAGCGAATAACAGTAATCAAATAGAGAATTCAATAAACAAAGTGGGTCCTAGAGATGGATTCATGGGCTGGACTCAAGCTATAATTACCTAAACTGATCAACAAACCTCAATCAACAAAGAGCTATCTCCAAACAATGATCTTCTAATACTTGTTAATCCATTCTCATGATAATGACAATCAAGTTTAAACACTGCTAGACCTAGTTCTCACTAGCTAAGACATATAAAAACAGGCATTAAAGATCCAGATCATCAATGTCAAAAATCACCTTAAACATCCAATCTCTCAGGTTAAGTATGATAATCTCTAGCATTAACTTTATCTAACAACTTAGACATTGGTGTGATGCTAAGAAGCTTAAAATCTATCCTTACCCTCTCAGATATAAGAACATCATAGAGCATATCTAATCTAGAAGAGATATTAAAACAATCAATCTTGATCAGTCTAAGCAACCATAACTCTTATCCAGCCTTATCCATCCCTAAGATCGTAACACACTACTCAGAATCACTAAACATGATGAACAAAATCATAAACCCAGAAATTAATGAAACTTGCATGATTAGAAAGATAAGACAAAGATCTACAATATTGAACAAGGAAGCAAACTCAAATTCTTAATACTTAGAAAGTTATAGAACCAACAAGTATCAAAAATCTAGAGAAAATACAATAAAAGGTGGCTAATGATCTAAGCAAAAAGTAAATATTCCCAAAAGGGTAAAAACTAGGTTTCTCAGATATTTTCTCTCTATAGTGGTTTTTTTTTGCGGCCATAGAGTACAATGGGTTTATATAGGAGGGAAGGGAAGCCCTAAAATGGCTAGAAGACAAAATAGAGAGGCGGCTCGGTCAACTCGACCATTTACTCGGTCGAGTGCATGGTCGAGTGACCTCTTCTTCTGCTTTTTCCAATCGGTCGAGTCCCTCTCCTCACACGGTCGAGTGGACTTCCAGACCTTGGTTCTCTTCTGCTCTAGCTCCTTTGTCTGCTTCACTTGATGGCTCCACTCTCCTTCAGCACTTCTCCATGCTCCTTTGGGTCTCAAATCACCTGTTTATGCAAGAAACCATGCAAATTCAATGCAAACCTACTCTAATGCACAAACAGTACTTAAACTACTCAATAATGGCTAAACAAGCTAGTAAATCATGCAAAAGGTGTAAATAAACTAAGGTAAAACATAGTGAAATATATGAACATCAACACCCCCATACTTAGTCTTTGCTTGCCCTCAAGCAAATAAAAAAGACATAAGTAGGGAAGTGAGCTTTAAAAGTGGGATCTCAGCTCCTAAAGCTTGCTAATAAACTAGCTAGAATCAATGTCCAAGTTACTAATACTATGATGCAAGTTGAATGATTTAAGCCTTAGACATCCACATGCATTCAAATCAACCATTTCCTTTAACATTCATTAAATAAGAACATGAACATTTATCCAATGCTTAAACTCATTTGGCTTGGTAGTAAAAGGCTTAGAGACAATGATGGTCTCTCTTTAGAGTGAGGCTTATCAATATCAAGGTTCTCTCATAAAAATGGATTGAGCTTTAGAAGAAGACTAAAGGTAAGAACACTTAGACACATACAAGAACAAAACCTTTTCTACCCAAAAGTACCCAAAATGTTTGATCTTATCATTCTATGCCCAAATGATCCTAGTTCTACCCTTTATCTTCATCTTTTCTCAAATACCCTTTTTTTTTTGTTATAAGCCTTAGGAGAGGTTTTTATTTGAATTCTCTAGTGGAATGGAGGTTTCTTTCTTATAGCTATGGTTCCCGTTTCTTCTATTTCTTAAGACATCAAAGCGTTTTGCTAGACTCTTCTTTTCTTTCTTTCTTTTCTTTCTTTCTTTTAACTAGAACCATCTCTTATCACATTCAAACTTCCCCATTCTTCCACTAGAGCTTAAATTCTCTTATACACATTCCCCTCCTAAAGACTCTAACCTTTTCTTTTTCTTTTCCCTCTTTTCTTTTCTTTTTCAAACAAACCAAGTCCCAAACCCAGAAATTAAACCACCTAGTCCTATCTAGCTTGAAAATTGCAAACTAGAACTACACAAGGCTTTATTCCTGTCAGCTGAAACCTAACACTTTCTACCAAGCTCAATCCCAAAAAGGCCTCATAAACAAAAGAATAAACATGGTTTGAAAGAAAGGTTGGTTAAGGGTAGGGAAAACTGATTTTAATGATGAAATCAGATAATTGGATCAACAAGAGTGGTAAAAAGGGGAAAGATGATCCATATATGTATATGGTATCCATGAGTTTAAAGCAATGCATAATATGATAATTAAGAGTCAATATTAGGTTCTTATAAATAGGAAATGACATCAAATCACAACATGCTTCAATTTAGACCAAAATGCAATGTAGGAATTCAAGGCTTGGTTCAATCTTATGTTTTTTGCTACTCAACTAGCATCAAAGTACTATTAACTTGGGCATTGTTCCTAGTGTAGTGAATTTAAACAAGCTAACAAGGCAAAACTCATCATAGATCCCTTATGCAAATTATGAAACAGTCCTATATGAAACATGTTAACAAAATCCTAATATGCATGCAAACTACATGAACACTCTGTTTTTGTAAAGATTTTTTGCAAACTTTTTCAATTTTTTTTTGGTTTTTCTATGTCTTAGATGAAATGCAAATATAAACATGACAATGCTAAGAATTTGAAATAAGAAGATAGAAAACAGTGTCAAATACTATCTCAAACCCTCCCCCAAACTTAAATTGCACACTCTCTGTGTAAGAGAAATTTGAAAGATGATTTAAGACCTAAAATTAAACAAAAACAAGAAATGCAATGGTATTTATAATGAAATGGGTGATGTTGGTACCTCATGGGTTGTGGAAGAAGCTATCCACATCCTCACTCATGCTATCATATGTGTAGCTGGAGCCTAGAGCTTGGAATTGACTTGCTGATGGTGAAGGAGGGAACTCGACTATGGCCCTCGATTGGGACTCGGTCGAGTGCTCGGTCGAGTGCTCGGTCGAGTGGATTTGTCGAATCGGTGGTGGTGGGTAGAATGGTTGACCTTGCTGACCATAATAGTGTTGCATGAGGGCAGGGTCCATGAAGTATTGTGGTGGGTAGGGTGGGTAAACTTGGCCATAAGGAAAGTATGGATAGCCTGTAGGAGCTGAAAAACCATAAGGAGGTTTGGGCAGGTACTCGGTCGAGTGCTCCAGAGGTGCTCGGTCGAGTGGTGGCTCGAGTGAACCGGTCGAGTGCCTCGGAAACTGATGTTCTGTTAGAGCTGGACCTTTTTTCCTCTAAATTGGCTCATGTAGTGAAGCTCTTGCTGGTTCCACCGGATTTCCAACCCTATACAATGCTCTAGTTGAGCTACTCCTCCTTAAAGGGTTAGATTGTGTTGGGGATGAATTTCCACTCTTTAACTCAGCAATCTCTTTCTTCATTCCCTTGATGGACTTAGTCAACTTCACCACTTTCTTCTTCAATTTATCCACAATCTTGCCATGCCACTTGTTCCACCCTCTTGCTAGTCTCTCTAACTCCTCTATTATCTCTTGGACTTGTCTCATAATCTTCAAAATATAACTGCTCTTCCCCATCAGCCATCTCCACATCTTCAGCTTGATCTGTACCATCAAACAACAATTCAGCAGCTGGCCAAAAGTCAATGTTTAGCCCTTCTCTTATGGTGGTGATTGCTTGATTAGATAGAAGAATCTGAGTCTTCCCCACTGTTGGATGCTCAAAGTTGAAAAGGTGCTTCCCATGGTACATCTCCTTGGCTAGAATGAGAGTAGAGGTGAGGTATTGGGTGTCAATCCATCTTGGTTTGGCCTTCTCTCCTTGAAGTGGTACATTGGCAGCTACTAGGATTGGAGTGATGATGCCTCCAATGGTTAGAACTCCAGTTGAGTTCCTCTTGTGTAGCTTGCTCACCCAACTTCTATAATAGTAAATTGGTCAATGAGGACCATAGCAAAATATGTTTCCACACTATTCCCAAGAATGATGGTCCCATCTCTTGCTTGTGTGATGATGCCATAGAGTGTTGCATCAATCATCTTAAGCTCTCCCTCATTCAAATTTCCAGTTTCCTTCCTAGCAAAGAATGTGTTTGCTAAGGCCTTGTGGAAGTACCTTAGGACTGAGCGCCTAATATTTGAGCTTTTGGTCTTGGAAGAAGAATAGAGCCTGTCATCTCCAATTGTTTCCAAAACAGCCAAGAGTTCTTCCCTTGGTATGACCATGTTCTCTTCACTTCCAACTTCAAGTCCATAGAGTGTAGCTAGCTGCTTGAGTGACAACTCATACCTCTTGCCCTTGATGGTAAAATTAATGTAACCAGCTCCCATCTCTTGATCCATCCTTGTGAAAAAATGCAACTTGATGGTGGCTAAGAGCTCACATCTCTCTTCTCTATACCCGCCATGTTCATTCCCATGAATTTGCGTAGGTTACACTTTTCAAAAAGAAACTCCACATCTTCAGCAATACCCAGCTTCTCCATGATCTCCTTATGTGGATATCTTGTTCCTTGGAAGCTCATCTTCATGAAGGCTTCATAGAGTTGGCTAGGAGTTAGGGCACCAGATTCTTCTTCTACTTCTTCTTCTTCTTCTTCTTCTTCACTCTCACTCTCCTCTTGTTGCACTTCAGCTGCTGGCCTTTTCCCTTTTGCCTTGTTCCTTCTTATGTGCTCTTCAAGAGTAAACTCCATCTCCTCATCACTCTCAGTTCTCTCTGGATCTTCCTCAGCAGGTTGATATTTCTTCTTCGACACGCCACTCGACCGTATACTCGATTGGGCACTCGGTCATTTGCCCCCTCGAGTGCGTGGTCGAGTGCACTCACCACTCTCTCTTCTTGAGGCCAACAGTGCATCACGACGGTCCATGAAACGATCAACAGCTTCCTTGGCAACAGTTTCGTTGATAGCAGCTTTTTGTGGTGTTTTTCTGGATTTGGAAGACATTTCAAAATAAAACTGAAAGGAATAGACTTAAAGCTCAAAGTTAATAGGTTAGTAACCCAAAAACCAAAAGAACTAAGCTTGAGCAAGAAAATGAAACTTGAGAGAAATTTTCTAGCTAGATTTTAAGTGTTTAATGAAATGAGAGAGTGTTAGGAGCTTATAATCGAGTTTACCTCTATATAAAGAGGCTAAGGGGACAAAGAGACAAGGGTGGAGCGTCCATACCATTCAAAATTTGAATTGGGAATCTTTGACTCACCTTTGCTGTCACTCGACCCCACCACTTGACCCCACGTGGTCGAGTGCTTGACCAAAATTCAAAATTCGAACTCATCTCTCCCTCCACTCGATCGTGCAAGACAAATTTGAACCGAGTGTCCATGTCACTCGATCGAGTACCTCTCGTGGGCTGGTAGAGTGGCCTCAAAAACCCATTTCTACAAGTCCAATTCTTCTCAAATCCACTTATAAACCCATGTGAAAGCCTACCCAAAACAAAATATAAAAGAAAAAAGATCAAAACTACAAGGAAATTTAAACTTATGTACAAGGATACTGATGTGTGTGGTTTTTCACTTCAAAATCTTTTACCTTAAAAGACCACACGACGGCTGAAAGTGCATAGCTAATCGGTAGTAGTATTTAAGGATCGATCCCACAGAGAGAGAGTTGTTGTTTAGAGAATCTGTCAGAAAAGATGTAAGGCTAGGACTCAATAAAAATGAGAGTTTTAGTGTCACGGTTGTAGTAAGCAAATAAACGAAAATAAAAGGAAGTAAAACTAATAAAACAAGCGTTGGGCATCAAGGGGAATCGCAGGGGTTCAATGATCTATCTATCTAGGAAAGTTTAGGGTTAGTTTGTTTATCTAAAACTCGGACTAAGAAACATGAATGAACCGTTAACTTATAGTTCACAAGCTAACCGTCTAAGATCTCTACACACCGTTACTCAATTGTCGCAGGCAACGACGCATAGATCAAAGCATTTAAAATAGGTTCGTTCTTTATACGAACTCCCTAGGATGAAACTCTGATGGAGGCTGATGACAGGAAAGAGGCGACGTGAATTGATGGTGATGATGCACACGCGGATTGCGAGTGACAGCAGGTGATGTTCGAGAGAGAAAAGCAATGATTCGATGGTGAGAAGTGTTAGATGGTTATATGGATTCGAAAATAAAGTGAAGAGTTTCTTAATCACAAAGTGTTTAGAAACTCGGAATCATGAACGCATTCACGAGTTCGGATTGAGAGAAGAAAGATTCAACAATACTTGTTACATAAAACTTCTTCGCTACCAAACAAGGAGGCGTCGCTTTTGGGTTTTATAATCAACCCCAAGGCTCGACATTCCAAACAACAGGAAGTTCAAAATAAAACAACAAGGCGTGTAAAGGAAATAAGAAAACAACGAAGCGTCTAGGTGATCTATAGTAGTACAGAAGTCACTTGTATTAGTACAAAAGTCATGGTGACTTGTACATTATTCCCCATTGGTAATGACTTCTAGATAACTCGACGTAGTGATCCATTTGCCTCATTAAAAACCATACCGAGAAAACCCATTGGGACAAAACTCAGCTATGGGAAAAAGAGTACAAACTTCACACCTAAGTTATCTAGTTATCATTAACGGGTGAAGTCTTCAGGGTGGATATGTTCAAGACTTGGATCCTCGGTAGATTGAATGACCCGTCAGCTATGAGTGCATGAGCTTCCTTGGACATCTCCTTAGCTCTTGAACGAGTGATCCTTCCCACGATCTCCGGTTTCTCTGCAGCTTCTGTCTCCTTGCTGGCCTCGATAATATCATCCTCCCCCTTTTCAAAAGGATTTGTCCTCAAATCGGTATCTGCATAATAAGGAAGCAAGTCAGAAACATTGAATGTTGAAGGTATATTATACTTACCTTGAAGATCAATCTGGTAGGCGTTGTCGTTGATCTTCTTGATGACTTCAAATGGACCATCAGCTCGTTGTAGAAGCTTGCTTTTCCTCTCTTTTGGGAACCTATCCTTGCGTAGATGAATCCACACCAAGTCTCCTTCTTCGAAAACGATCTCCTTTCTGCCCTTGTTCGCATGTTTCTCGTACTGCTTGGTTCTTTTCTCTATGTTCTCCTTAGCTTTAGCATGTATCCTCCTGACCTGTTCAGCCTTTTCTTTGCCATCAAAGCTACACTTCACACTTAAAGGTAAAGGAATCAAGTCTAGAGGTGATTGTGGATTAAAACCATAAACAATTTCAAAAGGAGAGAATAGAGTAGCAAAATGCTTAGCGTGATTATATGCGAACTCTACGTGTGGTAAACATTCTTCCCATGACTTGAGATTGGTTTTCACTAATGTCATGAGGAGTGTAGATAGCGTCCTGTTCACCACTTCGGTTTGCCCATCTGTTTGCGGATGACATGTGGTTGAGAATGATAGCTTGGTTCCGAGTTTAGCCCATAGCGTTCTCCAGAAGTGACCTAGAAACTTAGTATCTCGGTCTGAAACGATTACTTGAGTTATTCCATGCAGACGTACTACTTCCCTAAAAAACAAGTTAGCTACAATAACAGCATCATCCGTCTTGATAACTTCTGTAAGTGGCGCTGCAATAGTACTGAAGTCTTGGACAAATCGCCTGTAGAATCCTGCTAGTCCATGAAAGCTCCTGACTTCTGCCACGTTTTTGGGTGTTGGCCACTCCTTAATAGCCTTGACCTTCTCATCGTCCACTCTAACTCCTTCTGCACTGACAATAAAGCCTAGAAAGACAACCTCAGTAGTACAAAACGAACATTTAGAAAAATTAGCAAAAAGGGATTGAGAACGAAGAACATTTAGAACTTGGCGGATGTGTTCTAAGTGTTCTTCTAGACCTTTTATGTAGATGAGGATGTCGTCAAAGTACACAACCACGAAGACGCCAATGAAAGGTCTGAGAGCATGATTCATTAAATGCATGAAGGTGCTAGGAGCATTGGTGAGACCAAACGGCATGACTAGCCATTCGTAGAGCCCTTGCTTGGTCTTGAAAGCTGTTTTCCATTCATCTCCTTCCTTCATTCTGATCTGATGATACCCACTCTTCAAATCGATCTTTGAGAAGACTGTTGACCCACATAGCTCGTCCAGCATGTCATCTAATCTCGGGATCGGATGTCTGTACTTCACTGTGATATTGTTAATAGCTCTGCAGTCAACACACATCCTCCATGAACCATCTTTCTTTGGTACGAGCAAGACTGGTACTGCGCATGGACTGAGGCTCTCTCTGATGTGTCCCTTGTTCATAAACTCTTCTACTTGTTTCTGCAGCTCTTTAGTCTCTACAGGATTGGTTCTATAAGCTGGTCTGTTCGGTAGAGCTGAACCTGGTACCAAATCGATCTGATGCTCTATCCCACGTATTGGAGGCAAGCCTGGAGGTATCTCTTCTGGAAATACATCCTTGTACTCCTCTATAATCTCTATCATCTCGCGTGGAAGCTCTTCTGCTGGCTTGGTACTAGCGAGTGTCTCTTTGTAGACAAACATGAATGTGGTCATCTCTGGGTCAAATAACTTATTGAACTCGCTGTGATTGATGTACAGGCTGTGAGACACTTTCTCTATATCCTCGCGGTTCATGTGAAGCTGATCCTTGTAGATCTCACTGGGCGTAAGTGGAAGAAGAGTGACCTTGCGTCCTTTGAACTCAAATGACTGCCTGTTGGTGTAGCCATCATGAAACACTCCTCTGTCAAACTGCCATGGTCTTCCCAAAATAATATGACTGGACTTCATCGGAATCACATCACAAAGTAGCTCATCTTCATACTTCCCAATTGTGAGTTTTACTACCACTTGCTGCGAAACTGTTAAAGCTCCTTTGTTATTCAACCACTGTAGCTGATAAGGTCTTGGATGTGAAGTGGTCTTGAGATTAAGCTTCTGTACCATCTCTTCACTAGCAGCATTAGTACAGCTACCACCATCAACGATGAAGGTGCAGACCTTGTCTTGAACCATACACCGGGTGTGGAAGAGATTCTCACGCTGCCCTCGATCATCTGGATGAGTCTGAACACTTAAAGCTCTGCGTGCTACTAACATCTCTCCCATGACTGCTGGTTCACCTTCTTCATCTAAATCAGACTCTGGTTCACTCTCTGAACTGTCTACAGGCACAATCTCTCCTCCTTCTTGAAGAAGAAACATCTTCTTGTTAGGACAGTCTCTGGAATAATGCCCCATCCCTTGGCATTTGAAACACCTGATATGACTTGTAGAGGTGCTACTCTTGGGCTTGAAATCGATCTTAACTTCCTATTTGACTGTGGCTGTCGCGGGTTTGCTGTCCTTGGTGAAGGCGGGTTTATTGAACTCTCTTGGCTTGGGAATGTTAGGCGTAAACGTTTACCTCACTCCCTTTTTCTTGGTCTGTGATTCAATTAGCTTTGCCTTATGTACCATTTCTTGCACATCTTCATAGTTCTGCAGCTCTATCTTGTCTTGAATCTCTCTGTTGAAACCTCCAAGAACCCTAGACATAACCATGTCTTCACTTTCTCTCAGATCAGCCCTGATCATAAGCGTTTCCAGCTCCTGATAGTAGTCTCTTACAGACTTAGTGCCTTGAGTGAGACGCCTCAGCTTGTTAAGAATCTCTCTCTGGTAGTGTGTAGGCACAAACTTCTTTCTCATCTGCGTGACTAACTGTTCCCATGTAGTGATAGCAGGCTCTCTCTGTCGATGTCTAGTGAGTCCCAACTGCTCCCACCACAACAAAGCATAGCCATTGAATTCAGATATGGCTATCTTCACCTTGTTCAACTCATAGGTACCTTAAACTTGAAATTTCGACTCCATGGAACGAAGGATACTGAATCTTGAGATGATTCAGCTACTGCCTCAAAGGATCATAATCCCTGCCGTGATCTCTGTTTCTATCTCTCCTCATTGTCTCTTGGCTATGATCTGAGGCTTCCTCTTCTTCTGAATACTCTCTATCTGTATCAAAGTATATTTGATGCCCAGCTACTTGTTCAGCTCGTCGTGGGCGTGTAGGATCTCTACCAGTTCTTCGATGCTCTCTTTCTGTGCTTTAAGTGTTTTTTCTCTGATTGAAACAAGTCTCTCTTCCCCCAGTAGGTGACTTAGTTGTTCTGATCCGTGTATGTTTGGAAGAAGCTCCCACGTGTGCCTTTCCTTTAGCTAAGCGGAGAGCCTCATTAGGACTAGGCGGTTCTGAAGAACTCTGATCTGAAGCACTAGTTGCTTGAGCTATATCTTTGATCTGCTTCTCAAACTTGTTACTGAGCTGCTCCATCTGTTGCTGGAACTGAGTAGACATTGTCTTGTTTGCTTATGTTATTTGCTTAGCCATGGCTTGGTTCAAAGCTTCCATATCTTCTGGAGAAAGCTCCATTGTACCTGCAAAGTAAAGAAGAAAACTCGAAGTAAAACATTCCTTGAGTGAAAGAACAAAATAAACTCTAAGACTCGTAATCTAGACACAAACGAACAACAAAAAAACAAATCCTAAAACTAAACAAGACTCACAACGAAAGCTAAAACAGCAGAGACTAACACAACAAAGAATTAAACAAATGAACAAAATCAAAACAACACAAAACGAGATTAGGGTTTAGAATCGCTCAGCCTTTGGCACAAAGTTGGCTCTGATACCACATAATACGAACTCCCTACGATGAAACTCTGATGGAGGCTGATGACAGGTAAGAGGCGACGTGAATTGATGGTGATGATGCACAAGCGGATTGCGAGTGACGGCAGGTGATGTTTGAGAGAGAAAAGCAATGATTCGATGGTGAGAAGTGTTAGATGGTTATATGGATTAAAAAATAAAGTGAAGAGTTTCTTAATCACAAAGTGTTTAGAAACTCGGAATCATGAACGCATTCACGAGTTCGGATTGAGAGAAGAAAGATTCAACAATACTTGTTACACAAAACTTCTTCGCTACCAAACAAGGAGGCGTCGCTTTTGGATTTTATAATCAACCCTAAGGCTCGACATTCCAAACAACAGGAAGTTCAAAATAAAACAACAAGGCGTGTAAAGGAAATAAGAAAACAACGAAGCGTCTAGGTGATCTGTAGTAGTACAGAAGTCACTTGTATTAGTACAGAAGTCATAGTGACTTTTACATATTCCCCATTGGTAATGACTTCTAGATAACTCGACGTAGTGATCCATTTGCCTCATTAAAAACCATACCGAGAACACCCATTGGGACAAAACTCAGTTATGGGAAAAAGAGTACAAACTTCACACCTAAGTTATCTAGTTATCATTACCGGGTGAAGTCTTTAGGGTGGATATGTTGAAGACTTGGATCCTCGGTAGATTGAATGACCCGTCAGTTATGAGTGCATGAGCTTCCTTGGCCATCTCCTTAGCTCTTGAACGAGTGATCCTTCCCACGATCTCCGGTTTCTCTGCAGCTTCTGTCTCCTTGCTGGCCACGATCATATCAGTTCTAATCCATGAAATTTCATAGGTAAGGGGTATGTGCTTCCTATGACTCCTCACACATCTAAGCTAGGTCAAGCACACATGAAAGCTTTTGGCAAAACACACACACTTTAGATCATAGTTAGTTCATGAGACTAACTTAAAGCATTAAGCAAAGACTTAGAATAAAAGTATAGAATAAACAAGATATAAATCTAACAAACCCTAAAAATTGCCACCTAAACTAAGATCATCTCCCCTCTTTGATTATCCCTTTAAACCCAACTAGAAAACTACTATAGCATGTTTAAGGAAATCATCAAAGCAAGGTTTAATAAACTCATAAACATAAAAGCATAAATAGAGAAAAAGGGTTTTAGATATTACTTCAATGATTGTCAAACAAATTGTAGGATCTTCTTCCGTTTGAAACAAAAAACAAAACAAATAGAATAGAAAAGAGTTGGTGGATCTCAAAGCTTCAAAGAGAGGGACGAGAGAGAGCTTCAGGTCGTCGGCTGCTCCTCTGGTCGTGTCTCTAGGCTGCTCCAATGAATGCACACCCTAAACCCTAAGGCTTAGAAGAGTATTTATAGGGTTTTGTAAGGGTAGAAACGTCTTTTCTTCTTGAGTGCAGGACAAGGAGTGGCGTAGGAATGTTCTAGAACGTGGTGAAGACTTGGACTGGGCCGATGTGGTGGTCACTTGTCAGGCCTTCAATAAAAGCCCATTGGCTTGATGGTTCTCCTTACGTCGCTTTATAACACCTCTCGGTAAATCGGGCATAACTTCCTGCAGAGTGAATGGATTGACTTGATTCCTCTTCGAGGAGAAAGATGACTCTCCAAGTATGTCGAAATGTGAGTTGTATAAGTTCTTCAAAAGTTTCCCGTACTGTAAAGCTCTGAATCTTTCCTAAAACGTATTTTCCTTGTCTTTTGGTCCTTTTTGCTATAAAACCTGTAAAACCTTCTTGAAACCTAAAATACTTGATAATAGACATTAAAGCCTTGAAATCATATCAAACTCATCCTAGATGAATACTAAAACTATAGTTAAATTGGGTAAAATAATGATGTTATCAACTCCCCCAGACTTAGACTTTGCTTGTCCTCAAGCAAATAATAAGAATAAATCATGGAAAAGAGGTTTTGAAAATATTGGGAATTCACTTATCTTTGGGGATATTTTCTTTGCACTCTTCTTCGCCTTGACATTAGGAACTTCCATTTGTAATCCACCATGAGAATCATCAACGCTCCTTGATCCCACAATTCTTTAGAGTCTCCAGAATCTCCATTTTGTCATCTCTTTACATAAATTAAAGCAATAATAAAAAGTGAAATCTTACCAAGGGAAAATCGATCAATGGCTTGCAGACTCTCTTCAAGCTAAGACTTTCTTCGTATGAATCCTTTCCTCTCCCTTTTCTCACTTTTTTTTTTAATCAAAAGTGTAGGCGAATACTGGGGTCATCGGTAATTTGCCTACCCCTTGCTTCCAAGCTTTGTGTGATCGTTTGACTCAAGAGTAGAATAATGAGGTCACAGGCAATTTACCTACCCCTCTAAACTGATCAAAATCATCTCATCTATCATTCTTTTTTTTTTTTTTTTTTTTTTTTTTTTTTTTTTTTAGAGTATTGAAGGGAAGAGAGAGGGGAACATACTTTTGAAAAAGTGCAATGTCTTGTGTGGCTTGAATGTAGAGATCTATTCCAATGTATACCAATTCCCTCGGCTTGATAATTAAGTCCGGTTTAGGTCCTATAAAATTTAGAGACAACGTTAGATCATCTGAATATCCATCAAATAGGGACTTTGGGGATTGTTGAGTCGGCTCACAGTCTTTCCAAACTTTGGTTCTGTTTTCAAGCATAATCAAGAGTCGTAAGAGTGTTAATCCAAATCAAATAAACCGTTAGAATAAGATCATAATCCCCTACTAGTTTTGACTCAATAAAAAAAAAAATGTGACTCGATAAAAACGTCAAGATTATTGATGTAAAAAGTGGAAAAATGTCTCAAGTCAACAAAATAGAAAGTAGCATTAGTATATGATGGAACATCCTTCCCCCCAGACTTAAATCACACCGTCCTCGGTGGAAAAAAAAGAAAGATTTGAGGATTAAAAATCATAAGGAAAAGTGTAGGGTTTAAGAACAATGTCACCTTGATGGAACGATGTTGTGTCGATTCTAAGACGTTTATGGTTGCCCAAAAATTTTCTTAGAGTCGGTTGTGGAATGGAAATGTGGTGACTAACCGTTTGCACTTCCTTTGGTTGCTTGACATCGAGTTTGAACTAGGCTAAGTCCAATCGAATTGTGTTTAATATGTCTTAAAATGCATCCTCCTTGAAACAAAAACCTAAAACCATCAATAATAATGATAAAATAAAAATAACAAAAACAATGGTACGCGGTACGTGGTGGGATGGTGATGGTAGGTGGTGGGATGGTGGTGTTTCAGATTTGTCTCGCGATACACGGATGAACGGTCGCGGGCAGCAGCAGGTACGGTGGGGCGTGGTACGCGGTACGCAGGACATGGTACATGGTATGCGGGACATAGGACATGGTACGTGGTACGTCGTACATGGTACATGGTACATGGTACGTCGTACGCGGACGCGGTACGTAAGGCATGACATTGGCTACGGTTGGTATGGCTGGTGGGGACTCTCGGCATCGATCACTCAAGGACGGTGATGATCCGTTGCCTTCGGCGTACGTCGGTCACGTTGAACATGGCCGGTCAGTAGGTGGTGCTTGCCACTAGACATAGTGTGCATTACCAATCCATGGTCCTTCTTCTTCCTTCTTTTTGGCTTTTCTATATTCTATTTTTTTTTGTGTTTTTTTTTATGAACCTGAAACTAAAATGCAAAAATATCAATAGTAAAAAAAAATAAATCCTAAAAATAAAAACTTAATAGACATGGGTTGCCTCCCAAGAAGCGCTTTTGTTTAACGTCGTTGGCTCGACGTTAGCTTGCTTTCTCAAGCAGGGTCAGGAGAGTGGGTTGTCCTTAGACAAGCTCTCTTGGATTTTTCTCCAATGTAGGCATCAGGTGGCTCTCTTGCATAATTTTCTTCTCTACATCTTCGAGTAGGCGGGTGAAATGGTTTAGCTTCATAGAAAATGTCTCCATTGATGATGGTGAGAATCATTCTTCGGTTAGGCCAGTCCATGACGGCTCCAACAGTGGCTAGGAATGCTCCTCCAAGGATAAGTGGTGTAAATCTTCCCTTCTCACCATTGTTAACTTGAAAGTCGGTTGGAACATTGCAGATCTCAACTTGCACATGGATGTCTCGGACCATTCCTTCGGGTATTGTAAATGAGGAGTTGGCGATTCCTATGCGTATGTCCGATGGTTGTAAGTGTCTCAAGCCAATCTTCCTTGCAGCATCGGTTGACATGATGTTGATACATGAACCTGAATCACATAATGCATCTTCGAATTTAACTCCATTGATATAGCAAGTGATGAGGAATCGGCCTGGGCTCTCCACTTTATTTACTGTGTTGAACGGCCGTGGGTAGTGTAAGGCTTGATCATATAGCTCTTTCATCTCTTCCCTTGACTCACAACTCTCAAGAAAGAATTGGTCAATATGATAAATAGAACAAGCTTCTGCGAAAGTGGTACCTTGGGGAAGTCTCCCTACAGCTCGGTTGAAATCGCCTAGATCTCTTAGTCTTATCATGCGTGGGTACCAGCGGTTGTTCAAGAGGGTGAGACCACGTGGTTGATCTTGAACTTGTGTTCCCTTGAATAACTCATCTTCTTCTTCATAAATCTCCCCTTCTTCAAGTTCTTGCAAAGGTTGGACTCCTTTGAAGGTTGTGACGATGTTACAAATGACTTGGGGTGTTGATTCTTCTTCTCCTTGATGCGAGATGTTGTGTGAGTTGAGGTTGCAGGTTTCGACCTCCATGGAACCTTGTTGCTTGTTCCCCACGAAATCTTCTTGTCTTGAGGTAAAATAAAGTTTTCCTTTTTCTAAAAGGAAACTAGAATGTTTTCCTTTTCCGAATAGGGTTTCCTTTTTTCTTCCTTTTTCTTCTCCATCGATCTGATTCTCTTTTTGGGTGTGTCCAGCAACACATGAGATTGAGCTCTCTAAATTCTCTTCAAGAGACTTGGTTCTCTTTTCAATGGCAGCTTGTCTGGCTCCAATGTTAGACTCAAGTAGTGGAACAAGAAGACAAGTGAACTCTTCGGTTAGAGTGTCTCCCAAGGTATCAAATCGTTTACCAATTTCTTCCACTTTGGTTTCGGTTTTCTTAGCTCTTTCTTCATACTTCTCCATATGGCTGCACAGGTTGAGGGTCTTGTTAAGAATGGCTTCGGAATTGCTATAGCAACGACTCTCCAAGGTATATATCCTTAAGTTGCAATCGCTTACATCCTTAGTATTTTCTCTTATCTCCTTTGAATGTTGAACTTGTTCTTCTTAAAAACAATTTAGCTTCCTCTCCTTGGCTTCAGCAGTTTTGGAACTTTCCTCTTCTACTCTTTTAACTTCAACAGCAATATCATCCATTCTTCCCGAAATATCAGATTGGATTTTGTCAAGATTTCCATGTAGCATCTTCATAGTCTCATCTAGAGTCTGTCATCCGACTTATAAATTTCAGCATCATTTCTTCTTCAGCTTTTTGTTGTGTAGACTTGTGATAGTTGTTTTGGTAGACTTGGTGTGGAAGTCGGAAAGGATCTCGATATTGGTGTGAGCGGAGGTTTAAATTGGTGTCGGCCCTTCTTGGATAAGGCCTTTGAAAACGGCTTGGGCTGTGACTTGGGACAGGTTCCCAATCTTCATAAAAATTATATGGTGCTGGAGATGGTCGATTTCTAGAGTTACCTCGGTAGAAAGCTTCTTTTTGGTGTTGATATTGTCGAAAACCACAATTTTCGGTAACTTCTTCATTAGGGAACTGATATGTCATGCAACAGTAGAAGTCTTTTAGCTCTTCTTCTCCATCTTCTCTAGTAGATGATAGATCATAGGACTCATCATTCTCTATTGGCAAATCTTCATAATGGTTCTCCATAGCATTTTCTTCAAAATAAGCTTCTCCTTCATCGGTTTTGTAATACTCTTCTCTAGTCCACTCCTTGGAATTGTTAGGATCGGTTGGGTACTCAAGTGAGGCTCCATGTTCTTCTTCAGCATCATCAGGTTGATATACTTGATCATAGCTCCAGTTATTGTGTTCGTCCGGGTTGTTGAATAAGGTTTGTAAAGCTTCAACCTTCAATTCTAAGCGGCTCTCGATGGTGTCAATGGTGTAGCCTAAGTTGATAAGCTTCGTTCCATGATCTTGTAAATCCTCAAAATGGTTTAAAGCTTGATTGTTGATGGCATTGATTTGTTCCTCCAAGCTTGTAACATCCTTGGTGATAGTCTCGAATTTAGTTCCAAACTCATTTCTCATCTTATCCAATTTTGCATTTAAAACTTTATCAGCGTCCTCTTGACTTGATATAAGTTCATCAATCATCTTCATAAGCTTCTCTTCAGTGTGTGAGCTCCTTGAAGTGATTGGTTTTTGAGTGTCATAGAAAAAGTTTTCATTGACATCGACATTCATGACTTCTTGCGGATCAAGGTGTTGGTCCATTGCGAAGCATGGTACGTCCGTGTGGTACGACGTGAAAGAATGGTCAGCTCGGCAGTAATCTGGTCCCGTGAGTGCTCGGCCTTGAGGTGGTCGAGTGAAAGTGTAACACCCGTACCGTCGCAAAAGACGGAACAACATGTAATCCATCCGGTCTGGCCAAAAACGTTTCTTTCTTTAAAATTCACCAACGAACAAACTTCAAACTGCAACTCTTGAACTTACTAACCTGGGAAAAAGGGAAAGAGGGGTGAGTAAACAAGTTTACTCAGTGAGGAGATCAAACTCTGCCCACCAGACATACAGTAATCACATTCCAAATATAATCAACAACTATTACTTAGCATAGATTCAGAATGTTTATCAAGCAAACAAACAAACAAACATCTTATTTCTCCTTAATAACTTTCATATTATTTTAAGCACCTTTTGTGACAACTACCACATTAAAACATTTCTTTTCCTTTACAATACTTAAGAAGTTTAACTTATATATTATATGTTTGGCCATTATCACTTTTTCTGGCTCACAAACCCCATTCCTAGAAGACCACCGCCCATAGCTCGATTCTTCTCGTACTGCTTGTCAGCGATTTATGACCTGCAATGAATCCGTCGGTCCATTGCAGTCCAACATCCTCAAGTATCCTTTCTTTTCTCATTCTCATTCTCATGTATGTTCATAATTATATTTATAATATAATATATAAGTTAATTCATAACATCATATCATGTAGCTAATGTGCTTCACATATATCATGTTACTAACAACCTATTTTACCTTGCAAACAAATCCACGTAAACACATTCAATTAACAAACAATTCTTGAGTCTATACTCAGCAACTATCGAAAAGTATATAAAGAAAGAGGTTAATGCATATCCGCAAATACCACCCTCACCTTAGCCATTGAATTTAATCCTTGGTTTAGAAATAGCAACAACAAGACCCTGCTTTAGCAACACTCTCGGTCTGCAATGATTCAGATGACAACAATCCTTTAAATAATCCGTGATTATTCCATTAAACCAAATACAAACACATGCCCCGGTTTAACATTTCTATGCTTGACTTTGTGCTCCTTAATTAAATCGATCAACAACAGTTTAATAATTAAATCAAACCAATATAATTATCCCCAATTATACATGATCGCACAACACCACACTTTCCACGTACTCACATGATTGAGTTCGGTAATAGACCTTAATTACACAAACTATTTCCGGTTTAGTTGGTTTATGATCCCGGTTCAATAATCAACAAAACAACACAACACAAACACGCACGAGACTAAGCTCCGCCGTTTACCTCTTATCCGCGTTACACTTGACGGATCTGCTCCACGATGGCTCAACACAAACACGCACGAGACTAAGCTCCGCCGTTTACCTCTTATCCGCGTTACACTTGACGGATCTGCTCCACGATGGCTCAACGTGACAGTTCCGCTCACGGTGGTCACTTCCTCATGGCTTGGTAACATACATCAGAAGCAAGCAACAGATCAAGGATTAGGTCTACAACAATCGGTAACTTCCATCCCAAGTTATAAAACAAATCTAGGTTTCCTTACTTATAATGGCCTCGACGATGGGCTACGGCTGCTCCGGTGTCAGCGTATCAGTGAAACCTTGGGCATCACGTTACGTCTTCAAGAATCAAGTCACACGATATGGAAAGATATGATTACGATACGCTAATAACTGTAATTGATTGTAATTAATGTGTAGGAGATTTTCTCTGTAGTACATAAGGGATGATTATGCATTCCACAATAATATAGAGAAATATTCTTTCGATCGTGTCTCCTCTTTATGGTATCAGAGCACGAAATTTGATTTCTTTCCTTTGCTAAGAAACCAAACGAACCCGACCGATGACGAACAACGAAGGTATTATTCCTCCGATGAACCCGAACCCGACCACGACAGCTGCGACAACAACGACCACGACGGAGGTGCGACGAACCATCTCTCCTTACGACTTGACGGCGGCCGATAATCCAGGGGCTGTAATCTCACATCCATTGCTCACAGGTGCAAACTATGATGAGTGGGCTTGTGGGATGAAGACAGCTCTATGCTCTCGAAAAAAGTTTGGTTTCCTTAACGGGACCATTGCACGACCAGCGGAAGGTTCACCAGATTTGGAGGATTGGTGGACCATTCAGGCGCTTCTAGTGTCGTGGATCAAGATGTCTATTGATCCGACACTCCGTTCTAATATCTCTCACCGAGATGTGGCCAAGGATCTATGGGATCATTTGAACAAGAGGTTCTCTGTCACTAACGGACCTCGAATTCAGCAAATCAAGGCTGATCTTGCATGCTGCAAACAGAGAGGTCTCCCGATTGAGACTTACTTTGGGAAGCTGACTCGCATTTGGGATAGTATGGCTAGCTATCGTCCATTAAGGCTGTGCAAATGTGGGAAATGCGAGTGTGATCTTGGAACTCTTCAAGAGAGAGATCGAGAAGAGGATAAAGTCCACCAATTCTTGTTTGGACTTGATGACACGTTGTATCGGACCGTGAGATCAAGCTTAGTCTCGCGAGTTCCCATTCAACCAATGGAGGAAGTTTACAACATTGTTCGTCAGGAAGAAGACTTGGTGAAAAACGGCACTACAAACATGGAAGAATCTAGTGGTGTGACTGCATTTGCGATTCAAACAACACCACCTTACCGAAGAGAAGAAAAAGACAAGCCGGTGGTGTGCAAACATTGTAACCGTGTTGGCCATTCCAGTGATAGTTGTTACGGTGTTATCGGTTATCCAGAGTGGTGGGGAGAGAGGCCGAGATCTCGCACTTCAACAGGACGTGGTCGAGGCCGTGGTGTATCCAATGGAGGCGCTGGACGTGGACGTGGAGTCTCGTTTGCTAATGCGGTTCACGTTGCGGCACCTTCAAACTCCGCAAACTCCGCGAGTGCTCACTATGTTGTGACAGACAATGATCGTGACGCTGTGAAGGTGAGCGACTCTCAGTGGCGAGCAATTAAGAGTCTTCTCAATGCTGGTGTTCTCAACGAACCGAAGAAGTTAAGCGGTATGTCTTCTATTCCTTTTTGGATCATGGATACAGGTGCTTCTCATCATTTAACTGGGAGATTAGATCTGTTAACGGATGTTAAAGACATGTTGCCTGTGGGGATTATGTTAGCTGATGGTAGAGAACGAGTATCTATCAAAGAAGGGTCTATACGGCTTGGGCCGAATCTGATCTTGCGATCTGTTTACTATGTTGAAGGGTTTCAATCTGATTTGATCTCTCTTGCTCAGTTAATGGATGAGAATCGGTGTGTAGTACAGTTGGCTGATCATTTCCTTGTTGTTCAGGACCGTACTACGAGGACGGTGACGGGAGTTGGTAGACGTATGGGAGGGACCTTCCACTTTAGGAGTATGGAGTTTGTTGCATCGGTAGTGATTAGAGATGAGAAGTCTTTTGAGCTTTGGCACAATAGGATGGGTCATCCTGCAGCTAAAGTAGTTGGTCTACTTCCTGTAGTTTCTAATGTCATTCCTTCTGCAATTTCGAATAAAGCGTGTGATGTATGTCTCCGCGCTAAGCAAACAAGAAGAAGTTTTCCAATTAGTGAGAATAAAACAACAAGGATTTTCGATTTGGTTCATTGTGATTTATGGGGTCCTTATAAGACTCCAACTTATTCCGGAGCCCGTTATTTTTTAACCATTGTCGATGATTATTCACGTGGTGTGTGGATTCACTTGTTGAATGAAAAATCAGAGGCTCCTACGCATCTCAAACAGTTCATTGCAATGACTGCACGACAATTTGACAAGCCTGTTCGAATGATCATGAGTGATAATGGATCTGAGTTTCTTTGCTTGGGAGAGTTCTTTAAGCAACAAGGCATCCTACACAAAACGTCTTGTGTCGGGACACCTCAACAAAACGGGAGGGTTGAGAGGAAGCACCGTCACATTCTGAATATCGCTAGAGCTTTACGATTTCAAGCAAATTTGCCAATCGAATTTTGGGGAGAATGCGTTTTAACGGCTGGTTATTTAATCAATCGCACACCAAGTTCAGTTTTACAGGGAGTCACACCATATGAACGAATCTATAACTCCAAGCCTTCTTATGAGCATTTGCGTGTTTTCGGCAGCCAGTGTTATGCTCATGACCAATCCCACAAAGGAGACAAATTTGCGGCTCGTAGTCGCTGGAGTGTGTTCATGGGGTATCCTTATGGGAAGAAAGGTTGGCGTCTATATGATCTCGCAAAACAAGAATTTTTTGTTTCCCGAGATGTCATCTTCTGTGAAACTGAATTTCCATATCGCTCACCCACGACGGTTGCTGACGACGACGAAGAGGTGTTTCCTTTGTCGAGTTTATTTCACGAAGAAGAAGAAGAAGACTTATTGGGCCTGTCTCATAGTTCACTCAATTCAGACATTGACAATGGGCCTACACCAAGCCCAGTTCCACATGTTTCTTCACCAGGCCCAGTTCTTACTGAACCTGCAATTGCCCCCGATGAACGTGTAACACCGCAACCCGCAACTACGGGTCTTCACGATGACTCCACTGCACCGGTAGTCGAACCACCTCCTAGAGCACCTCGTCCGCCGGTGGTTCCGGTTCCCACACCGGTTGTGTCAGATCCGGTCGTTGCTCCTACATTGGGTTGTGGGCAACGCCAGAAAACCCAATCTGTCAAATTAAAGGATTTTGTGGTAAGTACCACTTCGAAGGCGACGACTTCTCAAAATTCATCCACGTCTGAGTATCCAATTGCTAATTACGTCAATTGTGAGCGGTTTTCTCCTCAACATCAGGCATATTTGGCAAAGATAACTTCAGGTGTGGAACCTAAATCGTTTAAAGAGGCCATGGAAGATGAACGCTGGAACAATGCTATGTCTAGCGAAATTGATGCTCAAGAACGGAATCATTCATGGGATGTGGGTGATTTACCACCAGGAAAAAAGCAATTGGCTGTAAATGGGTGTATAAACTCAAATATCGATCTGATGGGACCTTAGAGAGACACAAAGCGCGACTTGTTGCTCTTGGCAATAAACAAACAGAGGGTGAGGATTATGGCGAGACGTTTGCGCCAGTGGCAAAGATGGGTACTGTTCGACTATTTTTGGGCACTGCAGTGAAACGAAACTGGGAGGTCCATCAGATGGATGTGTACAACGCTTTTCTTCATGGGGACCTCGAAGAAGAGATTTATATGAAACACCCTCCTGGCTTCAAAGCTTCTGACCCAAAGAAGGTATGTCGTCTTCGCAAGTCCATATACGGTTTAAAGCAGAGTCCTCGGTGCTGGTTTGAGAAACTATCAACGGCTTTGAAAAAATTTGGTTTCGAACAGAGCTTGTCAGATTACTCGCTGTTTACAATGGATAAAGACGGTGAACAACTTCATGTTTTAGTCTACGTTGACAATCTTATCATCACCGGCAGCACCATGACAGTGATGCAAGCCTTCAAAGACTACTTATCTACATGTTTCCACATGAAGGATTTGGGACCCTTGAAGTATTTTCTGGGCATTGAAGTGGCACACAGTCCCTCTGGGATGTACCTTTGTCAGCGAAAATATGCCCTTGATATCATCTCAGATTCAGGCTTACTTGGTGCCAAACCGGTGGCATTTCCTCTTGAGTCGAATAACAAGCTAGCATTGTCAGCCTCACCTTATCTACCACATCCAGCAAAGTATCGACGGTTGATCGGCCGTTTAATCTACTTAGCTGTAACGCGACCAGACTTGGCATATTGTGTTCATTTCCTTGCTCAGTTCATGCAAAAGCCAAGGGAAGATCATTGGGAGGCTGCTCTCCGAGTCGTTAAGTATCTGAAAAACAATCCTGGCCAAGGTATTTTGCTGCGTGCAGCTGGTTCTTTTCAGTTCACAGGTTGGTGTGATAGTGACTACTCTGGCTGTCCGTTAACAAGACGTTCCGTCACTGGTTATTTCATTCAACTGGGTGGCTCTCCGATATCATGGAAAACGAATAAACAAAAGACAGTCAGTCGATCCTCGGCAGAGGCTGAATATAGGGCAATGGCACACATTACTCAAGAGTTGATATGGCTGAAGCGAATTCTATTGTCTCTTGGAGTTAAGCATGACGGATCCATGCTTGTTCGTTGTGATAGCGAAGCAGCTATTCACATCGCCACAAACCCCGTCTTCCATGAACGGACTAAACATGTCGAAGTGGATTGCCATTTTGTTCGGAATGAAGTCTTAACCAAGAACATCCGCCTTCTTCATGTTGGTACTGGGTCGCAGCTTGCAGACATACTTACAAAACCATTGGGCACTCAAGACTACGCTCAGTTCTGTGTCAAGCTGGGCATACAAGATTTGCATGCTCCAACTTGAGGGAGGGTATCCGTGAAACCTTGGGCATCACGTTACGTCTTCAAGAATCAAGTCACACGATATGGAAAGATATGATTACAATACGCTAATAACTGTAATTGATTGTAATTAATGTGTAGGAGATTTTCTCTGTAGTACATAAGGGATGATTATGCATTCCACAATAATATAGAGAAATATTCTTTCGATCGTGTCTCCTCTTTACAGCGGGTGACATCTCCGCTGAAAGAAGATGGTTGACTGACCAACGGTGGCGATCAGTTGTGATCGGTGGTGACCGACAGGAACGATGGAGACCAACGGGAACAACAGACCTTTATCTACGCTTCTCCTCCACGAGACTCACGGAAACAGTAGAGGACCACGACGGCTACAACAATCTCACTGTTATTGACTTAGGGTTTTGCTCAAGATCTCTTCCCTTTTGTAAAAATAGCAACGACAATAGATGCGTATACATACCTATGTATCCACGAGCACACACACAATACACATATCATCTTGTCGTTTTGATCAACTTAGGTCTTAAGGGCTAGTCTGAATAACAAAACAAACCGGCCCAATTAGAGTTAAGAAATTGGGGTGTTACAGAAAGAACTGCGACAAGGTCGCCTAAGTGATGGTACAACGGTTGGTCTAGAGTGACCAATGCATGAACCGTGCAGCGAGTGGCCTTGCGGACCGGAGGGGTCTCTGTCCGTGGCTGGGTAGTGTGACGTGATCTGTGCGATTGTGAGATTCTCAAAATCTCCTGCGAGAGCGTCGAGGTTCATTCTCAAGGTCTCCTGAAACAATGAAAAACAAAAAGAAAAATTAAAAAGCAAGGTGTCCTAGACGTTACTCTAGTTCCTAGACTCTTGTAAACAACAATCTCTCCCCTGCAACGGCGCCAAAAAGCTTTGATGTGTGTGGTTTTTCACTTCAAAATCTTTTACCTTAAAAGAACACACGAAAGCTGAAAGTGCACAGCTAATCAGTAGTAGTATTTAAGGATCGATCCCAAAAAGAGAGTGTTTTTGTTTAGAGAATCCGTCGGAAGAGATGTAAGGCTAGGACTCAATAAAAATGGGAGTTTTAGTGTCACGGTTGTAGTAAGCAAATAAACGAAAATGAAAGCAAGTAAAACTAATAAAACAAGCGTTGGGCATCAAGGGGAATCGCTGGGGTTCAATGATCTATCTATCTAGGAAAGTTTAGGGTTAGTTTGTTTATCTAAAAGTCGGACTACGAACATGAATGAACCATTAACTTATAGTTCACAAGCTAACCGTATAAGATCTCTACACACTGTTACTCAACTGTCGCAGGCAACGACGCATATATCAAAGCATTTAAAATAGATTCGTTCTAATCCATGAAATTTCATAGGTAATGGGTATGTGCTTCCTATGACTCCTCACACATCTAAGCTAGGTCAAGCACGCATGCAAGCTTTTGGCAAAACACACACTTTAGATCATAGTTAGTTCATGAGGCTAACTTAAAGCATTAAGCAAAGACTTAGAATTAAAGTATAGAATAAACAAGATATAAATCTAACAAACCCTAAAAATTGCCACCTAAACTAAGATCATCTCCCCCCTTTGATTATCCCTTTAAACCCAACTAGAAAACTACTCTAGCATGTTTAAGGGAATCATCAAAGCAAGGTTTAATAAACTCATAAACATAAAAGAATAAATAAAGAAAAAGGGTTTAGATATTACTTCAATGACTGTCAAACAAAGTGTAAGATCTTCTTCCTTTTGAAACAAAGAACAAAACAAATAGAACATAAAAGAGTTGGTGGATCTCAAAGCTTCAAAGAGAGGGACGAGAGAGAGCTTCAGGTCGTCGGCTGCTCCTCTGTTCGTGTCTCTAGGCTGCTCCAATGAATGCACACCCTAAATCCTAGGGCTTAGAAGAGTATTTATAGGGTTTTGTCTAGGTTTCGGGTTTTGTAAGGGTAGAAACGTCTTTTCTTCTTGAGTGCAGGACAAGGGGCGGTGTCGGAATGTTATAGAGCGTGGTGAAGACTTGGACTGGGCCGCTGTGGTGGTCGCTGGTCAGGCCTTCAATAAAAGCCCATTGGCTTGATGGTTCTCCTTACGTCGGTTTATAACATGTCTCGGTAAATCGGGCATAACTTCCTACAGAATGAATGGATTGACTTGATTCCACATCGAGGAGAAATATGGCTCTCTCAGATTTCCATAGAGACCAAGTACGTCGAAATGTGAGTTGTATAAGTTCTTCAAAAGTTGCCAGTACTGTAAAGCTCTGAATCTTTCCTAACACGTATTTTCCTTGTCTTTTGGTCTTTTTTGCTATAAAAGCTGTAAAACCTTCTTGAAACCTAAAATACTTGATAATAGACATTAAAGCCTTGAAATCATATCAAACTCATCCTAAATGCATACTAAAACTATAGTTAAAATGGTTAAAATAATGATGTTATCAAATACCTTAGGGACTTCCTCCCTAGTGAGCTTGTTTAAAGTCTCTAAGCTTGACTTCCTCATAGAAATGGATAGCTTTAGCTGTAAACTCCCTTGGATTTTGAATAGCTTTACCAGGCAGCTGGTTTGGCTTAAGAGCTGATATAGAAGCAATGTTGCTCTACATGAACTTGACTTTAGAATTTAGGCTTTCAAACTTTATATTTAGGTCAGTATAAGAAGAATCCAGCCTTTGGAATGCAAGAGGTTTCAATTACTCTTATGTTGTTGTAATATAAGAGATGTCAATCCATAATGAGTAAGATGCAAGCAATCAGGATGTGAACACTTATCTAAGTTAAGCCAAGTATGAAAATGGTTTTATTCTAACAACCTAATGACAATGATGAAATGCAGAATGTAAAATTGCTAAGATAGGATACTAAAACCAAGAAGAATAGTGCAAATGAACAGAAGTGGAACTAACAAGAACAAGAACTATTCTAATGCAATATGAATGATGAAGCAGGATTAAACAAGAATGGATGCAACTAAACAGAAATGGAACAGGAAAGTTGAAAATGTAAACAAGAACTCTGGACAAAGCTCGAGCAAGCAATCAATCATATGCTCGATCGAGTACTAGGTCGAGTGGATTGATACGAAGAACAGAATCAAAATCAACAATCAAAACAGAACAAAATGCAAGTAAATCAAACATGAAGCGAATAACAGTAATCAAATAGAGAATTCAATAAACAAAGTGGGTCCTAGGGATGGATTCCTTGGCTGGACTCAAGCTATAATTACCTAAACTGATCAACAAACCTCAATCAACAAAGAGCTATCTCCAGAAAATGATCTTCTAATACTTGTTAATCCATTCTCATGATAATGACAATCAGGTTTAAACACTCCTAGACCTAGTTCTCACTAGCTAAGACATATAAAAACAGACATTAAAGATCCAGATCATCAATGTCAAAAATCACCTTAAACATCCAATCTCTCATGTTAAGTATGATAAACTCTAGCATTAGCTTTATCTAACAACTTAGACATTGGTGTGATGCTAAGAAGCTTAAAATCTATCCTTACCCTCTCAGATATAAGAACAGCATAGAGCATATCTAATCTAGAAGAGATATTTAAACAATCAATCTTGATCAGTCTAAGCAACCATAACTCTTATCCAGCCTTATCCATCCCTAAGATCCTAACACACTACTCATAAACACTAAACATGATGAACAAAATCATAAACCTAGAAATTAATGAAACTTGCATGATTAGAAAGATAAGACAAAGATCTACAATATTGAACAAGGAAGCAAACTCAAATTCTTAATACTTAGAAAGTTATGGAACCAACAAGTATCAAAAATCTAGAGAAAATACAATAAAAGGTGGCTAATGATCTAAGCAAAAAGTAAATATTTCCAAAAGGGTAAAAACTAGGTTTCTCAGATATTTTCTCTCTAAAGTGGCTTTTTTTTGCGGCCATAGAGTACGATGGGTTTATATAGGAGGGAAGGGAAGCCCTAAAATGGCTAGAAGAAAAAATAGAGAGGCGGCTCGGTCAACTCGACCATGTGCTCGGTCGAGTGCATGGTCGAGTGACCTTTTCTTCTGCTTTTTCCAATCGGTCGAGTCCCTCTCCTCACACGGTCGAGTGGACTTCCGGACCTTGGTTCTCTTCTGCTCTAGCTCCTTTGTCTGCTTCACTTGATGGATCCACTCTCCTTCAGCACTTCTCCATGCTCCTTTGGGTCTCAAATCACCTGTTTATGCAAGAAACCATGCAAATGCAATGCAAATCTACTCTAATGCACAAACAGTACTTAAACTACTCAATAATGGCTAAACAAGCTAGTGAATCATGCAAAAGGTGTAAATAAACTAAGGTAAAACATGGTGAAATATATGAACATCAATTGACCTTAGGCGGCAATATGTTTTCCTCCATTCGGGCTGCTTCGTGTCGAGGGTAAACCAAGTCACTAATGTGGTCCGGATGGTCTCAAGGATCGATATAACTGGGTAATCGCGTGCCATTGTCTAGACATTGTTCAACGACTCTGCGATGTTGCTTGTCATTACGTTGAAACGATCCCCCACGAAATGAGATCTTTTCCAGTGCTCGAAACCAATGCCAGTTAGGTAGTCTGCATATTTGATGCTCATTGCTTTGATCTCCGCAAAGAGTTTGTTGAAATCAACTAGTCTATAAGATCTCGCTGCGCTTGAAATCAATGATCCCAGAGCCTCAGATTTAAAAATCGCTATGATGTTTCTCTTTAGGTGGACGACGAACACCGCATTTGAGGACATGGGATACACCTGTACACATAGCCAAGCAAATATATGTTACCCGGTAACAATATTGAGGCTGCCGCAATATATGGAAATATACTACGAATAGGCTAAATATAATTTTGATAACATAATCATTAACAATGCGTTTTATAAGTATACACAAACAGGTTCCTTACTAATCGAAAGAGTATATGTTTACATATGGTATCAGGTGGGCGAAGCAATACTTTGCTTATCTGATAAAACTACTAGGCGCTAACAGCGTAGAACTTATTCTAGTTAAGCTGGCCTATGTCTAACTCTGATACCGAATACCAGTTCTATCATAACATGTTACAAACTATCATATAAGTTTAATTCAGATTAACACTTGCTACCTCATGGGCTGACAACGGTACCGAAAATATGTGTTAACGGGGATATTGTGATAACATCAACATTAACTCTATAGCCACTCAGTATTAACACTAACATGTTAGTTAATGGGGTAAACAAGTGGCAAACAAACTTCGTACCTGACGTATACTTGCGTATATGAAAGAGTGCCTGTCCGACACAAACACGAGGTCTGCTTCGTCTGGCACAACTTCCGTCAGCTTGCATAAGAATCACGTCCAGACGTCGTCGTTTTCACTGTTCACTATCGTGAAGGCAAGAGGAAACACCTGAAACTTTGCATCATGGGCGCTTGCAGCCAGGAGACAGCCTCCATATTGGCCTCGTAGGTGTGTACCATCTATGACAATTACTTTCCTCATGTACGTGTATCCCTGGATTGATGTGTGTAGTGACAGGAAGAGATATTTAAATCGATCCACACCATTGCTATCCAATTCTGTTTCAAGGGCTACGTTTGAGTTTGGATTTGTTTGTAAGAGGAGCTTTAAATATAGCTGAACCAATGCAAAGCTTCCTATGGCTGATCCCATGGCATTGTCCATCGCAATTTCCCTTGCCCTCCATGCCTTCCAATATGATACATTCAGGCTGAACTCTTGGCGAAGTATTTCCTAGAGTTCATTTGGCCGCGGTTCATCAGCCTTCAAATAACCGTAGTTGTTGCTTGTTTGTGGAAGTCGCCTCTAGCGTCGACACTGCAGGTGTGTTGAAGAGTGATGATTCTAATTTCAAAACGTTCGTTGTCATCCATTTTATGTGCAAATACACGCCATAGACACATGTGACTAACACACACAACCAACACTTTCAGCGTGCATGATTTTGAGTGGATAAAATGGAACTTTCGACGTATTGCATGGATTGCCATTTTGGTGGTACAATCTTCCTTGTTATTGAATATTCTCCCCACAAATATTTCGTCGCCTTCGTAATCAGCATCCTTTAACACCCTGTTTAGCAGGTCTGGACATTACCAACAACACACACAAATTACTTGTTAAACCATATGTTATCATGTAACGAGTTTGATAACATTACAATGAATTGCTGCGATAATGATTTGTGTACCTTCTTCACCCGGATCATCAAAATATGGCGGTGCATCACTGTCACGCAGCACAATCGGTACAAGAGTGTCTCTAATTGATACCACAGACCTGCTAGAGTTTCCAAACTCACAATTCGTCTCTACGCCTATCTCCATATGATCACCGGTCACACATTCGTTGGCACTCTCAGGAAAGGCACCATGTGTAGACGACGCTGGGGCTATACCGAGGTGTACTCCCACATCATTGGAATGGTCTGTCCTAGTTTCAACACCTATTAATACATCACGTAGTCAGTAACAATCAGAAGTGTTAGATGTGTATGTCCGAATATTGGAGTACTCGCTTTACCTGTGTCATCTTCCAGGTCCTCAGTTGAGAATGTCTCGCTTGATGGTTGTGTGGTCAGCGTAGTTGGCATAGCATCAGAGGAGCTTATCGACGAGACTGTCAGGATATATGGTGGGTTAGTAGCTACTCTAACACCACCTGATAGGCTTAGACGTAAGCGGTCATCTTCCTCTGTAGTAGGTTACACCGGGACCCCAAATTGCAGCGCCCTAGCCGTCCTCTTGCGATCCACTATCTGTTGATTTGTCCACAATGGTACACCATCGAGACTGATCTGTGTTGCGTTTATTTCCCTCAACATCTCCGACTGGTAGTGTTTGCGCCACGCTTCAAATTCTGCAGTACCATTGGGATCATCCGCAACCATCTTTTCTTTCCCCTTCGATGTAGTGACCGTTTCGGATCCGCCAATATTATCGGCGCTATGATCGGTAGCAGAGTCATGTGGTTGCTCTGTGTTGATCCGTATCCCTTGATAACGAGGGACGGTTGGCAGTATCCCCGATGTATTGGTTAAAATCCGTAGGCCATGTCGTCGTACCCCCAGCAGTGGTGTTAACTAAATTGTTATGTGTTAACATATTCAGTAACGCGTTGTCCCATACCGCTCTTGTTTCCGCGGTATTCCAATACTTATTAGATATCTCTCTTGCCGTAAATGGCCCCACATCCAAAGGTTTGCGGTAAGTCGGTTCGTCTCTTCTTTTTCCTGCTTTGATAACCTTCACGCGGAGATGTACTTCTTCCAGATCTACTCGTATTGCCAGGAATAGAGTCGTATCTTCATCATTCTGGATCTAGATTGGGTCGACGCATTTCCAGTCAGGGCCCATCATCCACTGCGGCCACTGGTACGTCAACTCGATCTCGTCCTCCGCCCTTAGATCCATCTGTTCTTTAACCAAACTGACAACCTTTGTAAATCCATCGGTTTCGCGGAGCCGAACAGCTAATAAGTAACCTAAGTGGATATGTGTTTGTAATTGCCTTGCCCATCTCTTTTCCACTCCCCTTGAACCAGTCGTACAATCAGCGTCATCAATCACCTATAACAGCATATAGAGAGTAAACTAGTTAGCGCGACCCTACCATAGTTATATGTTACAATACAAACTCGCAATAAAGTTGTACACGACAAAAAAACATAGAGGCGTCGCAGTTAATACCCACCTTACACTTTAATTCTCTGAGTGTTTATCTTTTTCTTCACCAAGCTTCGTAATATCTTTTGGGTCTTACTCTTTCTGTTTGTATGAGTACCCAACAATCTATTGTGGGAATAAATAGCCAGCCGAATACTTAGGGTATCCGAACATAGTAAATAATATCTAATACAATCATTTCATTTTTACAAAATCTTGCTCGTCCCTATGTGCCAGGCGGCGGAAGATTTACTAATACTCAGTGCATTAAACTGAAACATTAGATTTTTATAAGATATTTCGGCATTTTATGCCTCTATAACTGCGACACAATATTATCTAGGTATGTAGGGGGTTAAAAGTAATACTAACAAAACGTGCAAAAAAATATAACTAGTTTTTATATTATTGATGGTACAAACTTAATATTTCTTTTATTCGGGACTAAAGATTAATTTTACCCTTTAAAAAAATAACATGTAATATATGAAATGAGTATAAGTGTAATTGTATTTGAAAAGAGAGAATATCCTCTGACAATCACTATACAATTATGGTATTTTTTTAATTATGTTCTATTTTTGTAGTATCTATTGCATATTCTCTTTTCTTTAGATATATGTTAGTCTTCACAAAACAATTGAAACATTAAAGATATTTTCACCATTTATTTGAATATTAGTTAGCAAATATTTTTATTATAATATTTAAAGAATTTTTTATAAACATGTATTTATTCTTTCTATGGCCTTGAAAACTTTAGGCACGATTATGGGTCATAAACTTCCTAATTTTTGTGGTGCTAGTCCGAAATTTAGATATATTTATAAAGAAAAAAAATGAATGACAATGGGTTGACATTTGTTTAGAATAAATTTTAAATTCTTCTAAAATTGAACAAAAACCACGAACCTTGGCCTGAAACCATATAAAAGAAAAGCAGATTTCTGCTAAGTTTGAGAAAAAGTGACCGTCGACGTCTTCACTAATTTAATAAGATAATTTTGGTGACATAACAAACAAACCAACGTTTTCAAAGGAACAAATTTTCAGAAAATGATGGAATGAGAGTGAGACATGAAGATATATTGTGTAGGCTGAATTGCAAAACTATTAACAAGGGCAAAGAAGCAACTTCGCGAGACAGATGAGACAAATATAGATGATGGAAAAGTATATTATAGATGACAGACTTTACACATATTTATACAAAGACATATGTAAAAACTAGTACCTAATTACATTAATTATATATATACTCTTATACTCCTGCGCAAGATGGAGGAGTTCCTGTGACATCAATCTTGGAGCAGGCTGTTGCAAATTGTTGACGAGAAAGAAGCTATGTTAGCGCATCAGCCAATTGGTCTTTCGTGAAAACATGAGAAACACGTAACATTCCATATTGAATATGATTTCTTGTGAAGTGATAATCAATTGCAATGTGTTTCATCTGAAAATAGAAAACAAGATTAGCAAAAAGATATGTAACTCCAATGTTGTCGCGGTATATGACAGGAGGTGAACGGAGAGTGACCCCAAGTTCCGTAAGCAGCAAACAAAGTCATCGTATCTCCGAGGCAGTATTTGCTACAGCTCAATATTCAGCCTCCGTAGAAGATCGTGTAGCCCCCGTTGCTTTTTAGAACTCCATGAGATGAGATTATGACCAAGGTAGATGACAGAGGCATTTGTGGAGATGTAATCATCAACGTCTCTAGTCCAATCTGCAGCCGAGAAAGCACGTAGACTAAGTGGAGTAGGAGCACGAATGAAAAAACCATGAGTTTGTGTGCCGAAAAGATAACGGAGGACCTGGTTAGCAGCCTGCCAATAATCATTTGTGGGTTGATGCATGAGGAACACATAAGACTTTATTTAAGTGAAGATCATGTCAGCGAGAGGGAAGAAATGTTGAACCAATATGAGTAATGGGTAAAGGAGAACCATTAGCAACAATGACATCATCACCACCAGTGTATGGTTCTTGGAGGAAAAGGATTGCCAAGTCTGATGTCATATGATTGGTAGCCCCACTGTCAAGAAGCCATGGATCTTGATCCTAAGACGAGCCAATAGCAACGTTGGCACGAGGCTACCACGAATGGAAGGGACTACTTTGATGATGGTACGTAGACGAAGCAAGGGACTGAAATTATGGACACCACCGTGCACTATGACCCTGAGTATTGCAGATTTGACATCAGCCTTTGTAGCCACGAGGCTCATAGGAGGAGACAGCCTGGTCGAACTGGTTAATAGACGGCCCACCGTATGATTTAGTGTTGTATGGTTTCTTGGTGTTGGAGTTGTGGTGACGAGAGTGGTTGCGTGGACGAGAAGCAACAACATTTGCCGTGATAGGAAACACAGGTGTGTTGATTTGGCAAGGAGGTTTGCTTCTTTGTTGAGAAGACGCTCCTGAACGTAAGCAACTGTGGGTGAGACATCACAGGCTTCAATTTGATCAACAATGCGTCGATATTCTTCCGGGAGACCCTCAAGGATCTGTTCAATTTGATCATCATGCGCCATGGGACTATCAAGGTTGGGCAGAGTATCAAAACGTGTCATAAGGTTGATGAAACGATCGACCCATTTTTTCTTTTTTAATAAATAATAATAATAATAATAATAATAATAATAATAATAATAATAATAATAATAATAATAATAATAATAATAATAATAATAATAATAATAATAACTAGTGGTCCCATACCCACTGGCCACCGAACCATATTCACACAACAACGGATAACATAAACCATGCAATATCTTATAAATATCTAGTAATAAATAACTAATATGTAAAAAAACATAACAATTATCCAAAACTCAAACAACATGAAACACAGAACCAGCAACCTAGCAATGTTCTAATGACCCAACTCTAACAACCTAGCAATGCCAGACAACAACCAATTGAGTCCCTAGAACATCCTCCTCTTCATTGACTTGATTCCATAATCACACGTTGCATTTACCTGCACCACAAACACAAATTGAGATGCGTGAGTATTTTATAAACACTTAGTAAGGCAATTCTCCCATCTACTGTCACTAAAAAAATGATTTTACATCATTTATTTCATTTGTTTGTATCATGTTTAAATGATGTTAAAATAATTTGTATCACTTAAACAAATGATTTACATTTTGTTGATGCAAATAATTTATATCATTTGAAATAAATATTTGTTTCAATTACTGAATTGATGTTCATTTACATCAGTTATAAAAAATGTTGCGAGTCTTACATCATTTTTACTAAATTGATATAAAATATTTGCATCATTTATCAAAACTAATGTAAAATAGTTATACCATTTTAAAAGCATGATGTTAGAATCAATATTATAATAAATTATATGAAAATATTTTTTTCTGTAGTAAAATACTTAATTATTGATATTTTCAATCATATTTATTTATATAATATTGATATCTATAGTATATATTACTTATACTATATTTATGATGGGCCCACAATTAGTTGTTATCCCACTAAACTTAAGTAATGGCAATCAAATAGGTTTAAGTGTTTATAATAGATAGATTTCACCTCTCCTTAAGAAGTGGTCAATGTGGGATTGTAAAAATCCCACCTTAACTACCAACGAAAGAAAAAAAATCTTGACAATAATAAAAAATAAGTAATTACATTAATTCATTAATTCTTTGTTTGGCTTTTTGTTGACAATAAATAAATAACTAAGTGATTTTTAATTATAGCTAGTGTAAATTAATATCATTTTTGATCGATATAAATTTTGTATCATATTAAAAAGTGATTTCAATAAAATTAAAAGATTCATCAATTATCTAAATGATGAGAATCTATAATTTATATCAATTTTTAAAAAAGTGGTACAAACGCAGACATGTTAAATCAATTTTATTTAATTGATGTCAAATTAGTTTATTAAAACATCACTTTAATAACTGATGCTTAATTATATTTATTTGTTTCATTTTTAAATAAGTAATTCAAAGTAACGTTACTTAATTTTATGATACAATTTAAATGATACAATACACCCATTTTTTTGTAGTGTGGGCTATACACACAAGCAATAGAGACATCTCTAACCATCAACCAACAATCAACAACCAACAATAACAAACCAGGACTATGCATCGACCAACACCAATACTGCATCGACTGACACCAGCTGGGGTAGCATCGACCGACATAAGCTTGCATCGACCGATGCAAGATACACTTGCCTTGACCGACACGCACACTGCATCGACTGACGCATGCTTGACATAGCACGAAAACCCTAATCGCATTGACCGACGCCTCCACATGCCATCGGTCGATGTTCCTAGGTCAAACTCGTCGTCCTCGCATTTGCATCGACCGACACACAAAGTGCATTGACCAATGCACATGCCAAACATCGTTTTTTCCCTGAAGCTTCTCGCCGGATCTTCGTCCCTACAGCTCGATCGCAAGCCACAAGAAAGCTTCACAAAGTTCCATATAACATTTTAACAAGCCAATCTATACATAAACAAGCAGATCAGAGAAATCTCCAGCTTAGATAAGTCATGGTCATGCACTTACCTTTCCCAAGAAGATTATGAATCTTAAACAAGCAACACAACGCTCCTAGGAAGCTCCTACAAAGATCCCAGCTACAGATCTCTATAGGAACAGCCTCAAATATCCCAAAATCCTCAAGAACACCCAAGAACACTTTTCTCCCTTTCCTTTCTCTCAAAAGCGGCCAAAAACGACTAATGAGACAAAAACTCGAGTTAAGGATTTTTCCCTATCCCAAAACGCAACGTTTAACTGAAACTCGTCTGCACAAAAACGATCTTGCATCGACCGATGCACATAGTGAACTGTCAGGTTTTCATTAATATCTTAGATCTGATGTCTTATATTTAATATATCAATTTTTTTTTCTCTCTTCACTCTCTCGTGAAATAAGAATGTTTCTTTTTTCTCTTGTAAATGGACTGTGTAGCTTTTTAGATCTGGGCAAAAATGTTTACATTTAGACAAGTTGTCTATAAAATCTTAAGCTGATTATCTTATCAATGGAGACCCAACAATTCGCCTCCTCTCCGACAACCTCCTTCACTCCGACAACTTTCTCTGCTTTGATCTTCGTCGGACTTGGATTGACCATTGAAACCCAAAACCACTATGATCAGCTCTATTATGATCTCTTTGCAAAGTTTTTGTGTTACCCAAAACCCAAAGAGATAGTTTTGCAATGAGAACATAAATTATGGATAATTAGGTACAGACCTTAACTTGGAAAGAAAAATAAACAAAGTTTAGTGGATAGATAAATTATGGATAGGTCTCCATGGATTTTTATTCTAATGTTAGTCTCCATGGATTTTTGTTCTAATGTTAGTCTCCATGGATTTTTATTTTAATGTTAGTCTCTTTTCCACCACCAATTCGGAATGTGCGGCCATGGAAAGCATATACATTAAGATTCATGATTTTCATCCAAGCTCATCCACTAAACTTTGACCACATGGTCATTAACCCTAATTTGTCGACCATCCAAGCCCATCCACGAAACTTTGACCACATGGTCATTAACCCTAATCTGTCGACATATGTTTGTTGGACACAAGCACATGCTTTCTTCTTCTTCTTAATTACAAACAATTCAAGCAACCTAATTCGTTTTTTTCTCAGCAGCTACAATTGCTTTCTTCTGCTTTCATACATTTATAACGAGCACATATTGTCCGAGTCTTGTTTCTTGAGATCGTCTTCTTAATCCTTTATTAAATTGTATGTCTGCTTTGGCTCTGCTCTAATATTATTTAGGCTACAAATGATAACCACATATACATAGTAGCTTGGACACCATTTGCGCTTTGTTCATTCATATTCCATAGGTATAGATATGTTATTTTTAGGAGAAAAAATAACATTGATTTACATAAAACATTGAATATCGATCATGTGGATGCATAGCTATGAATACCCATTTCATAATATCTTGTTCATTCTCTTGACGAGGTGAAATGGATTAGAATATGTTCATATTTACACAAAATGGTTCATAAACCAAAACAAACAACATTGATTTATTTAAAACATTGGATATAGATCGTGTGGGTGAGTATCTATGGATCTCATAATATCTTGTTCATTCTCATAATTTCTAACTAACCATTTAAACACATCCACTCTCTTCAAATTACCATCAACGAGACTCAAAAAAAAAATTCAAATCTGTTTCAAAATAAAGAAACTCAACAATCAAAAGAATAATATAAACTTGAAATATTTCATAATTGTAAAGCAGACAATTTATCTCATAAGAATTAGATTCAAAGGTCACAAACTCAGACATTTTGTAAAGGTAATGTTTACTCTCTCATCATGTCACCATTAGAAAGAATTAAGCAGTTTAAACAAGAGAGACAACCCAGAAAATAAAAAATTTATAGATCTTTTCCAATTGATCTTTTCCAGCTGCTACCCATTGATTGATTGATGATGATGATGAAGATGCCCCCAAATACGACTGGAACCGTATAATGAGTTTTTTGGTTGAATACTTTGCCTCTCGCTCTACGCAGGCGTCTCCCTTGATTTATTTTTTTTCTTTCGGTGGAAGAGTCTGGAGTTAAGAAAAAGAGATGAAAGATAAATGCTATTTTATAATCGAGGTTTCTGGAATTTGAGAGAGATGTTAGTTTGGAAGATGAAAGAGAGACATAAAGAATAGAAAAAAAACTGAAAAAGTTGTAGTTAGATGTTAGTTTTGATAATAAAACTTTAGCTAGAGGGTATTGGAGTAACTACACAAGTATAGCAAGAGTTGTAGATGTGAATAAAAGAGAGGAAAGTGAGTCTGAGTGCTAATATCTCTATTTTTAATTTCCAAATTAAAGAAAAAACTAAAATAAAAGAAAATTCGTCTCTAATCCGTAAATTAACAATATAATTTTTATATCCATAAATCTAACACTTACACTACAAGAAAACATCATGTATTCATACAAATTTTCCTACAAAACATTTGGTAGGAAAAATTTCCTACCAAAACCTTACCTGATTTTGACGGAAAACAATTATCGTAGGAAAAAGGAAGATAATTTTCCTACGAAAGTAGTATGAGAAAATCGTAAGAATTTTCTTACGAAAATCCTAAAAATAATTTGGTCGAAGGAAATATTTGTAGGAAAACAGAAAGCATATAGAAAGAAAAAATGTTGAATGAATTAGGTAGGAATATTTCTTTCAAATTTTCTACAAAAGGTTTGTTGAAGAAAACTTCGTAGGAACCCAGAAAGAATATGAAAAGAGATGACGTAGAATGAATTTGTTAAGAAAAATTCTTCGAATTTCCTACGAAACAAAAAAAAAATATGATAAAAAATGTGGTAAAAATTTGGTAGAAAAATTGGTAAAAACCCTAGATATAAAAACTGTACGCTGCAGCCTCCATCTCGTTCCTTTCTCAAGTTCTTCTTCTTTTTCCTCCTTCTTTTCCTCTTCTTCCTTTTCTCCTTTGTTCTTCTTAGAAAACCCAATATTTTGCTTGCGTTTTCTAATCAACTTCAATCTTGTTGATAAGTAACTGATCTCTTTCTCTACCTCTTTGATCTCTATCATCTTCTCCATTGGAAAAAACCCAAGACATCACCAATAGTTGAGTCAATCCATACATAACAACCAATAGATTCACCAGAGCCAACTTGAAGCTTTAGATTCCATCATTACAGACCATGATCTGTGACTCTGCCTAATCCGATCTATGCTGGCGGAAGTAATCTGGGAATCTCCATCGTCGAAGCCAGCGTTGTTCTAGATCTGAAGCTTTGGAGGAGTGTTAAGTGTTTCAGTCAATCAGTGCTCACACCGGAGGAGCTGCTTCATGACGTCCTCTCAAACGAAACCTATTAGTTTTTTATATTTAGTATTTAGTTTGTAAATATTTTTTTTACTAGGCTTGTAATTTTGGTTAAAAAAGAATTGTATTTCTAATTAAATGAATAATTTGGTTATATATATTTTATTTGGATTAATAATTAAGGTTATTAATTTTTGATTGAATTCGAAATAAATATAATTATAGAGAAAACATTAATTAATTTTATTTTTTATTACGTTTGTAGGAAAATTGTAAGACCAGTTTGGTAGGAAAATAGTAAGAATGATTTTCCTACTAATATTTTGGTAGGAAAATAGTCAAAAAAACTTTTTTTCACTTTTTTCGATTTCCTACGGGCGATTACCTTACTTTTTTTGGTAGGAAAACAGTAAAAAACAGGTGTTTCATACCATTTTACTATAATATTTGCGGTAAAAAATCGAATGTTTTCTTGTAGTGTTACTGACGCAGAATCGAAAACTATAAGACTATAATATGTTCTTTTTATTTTGCTAAAGTGTAATGAATTTATGTACGGATCCTGTGTCCTGTTTTTATTTTTATTTATCGTCCCCTTCATGTACGAAACCATATAAAGTAACTTAATATTATTTTAGTGTAAACATCGTTTTACTTTGTCAAGTGCCAAGTGCCAACAATCACCGAAACATGCATGTATCTAAGAATATCTTGGGGGGAACAGATTCTTAAAAATAAAAACAATACTTCTTATCAAAATTAATTGTCTTTCTAAAGTTAATTTTTGTTTCAAATTAGTTTTGTTGTTTTCAATACATATTTTTGATAAATTTTATCCTTTATTTTTAGCTTATTAATTAGGAATAAGAAAAGTTTCTTCATATGCGTTAACCTTAAACGAATACAAATATCATAATTAATGTTGAAAAGAAAAACCAATAAAAGTAATCAAACACCCTCTACTAAAGGCATAAAAAATCTCAACACAAAAAAGGACAAATTATAGTCCAATCTCAATATACAAATTTCACATTAAAAAAATATATATATATATATATTACTTCTTTTTATGATACCTACCTTGGTTTTCACTCTTTTTTGTCTCAGTTTTCCTAGATATACGATTACCACTTTTTTTATCATCAGTAAGATGATCATAAACATCATTACTCTTACTATTACTATCACATTTCTCATTGCTTAAACCGAGACCTTCTCTCCGTTTCCCTCTAATTCTTGTTTGGTGATACTGTTGATAACTTGGCCCGGAAGAGGCATCGGAAGCCATCGAATCGTCGCTGTCCTTGCTATTTTCGTATTCATTTGCATATTTGCTACGATCCTTTTCGATGCTATGCCCTTCATAATAGAGCTCATCAGTTACCTCTTCCTCCATAGGCTAAGATATATACGTGGTCCAACCAGATTCGCTGCTGCTGCATTCTTCTTTCTCCATGGACGATTCAAGAACCCTAATTTTGGATATGAGAAAGAGAGAGGGAGAGAGAGTTGTTTGTGTAGTTGTAGTGTTTTGCTTGTGAACTAGACTGTATATATAAGTGGACCATATATAATATGTGATTGCATGTGCCTGGAAGAAGACCCGTGTGTTTTCATTAGTGTAATGTGGTAAGGACAGCTTATGTCTAACGTATAAAGTTATATCCGACATGATTCGAAGAAGAATAGCTGTTTTTTTATGAAAAAGGGTTTGTCTTTTATAAGTTATGATTTATGTGTAGTCTTAGTCTTCGCAATAGTGTGAGCATGTTGAAAAATAAATACTAATTAATATTATTAATGGCTTTCCGTTAGAGAAAGTGAAGTGGTTTAAGTTCACATTGTGGCATGAGGGGAATGTTTCTTTACACTAAGAATTCTCTGTAATGAAACCAAACACGCATCTTTATGGAGATTGGATGTTTGATTCAAATCAAACCATGTTATAGAACATGTTAAGATCATGCGCCCTCTTATATTTTTTCCTCTTCCTATACTCTCCTCGGATTCGTAATAATACACATTTAATTTGTGATTAATATAAACTATATATATTGTATCATATAGGCTCGAAACTTTATCAGTGGAACCAGGGGTGCGATATAGAGATGACCGTCTTCGTAAATTTTCAGAACCTTCTACGAGTAAATAAATAAAAGTATATGTTTTAAGCTAGTAAAAAGTACACTTCAATCTATAATTGCTTCAAAGAACAATTAAATAGGTTATGAAACAAAATTTTATAGATTTTATACAAAGCAGTAAAGTGGTGTAAATGTTTTTTTATTTTAGAACTTCATATTAATCTATCCTAGCAAATTATATTTTGAGAATTTGTTATAAATACCCTTTTCCTATGTCACCCTTTCATGTTGTCCATTTTCAAAAATACCTTTTTATATAAAAAACTAAATTGTAAGTACTAAACTCCAAATACTAAACTCCAAATACTAAACCTTTAACCCTTCAAAACTATATCCTAAATGTAAAATAGAGAACCCAAACCTAAAAAAAATTCTAAAAATTAATTAAACATATTGTAACTAAGAAAAAGATGGTAAAAATGAAAATATTCAAAAAAAAGGGATATTTTTGAAAAGAGGTATCCCAAAAAGAATATTTCTAACAAATTCTCTATATTTTGAGTTAATGAAAGTATTTAAGATTAAATATTTTGTGGGATTTAAATAAATGTTTTCATGAGAGTATTGCGCCATAGCTTACCTAAGTAGAAGAAGTGAGATTAGTTTTTAATTAAAAGGAAGAAAAAAAGATATATATGGGGAGTAGATAAAGAAGAAACACAGTAGAAAAAATGTTACTAGTAAACACTCAAATAATCATTGGAATACACTTTTGGTTTATTGGCCAGAATCGTTCGACTAAGATGTATTGATCAATCTGTAGATTGATAGATATGACATGTAGAGTCAGATATTAAAATTTTCCACAAAGTTTATCTTAAAACCATTCAACTTCCTCTCACCTAAATTCTGGTTTACGTGGGAGAACAACTAATTGTATATGTTTGCTTAATGTGGTTTTATTTGGTCTGAACAATAAATTGGATCTATATTTGTATGTAGCCTATATAAGATATGAAAAGTTGTATATTCTGCAAGATAAACCAACATAAGCTCTAGGATTTCACTATATAAAGGATAATAGGATTAAAGAAGGACACGCTGCATTCTAAATAGTACGCACGGAAGAAGCTAGTTGTGTGCAGAGAAGATGCAAGAGCGTAGGGCACAGTACATAAATCATACACATGCGTCGTACAAAAAGCTTGAAACAGTACGCAGAACCATGAGAAAGGAGCAAAATCTTGGCTAGGGCTGAAGGACTGAGAGCCAAAAAAGGCCTAACACTCAAAGAATAGCAATGACTTGAAAGAAAGATAATGTTCAACGTGGGATGAACTGTTCCAATAATGGAATCAGCTACTTGGACTAACAAATGTGGTAAAAAAGAAAAAGATAATCCAAGTATGCATTTATGAGTTTAATTTCAATGCACTAAATGATAATTATTAGTCAAGATTAGGTTCAAATAAGATGGGGAGTGACATCAAATCACAACATGCTTCGACTAAGTTTCAAATGCATATATAAGTATTCAAGGTGTGGTTCAGTTCTACTTTTCAAACTCAATCAACAAGCACCAGACAACTAATAACGAGGGCATTGAATTTATCCTTGTGAATCAGCGAGTTTACAATGCTATAATCATCATAATCCCCAATGCATATGCAAACAATCCTAAATGAAACAGTCTAGACTCAATCCTACAATGCAAATGCAACTACATCAACACTATTTTTTTTTTAAAAAAAACTACAATTTTTTTTCACATGTTTCAAATTTTTTTGGGTTTTTCTATGCAAATAGATACAGACTCAAATAAATAAAACTAGTATGCAAAAATTTAAAATAAGAAAACAAAACACAATGTTAAATACATTCTCAGACCTTTCCCAAACTTAAATTACACAGTTCTTTGTGTAAATAAAAATCTGAAAAAGAGTCCAATAATCCCCTATATAATAAAACGGAAGTACACAACATTGTTTTGTAGACTATATAATTTTAATAAGTTGGTTACAAATAGGTTATAGATTAATTGGTTACAAATTAAATAGTGGGTGCAACTTTAATTTATTTCCGAAAATCATAAAGAGAATATTCTAAAGAATCATTTGATATCATCTAACTTACCATATTGATTTTCTTTATTAAATTATTCATCCATATTAAAATCTTTTTATATCTAACTTAACATATTAATTTGTTAATTATCATTATACTTCACTTCTCATTTTTATATATGAGTCTATTTTATGAAACAAATAAATTATCTATTATTTATTATGATTAAAAAATAATTTTATTTCCGGATATAGCATAAGTTGAATTTTTTTTAAAACAAGTATAAACTGTTAAATCTATAAACTACTCAAGCTTTAGTAATATTATTCTTCAAAAATAATATCTATTGACTTAAAAAAATTTACTGAGTAACATGTCAAAATTTGAATATTTAAATTTAATTTCATATTTTTTGTTGAATTTTATAGTTTTATATCATATAATAAATTTTAAATAATTTCTTTTGAAATCTCTTTGAAATATTGAAACTTGATATAAAAGTTAGAAACTATAAACACTCTAAATTGATTTGTTATAGCAATGTCAATAATATGTCATTATAATATGAAAGAATTTCAAGAAACCAAGTATATTAAAAGAAAAGGTATAACAATATATTAAATTACTCATAATATAATAACTCGCTTTTTAAAACCAAATTTACAAAATTATGTATTATAATGACATTCAAGTCATGATGTAGAATATACATTGTTGAAATAACTTCACATACATAAACTAATACAACATATTAAATTTTTATTTTAAAATATAAAATATACAAAATTTTTTATAAAATAAAATTTTACCGGTGTTTTAGCACGGGTCCTTATCTAGAATCATTAATAATATAAAACTTACAAAATATGTGTCTTTTTTCAAACCAACATATTTAGCTTATGATTTTATTGCATAATGTTTTATCCAAAAAACCTTTTAAAACAATCACATAAATTATATTATATTTTATATAAAAATTATAGTATAAATAGAATGAATTTCAACTCGTGCTCTAGCACGGGTCTTAATCTAGTCACAAATAATGGTATGGATGAAAGGTGGTACCTCATTGTTTGTTGAAGAAGGAGGTCGTAGCAGCCTTTGTGCTCTCAAGGGTGTATCCAGGCACGTTACCAGCTTCAGATGGGTGCTGGGGTGAGCTCATCAGTAAGCTCGGTGATGCGAACGAACGTGTTGCTCGGACCAGCATCTGAGTGGTAGACCGAGTATGGCATCAGATACCCCATCAGATAAGGCATCGGGTACGGGAATGGATAAGACTAGACGTAGGGACCCAAGTGGACACCCGAGTTGGTGCTCGGTTGAGGCATTCGAATTCGTTTTTTCGATGTTCCTATGGGACATAGACATGAAAGAAGACCTATCAAAAGCACTCAAATCCTAACTCATATACACAAGGATATCATCGGGACTTCCTCCCAAGTGAGTTTGTTTAAAGTCACTAAGCTTGACTTAGAGTCCGTACAAACTGGGGTGGGGTCAGCGAGGGAAATAGACGACCCCTCTTCAATGTCTTCATCAGCCATGCATTTCTTCACCCTTTGGCCATTCACAGTAAACTCGAATCCATCCTTTCCGAATAAGGTTAGTGTCCTGACCCTATTGATTTGAGTTTTTTGGGAAAAAGTCTAAGCTTAGAGTTGAACAAGAGCACCTTGAATGTCCAATCTTTCTACAGGTTTTCGTATCATGGAAGGGTTTGGTTCTTTCCTTGTATATCTTGGAATTTTCATATGCCTCTAATCTTGTTTCATCAAGTTCGTGGAGATCCATCACTGTCTTTTCTTGAGCGGTTTTCAGATCCAGGTTTAGAATCTTAGTAGACCAGATAGCTTTATACTCAACTTCTACCGGAAGGTAACAATTCTTTCCATAGAGGAGCTGGAATGGGATTCGCCCAATAGGGATTTTGTAAGTAGTCCTATAAGCCCATAGCACATCATCTAGCTTGAATGTCCAATCTTTCCTTGTGATCCCTACGATCCTAGCTAAGATTTCCTTGATTTTTCTATTGGTCACCTCAACTTGCCCGTTGGTTTGGGTTTTGGTAAGTAGTAGCTACATTGTGCTTGATCCCATACTTGCGTAACAGGCCATCAAAGACCTTGTTAATGAAATGAGTTCCCCCATCACTGATCACTACTCTAGGGATCCCATATCTAGGGAAAATGATGTTTTTGAACATCTTCACCACAACCTTGTGATCATTTATAGGACTTGCGATGGCTTCAACCCACTAGGATGTACATGTTACCATTTGATGGTGGGTTGAATGGTCCCATGAAGTCAATCTCCCAAACATCAAAAACCTTAACTTCAATAATCGGTTGTTGAGGCTTCTCATCCCTCTTCCCAATGATACCCATTTTCTGGCACGGGTCACACTTGGTGATGAAAAGCTGAGCATCCCTGAACATTGTTGACCACCATAGGCCAGCTCGAATGATCTTCTAAACTGTCTTGAAGGTGGCAAAATGACCACCATAGGTAGATCCTTGACAATGCTCTAGTACTACTTGCACTTCTTCCGCAGCTATGCATTGCCAAAACAAACCATCAGTCCCTTTCTTATATAAGTAGGACTCATCCTAATAATAACTATCCACATCTCTGAAGAATGTTTTCCTCTTATAAGTGTCGTAGTCGTGAGGAATGATGTGTGTGGAATTTCACGTCAATCTTTTACCTCAAAAGACCACACGAAATACTGCAAGTGCACAGTTGATCGGTAGTAGTATTTAAGGATCGATCCCACAGAGACGAATAAATCACGTTAAGAGTTTGTTTAGAGAGGACTATTGCTAAGACAATAATAAGATGGGGGTTTTGGTTGGGTTTGTAACTAAAGAAAACAATAACTAAATGCGAATAATCTAAGAAAATATAAATGGACGAAATATTGGGCTGTAGGGAATTCTTAGGGTATCAAGCACCGGTCTAAGCCTAAAGGGAATATGATTGGAAGTTCAATGGTTAAACGTTCTTGGACTACGAAACACGAATGAACGGGAGATAAGCTACTCGCTAATCACGTATCTAAAGTCTATATACTCCGTTACTCAACTTTCGCAGGCAACGACGCATATATCCCAACAATTAAAGCAAGTTCGATACTAATCCGTAAAGTTCTATAACTCAACTGACGCAGGTTATAACACAATACTTGTCTAGGCTATTGCGAGCGAGTTTACAACACTTGTGATGTGTAAAACGCCTATGATCAATCACTAGTTAGCTAATCAAGCAATATGCATTAAGAATAAACCTAGAACAAAGAACTAAGTGGAACTAAACCAGATCTAAACACCCTTAAACAAACGATAACATGAATCCCCTTTGAAACTCTATTACCCAACAAGTAAACTACTCACACATACTCATGCAAATCAAAGCCATATTAATAAGATATTGCATATAAGATTAGAAGTATGAGAAAAGGGTTTAGAGATCTTCTCTGTGATACAAAGTATATGATTCTTCTTCCTTAAACAAGTAGGAAACCGAAAATAAGAAAACCAGAAAGAGATTGGTGACTTCAAAGGCAACGGTGGTGGCTTCCAAGAGAGCTGTAGATGAACGAACTTCGACGGCTGAGTAGAGGTCTAGGGACATCTCTAAGGCTGCTGCTGGAGGCGTGGATGAGTGATTAAGAGGCGGAAAGGAGACACCAAGGAAGGACACCCCAAAACCCTAGGTCTTAAGAGTATTTATAGGGTTTTGTTTAGAGTTAGGGTTTTGTAAGGGTAGAAACGTCTTCTCTTCTTAAGTGCAGGATAAGGGGCGGCGAAGGAGGCTTCTGAACCGTGGAGGAGGCTTGGACTGGTCCGTTGTGATGGTCGCTGGTCAGGCCTTGAATAAAAGCCCACCGGCTGGTTGCTTCTTTTTACGTCGGTTTATAAAACGTCTCGGTAAATCGGGCATAACTTTGGGTTGAATGAATGGATGGACTTGATTACACTTCTAGGAGAAATATGACTCTTCCAGCTTTTCATAGACACCAAGCATGATATATTTTGAGTTCTGGAAGCTCTTCAAAAGTGGCCCGTACTGAAAAGCTTTGAAACTTTCCTAAAACGTATTTTCCTTGTCTTTTGGTCATTTTTGCTATAAAACCTATAAAACCTTGTTGAAACCTGAAATACTTGATAATAGACCTTTCATGCTTGAAATCCTATCAAACTCTTCCTAAATGAATATGAAAACTATAGCTAATATGAGTAAAATAATGATGTTATCAACTCCCCCAGACTTAGACTTTGATTGTCCTCAAGCAAATAATCAGAATAAATCATGGAAAAGAGGTTTTGAAAATAATGGGAATTCACTTATCTTTGGGGATATTGTATTTGCACTCTTCTTCGCTTTGACATTAGGAACTTCCATTTGTAATCCACCATGAGAGTCATCAACGCTCCTTGATGCCACAATTCTTTAGAGTCTCCAGAATCTCTATTGTCATCTCTTAACATAAATTAAGCAATATAAAGTAAAATCTTACCATGGAAAAATCGATCAATGTCTTGTAGACTCTCTTCAAGCCAAGACTTTCTTCAAGCCAAGACTTTCTTCATATGATTCCTTTCCTCTCCCTTTTCTCACTTCTTCTTTTTTTTTTTTAATCAAAGGTGTAGGTGAATAGTGGGGTCATTGGTAATTTACCTACCCCTCGCTTCCAAGTTTTGTGTGATCATTTGACTCAAGAGTAGAATAATGAGGTCACAGGTAATTTACCTACCTCTCTAAACTGATCAAAATCATCTCATCTTTTATTCTCTTTTTTTTTTTTTTTTTTTTTTTTTAATAGTATTGAAGGTAAGAGAGAGGGGAACATACTCTTGGAGAAGTGCAATGTCTTGTATGGCTTGAATGTAGAGATCTAGTCCAATGTATACCAATTCCCAGGGTTTGAAAATTAAGTCTGATTTAGGTCCTATAAAAATTAGAGACAACGTTAGATCATCTGAATATCCATCGAATAGGGACTTGGGGGATTGTTGAGTCGGCTCACAGTCTTTCCAAACTTTGGTTCTATTGTCAAGCATAATCAAGAGTCATAAGAGTGTTAATCCAAATTAAATAAACCGTTAGAATAAGATCATAATTCCCTACTAGTTTTGACTCAAAAAAAAAATGTGACTCGATAAAAACTTCAAAATTATTGATGTAAAAAGTGGAAAAAGGTCTCAAGTCAACAAAATAGAAAGTAGCAATAGTATAGGATGGAACATCCTTCCCCCCAGACTTAAATCACACCGTCCGCAGTGGGAAAAAAGAAAGTGATGAGGGTTAAAAATCATAAGGAAAAGTGTAGGGTTTACGAACAATGTCACCTGATGGAATGTTGTTGTGTCGACTCTTAATCATTCAATGGTTTCCCAAAAATTGTCTTAGAGTCGGTTGTGGAATGGAAATGTGGTGACTAACCGTTTGTACTTCCTTTAGTTGCTTAACATCGAGTTTGAACTAGGCTAAGTTCATTCAAATTATTTTGATAGATCTCTAAATGCATCCTCCTTGAAATAAAAACCTAAAACCATCAATAATAAGGAGAAAATAAAAATAACAAAAACATACCTAAATAAAAGAATGGTGATGGTAGGTGGTAGGATGGTGTTCGTTCAGAATTGTCTCGCGGTACACGGGTGAACGGTCGCAGACATAAGCAGCAGGTACGGTGGTGTAGTACACGGTACACAGGAATGGTACGCGGTACATAGTACTGGACATGGCATCAGACTACATATGGTATGGCTGGTGGGGACTCTCGGCATCAATCACATGAGGATTGTGATCGATCCGTCGCCTTTGGCTTGCTTCGGTCATGATGGTCATGGCCGGTCAGTAGGTGGTGCTTGCCACTAGACATAGTTGTGTAGACAATCCATGATACTTCTTCTTCCTTCTTTTTGGCTTTTCTGTTTTCTATTTTTTTTTTGTGTGTTTTTTTTTTTATAAACCTGAAACTAAAATGCAAAAATTCAATAGGTAAAAGAAAATACATCCTAAAATTAAAAACTTACTAGACATGGGTTGCCTCCCAAGAAGCGCACTTGTTTAACGTCGTTGTCTCGACGTTTGTTGTCTTTATCAGGCCTGGGGGGCATCGATTAGACCGATTGATGCACTCTCTTCCTTGCCAATTTCTGCTAGATAAGGCTTTAGACGCTGTCCATTTACGGTAAACGGTTCTCCTCTGTCGTTGAGATGAATGACGGCTCAGTATGGTTTAACTTCCTTTATTCTAAATGGTCCGGACCACCGAGAACGTAGCTTTCCTGGAAAAAGTTTAAGTCGAGAATTGAAAAGTAAAACCTGATCATTTGGGGAGAATGATTTGGGTATGATCTTCTTGTCGTGGTATGCTTTAGTCCTCTCCTTGTAAATCCTTGCATTCTCATAGGCGTTGTGGCGGATTTCGTCTAACTCGTTTAATTGAATCAAACGTCTCTCGGCTGCGCTTTTTATGTCATAGGTCAACTCCTTCACTGCCCATGCGGCCTTGTACTCCAGTTCAACGGGTAGGTGGCAAGCTTTTCCATAGACAATATGAAAAGGTGTAGTACCTAATGGGGTCTTGAAAACTGTTCTGTATGGCCATAGAGCGTCATCCAAATTGGTGGACCAATCCTTTATTGATTTTGATGTAGTCTTTTGTAAGATAAACTTGATTTCTCTGTTTGAAATCTCGACTTGGCCGCTTGTTTGTGGATGATAAGGAGATGCTACCTTGTGGAGAACTCCATTCTTCCTGAAAAGGTTAGCAAGGTTTCGATTTATGAAATGCTTACCTCCGTCACTTATCACCACTCTTGGTACTCCGAATCTTGGAAATATAATGGTCTTGAACATCTTGACCACCACTCTTGAGTCATTCGTAGCACTTGCTATAGCTTCCACCCATTTAGAAACATAATCAACAGCAACAAGAATGTATTCGTAGCCGTTAGAGGTAGGGAAAGGACCCATGAAATCAATCCCCCATACGTCGAAGACTTCCACTTCAAGTATGAAATTTTGGGGCATCTCATTTCTCTTACTTATTTTGCCCATCCTCTGGCAAGCGTCACATCTTTTAATGAAAGTTTGGGCGTCTTGAAACATGGTTGGCCACCAAAAACCTGCTTGCAAAATCTTGGAAACAGTTTTAAAGGTGGTGAAATGACCTGCATAATAGGAGCCATGGCATCCAAATATTTCTCCTTTGACTTCTTCTTCGGAGATGCATCTTCGAAATAAACCATCGGGACACTTCTTGTAAAGGTAGGGTTCATCCCAGTAGTATCTCTTTACTTCTCGCAAAAACTTCTTTTTTCTATAACCATAGAATTGTGGTGGCTCAACGTCGGCTGCTAAATAATTAGCATAGTGTCTAAACCAAGGTGTATCATAAGTTTGTGAACGTAGTGCTTGCGACGGTGCTGGTTTGTTAGTCATGGGGACAGCTTCATTGACGTAGACATTTTCTTCGGGTAAGCTATCATCTAGAGGCATTGGTTCCTCTACTCTCATTCGCGAAAGGTGGTCGGCGACTCCATTTTCTGCTCATTTTCTATCTCTAACTTCAATATCAAACTCTTGTAGCAAGAGGATCCACCTTATGAGACGCGGTTTGGCATCTTTCTTAGACATTAGATATCTAATAGCTGCATGGTCGGTGTGAACAATTACCTTTGATCCTACAAGGTATGATCGAAACTTCTCAAAAGCAAACACAATGGCTAAAATCTCCTTCTCCGTAGTTGCGTAGTTGCATTGTGCTTCACCCAGGGTTCGGCTAGCATAATAAATAGCATTCAGTTTCTTATCTTTTCTTTGCCCTAGTACAGCTCCAACTGCATAATCACTGGCATCACACATAATTTCAAAGGGTAGCTCCCAATCTGGTGGTTGCACAACCGGAGCTGAGACAAGTGCGTCTTTAATCTTGTGGAATGCAGCAAGGCAATCTTTGTCACACTCAAAATCCACATCTTTGCAAAGTAGGCGTGTGAGTGGTCTTGCGGTCTTGGAGAAATCTTGAATGAAACTTCTATAAAAGCCAGCATGCCCAAGGAAACTTTTTATTCCTTTAACATTCTTCGGCGGTTACAGATTCATCATAAAGTGGCACTTCTCCCAATTAAGAACTAGATGTTTCTCCTCACATCTTTGTAGGACTTTTCCGAGATTGGCTAGACACGCTTTGAACGACGAACCGTAAACTGAAAAATCGTCCATGAAAACCTCCATGAAATCTTCAATGTATTCCGTGAAGATGGACATCATACAGTGTTGGAAAGTATCTGGAGCATTGCATAGACCAAAGGGCATTCTTCTATAGGTGAACGTTCCGTAGGGGCAGGTGAACGTTGTCTTTTCTTGATTGTCCGGATGGATTGGAATCTGGAAGAAACCTGAATAACCATCTAGAAAACAATAATATTGGTGATTGGCTAACCTTTCTAGCATTTGATCGATGAATGGTAAGGGGAAATGATCTTTTCTTGTTGCAGCGTTGAGCTTCCGGTAGTCGGTACACATACGGTGGCCGGTGATCGTCCTTGTTGCGATCAGTTCATCGGTCTCGGTTTTAATGACAGTCACTCCTCCTTTCTTGGGTACCACGTGAACTGGGCTTACCCATGCACTATCTGAAATAGAATATATCACTCTTGCAACTAAAAGCTTCATTATTTCTTTCTTGACCACTTCTTTGAGGTTTGTGTTCAATCTCCTTTGATGCTCAATGGAATTTTTGGATCCTTCTTCCAAATTGATCCTATGCATACAAAGGTCGGGAGATATTCCTTGAATGTCTTCAAGTGAATAACCTAGCGCTTTTCTATGCTTTCTCAGCTCGTCAAGAAGCATGGCTGTCTCAACATCATTTAAACCTGAGTTAACAATAACAGGGTAAGTAGAGTTAGGTCCAAGATAAGCGTACTTGAGACCAGTGGGTAGCTGCTTGAGCTCGGTTTTGGGGGCTCTTAGTTCGCTCCACAGATCTGCTACAACGGCTGGTGTGTTTCTAGGTGGTGTAGGAGCGTCGTTCTCTTCATCGAGATCAAGATATGCAACGATGTTCTCACAAGTTTCAGCGGAGTCAAGAATCTTTGTGCAGTTTTCGACTTCTTCTTTTTGAAAGCTGTACTCCTCTTGAGCTCTGGTCAATGCTATCTCCAAGGGGTCATCAAAGAATATATCTTCGCATGCTCCGCTAGTATCTTCTTCCAAATAGTTGATGTTGAAGATCGGGTTATCTAAGTTCTCCGAAATCGATAGCTTCAATGATTCATTCATGTCAAACTTCATAACATAACCTCCAAGGTTTAAGTCTATCTTTTCGTTAGGAACATCAATGATTGCCCCGGCAATGGAAAGGAAAGGACGACCTAGTATCAAAGGATCTTTAGGCTCCAAAATCACAAAATCAGTAGGGATTTGGCAGTCTCCAATGACGATCGGTACATCAACTAGAATCCCGACGGGGCGTCGAATCGATCTATTCGCTAGGACCAATGAGATCTTCGTAGGCTTGAAAAAATGGTATCCCAAGCGTTTAGCAACTGACCGTGGCATCATATTGATACTTGATCCCAAATTGCAGAGAGAGCGTTTGAAAACTTCATCTTTAATCTTGCATGATAAAACAAAGCTGCCTGGATCTCCTCGCTTTTGAGGAAAGCTATTTTGTAGAATTGCACTGCACTCTTGCGTAATCACCATGACGCCATCCTCTAGACTGATGTTATTTGTCAAAATACTCTTCATGTACTTCCTTAGAGGGCGAATCATTGCAAAAGCTCTTAACAAAAGGTAGCCTTACTGATAATTGCCCGACAAGCTCCTTAAGTTTGGCCCTCTCTTTTTCATTCTTAGAAACTTTAGTTGGATATGGTACCTTGGGTTGATAAATGCGCGTCGGAGGTGGAACGAGAGGTGGAGGATCCTTGGTGATCTCCTCGTGGATAAGCTCTTCTCTTTCCTTCTCCCCCATGGTTCCTTCTTCTTTTTCGATGGGGATAACTTCTGGTGTTCGATCTTTCTCCAAGTAACCTTCTGGATATTTTGGTTCTTTGTAGATTGTTCCACTCCTCAACGATATAGCTTTTAAGTTTGCTAAGTTAAGCACTTGCTCATTTGTCTCCAAAATGGGCTCCTTGTATTTCTCAAGAATAAAAATGTTCTCCTTATCCTGCTTTTCAAGGTTATTGACCTTGATTGTAAGGGATGTCATCTTGTCGTTCAGATCCTTGTACATATCGCATATCTTCAAATTTATGTCTTCTGTGAAAGCATGCATGTTGGCCTCAATTTCTAGTATCCAATCTCTCAAGTCAGGGCCTTGATCTCTCGTGGTTGGATTAGGAAATCCTCTTTGAAAACTTTGAAAGTCTGTAAATGTAGCTCTTTGTCGGAAATTGCCTCAGTTGAATTGATGTCCTTGATCTTTGAAGGGTTATAAAAATTCCCTTGATAGTTGCTTCTAGCTCCAATGTAATTCAACTCTTCTTTTTTATCACAAAATTCTTCCTCATCTTTGAATGTGTCGTCTCTTTTTTGAATGTGCTTGACGATGAAACTCATTGTTTCTTTAAACTGCCTAATTTCCGAAAAGGCGGCTTGTTGTTGTTGAATTGAGGTCATGGCTGGAAGTTGTTGTTGTTGTTTCCACCGAAGTTGTTTCCTTGAAAGCGGTTAGCTTGCTGAGGATAGTTCTGATCTTGGGGATTCTCCACATTTGGGTTCCTATAAGAAAGGTTAGAAGTATTTCTAAAGTTGTTGTTGAAGTTTTTGTTGTACCCTCGGTTTTTGTAGTATCCTTGAGCACCAACATAGTTGACTTCTTCGTCTTGGTCATAAGAATCTCCTTGGAAAGGCTCTCTGTTTCCATTGTTAATAGTCTCACAAGCGTTTACTCCATGTTGTTGATTCCTTAGAAGTTGGTTCATCATGTTCTTGAGGTCGGCAATCTCCTTAGCGTCGGAGTTGCTAGAACGCATGGTTCAATCAAAATGGGTCAAATGTTGCTACTACTTGCGGCAAGGTTGTCGATGAGAGCTCGTCCTTCTTTAACGGTCTTCGTAGTGAAATCTCCATTGCTGGCCGTGTCGAGTGAAAGTTGATACCTAGGGTGTAATCCTCTATAGAAGGTACTTAAGAGGTTACCTTGAGCAAAAACATGATGGGGGCAGTCACGTTCAAAGTCCTTGAAATGTTCCCACGCTTCATAAAAAGATTCGACCGGTCCTTGTTGAAAACTTTGCAGCTTGTTGCAAAAAGAATTGGATCTAGACTTTGTGTAGAAGTGGTCGAGAAAGGCTGACTTGCATCCTTCCCAGCTAGTAATCGATCTAGGAGGTAGAGACTTTAATCATCTATGAGCCTTGTCGGCTAGAGAGAAAGGAAAAGCTTACACTTCAAGTAATCATCGGGAATTCCATTGGTTCTTGTTGTTGAGCAGATTTCTTCAAAGAGATCAATGTGGTCCATCGGATGTTCGGTAGTAAGGCCATGGAACTGATTTTGTTTCACCAAACCAATAATTTGAAGTTTAATCTCGTAATCACGTCTTGGAGGATGAGTGATACGGATAGCAGCACGATCTTGAACGAATTGGTTAGGAGCATTATAATCGCCTATGGTACGGTTAGGTGCGACACGTCTTAGAGGGTGCACATAAGCAGGTTGTCTTCCGCCTGCTTGAGGTAGTGGTGGATTAACGACGAGAGCAGGCTGGTGAGGAGGAACATCGAGTTTGTCTACCACGCCTAGAGGATTAGCATCATGAGGAGCATGTAGGTGAAATGGAATTTGAATGAATGATATGATGATGAACAATGGTGAAAGCAAGGTGTTTCAATTCCCCTTATGCAATTGTAGTATAAGAGGTATCAATCCTAAATGAGTGAATGCAAGCAATCAGGGTGTGCAATACTTGTCTAAGTAAGCCAATTATAGAGGGTGTTTGTCACTAACAACCTATTGCAGAATGTAAAATGCAGAATGTAAAAGCTGAATGGACAAGATACTAAATGTAATGGAACAGAATGATTATGGCAATAATGAAACTAGAACAGAGATCAAGCTATAGTAATGCATGTAATGAACTAATGCAAGGAAAGTAATGAACAGGAAACTAAATGAATGCAACAAAAATGCAACTAGAATGAAATAAGAAACAAGACAGGACATATACAAATCATAAACAAGAGTTCTGGAAATGAACTCGAGCAAGCACTCGATCGAGTGTAGATCAAGTGCAGGGTCGAGCTGGACAAAAACGTAAAACAGAGCAATGCAGACAAAACAGAGCAAGACAAAAGTAAATCAAACAACGATCAAACAACAGGATTTAGACTAAGAAATCAATAGACAAGGAAGGTCTTAGGGATGGGTTCATGGGCTGAACTTAGATTGTGGTTATCTAACTTGACCAACAAACCTCAATCAACATGAGCTAATCTCTAGACATTAATCTCTAAGAACATGTTAATCCACTCTCATGGCAAAAACATTCAAGCTCATATATTTCTAGACTTGTTCTCACAAAGTAAAGAATCTATACAAGCAAACATTAAGCAATATGTCAAGAATCAAACAAGACTTCTAATCTCTTAGCAAGTCTAATGATAATCTCTAGATCTAGCCTTATCTATGCACTAAGAAGCTTGAGATCAAACCCTACCCTCTCAGTTATAGGATCAGCATTAAGAACATCTAGCCTAGAAGAGATCTACAACAATCAAGCTTGACCAAATAAAATAACCACAACATCCATCCAGCCTAAACCATCCCTAAGAGCTAAGCTGCACACTTGTGGTTGTGGCTGCAGGGTACAAGTTCCTTAAATAGGAAAAAGGAGGGAAAGCCCTAAAAATGCTAAAAGACAAAATAGTCAAGCGGCTCAGCCAACTTAACCCGGTGCTCGGTCGAGTGACCGGTCGAGTTGAGTTTTCTTGTGCTCCTTCCACTCGGTCGAGTCACTCTCAGCACACGGTCGAGTGTCTGGTCGTGTGGACAGTCGAGTGGGACTCCGGACCTTGGTTCTCCAGCCTTAACTCCTTTGCTTTCTCCTCATGATTGCTTCACTTCTCCTCAGCATTGCTTCCATGCTCCTTAGGCTCCAAAATCACCTGTTTATGTAAGCAAAAGATGCAAATGTAATGCAACTACACTCTAATGCAAGAACAATCCTAAAACTATGCAATAATGGTCAAAAAGGATAGCAACTGATGCAAAAGATGTGAATATATTAAGGGAAAAACAGGGTAAAATATGTGAACATCAACACCCCCAAACTTAGTCTTTGCTTGCCCTCAAGCAAATAAACAAGACATAAGAAGGTAGGTGAGGGTTGAAAGTGGGATCTCAGCTCCTAAAGCTTGCAAATAAACCAGCTAGAATCAATGTTCAAGTTACTAGTACTATGATGCAAGTTGAATGAGCTGTACTTAAAGACTTTAGACAAACCTATCACAACCTTTACTGATTTGAGCCTTAGATGTCCACATGCATTCAAATCAACCATTTCCTTTAACATTCATTTCATCAAGAACATGGATCAATCTTATGCAATGTTTTAAACTCATTTGGCTTGGAAATAAAGGTTTAGAGACAATGATGGTCTCTGTTTAGAGTGGAGCTTATCAATATCAAGGTTCTCTCATAAAAAATGGATTGAGCTTTAGAAGAATGCTAAAGGTAAGAACACTTAGACACATACAAGAACAAAACCTTGTCTACCCAAAAGTAACCCAAGTGTTTAATCCTATCATTCTAAGCCCAAATGATCCTAGTTCTACCCTTTATCTTCTTCTCTTCTCAAATACCCTTTTCTCTTTTGTTTTCAAACCTTAGGAGAGGTTTCTTATTTGATCTTTCTAGTGGAATGAGAGATTCTTACTTATTTGCTATTGTTCTCTTTTCTTCTTATTCTTAAGACATAAAATCATTTTGCTATACTCTTCTTTTTCGTTCTTTCTTTTCTTTGACTGAAACCATCTTTAAACAATATCATACTTCCCATTCTTTCACTAGACTTTGATTTTACTTAAACACATTCCCCTCCTAAAGACTCTAACCTTTTCTTTCTCTTTTCCTCTTTTCTTTTATTTCTTTTTCAAACAACCAAATCCCAAACCCAACAATGAAATCACCTAGTCCTATCTAGTTTGGAAAATGCAAACTAGAACTACACAAGGCATTATTCTTGTCAGTTCAAACCTAACACTTTCTACCAAGCTCAATCCCAAAATAGGCCTTACACACTCAAGAATAAACATGGCTGGAAAGAAGGGTTGGTTAAGGGTATTGGAAACTGATTTTAATGATTCAATCAGCTACTTGGATCAACAAGAGTGGTAAAAAGGAGAAAGATGATCCAAATATGTATATGGTATCCATGAGTTTAAAGCAATGCACAAACTGATAATTACAAGTCAATATTAGGTTCATATAAATAGGAAATGGCAACAAATCACAACATGCTTCAATTTAGACCAAATGCAATGCAGGAATGCAAGGCTTGGTTCAATCTTATGCTTCTAACTACTCAACTAGCATCAAAGTACTATTAACTTGGGCATTGATCCTAGTTTAGTGAACTAAACAAGCTAACAACGCAAAACTCATCATAGATCCCTAATACAAATAATTAACAGTCCTACATGAAACATGCTAAACAAGATGCTATTATGCAATGCAAACTACATGAACACTCTTTTTATAAAGATTTTTGCAAAAAAAATCAAATTTTTAGGGGTTTTCTATGCCTTAGATTCTATGCAAATACTAACATGATGATGCTAAAAATTTGTAATAAGAAAACAAAACACAACATCAAATGCTATCTCAAACCCTCCCCCGAACTTAAATCACACAGTCCTCTGTGTGGAAGAAATTTGTTAGAGGATTCAAGACTAAAAACAAAACACAACATCAAATGCAATGATATTTACAAGGAAGGTGATAGTGGTACCTCATGGATTCTGGAAGAAGCTGTCCACATCCTCATTCATGCTCTCATAAGTGTAGTTGAGGTCTGGTTGGTGACTTTGAGGGGGATATGGAGGCTACTCGACGATGGGAATCGACTGGCACTCGGTCGAGTGCATGGTTGAGTGGGGGGGGGGGGGGTCGAGTTGAACTGCGATTCCCAAAATGTTGACCTTGCTGCTGGTAGAACTGCTGCAGGAGTGCTGGATCCATGAAGTACTGAGGTGGGATGGGTGGGTAACTTGGATAGCCTGGAAATGCTACTGGAACTGGGAAGCCATGAGAAGTTTCAGGTTGGGACTCGGTCGAGTGCATCTGGGGTGCTCGGTCGAGTGGGTGCTCGAGTGAACCGGTTGAGTGCCTCGCAAATGGTTGTTCTCGGCTACTTGCACTTCTCTTCCTCTGAATTGGCTTGTACATTGAAGCTCTAGCTGGTTCCACAGGGTTCTCAGCTCTTGAAAGTGCTCTAGTTGAGCTACACCTCCTCAAAGGGCTAGATGGTGTTGGTGAAGAATTCCCACTCTTCAACTCAGCAATCTACTTTTTTAAACCCTTGATTGACTTGGCCATACTGCCCACCTTCTTCTTTAGCTTCTCAAATTTCTTCCCATGCTATTTGTTCCACTTTTGTAGGAGTGTCAACCTCTTGCTAGTTTCTCTCACTCCTCTACTATCTCTTGGGTTAGGTTCATAATCCTCAAAGTAAAACTGCTCCTCCCCATCAGTCATTTGTACATCTCCAGCTTCATCAACTCTAACTTGAGCTGTCCCATCAAAGAAGTGATCCTCAGCTGGCCAAAAGTCAATGTTTTCTCCTCCTTGTATGGTGGTGAGCTGTTGATTGGGTAGGACAAGTTGTCTTTTCCCAATTGTTGGAAGCTCAAAGTTGAAAATGTGATTTCCTTGATGCATCTCCTTAGCTAGTATGAGAGTGGAGGTGAGGTAGTTTGCATCTATCCATCTTGGCAAGACCTTCTCTCCTCTAAGTGGGACCTTAGAAGCTTGTAGGATTGGAGTAATGATGCCTCCAATGGTTAGGGCCCCTCTTGAACCTTTGTTTTGTAGCTTGCCTACCCAACTTCTCAAGTAGATCATGTGGTCAATGAGCACCATTGCAAGATCAGTGCCTTCTTTGCTCCCAAGGATGATGCTTCCGTCCCTTGCTTCAAGAATGATGCTATTAAGTGCCACATCAATCATCTTCAGCTCACTTTCATTCAAGTTTCCAGTTTCCTTCCTAGCAAAGAAGGTGTTTGCTAAGGCCTTGTGGAAGTACCTTAGGACTGGGCTCCTTATCTTGGAACTCTTGGTCTTTGAAGATGAATAAGTGACATTGTCACCAATGGTCTCCCAAATGGCATAGAGCTCTTCTCTTGGTATCTCCATGCTCCTCTCACTACCAACTTCAAAGCCCAAGATGTTAGCTATCTTCTTCAATGAAAGCTCATACTTCTTCCCCTTGATAGTGAAAGCAACATGACCAGGTCCAAACTCCTTGTCCTTTCTTGAATAGCAATGCATCTTGACTGTGGCTAGAAACTCACAGCTTTCTTCTTTCTACCCCTCCATGCAAAGCCCCATAAACTTGGTTAGGCTACACTTCTCAAAGAGATATTCTACATCTTCATCAATGCCTAGCTTTTCCATGGTTTCCTTGTGAGGGTATCTAGTCCCCAAGAACTGCATCCTCAAGAAGGCTTCATAAAGCTGCCTCTTAGTCAAACCACAAGATTCTGCTTCACCATCATCTTCTCCCTCTTCTTCTTCATCTTCTTCTTCACTCTCACTTTCAACCTCCTTTTGTTCAACTGCTGGCCTCTTCCCCTTAGACTTATGTCTCCTTATGTGCTCCCTAAGAGGTAAATCCATCTCCTCTTCACTCCCAGGTCGCTCAGGGTCCTCCTCATCTGACTAGTTTCTGACATTCGGTGCTTCACTCGACCGCCTACTCGGACCACCACTCGGTCGAGTGCGTGCTCGAGTGGTTGGTCGAGTGGTTCTTCCAGCTTCTCCTTTTGAAGATATTTTCGAATAGAACTGAAAGGAATATACTCAAAGCTTAAAGTTAATAGGTTAGTGACCCAAAAACTAAAAGAGCTAAGCTTGAGCAAAAAGATGAACTTTGAGAGAGATTTTAAACTTGATTTGAACTTGTTTTAATCAATGAGAGAGTGTGAGAGATACATGATCGAATCAAGCTCTATTTAAAGAAGTTAAGGGGACAAGGAGACAAGGGTGAAGCGTCCATACCATTCAAATTTGAAATGGGAATCTTTGACCTGCTTTTTGTTGCCACTCGACCCCACACTCGACTGCAAGTGGTCGAGCTCTTTGACTAAATTTTGAAATTTAAAATTTTTCTTCTTTTTCTCCCTCCACTCGACCATTAAAGAGAAATGGGAGTCGAGTGGGCTTGGTTGCTTGTCAGCTCGGTCGAGTACCTCTCGTGGGCTGGTCGAGTGGGCTTGCAAGCCTACTTCCCCAAGTCCAAATCTCTCCATACCCATCTACACTTTCTTTGAAAAGCCTGCCCAACACAAACATAAAAGAAAACAAATCAAAATTACAAGGAAAATAAAGCATATGTACAATGATACCTTAGGGACTTCCTCCCTAGTGAGCTTGTTTAGAGTCACTAAGCTTGACTTTTGATGCCTTTTCAGGCTTGATTTAGATACCAAGGAGGTGATGAAATCCTCCCTGGCACCTCTTGATCACTGAGAAGTTGATTCTTGATCACTTCACCCTTAACACACAAACCATATTTCTTCTTAATTTTGAGCCTTGGTCTTGCCTTCCTCAAAGTCCTCTTGTTTAGCTTGACTTGGAGATCCTTCACCAATTCAGTCAGCTTTTGAACTGAACCCTTGAGCTTTTCCATTGATTCCTCTTGTAAAGAGAGCTTAGCCCTTGGAGGTACCACTTCACTTAAAACTTCATGACCTCCTTTGTCCTTGATAGTAAAAGGTTGATCATCAATGGTGGGTAAGTTGGTTGGGTTATAGATGTTAAACTTCATGGTTATCCCCTCAGCAATGTTCAAGGTCACAAGACCTTCCTTAACATCTATAACAGCTCCAACAGTGGCTAAGAATGGCCTCCCTAGAATTATAGGATCTTCAGGCTCCTTATCCATCTCTAGAACCACAAAATCTGTATGAATTCTTGCCTTTCCTATCTTGACTGGAATGTTTTCCAGCTTACCAACTACATCCTTGTTTGACCCATCAGCTAGGCATATGTCAAGGTTGGTGGACTTGAAGTCAGTGTGCCCAAGTTTTTGTGCTATAGAGTAGGGCATTACACTGATAGATGCTCCCAAGTCACATAAACATTGGTTGTAGTGAAGATAGCTAAGTGAGCAAGGCAGATAGAATGGACCTGGATCCTCAAGTTTAATTGGGATGATAACCCCTCCAAGGTCCTCAAGATCCTTCTCATCCTGAGCATGAGCCTTCTTCTTTGACAATTCAAGCAAAAAATCCTTATAGAGAGGATATGGATCATACTGTTCCAAGGCAGGTCCTCTCTCTTCTTCTTGGTAAGCAATGATAACCTCTTTTATGGCCATCACTTCCTTTTTCTCAATCACAACTTCTCCCTTCAAAGCTTGCACTTCCTCTTATTGCAAAGCCATCATTTCTTTTTTCTCAATGATCTCCCTTAGTTCCTTAAGCTTTTGTGCCTTGAAACGCCCTGGGAATGGTAGTGGAGGCTTGTAAGGAGGAGGAATGAACTTAATGGGCTTATCAGCTTCGGAGACTTCAGCTCGATCAGTCACTCGATCACCCACTCGATCGTGTGTGTGTTCGAGTGGTGGGTCGAGTTCACTGCCGGATTTAGTTTGCTTTACAAGTACTTCACTCTGGGCTTCAACAAAGGATGAATCCTCCCCAGCTTGGACTGCACTGTCCTCAGTGACAGTTTCCTCATAAACGTGAATGGCTTTGGCTATGAACTCCCTTGGATTTTGAACAGCTTTTCCAGGGAGTTGGGTGGGTTTGGGAGCTGAAGTAGATGCTATATTGCTCTCCATATACTTCACTCTTGAGTTCAGACCTTCAAACTTCATATTGAGATTATTATACTGTGATGTTAACCGTTGATTCAACTCAGCAAACTGTTTAGCCTCCTCAAGCTTTCCATTGGCTTGCCCAACCAACAATTGTTGCATCATAGCTCCTAAGTCTTGTTCCTGACCTTGGTTAGTCTGAAACCCTGGTGGGGGACACAATTGGGGCTGGAACACCTGTTGTTGCTGCTTGGGTATATAGTTTTGTTGCTGTTGAGGTTGTTGAGGCTGTTGAGGGGGGGGGGGGTAGAATTGATCTTGTGGGTTATCCACATCGTTACTCCTATAAGAGAGATTGTTATTCTTGAATCCTCCTTGGTTGTAACTTTTGAATCCTCCCTAGTTTTGCATGTAGCACAACTCAGCAAACTCCCTATCTCCTTCTTGGACTAGAGCTTCTTCTTCACCAATGAACTGGATGGTCTTTGATTGGCTTAGGAGAATCTTGTCAAGCTTCTCATTGACCATCTTTAAATCCTTCTTGTATTTGTCCTCTTGATCAGTGGAGGTGATCCTTATGGTTCTATCACAATCTTCATTATAATTACCATTCTATTGAGCAAGATTCTCTACCAACTCCCAGTCTTCTTCCACATTCTTGTTGAGAAAGTTTCCATTGGAGGTTGTATCAAGTAGCATTCTAATCTTGGGTAGAACTCCTCTGTACAAAGTGCTGAGCAAAGACTCATTGCTGAATCCATGGTGGGGATACTGAGTTTGGAATCCTTTAAATCTCTCCCATGCCTCACAAAAACTTTCATTATTTCTCTATGCAAAACCTGAGATTTCATCCCTCAACCTAGCAGTTCTTGCATGCATTCCATGTGGTTATTACTCCAGTAGGAAGAGTCTTCTCCCAGAGACGAGCTTTGTCTCCAAGGGAAAATGGGAATAGCCTTAACTTGAAGCCATCTTCACTCACTCCATTGATTTTTGTGAGTCCACATATCCTGTCAAACTCATCAAGGTGATCTAGAGGATCCTCCATTGGCAACCCATGAAATTTGTTGGCTTGTATCATGGAGATCAATCCACTCTTGATTTCATAATTATTATTGGCAATTGTAGGAGGCACAATACCAGCTCTTTGGTTGTGTGTGTTAGGTGCATCCCCAACACCAATGTTCCTTGCCCTTGGAGCTTGTTATCTTGTTGCTCCATTAGCACTTGTTGTTCTTGTTCCTGATTCATTCTTGTTCTCTGCCGTCTCAGGTCCCTTGGTGGTCGGTTGATGTGATTAAGGAGTCTCTGAAGATTGTGATGACCCTTGGATCTTGTTTGCATCAACAGACTCGAGTACAGACTCAGACATGCACTCGGTCGAGCGCAGGCTCGAGTGGATGGTCGAGTCGACTGGGAGGTGAGGTCTATTTTTATCCGGCTTCTGACTCGATCACGAACTCGAGCACTCACTCGGTCGAGTGGGGGTCGAGTTGAAGGTCGAGTTGGTACCTGAAACTCAATCACAAACAAGCAGTAGAAGAATCGAGATCAATAGCGAACAAGGGGATAAAGGAACTTAATCTTAGACTAATATAGACCCTATTTGTCATAAATAAACACTCAAATGGGCAACGGCGCCAAATTGAAACTAGTATCTTTCTTGTGTGTGTGTGAAATGGAATTTGAATGAATGATATGATGATGAACAATGGTGAAAGCAGGGTGTTTCGAATCCCCTTATGCAATTGTAGTATAAGAGGTATCAATCCTAAATGAGTGAATGCAAGCAATCAGGGTGTGAAATACTTGTCTAAGTTAAGCCAATTATAGAGGGTGTTTGTCACTAACAACCTATTACAGAATGCAAAATGCAGAATGTAAAAGCTGAATGGACAAGATACTAAATGTAATGGAACAGAATGATTATGTCAATAATGAAACTAGAACAAAGATCAAGCTATAGTAATGCATGTAATGAACTAATGCAAGGAAAGTAATGAACAAGAAACTAAATGAATGCAACAGAAATGCAACTAGAATGAAATAAGAAACAAGACAGGACATATACAAATCATAAACAAGAGTTCTGGAAATGAACTCGAGCAAGCACTCGATCGAGTGTAGATCAAGTGCAGGGTCGAGCTGGACAAAAACGTAAAACAGAGCAATGCAGACAAAACAGAGCAAGACAAAAGTAAATCAAACAACGATCAAACAACAGGATTTAGACTAAGAAATCAATAGACAAGGAAGGTCTTAGGGATGGATTCATGGGCTGAACTTAGATTGTGGTTATCTAACTTGTTCAACAAACCTCAATCAACATGAGCTAATCTCTAGACATTAATCTCTAAGAACATGTTAATCCACTCTCATGGCAAAAACAATCAAGCTCATATATTTCTAGACTTGTTCTCACAAATTAAAGAATCTATACATGCAAACATTAAGAAATATGTCAATAATCAAACAAGACTTCTAATCTCTTAGCAAGCCTAATGATAATCTCTAGATCTAGCCTTATCTATGCACCTTAGACATTGGTGTGATGCTAAAAAGCTTGAGATCAAACCCTACCCTCTCAGTTATAGGATCAGCATTAAGAACATCTAGCCTAGAAGAGATCTACAACAATCAAGCTTGACAAAATCAAATAACCACAACATCCATCCAGCCTAAACCATCCCTTAGAGCTAAGGAAACTACGCACAATCACACATGATGAACAGCAAAGTCATAAACCCAAAAAAACACGAAACTTGCATGATTAGAAATATAAAACAAAGATCTACAATATTGGAGAAGGAATCAAACTCGAATTCTTGATACTTTGAAAGTTATGAAACAAACAAGTATGAAGAATCTTGTGTTTTCTCCTTCAAAAGAGGTACAAGATCTAAGAAAATAAAAGTGCAAAAAGCATAAATCCCCAAAAGGGTAAAATACTAGGTTTGAGAATATATAAAAAGCTGCACACTTGTGGCTGCAGGGTACAAGGTCCTTAAATAGGAAAAAGGAGGGGAAGCCCTAAAAATGCTAAAAGACAAAATAGCCAGGCGGCTCGGCCAACTCGACCCGGTGCTCGGTCGAGTGACCGGTCGAGTTGGGTTTTCTTGTGCTCCTTCCACTCGGTCGAGTCACTCTGAACACACGGTCGAGTGGACAGTCGAGTGGGACTCCGGACCTTGGTTCTCCAGCCTTAAGTCCTTTGCTTTTTCCTCATGATTGCTTCACTTCTCCTCAGCATTGCTTCCATGCTCCTTAGGCTCCAAAATCACCTGTTTATGTAAGCAAAAGATGCAAATGTAATGCAACTACACTCTAATGCAAGAACAATCCTAAAACTATGCAATAATGGTCAAAAAGGATAGCAAAGGATGCAAAAGATGTGTATATATTAAGGGAAAAACAGGGTAAAATATGTGAACATCAACACCCCCAAACTTAGTCTTTGCTTGCCCTTAAGCAAATAAAGAAGACATAAGAAGGTAGGTGGGGGTTGAAAGTGGGATCTCAGCTCCTAAAGCTTGCAAATAAACCAGCTAGAATCAATGTCCAAGTTACTAGTACTATGATGCAAGTTGAATGAGCTGTACTTAAAGACTTTAGACAAACCTATCACAACCTTTACTGATTTGAGCCTTAGATGTCCACATGCATTCAAATCAACCATTTCCTTTAACATTCATTTAATCAAGAACATGGATCAATCTTATGCAATGTTTTAAACTCATTTGGATTGGAAATAAAGGTTTAGAGACAATGATGGTCTCTGTTTAGAGTGGGGCTTATCAATATCAAGGTTCTCTGACAAAAAATGGATTGAGCTTTAGAAAAATGCTAAAGGTAAGAACACTTAGACACATACAAGAACAAAACCTTGTCTACCCAAAAGTAACCCAAGTGTTTGATCCTATCATTCTAAGCCCAAATGATCCTAGTTCTACCCTTTATCTTCTTCTCTTCTCAAATACCCTTTTCTCTTTTGTTTTCAAGTCTTAGGAGAGGTTTCTTATTTGATCTTTCTATTGCAATGGGAGATTCTTACTTATTTGCTATGGTTCTCTTTTCTTCTTATTCTTAAGACATAAAAGCATTTTGCTATACTCTTGTTTTTCTTTCTTTCTTTTCTTTGACTGAAACCATCTTTAAGAGTGGTAAAAAGGAGAAAGATGATCCAAATATTTATATGGTATCCATGAGTTTAAAGCAATGCACAAACTGATAATTACAAGTCAATATTAGGTTCATATAAATAGGTAATGGCATCAAATCACAACATGCTTCAATTTAGACCAAATGCAATGCAGGAATTCAAGGCTTGGTTCAATCTTATGCTTCTAACTACTCAACTAGCATCAAAGTACTATTAACTTGGGCATTGATCCTAGTTTGGTGAACTAAACAAGCTAGCAAGGCAAAACTCATCATCGATCCCTAATGCAAATAATTAACAGTCCTACATGAAACATGCTAAACAAGATGCTATTATGCAATGCAAACTACATGAACACTCTTTTTATAAAGATTTTTGCAAAAATTTTCAAATTTTTAGGGGTTTTCTATGCCTTAGATGTTATGCAAATACTAACATGATGATGCTAAAAATTTGTAATAAGAAAACAAAACACAACATCAAATGCTATCTCAAACCCTTGTTGATGTCACTATATTTTACCATATTCAAGGCCTTGTTTAGTTCATGTTTTGCATCATATAGAAGTGATTCCTTAGTTTTTATCATCATTTCTGTCCAAATATGCATTTAGGATGTTTAGAAGCATGCATTGCATACATTTGTGCATTTGGAGTATTATTAGGTATTATGGAGCTCTAAAAGGGTAAGGAAGGACTTGCTGTTATTTCTGGAGCTAAACAAGAGGATAGGGAATATCAGGAAGGTTCGGAAGTCCACTCGACCACATCACTCGAGCATGCACACGGTCGGGTACTCGGTCGGATGCATATCGATCTCCTCAAAGATCGATCCGAATGAAGATCTTCCGTTGCGATTCCACTTCCGCATCCTTCATGAGAGTTGTAGGAAATTGAGTTATGTTTCTAATTCCGGTGGTTTGAAGTCAATCGGAGGTGTTGTTCCGGAGTTATACGGATTTTACTGAATCTACTTGACGGACCAACCACTCGACCATGCACTCGACCGAGCACATGGTCGAGCTGACCGCCGACTCTCTGTTTTGTCCTCTAGCTAACTAGGGCTTCTCTCTCTTTACTATATATATGTGTACTGGCACTTATGGCCGAAAAGAGAGAGACCCTGGAGACCATGTAGACACCTCATAACCTAGTTTTTGCCATTTTTAGCTTCTTTTACTTTATTGCATCATCTCTTATCTTTTCTCTATATTTTCATAGATTTGTAACCTTCATAACTTTGAATCTGTTGAATATTTGCTTTCACTTCTTTGTTCAATATTGTTCATCTTTATCTCATCTTTCTAATCATGATAGTTTCATTAATTTCTGGGTTTGTGTTCTTCATGATGATTTTTAGATCTTATTAGTGGCTTAGGATCTTAGGGATGGATTAGGCTGGGTAAAGGTTATGGTTGTTTAGATTAGTCAAGCTTGATTGTTATATATCTCTTCTAGATTAGATATGCTCTATGCTATTCTTATACTGAGAGGGTAAGGATAGATCTTAAGCTTCTTAGCATCACACCAATGTCTAAGTTGTTAGATAAGGCTAATGCTAGAGATTATCATGAAGCATGCTAAGAGATTAGATGTTTAAAGTGATTTTTGACATTGATGATCTGGGTTTTAATGTCTGCTTTGATATGTAATAGCTAGTGAGAACTAGGTCTAAGAAGTATCTTGGCTTGATTGTTATTGTCATGAGAATGGATTACCATGTATTAGAAGATCATTGTCTAGAGATAGCTCATTGTTGATTGAGGTTTATTGACCAATTTAGATAGTCATAGCTTGAGTCCATCCCATGAATCCATCCTTAGGACTTTCTTTGTTTATTGATTTCCCTGTTTAAGTATTGTTAATTGCTTGTTGTTTGCTCTGTTTTCATTATTTGCTTTGTTTCCATTCATTCGCTTGTCAACTCGACCTCCCACTCGACCATGCACTCGACCGAGTGCTAAGTCGAGCTCCATTTTACTTTCTTGCTTATGCATTGTTCTGTTCATGTTTTCTTCTGCTTATTAGTTAATTCTTCTTAGTCTTGTTTATTGCACTTGTTCTATAGTTTAATTCAGCATTAGTATTGTCTTAAGTTGCCTTAGTTCATTGCATTTCATTATTGTCATTAGGTTATTAGAAACAAACCAACTTGATATTTGGCTTAACTTGAATGCATTGATCACATCTTGATTGCTTACATATCACACTCTTTATGGATTGACATCCTTTATGCTACAACATCATAAGGGAATTGAAACACCTTGCATTACATTCTGATCATTCATACTTATGTTTGTTTGTTTGATTGCATCATTCATTCATTCATAAGTAGATACTTGAAAAAGTTCTTGTTTCAATTGGCGCTGTTGCCATTAGGGTGTTTATATGTTCCAGTCGAGATTTCATTGTTTCAAGATTAAGCTATGTTACTTTTTATTGTATTACTGACCTCTTTCTTGTTATGGTGTTCTATTTTGATTCTCAGGTACCACTCGTCTAGGCACTCGGTCGAGTACCTCAAAGCAAACGGTCGAGTGCTTGTTCGAGCACCTGGTCGAGCACCTGTTCAGAGTCTCAAAATCAAAGAAAAAGAGGTGGCAATGGAACTCTCACATGATCAGACTGAACCTCAAAGGAGAAGGAAGATTGGTGATAGTGATGCTCCCACAACTCATACTCAGAGATTTGGGATAGTGCCTCCTGCTGTCCATAACACAACCTTCACAATCAAGAGTAGTCTTATCTCAAGGGTTCAAAGCATCAAATTTCATGGACTGCCTACTGAGGACCCACTTGCACACCTTGATCAGTTTGATAGGCTCTGTAGCCTCACCAATATAATTGGAGTTAGTGAGGATGCCTTGAAGCTGAGATTGTTCCCTTTTTCTCTAGGAGATAAAGCCCATCAGTGGGAGAAGACTCTACCTCCTGGAAAAATCACCTCTTGGATTGATTGTAAGAAGGTATTCCTTGCAAAGTTCTTCACTAGCTCAAGGACAACATATTTGAGGAATAAAATTTCAGGATTTCTCCAAAAGAACAATGAGACCTTTTGTGAGGCATGGGAGAGGTTCAAAGGATATCAAACACAATACCCACATCATGGATTCAGCAGTGAATATTAGTTGTGTACTTTGTATAGAGGTGTTCTTCCCAATATCAAGATGCTCCTAGACACAGCCTCCAATGGAAGCTTCATGAATAGAGATGTAGCTGGAGGTTTGGAATTAATAGAGAACTTTGCTCAGTCTAATGGAGATTATAGTGAGGAATATGATAGCAGCTTAAGGGGAGGTATTGATTCTGAGGAAGAGCATATAAAGGAACTACAAGCTTTAAAGGAGAAGCTTGAGAAGCTAGATAACCTCTTTCTAACCCAGCAGAAGCAAGTACATGTTCTTTGTGAAGCTGAGCAGTTTATGGTCCCAGTTTACCCTCCACAACAACCCCAGCCAGCTCCTGCTCAAGATCATGAGATGAAGAGTATGCTTCAGCAACTCCTACAAGGTCAAGCTAATGGAGCTATGGAAACAAGTAAGAAGCTCACAGATATGAATAACAAGGTGGAATTCACATACAGTGACCTTAATACCAGGATTGAAGCCTTAACTTGCAGAATGCTTCTACTAGAGAGGAAGAATGAATCTTCTTCTTCTAGTTAACTCAATGGGACCACAATTGACAATCTAAAGGAGTTTGCCACTGCCCAAGACATCTCTCTCAAATAACTACCTTCAAAGCGCACTGAGGACAATTGCAACCAAGTTGGGGAGGATTTTCTTCAACCAGAGGTGCAGAATGAGAAGAGAACCGAGCTTGAGACACCATTCGACCATACACTCGACCATGCACACGGTCGAGTGCCTGGTAGAGTGCCTGATCGAGTCATCGCTCAAAAATTTAGCAAGCCGGTTTGGTTCATTCCTCCTCCCTATCAGCCACCTTTGCCATTTCCAGAACGGTTTAAAGAGCAAATGCTGAAAAAGTACAAGGCTTCTATTGATCAGCAAGAAATGATGGTCTTGAGTCATGAACCTTTATTAGAAGATGTTGAAATGAAGGATAAGCCACAAATTAAAGAGTTTGAGCAGAAGAAGCCAACTATTGATGGGCAAACCTTCATGATTGAAGAAAAAGGTCATGAAACTGAATCTGAAATCTTTAAGGGTGTGAATGGGGTAGAAACAGAGATTTTAGGTCACTCGGCCTTCCACTCGACCTACCACTCGACCGAGCACCTTAAGTCACTCGACCGAGTGGTACCAAGTCACCCAAAATGCCCAGACTTCATCCCCAAGCTTCACCAACAACAAGAGCCAAGAAATCCTTCCTTTGATGGTTTGTCTGAGCTTCAAACTGTCAACTTTCTACATGATTCAGTGAGGGAATTAACAACTATGGATGAGGAGATAAGTGGGCAAATCAATCAACTCCATGGTAAAGCCAAAAGTTCCTCTCCAAAGAAAGCAAGGGAAGGTCTGAGTATTATTAGCAGACACAACTCTTTTAGCATTGACCAATACAATCTTTAATGCTTGACTGCTAAGAGATTAGAAGTCTTGTTTGATTCTTGACATAATGTTTAATGCTTGCTTGTATAGATTCTTTACTTTGTGAGAACAAGTCTAGAAATATATTAGCTTGATTGTTTTTGCCATGAGAGTGGATTAACATGTTCTTAGAGATTATTGTCTAGAGATTAGCTTATGTTGATTGAGGTTTGTTGATCAAGTTAGATAACCACAATCTAAGTTCAGCCCATGAATCCATCCCTAAGACCTTCCTTGTCTATTGATTTCTTAGTCTAAATCATGTTGTTTGATCGTTGTTTGATTTACTTTTGTCTTGCTATGTTTTGTCTCCATTGCTATGTTTTACGTTTTTGTCCAGCTCGGCCCTGCACTCGATCTACACTCGATCGAGTGCTTGCTCGAGTTCATTCCCAGAACTCTTGTTTATGATTTGTGTCTTTCCTGTCTTGTTTCTTGTTTCATTCTAGTTGCATTTCTGTTGCATTTATTTAGTTTCCTGTTCATTACTTTCCTTGCATTAGTTTATTACCTGCATTACTATACTTTGATATCTGTTCTAGTTTCATTACTGTCATAATCACTATGTTCCATTACATTTAGTATCTTGTCCATTCAGCTTTTACATTCTGCATTTTGCATTCTGTAATAGGTTGTTAGTGACAAACACCCTCTATAATTTCCTTAACTTAGACAAGTATTGTACACCCTGATTGCTTGCATTCACTCATTTAGGATTGATACCTCTTATACTACAATTACATAAGGGGAAACACCTTGCTTTCACCATTGTTCATCATCATATCATTCATTCACATTCCATTTCACACACACACAAGAAAGATACCAGTTTCAATTTGGCGTTGTTGCCCATTTGAGTGTTTATTTGTGACAATTAGGGTCTATATTAGTCTAAGATTAAGTTCCTTTATCCCCTTGTTCGCTACTGATCTCGATCTTCTACTGTTTGTTTGTGATTGAGTTTCAGGTACCAACTCGACTTTTAACTCGACCGCCACTCGACCGAGTGAGTGCTCGAGTTTGTGATAGAGTCAGAAGCCAGATACAAATAGATCTCACCTCCCAGTCGACTCGACCATCCACTCGAGCCTGTGCTCGACCGAGTGCCTGTCCGAGTCTGTACTCGAGTCTGTTGATGCAAACAAGATCCAAGGGTCATCACAATCTTCAGAGACTCCTTGATCCCATCAACCGACCACCAAGGGACCTGAGACAGCAGAGAACAAGAATCAATCAGGAACAAGAACAACAAGTGCTAATGGAGCAACAAGATCAACAAGCTCCAAGGGCAAGGAATATTGGTGCTGGGGATGCACCTAACACACACAACCAAAGAGCTGGTATTGTGCCTCCTACAATTGCCAATAATAATTATGAAATCAAGAGTGGATTAATCTCCATGATACAAGCCAACAAATTTCATGGGTTGCCAATGGAAGATCCTCTAGATCACCTTGATGAGTTTGACAGGATATGTGAACTCACAAAAATCAATGGAGTGAGTGAAGATGGCTTCAAGTTAAGGCTATTCCCATTTTCCCTTGGAGACAAAGCTCATCTCTGGGAGAAGACTCTTCCTACTGGAGTAATAACCACATGGGATGCATGCAAGAAAGCTTTTCTGGCCAAGTTCTTCTCCAATGCAAGGACTACTAGGTTGAGGGATGAAATCTCAGGTTTTGCATAGAGAAATAATGAAAGTTTTTGTGAGGCATGGGAGAGATTTAAAGGATTCTAAACTCAGTGTCCCCACCATGGATTCAGCATTGAGTTTTTGCTCAGCACTTTGTACAGAGGAGTTCTACCCAAGATTAGAATGCTACTTGATACAGCCTCCAATGGAAACTTTCTCAACAAGAATATGGAAGAAGGCTGGGAGTTGGTAGAGAATCTTGCTCAATCAGATGGTAATTATAATGAAGATTATGATAGAACCATAAGGATCACCTCCACTGATCAAGAGGACAAATACAAGCAGAATTTAAAGATGGTCAATGAGAAGCTTGAAAAGATTCTCCTAAGCCAATCAAAGACCATCCAGTTCATTGGTGAAGAAGAAGCTCCAGTCCAAGAAGGAGATAGGGAGTTTGCTGAGTTGTGCTACATACAAAACCAGGGAGGAATCAAAGGTTACAACCAAGGAGGATTCAAGAATAACAATCTCTCTTATAGGAGTAACAATGTGGCTAACCCACAAGATCAATTCTACCCTCCTCAACAGCCTCAACAACCTCAACAGCAACAAAACTATATACCCAAGCAGCAACAATAGGTGTTCCAGCCCCAATTGTGTCCCCCACCAGGATTTCAGACTAACCAAGGCCAGGAACAAGACTTAAGAGCTATGATGCAACAATTGTTGGTTGGGCAAGCCAATTAAAAGCTTGAGGAGGCTAAACAATTTGCTGAGTTGAATCAGCGGTTAACATCCCAGTATAATGATCTCAACATGAAGTTTGAAGGTCTTAACTCTAGAGTGAAGTATATGGAGAGCAATATAGCATCTACTTCAGCTCCAAAACCCACCCAACTCCCTGGAAAAGCTGTTCAAAATCCAAGGGAGTTCACAGCCAAAGCCATTCATGTCTATGAAGAAGAAGTCACTGAGGATAGTGAAGTCCAAGCTCGGGAGGATTCATCATTTGTTGAAGCCCAGAGTGAAGTATTTGCAAAGCAAACTAAATCCGGCAGTGAACTCGACCCACCACTGAAGTCTCCGAAGCTGATAAGCCCATTAAGTTCATTCCTCCTCCTTACAAGCCTCCACTACCATTCCCAAGGCGTTTCAAGGCACAAAAGCTTAAGGAACTAAGGGAGATCATTGAGAAAAAAGAAATGATGGCTTTGCACCAAGAGGAAGTGAAAGCTTTGAAGGAAGAAGTTGTGATTGAGAAAAAGGAAGTGATGGCCATAAAAGAGGTTATCCTTGCTTACCAAGAAGAAGAGAGAGGACCTGCCTTGGAACAGTATGATCCATATCCTCTCTATAAGGACTTTTTGCTTGAATTGTCAAAGAAGAAGGCTCATGCTCAGGATGAGAAGGATCTTGAGGACCTTGGAGGGGTTATCATCCCAATTAAACTTGAGGATCCAGGTCCATTCTATCTACCTTGCTCACTTAGCTATCTTCACTACAACCAGTGTTTATGTGACTTGGGAGCATCTATCCGTGTGATGCCCTACTCTATAGCACAAAAGCTTGGGCACACTGACTTCAAGTCCACCAACCTTCACATATGCCTAGCTGATGGGTCAAACAAGGATGTAGTTGGTAAGCTGGAAAACATTCCAGTCAAGATAGGAAAGGCAAGAATTCATACAGATTTTGTGGTTCTAGAGATGGATAAGGAGCCTGAAGATCCTATCATTCTAGGGAGGCCATTCTTAGCCACTGTTGGAGATGTTATAGATGTTAAGGAAGGTCTTGTGACCTTGAACATTGCTGAGGGGATAACCATGAAGTTTAACATCTATAACCCAACCAACCTACCCACCATTGATGATCAACCTTTCACTATCAAGGACAAAGGAGGTCATGAAGTTTTAAGTGAAGTGGCAACTCCAAGGGCTAAGCTCTCTTTACAAGAGGAATCAATGGAAAAGCTCAAGGGTTCAGTTCAAAAGCTGACTGAATTGGTGAAGCATCTCCAAGTCAAGCTAAACAAGAGGTCTTTGAGGAAGGCAAGACCAAGGCTCAAAATTAAGAAGAAATATGGTTTGTGTGTTAAGGGTGAAGTGATCAAGAATCGACTTCTCAGTGATCAAGAGGTGCCAGGGAGGATTTCATCACCTCCTTGGTATCTAAATCAAGCCTGAAAAGGAATCAAAAGTCAAGCTTAGTGACTCTAAACAAGCTCACTAGGGAGGAAGTCCCTAAGGTATCATTGTACATATGTTTTATTTTCCTTGTAATTTTGATTTGTTTTCTTTTATGTTTGTGTTGGGCAGGCTTTTCAAAGAAAGTGTAGATGGGTATGGAGAGATTTGGACTTGGGGAAGTAGGCTCGCAAGCCCACTCGACCAGCCCATGAGAGGTACTCGACCGAGCTGACAAGCAACCAAGGCCCACTCGATTCCCATTTCACTTTAAAGATCGAGTGGAGGGAGACAAAGAAGCAAAATTTTGAAATTTCAAAATTTAGTCAAAGAGCTCGACCACTTGCAGTCAAGTGTGGGGTCGAGTGGCAGCAAAAAGCAGGTCAAAGATTCCCATTTCAAATTTGAATGGTATGGACGCTCCACCCTTGTCTCCTTGTCCCCTTAGCTTCTTTAAATAGAGCTTGATTCGATCATGTATCTCTCACACTCTCTCATTGCTTAAACAAGTTCAAATCAAGTTTAAAATCTCTCTCAAAGTTCATCTTTTTGCTCAAGCTTAGCTCTTTTAGTTTTTGGGTCACTAACCTATTAACTTTAAGCTTTGAGTCTATTTCTTTCAGTTATATTCGAAAATGTCTTCAAAAATTACTAGGAAGTCTCAACAAACGGCTGAAAGCTCCCTGGATCTTCGTGATGCTCGCCTTGTTTCAGGAGGAGAAGCTGGAAGAACCACTCGACCAACCACTCGAGCAGGCACTCGACCGAGTGGTGGTCCGAGTAGGCGGTCGAGTGAAGCACCGAATGTCAGAAACCAGTCAGCTGAGGAGGACCCTGAGCGAACTGAGAGTGAAGAGGAGATGGATTTACCTCTTAGGGAGCACATAAGGAGACACAAGTCTAAGGGGAAGAGGCCAGCAGTTGAACAAGAGGAGGTTGAAAGTGAGAGTGAAGAAGAAGATGAAGAAGAAGAGGGAGAAGATGATGGTGAAGCAGAATCTTGTGGTTTGACTAAGAGGCAGCTTTATGAAGCCTTCTTGAGGATGCAGTTCTTGGGGACTAGATACCCTCACAAGGAAACCATGGAAAATCTTGGCATTGATGAAGATGTAGAATATCTCTTTGAGAAGTGCAGCCTAACCAAGTTTATGGGGCTTTGCATGGAGGGGTATAAAGAAGAAAGCTGTGAGTTTCTAGCCACAGTCAAGATGCATTGCTATTCAAGGAAGCACAAGGAGTTTGGACCTGGTCATGTTGCTTTCACTATCAAGGGGAAGAAGTATGAGCTTTCATTGAAGAAGATAGCTAACATCTTGGGCTTTGAAGTTGGTAGTGAGAGGAGCATGGAGATACCAAGAGAAGAGCTCTATGCCATTTGGGAGACCATTGGTGATAATGTCACTTATTCATCTTCAAATACCAAGAGTTCCAAGATAAGGAGTCCAGTCCTAAGGTACTTCCACAAGGCCTTAGCAAACACTTTCTTTGCTAGGAAGGAAACTGGAAACTTGAATGAAGGTGAGCTGAAGATGATTGATGTGACACTTAATAGCATCATTCTTGAAGCAAGGGATGGAAGCATCATCCTTGGGAGCAAAGAAGGCACTGATCTTGCAATGGTGCTCATTGACCACATGATATACTTGAGAAGTTGGGTAGGCAAGCTACAAAACAAAGGTTCAAGAGGGGTCCTAACCATTGGAGGCATCATTACTCCAATACTACAAGCTGCTAAGGTCCCACTTAGAGGAGAGAAGGTCTTGCCAAGATGGATAGATGCAAACTACCTCACCTCCACTCTCATACTAGCTATGGAGATGCATCAAGGAAATCACATTTTCAACTTTGAGCTTCCAACAATTGGGAAAAGACAACTTTTCCTACCCAATCAACAGCTCACCACCATACAAGGAGGACAAAACATTGACTTTTGGCCAGCTGAGGAGCACTTCTTTGATGGGACAACTCAAGTTAGAGTTGATGAAGCTGGAGATGTACAAATGACTGATGGGGAGGAGCAGTTTTACTTTGAGGATTATGAACCTAACCCAAGAGATAGTAGAGGAGTGAGAGAAACTAGCAAGAGGTTGACACTCCTACAAAAGTGGAACAAATGGCATGGGAAGAAATTTGAGAAGCTAAAGAAGAAGGTGGACAATATGGCCAAGTCAATCAAGGATTTAAAAAAGGAGATTGCTGAGTTGAAGAGTGGGAATTCTTCACCAACACCATCTAGCCCTTTGAGGAGGTATAGCTCAACTAGAGCACTTTCAAGAGCTGAGAACCCTGTGGAACCAGCTAGAGCTTCAATGTACGAGCCAATTCAGAGGAAGAGAAGTGCAAGTAGCCAAGAACAACCATTTGCGAGGCACTCGACCGGTTCACTCGAGCACCCACTCGACCGAGCACCCCAGATGCACTCGACCGAGTCCCAACCCGGAACTTCTCATGGCTTCCCAGTTCCAGTAGCATTTCCAGGCTATCCAAGTTACCCACCCATCCCACCTCAGTACTTCATGGATCCAGCACTCCTGCAGCAGTTCTACCAGCAGCAAGGTCAAAATTTTGGGAATCGCAGTTCAACTCGACCCCCCCCCCCCCCACTCAACCATGCACTCGACCGAGTGCCAGTCGATTCCCATCGTCGAGTAGCCTCCATATCCCCCTCAAAGTCACCAACCAGACCTCAACTACACTTATGAGAGCATGAATGAGGATGTGGACAGCTTCTTCCAGAATCCATGAGGTACCACTATCACCTTCCTTGTAAATATCATTGCATTTGATGTTGTGTTTTGTTTTTAGTCTTGAATCCTCTAACAAATTTCTTCCACACAGAGGACTGTGTGATTTAAGTTCGGGGGAGGGTTTGAGATAGCATTTGATGTTGTTTTTTGTTTTCTTATTTCAAATTTTTAGCATCATCATGTTAGTATTTGCATAACATCTAAGGCATAGAAAACCCCTAAAAATTTGAAATTTTTTGCAAAAATCTTTATTAAAAGAGTGTTCATGTAGTTTGCATTGCATAATAGCATCTTGTTTAGCATGTTTCATGTAGGACTGTTAATTATTTGCATTAGGGATCTATGATGAGTTTTGCCTTGTTAGCTTGTTTAATTCACTAAACTAGGATCAATGCCCAAGTTAATAGTACTTTGATGCTAATTGAGTAGTTAGAAGCATAAGATTGAACCAAGCCTTGAATTCTTGTATTGCATTTGGTTTAAATTGAAGCATGTTGTGATTTGATGTTATTTCCTATTTATATGAACCTAATATTGACTTGTAATTATCAGTTTGTGCATTGCTTTAAACTCATGGATACCATATACATATTTGGATCATCTTTCTCCTTTTTACCACTCATGTTGATCCAAGTACCTGATTGAATCATTAAAATCAGTTTCCAATACCCTTAACCAACCCTTCTTTCAAGCCATGTTTATTCTTGAGTGTGTAAGGCATATTTTGGGATTGAGCTTGGTAGAAAGTGTTAGGTTTGAACTGACAAGAATAATGCCTTGTGTAGTTCTAGTTTGCATTTTCCAAACTAGATAGGACTAGGTGATTTCATTATTGGGTTTGTGATTTGGTTGTTTGAAAAAGAAAGAAAAGAAAAGAGAAAAAAGAGAAAGAAAAGGTTAGAGTCTTTAGGGGGGGAATGTGTTTAAGTAAAATCAAAGTCTAGTGAAAGAATGTGAAGTATGATATTGTTTAAAGATGGTTTCAGTCAAAGAAAAGAAAGAAAGAAAAAGAAGAGTATAGCAAAATGCTTTTATGTCTTAAGAATAAGAAGAAAAGAGAATCATAGCAAATAAGTAAGAATCTCTCATTCCACTAGAAAGATCAAATAAGAAACCTCTCCTAAGGCTTGAAAACAAAAGAGAAAAGGGTATTTGAGAAGAGAAGAAGATAGAGGGTAGAACTAGGATCATTTGGGTTTAGAATGATAGGATCAAACACTTGGGTTACTTTTGGGTAGACAAGGTTTTGTTCTTGTATGTGTATAAGTGTTCTTACCTTTAGCATTCTTCTAAAGCTCAATCCATTTTTTATGAGAGAACCTTGATATTTATAAGCCCCACTCTAAACAGAGACCATCATTGTCTCTAAACCTTTATTTCCAAGCAAATGAGTTTAAAACATTGCATAAGATTGATCCATGTTCTTGATTAAATGAATGTTAAAGGAAATGGTTGATTTGAATGCATGTGAACATCTAAGTCTCAATTCAGTAAAGGTTGTGATAGGTTTGTCTAAGGTCTTTAAGTACAGCTCATTCAACTTGCATCATAGTACTAATCACTTGGACATTGATTCTAGCTGGTTTATTTGCAAGCTTTAGGAGCTGAGATCCTACTTTCAACCCTGACCTACCTTCTTATGTCTTGTTTATTTGATTGAGGGAAAGCAAAGACTAAGTTTGGGGGTATTGATGTTCATATATTTTACCCTGTTTTCCCTTAATATATTCACATCATTTGCTATCCTTTTTGACCATTATTGCATAGTTTTAGGATTGTTCTTGCATTAGAGTGTAGTTGCATTGCATTTGCATCTTTTCTTGCATAAACAGGTGATTTTGGAGCCTAAGGAGCATGGAAGCAATGCTGAGGAGAAGTGAAGCAATCATGAGGAGAAAGCAAAGGAGTTAAGGCTGTAGAACCAAGGTCCGGAGTCCCACTCGACTGCCCACTCGACCAGACACTCGACCGTGTGATAAGAGTGACTCGACCGAGTGGAAGGAGCACAAGAAAACCCAACTCGACCGGTCACTCGACCGAGCACCGGGTCGAGTTGGCCGAGTCGCCTGGCTATTTTGTCTTGTCTAAGTTAAGCCAATTATAGAGGGTGTTTGTCACTAAATGCTAAAAGACAAAATAGCCAGGCGGCTCGGCCGACTCGACCCGGTGCTCGGTCGAGTGACCGGTCGAGTTGGGTTTTCTTGTGCTCCTTCCACTCAGTCGAGTCACTCTCATCACACGGTCGAGTGTCTGGTCGAGTGGGCAGTCGAGTGGGACTCCGGACCTTGGTTCTCCAGTCTTAACTCCTTTGCTTTCTCCTCATGATTGCTTCACTTCTCCTCAGCATTGCTTCCATGCTCCTTAGACTCCAAAATCACCTGTTTATGCAAGAAAAAATGCAAATGCAATGCAACTACACTCTAATGCAAGAACAATCCTAAAACTATGCAATAATGGTCAAAAAGGATAGCAAAGGATGCAAAAGATGTGAATATATTAAGGGAAAAACAGGGTAAAATATGTGAACATCAGTAGGTTGACTCAGCCAACTTCAGGGTCGAGTTGCGGATCAGCGGCTACAACGTTGGGGTTGCCACCTTGTGCAAGAATCGGTTCTCCTTGCTCGTTGAGGGCAGGAGGTATCAGCGGTTGGTCGAGGTTAGGGAGACCTTGGTCCTGGTTCCTTTCTTCGGCCATGAGTTGTTGTCTTCGAAGTTTCCTAATTTCACGTTCTAGTCAATCAATGTCTTGAATTGAAGATACGGTTCCAGAGGGTTGACTCCTAGTCATGCACTACAAAATCCAAAAACATAAACTAAAAGGGAAAATAGAGGTTATCGATAAATAAGAAAATTAAAACTAAAATTGAAAAATTCAAAAGAAAAATTCAAAGTATCTTAGACGAAAGTTCTTATCAAATTCAATGGGCAGCTAGTTACTCCCCGGAAACGGCGCCAAAAAGCTTTGATGTGTGTAGAATTTCACTTCAAATATTTTACCTGAAAAGACTACACAACGACTGAAAGTGCACAGTTAATCAGTGTAGTATTTTAGGATCGATCCCACAGAGAGTAATAGCAAACACAAATTGAATTATAAGAGAAAGAACTATGGCTAAGACTAAAGAAGAGATTGGGGTTTTGGTTTTCCTAATAACTATTGCAAGAAAATAAAAGTAAATAAAAGCGGTTTAAAACTATAAGACTAAGGCGTTGGGCGTTTTGGGAGTCATCTCAGGGTTTTCATGGTTCTAAATAATATTAAGTGTAAGATCCAACAAGTAAATACTAATTTTCGGTCTAGGTTCTCAACTACGAAACACTAATGAACTAACAAGCTATTCTCATAGAATGAAAGTCTAAAGTCTTCACACTCTGTTACTTTCGCAGGCAACGGTGCATGTCAACCAGCTAGTTAAACAAGTTCGATACATTCACCAAACTTCGCAACTCAACTTACGCCGGTTACGAGCAAGGTTTCGGTATAACACTAGTTCGGAGAAGTAGGATAACGCGGTTAACGCTCCCGTTCTCTAAATCAGCACTTGGTGATCAATCCAAGCACATGCATTAAGATAAAGATGTCCCAAAAGAACTCTATAATAAAACCGAAAATAAGATCTAACAACCTAATTGAAGCGAACCATGAATTCCCCTTGAATCACCCCATAGAACCCAACAAATAAAACTACTCGCTCATGATGCAAAGAAACGTCATTGATATTATAAAGTATAGCATCAAAAGTGAATCAAAAAACAAAAAGGGGTTCAAATAAAACTTCTCTATTTGTCACAAAAGTAACTTGATCCCAAAAGCAATGTAAGTATGAAATAAATAAGGAAGAGTAGAGATTTGGTGTCTTCGGCGATGGCTTCTAAGAGGAGGTGAGAGAGGACGAGCTTCGACGGCGGTAGAGGAGTCTCTGGTCGTCTCTAGGTCGGGTGCTGGTGGCGTGGGTGAAGAACTTAGAGGCACAAAGGAAGCACACCCTAAACCATAGGTCTTAAGAGTATTTATAGGGTTTTGTTTAGGGTTAGGGTTATGTAAGGGTAGAAACGTCTTCTCTTCTTAAGTGCAGGACAAGGGGCGGCGAAGGAGACTTCTGGACCATGTAGGAGTCTTGGACTGGGCCGTGGTGATGGTCGCTGATCAGGCCTTGAATAAAAGCCCATCGGCTGGTTGCTTCTCTTCACGTTGGTTTATAACACGTCCCGGTAAAATGGGCATAATTTTCCGGGGAATGAATGGATTGACTTGATTCCACTTCGAGGACCAATATGACTCTTCCAGCTTTCCACAGACACCAAGCATGATATATTTTGATTTTTGGAAGCTCTACAAAAGTTGCCCGTACTGTAAAGTTCTGAAACTTTCCTAAAACGTATTTTCCCTGTCTTTTGGTCCAAATTGTTATAAAACCTGTAAAAACTTATTGAAACCTGAAATATTTGATAATAGACATTTTATACTTGAAATCTCATAAAACTCTTCCTAAAAGCATATGAAAACTATAGCTAATATGAGTAAAATAATGATGTTATCACACACCCTAAAACCCTAGGTCTTAAGAGTATTTATAGGGTTTTGTTTAGGGTTAGGGTTTTGTAAGGGTAGAAACGTTTTCTCTTCTTAAGTGCAGGACAAGGGGCGGCGAAGGAGGCTTCTGTACCGTGGAGGAGGCTTGGACTGGGCCGTGGTGATGGTCGCTGGTCAGGCCTTGAATAAAAGCCCATCGGCTGGTTGCTTCTCTTTACGTCGGTTTATAACACGTCTCGGTAAATCGGGCATGACTTCTGGATGAATGAATGGGTTGACTTGATTCCACTTCGAGAAGAAAGATGATTCTTCTAGCTTTTCATAGACACCAAGCATGATATATTTTGAGGTCTGAAAGCTCTTCAAAAGCGGCCCCTACTGAAAAGCTCTGAAACTTTCCTAAAACGTATTTTCCTTGTCTTTTGGTCGTTTTTGCTATAAAACCTATAAAATCTTGTTGAAACCTGAAATACTTGATAATAGACCTTTTATGCTTGAAATCCTATCAAACTCTTCCTAAATGCATATTAAAATTATAGCTAATATGAGTAAAATAATGATGTTATCAAGGAACTCCTTCGCACACCTTGTAGTTTACAAAGTCTGAGTACCAGGGTAGCTTAACTGACTCGATCACCATTAACCATATTGGTCCGACCGAATCGGGGATCGAGTGAGAAATGATGTATCCTATCGTGTGGCTCATATCCTCCAAAAAATCAATGTGCATCAATCTCTCATCTGGCATTGAATCTTCTATAAGAATGGGATCCTCAATTCTCAACCTAGATAAACGGTTAGCCACACCATTCTCAATCCCCTTCTTGTCCAGAATCTCTATGTCGAACTCTTGCAGCAGAAGAATCCATCTTAGAAGACTGGCCTTGGTATCCTTTTCTGTGTAGATGTATCTAATGGCGGCATGATAGGTGTATACCAAGATCTTCGATCCCACTAGATAGCTTCTGAACTTCTCAACTGCAAAGACAACAGCTAATGGCTCCTTCTCTGTTGTGGCATACCTTGTTCGTTCTTCATCCATTGTTTTGCTAGCGTTGTCGATCACATGGAGCTTTTTATCTATTTTTTGTCCAAATACGGCTCCAACAGCAAAGTATGATGCATCATACATGATCTCAAAAGGGTGGTCCAGTTGGGAGTTTGAACTATTGGAGCGCTAACCAGAGCTTCTTTGATCTTGTTGAAATCTTCCAAGCAGTCTTTATCCACAATAAACTCTGCTTCTTTACAAAACTTCTAACATTTTTTACCAACTTGAGGGGTTGTAGCTGAATCATAACTTCAATTTTGGTTTTGTCAACTTCAATCCCCTTCTCTGATATTTTGTGGCCTAGGATTATCCCCTCTCGAACCATGGAGTGACACTTTTCCCAATTAAGCACTAGATTAGTCTCTTCGCACCTTGTCAGCACTTGACAAAGGTTTGATAGACATGTAGAAAAGGAGGAGCCATACACAGAAAAGTTATCCATGAATACTTCCACCAGCGTTTCTATCAAATCCAAAAAGGTAGATGCCATGGATCTATGAAAATCTATGAAAAGTTGCAGGAGCATTAAAAAGAGCAAAAAGCATTCTCTTATAAGCAAAAGTGTCATAGGGACAGGTGAATGTCATCTTATCCTGATCTGCGGGGTGCATAGGAATTTAGAAAAATTCACTATACTCATCGAGGAGACAATAGTATAGGTGATTAGCAAGTCTTTCCAACATTTGGTCGATAAAGGGTGAAACATGCCTTTTTGTGTGTGAATGAACCTATGAATGTATGATGAATGTCAAACAAACATAAGCAATGATGATCAGGTGGAATGCAAGAGGTTTCAATTCTCTAATAATGTTGCAGTATAAGAGATGTCAATCCATAAAGGGTGATTATGCAAGCACTTAAGATGTGAACACTAATTCTAGTCAAGCCAGATGTGATAATAGTTTTGTTTACTAACAACCTAATGACAATAATGAAATGCAGAATGTAAGATAAACAAGGATAAACTAAGCAGAAGCTAAACTAAATAGAAACAAGAACTAGACAAATGCTATGAAACAAACTACAAAACAAAGCAGAAATGAATACAATAAAACAGAAATGAAACAGAATGTAAAACAAGCAAACCAGATGGTGCTCGAACAAGCATTCGACAGTATGATAGGTCGAGTGACTTAAAACGAAGAACAGAAGCAATTTCAACAACTTAAACAGATCAAAAAGCAACTAAACAAGACAAGATGCTATAACAGACAATCAATAAACAAAGTAGGCTCCTAGAGATGGATTCATGGTCTGGTCTCAAGCTATGACTACCTAAACTGATCAACAAACCTTAATCAATATGAGTTATCTCTAGAAAATGACCTCATAAACTTGCTAATCCACTCTCATGGCAATAAAAATCAAGTTTAGTAACATCCTAACCCAACTCTCATTGGTGAAACCATACTAAACATGCATTAAGATTCATGTTCATTATTTGTCAAAAAACACCGTAGACAACTAATCTCTTAGGCTAGGCACAATAATCTCCAGTATTAGTCTTATCTAGAATAGCTTAGAGAACACCTAATTGATAGTAAGATTTTACTTCTCTACTGAAGTTCAATTCCCTAAGCACTTAAATTGTCATTGTAGTACAAAGGGTGTCAAACCAAATGGGTGAGCTATTAACCACAAAAGATGCAATCAAATCTAGCTAAGTCAAGTGAACCTTAGTTTTAATTTTCTAACAACCTAAGTGAGCAAGCAACAAAAGAAAAGGAGAACTAATAGCAAAACTAAGCAGTGACTAACAAAGCTAAGCAATGACTAACAAAAGTAAGCAGTGACTAACAAAGCTAAGCAGTGACTAACAAAAGTAAGCAGTGACTAACAAAGCTAAGCAGTGACTAACAAAAGTTAGCAGTGACTAACAAAGCTAAGCAGTGACTAACAAAAGTAAGCAAAGCTAAGCGAAACAAGCAAAGCGTAAACTGATGCAAACAGATGATAAAAGAGAGCTCGTGAGGTTGGGTATCAATGATCCATGAAGTAACTTAGTCTTAATACAAGGATTCGATAAAACTTTAAACAAAGCTATCCCTAGACGAACGATTCAACAATAGGTCAATCCACTCTCGTGACAGAGACCCTCAAGCCAAGTTACCTCCAGACCTAAATCTCTTTAGCGAAGCATAACAAGGCAGGCATTAACAACCAATCAATCAATGTCAATAAACACCCTAGACAACTAATCTCTTAGGCTAGGCACGTAAATCTCCGGTATTAGCTAGATCAGACATTTCACCAAGCCCTCTCGGGTGGAAATGCCTCGGGTCAAGCTTCAGATGATCAGAAAGAAGCTAGCATGAAGAACACTAATCCAGAAAGGATCTAAAAGATTTAAACATCAAAACCCTAGAAAAGACTAAGAAAACCTCATGGATCTCACCCAACCTCAAGAACTCTAAGAACACTACTCAGAAATCATGAAGCTCAAGAACCCAAACCCAGAAAATTCAATAAGCAACATTATGAAGAGAGACTAAAGAGATATTAACAAGATTATATAAACTAAAGCATAAAAGAGAGATGTAAAATTATAAAAACTTGAAAGATTAAAACAGAATTCGAATTACAAAGCCTTAAACACGTTTTGTTTCTTGAGAGAAGTTCTAGAAAATAGCTCAAAAGGATCCTCTCAAGTCTAAACAAATGAGACATATTTATACTAAGCTTGTGAAAACCCTAGTCAAAGTCAACGATTTTTAAGTCGGTTGATGCTTAGCACGATCTCGCTCTCCTCTGCTTCCAACAGCTCGATCGAGCTATGCTTTCTCCTCTTGTTTAGCTTTGGTTTCGCATTCCACTTCAGCTCGATCGAGCTCTTCTTTGTCTCAGACAGCTCGACCGTCCTTTCTTTTAGTCAGCTCGATCGAGCTCTGCCTCCTGTGTCAGTCGCTCCGCCTTGTCTTCTGCTCTGCATGCGTTAGGCTAGATTCCGCTTCAGTTGGTCATTCTGCCTTGGTTCGACTTACTCTGCTTCACTTCGTCTTCCCAGCTCGATTGAGCTCTCTTTCGCCTTGCACTCTGCTCAGCTTCGTGTTCCCAAAAGCTCTCCAAAACCTGATAACAACTCCATATGCAACAATGTATGCAATGCTAATGGAAAACTACTTAGTGAGTGAATTTATGCAAGAATGAGACGCAAATGCTACAAACACAGGATGAAATGATGCTAAAGTGAATGCAAATGAGGATCTAAAACAAGTAAAATGCAGATACATCAACTCCCCCAAACTTATTTCTTGCTTGCCCTCAAGCAAATAATCAAGATTAAGCTTGAAGAAGAGGTTTGAAGGAGGGGGCTCAGAACCAAAACATGCTGATAAAATAGGTAAAATCAATGTCCAAGTTAGTAATTGTAAAACGCAAAGAGAGAGAGAGTCCTACTTAAAAACTTTGGCCATGCTCTTCCTTACACGCCTTAGCCTCTGTTTCAACTTTGACATGCATTCAAATCAACCTATCCCTTTAACATTCATTGAATTGGAACCGTGAATCAAGCTTAAATACTGCCTATGAACTCATTTGGTTTGGTAAGAAAAGGATGGAGATAAAGGTGATCTCCTTTAGAGTAGGTTCATCGTTTTTGATCAGGGTTCTCTCAAGAAAATGGATTGAGCTTTTGGGAGAAGGCTAAAGGTAAGGACCAACAAATGCATACAGGAATAAAACCTTGTCTACCCGAGAGTACCCAAGTGTTTGACTCCTAATTCTCTAAACCCAGATTGTCCTAACTCTACCCTTCAGCTTTTAGCTCTTTTGATCATACCCATTCACCCTTTTGTACCAAGTCTCAGGAGAGGTTTCTTTTTGATTTTGCCTAGCGGATTTGGGGTTTCTTATCTAAAACACTATGGTCCTCTTTTCCTTCTTATTTCTTAAGACTTCAAAAGCTTTTGCTATACATTCTTTGACAACTTTCTTTTCTTTTCTTAGAACCATCTTTCTTCTTTTTTTTTTCTATACTTTGCACTCCCCAAATCCTTTACTAGACTTTCATATTTAGAGACAGATTACCCCTCCTAGAGACTTTATCCTTTCTTTTCATTCTTTTCTTTTCCTTTCTGCACACATTGAATCCCAAACCCCTGTAACAAGTTCCCACCTAGTCCTATCTAGTCCGGATAACGCGAACTAGAACTACATAAGGTTCCATTCCTGTCGGCTCAGACCTAACACTTTCTACCAGCTCAATCCGAAAAATAAGGCCTCACACACAGAGATAATTTTGGCTTGAAAGAAGGGTAGGCTAATGGTGGGGAAACTGTTCCAATAATGGGAATCAGCTACTTGGATTAGCCAAGAGTGGTATAAAGGTGAAAGAAAATCCAAGTATGTATATTGGTATCCATGAGTTCAGATTCAGTGCTTAAAACATGATAATTATGAGTCAAGATTAAGTTCAAGTAAATAGGAAAGGCATCAGATCGCAACATGTTTCCATCTAGACAAGAATGCAGAGTTGCGAATTCTAAACATGGTGCGGTTTTACTTTAGGTTCGCTAGATCATGCGTTAGACAACTAATAACTTGGGCATTGAATTTATCTAGTAAATCAGCATGTCTACGAGGCAAACTCATCACAGACCCCTAACACATATGCACAAACTACTGCATATGTACAAACTACTAAAAAGAAAGCAAGACTTAATCTAAAATGCAACTACAACTATATGAACACTCTTTTTTGTTTTTTAGAAAATTTAAAAAAATTTCAAATTTTTTGGGTTTTCTATGCCTTATATGTATGCAGACTCAATGATGCAAAATTTGAAAATAAGAGACAAAGAAAACAAGTTATATACATCTCAAACCCTCCCCCAAACTTAAATTACACAGTCTCTTGTGTAACAAAAATTTGAAGGAGAGTTCAAAAGATAAAGAAAACAAACTAAATGAAATGCAATGGTATAAACAGATGAGTGAGGAGAATTGGGAGTCAAGGTAGGCCTCCATGCTCTCCAGGGTGTAACCAGCGGTGGGAGGGTAGGATGATGGATCGTGTTGGGTCGAGCTGGCGTGTTCATCTTCGAGATCCAGTGGAACAGGGAAGCCTCTCTTCGAGCTTGATGGTGGTTTAGCTGATCTGCTGACTTGTGTTGACTCCGTCTCCAGCTCGATCACCACGCTGCGTTGGGCCAAGCTACATAGTGTACGAACTTGATTTTTCTTTTAAAAACCTGAGAAAATCATAAAACTAACAAAAACAACCTAAAAAGCAATAAAAATAAATATATACAGGGATAAACATGGGACTTCCTCCCAAGTGAGCTTGTTTTAAGTCTCTAAGCTTGACTTCCTGTTTCTTTTAGGCTTTTGGAGGATCACAGAGAGGCACAGATGACCCCTCCGGAATCTTTTGATCTGCAAGGTACTTCTTGACCCTTTGTCCATTTACTGTGAATTCACTACCATCCTTGTTCAGCAGAGTTACTGATCCGTATGGCAAAACCTCTTTAATCTCAAATGGTCCAGACCATCTTGACTAGAGCTTGCCAGGAAACAACTTAAATCTGGAGTTGAAAAGCAAGACTTGATCTCCAGACTTTAGTTCCTTCACAACAATCTTCTTGTCATGAAAAGCCTTGGTTCTCTCCTTATAGATTTTGGAGCTTTCATAAGCATCAAGTCTGATATCCTCAAGCTCATGTAGATCAACAACTCTCTTGGCTTGTGCTTTGTCAATGTTCAGATCTAACATCTTAATAGCCCAAAGCGCCTTGTATTCAACCTCCACAGGAAGGTGACATGCTTTACCATACACCAACTGAAACAGTGTTCTTCCAATTGGTGTCTTGTAAGCTGTTCTGTAAGCCCAGAGAGTCTCATCCAGCTTCATAGACTAATCCTTCCTAGACAACCCAACAATTCTTGACAGGATCCCCTTAATCTGCTTGTTGGAGACTTCTACTTGCCCACTGGTTTGGGGGTGATAAGCAGTCGCTACTTTGTGTTTCACCCCATACTTCTTCAGCATACCATCAAAGACCTTGTTGACAAAGTGACTTCCTCCATCACTGATTACAGCTCTTGGCACTCCATACCTTGGGAAGATGATGCTTTTGAACAGCTTCAAGACAACCTTATGATCGTTGGTGGGACTTGCAATAGCTTCAACCCACTTAGAAACATAGTCAACTGCCACTAAGATGTATTCGTTGCCATTTGATTTAGGGTTGAAGGGACCCATGAAGTCAATCCCCCAGACATCGAATATTTCCACTTCCAAGATTGGGTTCTGAGGCATCTCATTCCTTCTTGTGATATTACCCATCCTTTGGCAAGCATCACACTTGGTGATGAATGTGTGAGCATCCTTGAATAGAGTAGGCCACCAGAGACCTGCTTGTAAAACTTTCTGGGCCGTCTTGAATGCAGCAAAGTGTCCTCCATACGTTGACCCATGATAGTGCTCAAGCACACCCTGTACTTCCTCTTCTGCTATACACCTTCTGAACAGACCATCAGACCCTCTCTTGAACAAGTAAGGCTCATCCCAGAAGTAGTGGTTGACATCTCTGAAGAACTTCTTCCTGTTGTAGCTGTCCAAACTCTTGGGAACCTCTCCACAGATCAAGTAGTTGACAAGGTGTGCATACCATGGAAACTTGTCTTCCTTCAGTGACAGTGCTTCAACCATCTCCAACTCTAACCCGGCGTATGTACTCTTATTCAGAGTCTCAAACACCATTAGTTGCTCTTCAGGCATTGAGTCATTAATGAGGACCATGTCTTCAATCCGCATTCTTGAGAGGTGATCAGCGACTCCATTCTCAATCCCTTTTTTATCGAGGATCTCCATATCAAACTCTTGCAAAAGAAGTATCCATCTCAGAAGTCTAGGCTTGGTGTCCTTCTTTGCGTAGATGTACCTCAGTGCAGCATGGTCCGTGTAGACAATCACTTTTGAACCAACCAAGTAAGTCCTGAACTTCTCAAATGCAAACACTACTGCCAGCAACTCCTTCTCAGTGGTGGCGTATCTTCCTTTTGCGTCGTCAAGGGTCCTGCTTGCATAGTAGATGACATGCAACTTCTTATCAATTCGCTGTCCCAGAACAGCTCCAACTGCGTAATCAGAAGCATCGCACATGATCTCGAAAGGATAGTCCCAGTTAGGTGCTTGGACTATTGGAGCAGATATCAGAGATTCCTTGATAAGCTTGAAGGCTTCCAAACATTCATCATCAAAGATGAACTCTGTCTCCTTGCAGAGCAACCTGGTAAGAGGTCTGGCTATCTTGGAGAAATCCTTGATAAACCTTCTGTAAAACCCTGCATGCCCAAGGAAACTTCTGATATCTTTCACATTGGTTGGGGGTTGCAACTGCATCATAACCTCAACTTTGGCCTTATCAACCTCTATCCCTTTCTCGGAAATCTTGTGCCCAAGGACTATTCCTTCTCTGACCATGAAGTGGCATTTCTCCCAGTTCAGCACCAAGTTTGTTTCCTCGCACCTGGTAAGTACCCTACACAGATTCAACAAACAGGAGGAGAAGGAGGAGCCATACACAGAAAAGTCATCCATGAACACCTCCACCATCTCCTCTATCAAATCCGAGAAAATAGAGGTCATGCACCTCTGAAAAGTAGCAGGTGCATTACAAAGACCAAAGGGCATTCTCCTGTAGGCGAATGTGCCATAAGGACAAGTAAAAGTGGTCTTTTCCTGATCATTTGGATGTATAGGGATTTGAAAGAATCCACTATACCCATCAAGGAAACAGTAGTAAGGATGATTAGCCAATCTTTCTAACATTTGATCAATGAAAGGCAATGGGAAGTGATCTTTCCTAGATGCAGCATTCAACTTCCTATAGTCTATGCACATTCTATGCCCTGTAATGGTACTAGTGGGGATGAACTCATTTTTTTCGTTTTTCACTACAGTTATCCCACCCTTCTTAGGAACACAATGTACAGGTGAAACCCATGTACTGTCAGAGATAGGATAGATAATACTAGCATCTAGCAATTTAAGGATTTCTTTCTTGACTACCTCTTTCAGGTTTGGGTTTAATCTACGCTGGGGTTCTACACTAGAGTATGCTTCATTTTCAAGATGAATCCTATGTGTGCATAGACTAGGAGAAATCCCTTTAATATCATCTAGTGAATACCCTATTGCCCTTCTAAACCTTTTCAGTTCAGTTAACAACATTTCCAATTCATCATGGCTAAGCTCAGCATTTACTATGACATGGTAAATAGAATTAGGGCCTAATAAAGCATACCTTAGCCCTTTTGGTAGAGGTTTGAGTTCTACCTTTGGTGCTTTGAGTTCAGTCCAGTCATCAGGCGCTAGACTGCTTGTAGAGCTTTGCAGGTCGAGTGAAAGCATCAAACCTTGATTTTCGTCTTGGTCTGCACACTTGACATTCACTGCTTGTAGAGCTTTCAAGTCCTCAAAGACTATGGATCCTTCTTCCTCTTTGTGAGAGTCCAAAATCTTCTGATAAGCTTCAGTTTCCAAGTGTAGGTACCCATCTTCACCATTCTTTGTCAAAGCACTCTGAAGATGATCCTGTTCATTGAGCTCTTCAAGTAGCTCATCTGCCAACTGATCTATCCTTTCTATGTAGAACAGTTGCCCTTCTATGGTAGGCTTCTTCATGACATCTTTAATGTCAAAGGTCATCTTGAAGTCCTTACCAAGGTTCAGCTCTATCAGACCTTTCTCGCAATCAATGATTGCTCCAGCTGTTGCCAAGAATGGCCTTCCCAAAAGCAGAGGATCCTTTGGTCCTTCATCCATCTCCAATACTACGAAGTCAGTAGGAATCTCCACATCTCCAACTCTGACAGGTAAATCCTCTAAGATACCATTAGCATACCTCACAGACCTGTCAGCCAAAATCATAGCGATATTGCATTGTTCAAACTTCGTGAATCCTAATCTATTAGCCAAGGAGAGTGGCATCAAGCTGATAGATGCTCCAAGATCGCAGAGACAATTATTGAAAGCGAATGGACCCAGGGAGCATGGCAGAGTGAAGCATCCTGGATCACCGATCTTTTCCATGACAGCCTTCCTTTGTATGAGAGCACTGCACTCATGAGTTAGTACCACCATCCCCTGAGTCTCCTTGATTCTTTCATTTACCAGATCTTTCAAAAACTTGTGGGACTGAGGTATGAGAGCAATAGCATCGAGTAAAGGCATTTTCACTTCGATCTCCTTCATTTGTTTATCAAAAAGCGCTTTGTACTTTGCCACCAACTCTTTCTTGAACCTTCCTGGGAATGGAAGTTTAGGCTTGTAAGGAGGTGGGATGAAAACTGGCTTCTTTGCTTCAGGAACTGTTGCTTTTTCAGTCGACGGTTTAGCTTGTAACTCTGGTTGAACTTGGATCTTGTCTTCCTCTTCCTTCTGCTCAGCTTGAATCTCTGGTTCACAAAATTCCTCCCCATCTTGTTCATCACTGTCCACAGTGATTGCAGTAGGTCCTGTTTGAGATGGGAGTTTTCTGCCACTGTGAAGGGTAATACTTTGAGCTTGGTGGTACTCTTTCGGGTTTTGGATAGCTTTTCCTGGAAGTTGGCCTTGAGGCTTTGCAGAAGAAGTTGTAGCGTGGTTGCTCTCTAGGTACTTTACTTTAGAGTTCAGTGCCTCAACTTTGGTGTTCAAATCGTGAAAATTATGTTGCACTTCAGAGAACTTCTTGGCAACATCCTGAGCACCAGCTGCTTGTCCTTGAAGAAGTTGCTGAAGCATAGTTGTCATATCGGGAGGTGGTGCCTGAGGTGGAAAACCTGGAGGTGCACTCATGTTGCCCTGCTGCTGTGGTTGAAAGTACTGCTGCTTCGGAGCAAAATTCTGATTCTGGTTGTAAGGAACGAAGGTCTTGTGCGGCTGCTGTGCCTACTGTTGTTGAGGTTGTTGTTGCTAAGGGTAGACCTGATCTTGTGTATTAGCAACATTTGTGCTTCTGTAGGAGAGATTCGGGTTAGCTCTGTAGTTGTTGAAACCTCTATTGTAGCCACCTTGGTTCTGCATGTAGCATAACTCCTCAGTTGGATCAACCTCCCCATCTGGGACCTGTATCTGCTCAGCTTCACAGACAGAAATAACCTGCTTCTGTTGACCCAACAAAATCCTGTCAAATTTCTCATGAAGAGCCTTGATTTCCTTCTTGGTGTTGTCATCAGTATCGTTGTTGCTCCTAACAGTCCTATCATAATCCTCATTGTAGTTCCCGTCAGATTGAGCTAAGTTCTCAACAAGTTCCCAACCATCTTCAACATCCTTGTTCAGGAAGTTGCCATTGCTTGCAGTGTCAAGCATCATCCTGAACTTAGGCAGAACGCCCCGGTAGAGAGTACTAAGGAGTGATTCCTGACTGAAACCATGGTGAGGACATTTAGTAGTGGAGCTCTTGAATCTTTCCCAAGCTTCACAGAAGGTTTCACCATTTTTCTGAGCAAAGCTTGAGATTGCATTGCGGAGCTTAGCAGTCCGCGAGTTAGAGAAGAACTTCGCAAGAAAAGCCTTCTTACAATCATCCCAAGAGGTGATGGATCCCTGAGGTAAAGCTTTTTCCTACTGATGTGCTTTGTCACCAAGAGAGAATGGGAATAAGTGCAGCTTCAATGCATCTTCGCTGACACCATTGATCTTTGTGAGGCTGTAGAGCTTGTCAAACTCGTCCAGGTGATCAAGAGGGTCTTCCATCGGCAAGCCATGAAATTTGTTGCCTTGAATCATAGAGATGAGACTACTCTTGATTTCAAAATTATTGTTTGGGATGGAAGGAGGCACAATTCCCTGACGCTGCGTGTGGGTGTTAGGAGCATCACCAGCGCCAATGTGTCGTGGTTGGCGTGGCAGATTGTTTTGTGCAACAGGTGCATGAGGTTCGTGCTGTTGGTTATCCATACCAACGTGATCTTGTTGATCTAATCCGACTTGATTCCTTTGTTGTCTCAACGCGCGGGGTAAACGATCGATGTCGTCACAGAAAAGGAGATTATGACTGCCTTGGGAGCGTGTTTGCATGCAAGAGAGAATTCAACAGCACTGCTCGAGCTGTGTGTCGAAGGAGTGTTCCTGAAGCAAACAGATAGACAGCCAACAAGTCAGTAAACGAAAATAAAAGAAAAACAGCTTGATCTTAAGAGATCTGAAATCTTAAATGTAACAGACAAACACCCAATTGGCAACGGCGCCAAATTGATAGTAAGATTTTACTTCTCTACTGAAGTTCAATTCCTTAAGCACTTAAATTGTCATTGTACTACAAAGGGTGTCAAACCAAATGGGTGAGCTATTAACCACAAAAGATGCAATCAAATCTAGCTAAGTCAAGCGAACCTTAGTTTTGATTTTCTAACAACCTAAGTGAGCAAGCAACAAAAGAAAAGGAGAACTAATAGCAAAACTAAGCAGTGACTAACATAGCTAAGCAGTGACTAACAAAAGTAAGCAGTGACTAACAAAGCTAAGCAGTGACTAACAAAAGTAAGCAGTGACTAACAAAGCTAAGCAGTGACTAACAAAAGTAAGCAGTGACTAACAAAGCTAAGCAGTGACTAACAAAAGTAAGCAAAGCTAAGCGAAACAAGCAAAACGTAAACTGATGCAAACAGATGATAAAAGAGAGCTCGTGAGGCTGGGTATCAATGATCCATGAAGTAACTTAGTCTTAATACAAGGATTCGATAAAACTTTAAACAAAGCTATCCCTAGACGAACGATTCAACAACAGGTCAATCCACTCTCGTGACAGAGACCCTCAAGCCAAGTTACCTCCAGACCTAAATCTCTTTAGCGAAGCATAACAAGGCAGGCATTAACAACCAATCAATCAATGTCAATAAACACCCTAGACAACTAATCTCTTAGGCTAGGCACGTAAATCTCCGGTATTAGCTAGATCAGACATTTCACCAAGCCCTCTCGGGTGGAAATGCCTCGGGTCAAGCTTCAGATGATCAGAAAGAAGCTAGCATGAAGAACACTAATCCAGAAGGGATCTAAAAGATTTAAACATCAAAACCCTAGAAAAGACTAAGAAAACCTCATGGATCTCACCCAACCTTAAGAACTCTAAGAACACTACTCAGAAATCATGAAGCTCAAGAACCCAAACCCAGAAAATTCAATAAGCAACATTATGAAAAGAGACTAAAGAGATATTAACAAGATTATATAAACTAAAGCATAAAAGAGAGATGTAAAACTATAAAAACTTGAAAGATTAAAACAGAATTCGAATTACAAATCCTTAAACACGTTTTGTTTCTTGAGAGAAGTTCTAGAAAATAGCTCAAAAGGATCCTCTCAAGTCTAAACAAATGAGACATATTTATACTAAGCTTGTGAAAACCCTAGTCAAAGTCAACGATTTTTAAGTCGGTTGATGCTTAGCACGATCTCGCTCTCCTCTGCTTCCAACAGCTCGATCGAGCTATGCTTTCTCCTCTTGTTTAGATTTGGTTTCGCGTTCCACTTCAGCTCGATCGAGCTCTTCTTTGTCTCAGACAGCTCGACCGTCCTTTCTTTTAATCAGCTCGATCGAGCTCTGCCTCCTGTGTCAATCGCTCCGCATTGTCTTCTGCTCTGCTTGCGTTAGGCTAGATTCCGCTTCAGTTGGTCATTCTGCCTTGGTTCGACTTCCTCTGCTTCACTTCGTCTTCCCAGCTCGATTGAGCTCTCTTTTGCCTTGCACTCTGCTCAGCTTCGTGTTCCCAAAAGCTCTCCGAAACCTGATAACAACTCCATATGCAACAATGTATGCAATGCTAATGGAAAACTACTAAGTGAGTGAATTTATGCAAGAATGAGATGCAAATGCTACAAACACAGGATGAAATGATGCTAAAGTGAATGCAAATGAGGATCTAAAACAAGTAAAATGCAGATACATCACTAATCTGGAACAGATCTGTAAACAAACAAAGCTTGATCAGTCTAACCAACTATAACTTTTTTTTTTTTTTTTTTTTTTTTTTGTGCAAAACAAACAACTATACCTCTAAACCAGCCTAATCCATCTCTAGAACCCTACCTCACTACTCAGATGAACAGAACATGATGGTGAAAAACTTAAACCCAGAAAATGATGAAACTAACATGACTAGAAATATAAGAGAGAGATCTACAACTTAATACAAATAAGCAAACTCAGATTCTCAACACATAAAAAGTTATAGGGTTTACAAACTCTCAAAATCTGGAAAAATCAAAGACAAAAGTAGATAATGATGCAAAAAAGTAATAAATACCCAAAAAGGCAAAAACTAGGTTTGAGGTGACTCTAGATATTATTTCTGACTTGTTATGGCTTGTGGGTGGCCATAGAGTACAAGGTATATTTATAGGAAGGAAAGGAAGCCCTAATTTAGCTAGCAGACAAAACAATAAGGCGGCTGGAAGTGCTCGACCATGTGCTCAGTCGAGTGCATGGTCGAGTGGCATCTTCTTCTGTTTCTTCATTCGTCAAGTCCATCTTCCCACACGGTCGAGTGTGGTGGTCGAGTGGCCTCTGAACCTTGGTTTTCTTCTATTCCAGCCTTGGTCTGCTCCATTTGTTGCACTGTATTCCTCTTCAGCTCACTTCCATGCTCCATAGGGTCCAATTCACCTGTTTATGCATGAAACAATGCAAATGCAATGCATATTCTACTCTAATGCACAAACAGAGGCTAAACTATACAATAATGACAAAACTAGCTAGTAAACTATGCAAAAGAGATGAATAAAATCTACCACGACAAGGTAAAATATATACACATCAACTCCCCCAAACTTGGTCTTTGTTTGAAATAAGTAGCTAGAATTAATGTCCAAGTTACTAATACTATGATGCAAGGTGAATGAGCTATACTCAAAGGTTTTAGACAAGCCTTTCAGAACCTAAACTGATTCAAGCCTTAGATATCCACATGCATTCAGATCAATCATTTTCTTTACATTCATTAAACAAGAACATGAATCAGATTATGAAATGTTTAAACTCATTTGGCTTGGTAATAAAGGTTTAGAGACAAGGATAGTCTCTCTTTAGAGTGGGGCTTATCAATATCAAGGTTCTCTCATAAAAATGGATTGAGCTTTAGAAGAAGGCTGAAGGTAAGAACTAATAGACACATACAAGAACAAAATCTTGTCTACCCAAAGTGTTTATCCTATCATTCTAACCCTAATGGCCCTAGTTCTATCCTTTCACTTCATCTCTTCTCTTTACCCTTTTTCTCTTTTGTTTTTAAGCTTTAGGAGAGATTTCTTACTTGAATTCTCTAGTGGAATGAAGGTTTCTTTCTTAAAAACTAAGGTTCTCTTTCTTTCTTGTTTCCCAAGACATATAAGCTTTTTAGTATACTCTCCTTTTCTTTCTTTCTTTTCTTTCACCATAACCTTATTTATAACTTTTATACTACTCCATTCTTTTACTTAGAGCTTAAATTTACTTAAACACACTTCTCTCCTAAAAACTTTAACCTTTTCTTTTTTTTTCCCCTCTTTTCTTTCATTTTTCAAAGAAACCAAGTTCCAAACCCGTAAATTAAACCACCTAGTCCTATCTAGTTTGAAAAATGCAAACTAGAACTACACAAGGCTTTATTCCTGTCAGCTCAAACCTAAAAGTTTCTACCAAACTCAATCCCAAAATAGGTCTTACACACACAAGAATAAACATGGCTTGAAAGAAAGGTTGGTTATGGGTAGGGGAAACTGATTCAATGATGAAACCAGCTACTTGGATCAACAAGAGTAGTAAAAAGGGGTAAGAAGATCCAAATATGTATATGTGGCATCCATGAGTATAGAGCAATGCATAAACTGATAATTTAAAGTCAATATTAGGTTCTTATAAGTAGGAAATAATGTCAAATCACAACATGCTTCAACTTAGACCAGAATGCAATATAGGTATTCAAGACTTAGTTCAATCTTATATTTCTAGCCACTCAACTAACATCAAAGTACTATTAACTTGGGCATTGATCCTAGTTTAGTGAAATTAAACAAGTTAACAAGGCTAAACTCATCATAGATCCCTAATGCAAAATATGAAACAGTCCTATATGAAACATACTAACAAGATCCTAATATGCAATGCAAACTACATGAACCCTCTGTTTTTTTAAAGATTTTTGTGAAACAAATTCAAATTTTTAGGTTTTTTCTATGTCTTAGATGAAATGCAAATACTATCATGTCTATACTAACAATTTGAAATAAGAAAATAGAAAACAATGTCAAATGCTATCTCAAACCCTCCCCCAAACTTAAATTACACAGTCCCTATAAGAAAAATTTGAAAGAGGATTTAAGAATCAAACAAACAAAGTAGGCTCCAATTGAAACATGCCTCCTATGCAATAACCCAAAGAAATAGACTCAAATCTTGTTGTTAATAGGTTAGTAAGTCAGAAAACAAAAGAACTAAGCTTTGAGCAAGACAAAGAAACTAGAGAGAGATTTCTAGCTAGAATTTTAAAGTTTATGCAAATGAGAGAGTGTGAAGAGCTTAGACCTTCTCCAACGGGAGGTTCATAGAAGGATCTTAGCTTTTTGTTGCAAAACAATAAATCAGAACAAAAGAAAAAATGTAAGGGAGCCTCTTATATAGTATACTCAAACTTGGTTTAAGAGACGCTATGTGTCACAGTTCTGTTGGACGAAGAAAAAAATAGAAAAGGGAAAAAAATATGATTTGCAAGAGAATTTCATTTGTTTTCGTCTCTCTCTCTTTCTCTCGCGATCGAAGTCCCGAAACAACAAAGGTGGACTTCACCAATTGGAACGACAATCGGCGAGTTTGTTCTCTGAAAGAGTTGAGTCGTTCACCAAATCGAAGGGTGGAGTCTTCCATTTATCTCGTGTCCTCCTCTCAAACTAGTCAGGTTCGCCTTGATTCATAGTTTCCTAGTTTCTCTTGATTATTCATGTGAAGCCCTTGTAATAGTTTGGGCAATCAAGCCAAGTTTCTATTGATTCGGGTCATTGTAAGAATGGAAAAGAGAGTTCGCTTTAGGTAGCTTCAGAATTATGTTGTTCGAGGTTTAAGTTAAACTAGAATCTCTATCTGTGGTCTTATGTGTCACGAATCTGTTTTGTCTCTTTGTTTTCCTTGATGTATAGGATTCTACTCTCAATCTATTCATCTAGTTGCAGGAAATGGTGGACAAGATGGGTTATGAAGTATGTCTCATGGTTTCAGTTTGTCCTAAAGATCAATCTAACCTGATCTCATCTTCAGATTGTTTTTTACATTTGTCTCCTTGAAAGAACCTGCGGATAAACACAAGCCAGATGGGGGAACCGGAAAGACTCATTCGTGACCGCTATGAAGAACACATGCGTATAGACAAGCTATGAAAACTTCTCACCAATGATGCAAGGTAATTAAGCTTCCGTCCGTACTGACTTTGTGAAAGATTTGTGTTGAGTAAATAGTAAAATAGAATCAGTGAAGACTTTGAGTTCTTCTTATTTCATTTCTGCATATTTTGGTGAGGAAATCTTGAATGTGTTTATAAACACTTGTATAGGCAAAAAATAGCACACTCTTTACACATGATTGTATAATTTAAGAGTACATTGTTCTTGTTCGATTTAGCTTGTAGTAATATCCTTTGGTATGCTTGACATATTTGATTTTATTTGGCCATGAATGATTAATTGTACTTCGAAATTAGGCTTGATTATGATCTATGTCTCTCTTTTGTTTTGAGGTTTAATGGACAAACATGGATTGATAGATTGATGGATTGATGGATTGATGGATTGATGGATTGATGGATTGATGAGTATAGAGTGTGCTACCTGTTCGGCCATGAAGGAAGGTAATTTATCTATACCTGAGTCATGAAATCGCAGAATCCTTCCTAATCACTGTGTTGTACGTGCAGAACGTTCTTGCAGACTATTTCAGGAAGCCATATCAAAGCTTGGGAACTCGTAAATCCTTTCTTCATTTTCTTGGAACTGAAAGGTATCTGCAAGCTCTCTTACTCGATTCAGCTAAAAGATTACATGCTTTGTACACCAAGTAAGCCTAAATATCTTTCGCAAGTATTGTGGACCTGTCGACATTTGGCTGTCAATTTTATCCGCCAAAAAACATCCAAGTAATGTAATCATCATAAACGAGCAGCCTTGGAAAAGCTTCAAAGCAATGGCACAACACTTAACCCAGTGGGTTTGGTATGTCTCCACCAGATATGATATACTTACTTTTTTTTTTCTCTGAGTTTGATGAATGTGAATGGTAACAACTGAAACACGAACCTCCGTTTTTTCTTTGTTTGTGATTGTGCAGGTTTCGGAAGCTTTTTGTTTCGTTTTCAAGCTACACATACACGAATACACTTAATAGAATCATTCCTTGAGTATTAATGTTTTTATTATGTTTTGTATGTTTACAAATTAATTAAATGCAATATTTTCCTATTTTTATAAAATCTTAAATGTTTACACATTTATACTACTTCTATTCTATTTAAAATTTTCAAATTTCAAAAAACAATTTTTTCAAAAATAAGAGACCCTAAATTAGAACTTACCATTGGAGGAGAAAAATTTAACTAAGAGATCATGGATTCTTATTTACAAAACAATACACAATTAATTCTTAAAAAAATCAAACAGTATATAGGATCCCTAATATATGAACTCCCCATTAATCTTGCTCTTAGAATCGAGTTTACCACTATTAAAGAGCCTAAGGGGACGAGGAGACAAGGGTGAAGCGTGTATAGTATTGAAATTTGAATTTGGAATCTTTGACTCACTTTGGCTGCCACACGACCCCACCTGGTCTAGCATGTAACCAATTTTGAATTTCAAACTTGTTTTTCCCTCCACACGATCGAGCAAGTTGTGAATGGATCGGTTGGACTTGGGCTTCTATAGTGCTTGATCGAGTGCATCATACGGGCCTGGTCGAGTGGCCTCAAAACTCCTTCTCCATGAGTCCAAATTCTCTTAAACCCACTTATACACCCTTACAAAGCCTGCCCAACACAAACAGGAAAGAAAAACATAAAATCTACAAGGAAATAAAACTTATGTACAAAGATACGCACTACAAGAAAATATTGTTATTGTCACGATATTTTTGCAATGACCTTATTCGTTAAGATTTTGTAACATTTTTTGCTATGTTTTTGCAATGATGAATGCACATAACAATTTTATTACAAATTTATTGTAAAATAGTGACAAAACTGTGCGTTGCATTTTTCGTTACAAATTAGCAACATTATTCCAACATACAAACATGTCTTGCAAATTTTGCAACGAATATTCAACTGTTATGAGTCGTGGGTATTTGCAAGAAACGTTTAATAAAAATATGTGGCAAAATATGTGACATATTTGTTACTGTAGTTACAACAATTTATAACTTTTTTGTAACATATTTTTCTATTAATTTACCTTCGTATATATAGTCTTTTTAACTTTATTACTAGTTGAAATCTATAATATATCTAATATTTTGTCAACTTATTAACGTCTAATATATGTTATATTACTTGCTAATATAAAATATACGGTAATATATGGTAACGTAAGCTTGTAATCCGAGTGGAGGCTATTGGTATCGTAAATTCGGTTCAAGTAGTCAGGTTCTGGAATTGAGTTCTCTAAAAAGGAAAAAAAAATAAATATATAGATATGTGAACGTGGTTTTAACCATGATTATCATTATCTAAGTAAATTACAATATATTAAAACACATCATTATCTAAGTAAATTACAATATATTAAAACACATATAATAAAAGAGTTTGATCATTATCTGTTAAGTATAGGATTAGGAACTAGGCATGACGAAAATTAAACCGTAACCGTATTTCGGACCGTGTCTAAACCGTAACCAAACCGTAATTATATAAAATGGTTAAAAACTGTAATCGTGAAACATAAATATATGGTTAAATTATATTAACCATCACCGTTGGTTAAGCGTAACCGAATCAAAAGCGTTGGTTAACCGCAAGTTAAACCGTCATTTGGTAACCGTAATTGTTTTAAAAACTTAATAAAAATACTAATAATTATTAAATTTAATATGAATCATATAATAAATAGAAATATGAGTACACTAAAAAAATATATTAATTATAAATAAATAATATCAATTACATTATATCATCAAATAATATTAACCATATCATATTATCAAATAACTGTAACCGTATATAACTGTAACAGTTTCAAGCGTAACCGTATTTAACCGTAACCGTTTAACTGTTTTATAGAGTAGTATGTTTTGATAGAAGACTAAAATCTAGGGAAATATCAAAACAAAGATCTCCATATCATAGTAGTTGATATCTTGTGTTTTTGTCGGGTTTTAAACCTTGTTTTTGCATAGTTTTCCTGCATAATCTTGTCATTCTAGGTTGTTTTCGGAGCATATGCATCTAGTGTGTTATCTCTCAGGTTCTTGGAGTAATCTCTTCACATTTAGAACATTTGGACTTGTTTTGGAGCAAAGAATCTAAGAAGAGTGAAGTTGAAGACGTGACAAGAAATCAGGAGGTATGAGCGGTCAGACCAATCGGCCAAACCATGGCCGTGTGACTTCACTCGGTCTCCATCATCGGCCAAGTGACAACCGATGGAACTGGAGACGCACAAGATCAGGGACCATCAGCGGCCACCCCCATTGGCCAGAAGCTGCCCGGCTGTCCTAACCGGTCATTTTCCATCGGCCAGAAGCTGCCCGGTTCGCTCGATCAGATGAAGAAACAGGGACCATCAGCGGCCACCCCCATCGGCCAGAAGGTGACCGTTTGACACCATCGGCCATGTCAATCGGTCTAACAGTCCCTGTAGCCTCCTAAGTCCACTCTTGTTTTAGATTTGATCCGGGTTTGACCTAGTTTCTTTTGGGTTGACCATGGTTCCCTTCTATTTTCTTATAAACACTCTAACCCTATTAAGAGGAGACTTATCTTTTGTTTTATCTTTTGTTTAGCAGCTTTTTAGGGTTCTTATACTTTCTTACTCTTGGTTTGTTGAAGGATTGAGTTCTTCTGAGTTTTTAATAGCAATTTCTTCTTTATTTTCTCTTAATCTATAATCTCTTATTATGATTTCACAAAGATCAAACCCTTTCCTTTGTGTGATCATGATGATGAGTTAGTAGATCTATAGAACTTTGGGCTAGGTAGATTAGGGAGATAGATGATTGAACTTTGATGTCTAAGGCTTTATTTATGTGTTTCATATCTTGTTTAGGGTTAATAATGCTAGATAGCCTTGATCAACCTTAAATCTAGACATTATGATTTCCATGCCCAGAAGGTGTTTGATGAAATTCCTGAACCAAACTATTCTAGAGCTTTTCATTCCTAGCCAATGGAAATTGATGATTAGGGTGCTTAGTGGTGAAACAACCCGACCCATTTTTTTAATTTAATAATAAATAATAAATAATAATAATATAATAAATAACTACAACTAGTGGTCCCATATCCACTAGCCACCTAACCACAATCACAACCAAACAGCGGAATAACAAATACCAATAACCAAACAACAATAATCATAGAACCAGCAACCTAACAATGTTCTAATTACCCAACTCTAGCAACCTAGCAATGCCTGACAACATCCAATCGAGTCCCTAGAACATCCTCCTCTTCATTGCCTTGATTCCACGATCACACTTTGCCTTTACGTGCACCACAAACACAAATTGCAATGCATGAGTATTTAATAAACACTCAGTAAGGCAATCCTCTCATCTACTGGGCTATACACACAAGCAATAGAGACATCTCTAACCATCAACCAACAATCAACAAACAACAAATAACAAACCAGGACTCTGCATCGACCGACACCAACATGCATTGACCGACACCACATGGGGATGCATCGACCGATCCAAGGGATGCATCGACCGACACTCGTACTGCATCGACCGACGCATGCTCGACATAACACAAAAATTCTAAGGTTTTACGTGCCGTCTTTGCACTTGCATCGACCGACGCACAAAGTGCATCAATCGATGCAACATGCCGAGCATCGTGTTTTCCCCAAAGCTTCTCGCCGGATCTATGTTCCTGCAACCACAAAACTCGATCCCAAGCCACAAGAAAGCTTCCTAACGTCCCAAATAACCATCTAACAAGCCTATCAATACATAAACAAGCAGATCAGAGAAGCTCTAGCTTAGATAAGCCATGGTCCTGTACTTACCTTTGCCACAGAAGAATCTGAACCTCAAACAAGCAATAGAACACTCCTAGCAAGCTCCTGCAACGTTCTAAGCCTCAGATCTCACCAGGAAACGTCACAAACCCACATAAATCACCAAGAACACCAAGAACACTCTTTCTCTCCCTTGTTTCTCTCAAAAACGGCCAAAGTCGACTAATGAGACAAAAGAATCGACTTAAGGGTTTTCCTCTTCCCTTTGTCCAAAACGCAGCGTTTCACTTAAGTCAAAACGCAGAAAACTGAACCTGCATCGACCGATGCACCTTCTGCATCGACCGATGCAATCCCCAAACCGGGATTTCGGGTTGCGGGTGTTACAAGTGGTATTAAAACTTGTTTATAATGCATGCTTACCTTGTGATTGCCTTTGGAAATTGTTGATCATCACTAGATTAGCATAGGGTCTCTATCATGGAAATGGATTGATTTGCATAAGTGTTCTTATCCATAGGATTATTCTTGATTGTTGAATAGACATCTAGGATTGGTTAGCTATCTCCCAAGTCAATTACCTTGCCCAAGGTTCACTTGTTTAATTTTGACTTAAAACCTGTTTTTAGTTGTGTCCTGTTTCTTTGAGTTTGCATTGCTTTGAGTTGTCTAGTTTTCTCTCTTTTGAATCAGTTTATTAGTTAAGATTGTTACAAAAGAACCTATACCTGTTTAAGTTTAGATTAAGCATTTTTGTGCATTCTTAGTGAGTTGATTAATGCAAATTGTGGATTGATAATTTAATTGAAGTAAAAGTACTACATCAATTTGGCGTTGTTCCCCGTTTGCATTATATTTGACCATTACTATTTCAACTTTTCTTAAGCCTATTCATTTACTTTACATTGTTACTTGCTTGGTTTCCTTTGGTGTTTTGAATTCTCTTTTGCAGGGTATATGAACTTGAGAAGTCAAGGCCAAGCAAACTTGATCGAGCGTGTTGACGACATCTACCGTTTTGAGCGTGCAAATCACTGATTAGCCCGCCAAGCTATGGACAACAAGGTTGAGAATGTCTATGGAAATGACCAGCCCAATGTTGAACAAGCTCATATCCACCCTCCAAGACAACCAAGAGCCATTGGAACTTTTGGTCAACCAAACATTCATGGGAACCGCATGGGAATTAGAGCCCCTTCTGTTGAGAACAATAACTATGAGATCAAGTCAAGTTTTATCAACATGGTGCAAAGCTCAAAGTTTCATGGTTTGCCTATGGAAGACCTTCTTGGCCACTTGGGTCAGTTTGATATGATGTGTGGGACAGTGAAAATCAATGATGTCTCTGAAGATGCATTCAAACTCCGCCTCTTTCCGTTTTCTCTTGGAGACAGAGCTAGGACTTGGGAGAAGAACCTACCAGTGGGATCAGCTACCTCTTGGGATCAATGTAAGAGAGCTTTCCTATCCAAGTTTTTCTCTACTACAAGAACAGCAAGACTAAGGAATGAAATATCAAGTTTTGTTCAAAAAGGAAATGAGAGTTTCTGTGAAGCATGGGAAAGATTCAAGGGTTATACTATGCAATGTCCTCACCATGGTTTCTCTGAGGAGTCTCTTCTCAGCATATTATACAGAGGGGTACTACCAAAGATAAGAATGTTGCTTGACACAGCAAGTAATGGTAATTTTCTTGGGAAAGATGTTGATGCTGGTATGACTTAGGTGGAGAATCTTGCTCAAAGTGATGGAAACTATGGGGAGGATTATGATAGAACTCCAAGGGATCATTCTGATATGAATGAGCAGCACCACAAGGAGATCAAAGCATTGAATGGTAAGATGGATAAGATGATTCTTGCAAATCAAAAGCCAGTTCACTTTGTCAATGAGTGTGAACATTATCAAAGTTATCAAGAAGGTATGGAAGCTTGTGCTGAGAGACAAGAAGAGGTCAATTATGTTGGTGGCTAGGGGTATAACAAGTTCAATCCCAATTACCGCAACCATCCAAACCTCTCTTACCGCAGTACTAATGTAGAGAACCCGCAAGATCAGACTTATCCACCACAAATGCCTCCCGGTTTTCCTTCCCAACCCAATTATCAGCCTACACCTGAAGGGAACTACCAAACCAAGCCTCAAACCTATTCTCAACCACAGCCCCAACTGAATTTACCACACTGATAGCAGGATTTTCACCCAGGATATCAATTCCCTATGCAGTTGTAGTACAAAGGGTTATCAATCCAAATGGTTGTTATGCTAGCATATAAGATGCGATCAGAAACAAGCAAGTCAAGCCAAGCAATAAATGGGTTTGATCTAACAATCCTAAAATAAATAAAAGAAAGCAAATAAATAAGAACCACACGACCTAAGCACTCGAGTACAGGATCGGGTGGGGTGATCGAGTAAAGAAGAAAAGCAAGTACAGCTCGAAGATATACTCGAAGCATGTGATCGTGTACCTGTTCGGGTAAGTGATCAAGTTATGAATAAAAATGTAAACAATCTAAATACGAAAGCTCCTGAGGATGGAGTAATCGACTCCTAAGTGTTCCTGGCCAATATGGATGCCCTACATGCCTCTCTAAAATCTTGATATTTTGTGTTTTTGTTGGGTTTTAAGCCTTGTTTTTGCATAGTTTTGTTGCATAATCTTGTCATTCTAGGTTGTTTTAGGAGCATATGCATCTAGTGTGTTATCTCTCAGGTTCTTGGAGTAATCTCTTCACATCTGGAGCATTTGGACTTATTTTGGAGCAAAGAAGCTACGAAGAGTGAAGTTGAAGACGTGACAAGAAATCAGGAGGTATGAGCGGTCGGACCAATCGGCCAAACCATGGTCTCCATCATCGGCGAAGTGACAACTGATGGAACTAGAGACGCACAAGATCAGGGAATATCAGCCGCCACCCCCACCAGCCAGAAGCTGCCCGGTTGTCCCAATCGGTCATTTGCCATCGGCCAGAAGCTGCTTGGTTCGCTCGATCAGATGAAGCATCAGGGACCATCAGCGGCCACCCCCATCGGCCAGAACGTGACCGATTGACACCATCAACCATGTCAATCGGTCAAACCATCCCCGTAGCCACCTAAGTCCACTCTTGTTTGAGTTTTGATCCGGGTTTGACCCAGTTTGTTTTGGGTTCCCTTCTATTTTTCTATAAATACTATAACCCTATTAATAGGTGACTTATCTTTTGTTTTATCTTTTGTTTAGCAGCTTTTTAGGGTTCTTAAACTTTCTTACTCTTGGTTTGTTGAAGGATTAAGTTCTTCTGAGTTTTTAATAGCAATTTCTTCTATACTTTCTCTTAATCTATAATCTCTTATTATGATTTCATAAATATCAAACCCTTTCCTTTGTGTGATCATGTTGATGAGTGAGTAGATCTATAGAACTTTGGGCTAGGTAGATTAGGAAGATAGATTATTGATCTTTGATGTCTAAGGCTTTATTTATGTGTTTCCTATCTTGTTTAGGGTTAATAATGCTAGATAGCCTTGATTAAGCTTAAATCTAGACATTAGGATTTCTATGGCTAGAAGGTGTTTGATGAAATTCCTGAACCAAATAATTCAAGAGCTTTACATTCCTATCTAATGGAAATTGATGATTAGGTTACTTAGTGGTATTTAGACGTGTTTATAATCCATGCTTACCTTGTGATTGCCTTTGAAAATTGTTGATTATCACTTGATTAGCATAGGGTCTATATCATGGAAATGGATTGATTTGCATAAGTGTTCTTAGCCATACGATTGTTCTTGATTGTTGCTTAGACATCTAGAATTGGTTAGCTATCTCACAAGTCAATTACCTTGCCCAAGGTTCACTTGTTTAATTTTGATTTAAAATCTATTTTTAGTTGTGTTCTGTTTCTTTGAGTTTGCATTGTTTTGAGTAGTGTTCTTTCTTTGAATTAGTTTATTAATTAAGATTGTTACAAAAGTACCTATACCTATTTAAGTTTAGATTAAGTATCTTTGTTCATTTTTAATGAGTTGGTTAATGCAAATTATAGATTGATAATTTAATTGAAGTAAAAGTAATATTTGTCCTCGATTGTTCGCCGCCACCGTTTGCCGCTTCCCTTTTTTTCATTTATCAACACATCTAAATAATTTGGATGACTACCCAACAGTTTATTAGTTTTAATTATTTCCGCTTGTCACCACTTATATTTTCAATAATACTAGAAAGATTTGGATAAATTCACTATTATTCAGTATAAAAGATTTTATATTATTTTCTGCTTATATATAGTTAAGGACGTAGTTTAACAAAACACAACACATTAGCAATCACTGCATCTTCTCCAAAGTAAACACATTTCTCTATTGATTCATTATATTTTTTGTCGTGAAGTAGTATAACATCTGATTAACTAGATAGATGTTTTGTTGCATGTGTGGTGAAACTAGTTTGATTCTGTTTTTGTTTGCCCCATCGATTTTTTTTTTAGGGATAGTTTTATGTTTCCTTTTTACGTAATTAGCTTTTGGTTTGTTTAATTTTGTTTTTGTTTTGTACGTGTAAATTTTGTTTTAGTATTAATTAATTTATTATTTTTAATAAATATATTTGGATGAATTATATGGAAAATGAAGCTCAAGTTCAAAGAGGTTATCAAACAAAAGTTGGAAGAGCTTTATAAACAGAATGCAGAAATGAGAGAGAGGTTCAATAATCTTGAAGGATTAGAGAAAATGTTTGACATGTTGTTTTTCCGTTAATTCTCTAATGGTGTGAACAACTAAGTTTCATTTACTTGTTTTAGTTATGCTTTTTAGGTTTTTCTTCTGAACTTAGTTTTTATTTATGGTTAGTTTTTTCTATTATTTTTTATTTTTGCATTTTGAAATATTTTAATATTTATTACTTAATAAAGTTAGTTATTTCTTTCACTATTTTTTCCTATTATAATATTTATCTAACAGATGAAAGTTTTAAATAAAAATATAATTTAACAAATCATGTGTCGAAAAAAATAATAAAAAATATTGTGATTCATATTAATGTTGTAAAATTAAGTGGAACTAGGCAATGAGATTTATAACTATATATTATTGTAATAATACAACGAAATTAAAATTGCATTGGCAATATTTGCAACATTTTTAGTTGTGAGCATCATCATAAAATATATGCGACGAGGATATATTTAAAAAAATTTACTACAAATTTGTAACATTTTTGCTTTATATTTTACATAGCATTTATTTACAACAATATATAGTTGTATTAGACCATCATGATTATACGACTAATTTGCTGCATAAATATTGTTGCATTTATACAACACATATATCAATATATTACTTCGTTGCAAATTTGTAATAATATTTGCTATATTATTTCTGTGACAATAATTTGTAACAAATGGAAGTTGCAAACGTACGTCACAATTATACGATAAATTTACTATAAAAATTATGTTGCATTAATACGAGAATATAGCAAGAAGTTTATTTATTGCAAATTTTGCAATATATATGCAACAAATACCAATTTGCAACGCTCATATAGCAACAATAGAAATTGTGTCTCAGTTTTATTGCATTTTCAAATTTGCAACAAAATATGGATTTATTGCAACAAATTTAAGCGTAGCTATGACACTATTTCCTTGTAGGGACTTCCTCCCTAGTGAGCTTGTTTATGGTCTCTAAGCTTGACTTTTGGTACCTTTTCAGGCTTTGTTTGGAGACCAGAGAGGTGATGAGGTCCCACTTGGTTCAATTTGATCACCATGAAGCTTGTTCTTGATCACAACAGTCTTGACACTTGATCTTTGTTTCTTCTTCAGCTTGAATTTTGACCTTGCTTTCTTCAAAGATTTCTTGTTGAGTTGCACTTGAAGATCCTTCACCAGATCAGTCAACTCTTGTACTGAATCCTTGAGTTCTTCAACAGATCCTTCTTGATCAGAATTTTTAGCTTTGGAGTCCACTTCCTCTTTAAGAGGCTCAACATCAGCTTGCTCTTCTATTATAAAGGGTTGGCATCCAATGGTGGGTTGATTGGCTGGATTTTTTATGTCAAACTTCATTGTCAACTTTTCAGCAATGTTTAGGCTGATCAAACCCTTCCTCACATCTATTATGGCTCTAGCTGTGGCTAAAAATGGCCTCCCAGGAATGATTGGGTTTTCAAGTTCTTTGTCCATCTATATTATGACAAAATCAGTAGGAATTCTGACCTTGTCTATTTTGACTGGAAAGTTCTCCAAATTACCAACCACATCCTTGTTTGATCCATCAGCTAGACTTATATAGAAGTTACTAGGCCTGAATTCTTCATATCTGATCACACTAACAAAGGCTCCAAGATCACATATGCACCTGTTGAAGTGCATGTAGTTGAGGGAGCATGGCAGATTGAATGAACCTGAATCTTCAAGCTTTGTTGGAATCACAGCTGTTCCAATCTCCACTAGATCCCTCTTGTCTTTATTCTGAGCTTTCTGCTTGGATATGTCAAGTAGCATACCTTTGTAGAGAGGATATAGATCATAGTGTTCCAAAGCAGGCCCTCTCTCTTCCTCTTTCTTTTCAACAGTAACCTCATGTTGTATAGCCATCAAATCCTTCTTTTCAAGCTCTTCCTTGATTTTCCTAAGCATTTGTTCCTTGAAACGTCTTGGGAATTGCATAGGTGGTTTATATGGTGGAGGGATGTATCTGATAGGCTTATCAGTCTCTGTAGATTCCACTCGATCAGTCACTCGATCAGTCACTCGATCGAGTGCTCGATCATGTGCCTGGTCGAGCACACAATCGAGTGGTTTTCCTGAGAATAACTTTCACTCTGAGCTGAAACTTGTGACAAATCCTCCCCAACTTGAACCTCACTATCCTCAGTGACATCTTTCTCACTAACATAAATAGCTTTGGTTGTGTACTCCCTTGGATTTTGAATAGCTTTGCTACGAAGCTGGTTAGGCTGAGGAGGTGAAGTGGAAGCTACATTTCTCTTCATAAACTTGACTTTAAAGTTTAAACTCTCAAACTTGATGTTCAGATCATTATACGTGGAATCCAACCTCTGGTTTATCTCAGCAAACTTCTTTGTTGTCTCCATTTGACCACTAGCCTTTCCAAGCAACAGCTGCTGCATTAAAGCTCTCAAATCTGGTTCTTGGGCTTGATAAGTCTGAAACCCTGGTGGGGGACACATTGGAGCCTGGTAACCTTGTTGTTGCTGCTTGGGGACATATGTGTTATGTTGTTGTGGTGGTTGAGGAGGGTAAACCTGATCTTGAGGGTTGGCTACATTTGTGCTTCTAGAGGAGAGGTTGTTAGGCTTAAACTGATTGTAGCCTTTGAAACCTCCTTGGTTCTGCACATACCAAAGCTAAGCAAGTTCATTCTCCCTATCTTGAGCTAGAGTGTCTTCTTCACCGAGAAAATGTATATTCTTCTGTTGGCTTAGGAGTATCCTATCCAACTTCTCATGAAAAAACTTCAAATCATTCTTATACTTCTCATCTTGACCTGATTCAACAAACCTCACAGCCCTGTCATAGTTTTCATTATAGTTCCCATCAGACTGAGCCAAGTTCTCAACCAGTTCCCAACCCCCATCTACATGTTTATTGAGGAAGTTACCATTGGAAGCTGTATCTAACAACATTCTGATCTTGGGCAATACTCCTCTATAGAGAGTGCTAAGCAGTGACTCATTGTTGAGCCCATGGTGTGTACATTCTGTTTGATAACCTTTGAACCTCTCCCAAGCCTCACCAAAGGTCTCATTGTTCTTTTGTGCAAAACCTGAGATCTCATTCCTCAATCTTGCAGTTCTAGCATTTGAGAAGAATTTGGCCAAGAAAGTCTTCTTACAACCATCCCATGTTTTAATAGCACCAGTTGGAAGTGTTTTCTCCCATAGATGAGCCTTGTCTCTCATAACTCTGTAATTTACATGTTTTAAGCATCCCTTTTTGTGCATGTTTTGCATTGTTTTTACCTCCTTGGTGACTATCTCATTACCCCTAGATCCTTTCTCAGTTTTCTCAATTTTGGCAAACCACCAAATTCTCAGCAGTAGGACCATATAGAAGAGCATATATCTCTTCAATAGACCGTTCATTCCAGATATCTCTTCAATAGACCGTTCATTCTCATCAGCATGGCGATCCATTTTTGATTTTTTGAAACTCATACTAGTAACCCTGTTCACTTCTTCCTTGAAGATGACATTGCAAAACTCCTTTGGATTTGGTTCCAGTTTTCCCGGTAGAGAACCCATTTGTCTTGTTGAAGAGGAACAAGCTTGTCCCTGGACTTTTGTTTGCAACCTATCAATCTTAGCATTTAACTCACCATAGACATTCTCAACCTTGTTGTGCATGGCTTTCATTTGTGTGGCAAGTTCAATGGCACCTCTCCCTTGTCCTTCTAGGAGTTGTCTAAGTAGAGCACTTGTGTCATCTAATTGACCTTGAGGGTGTGTGATAACTATCTAATTACATGTTTTAAGAATCCCTTTTTGTCCATGTTTTGCGTTGTTTTTACCCTAACCTTATCATTTTTAGGTCATTTACTATAGGAATCCCCATTTAGGCCATTTAGGGTGTTGCATTCTTGCATTTGCATATTTTGGATGAAAACAGGTGTTTAAGAGCCAAAAATGGGGAGAAACAAGATCAAATCCGAGCATGTACCCGAAGGAGCTATGGAGCAGGAAGAACAGTCCGAACACCAACCCGATCGAAGAGGATCTAAGAACAGAAAGAACAACCCGAGGACCTACCCAAAGAGCAACCCGAGCTCATCCTCGTGCACCCCATCGAGCAGACCCTCGGGCAGGACGGGGAAGCTAGGGTTAATGGGTTTCCATATATAACCCCCCCCCCTCTTTTTCCTCTCGCCCTAGCACGCCGCAGACCCTCAGAACAGAGAGCGAGAGCTTCTGGGAGAGAAACTTAGTGACTCAAACACTTTCTCTACTTTGTTAGGATTTAATTTCATTTCTTTTTGCATTTTTGATTATATACTCTTCTACTCTACTTCTATTTTTAATACAATGTAATTTTCGTTTATCTATGTTTTATGTTTTCTGCAATGATATCTAAGCAGTGAAGTAAGGTTTCTTGGGATGGGATAGACGATTTTATGTTCTTGATCGGTTAGGATGTCTTAGCTTGGCTGTTTATGTTTTATAAATTCCCTTCTAGATTGGTGTTCTTAATGCTATCAACAAACCGAGAGGGTGAGATTAGATCTAGGGTGTTTTACCATCGAGAGGTGTAGATGAAATGCTTGAATCAATCAATACTAGAGATTTACTCACTTAGCCTAAGAGATTAGATGAGTAAGGGGTTTATTGACAATAATGAATCGGTTTGTATTGCCTGCTTGGTCATGTTTCTCAAACGAGAGTTGGGTAGGGGAATGATTAATATTGATTGTTTCTATCACGAGAGTGTTTTAACAAGATTTTAGAGATTCATTGTCTAGAAAATATTTGCTTGAGGCATGTAGGGCATCCATATTGGTCAGGAACACTTAGGAGTCGATTACCCCATCCTTAGGAGCTTTCGTATTTAGATTGTTTACATTTTTATTCATAACTCGATCACTTACCCGAACAGGTACACGATCACCTACTTCAAGTATACCTTCGAGTTGTTCTTGCTTTTCTTCTTTACTCGATCACCCCACCCGATCCTGTACACGAATGCTTGCATCGAATGCTTAGGTCATGTGGTTCTTATTTATTTGCTTTCTTTTATTAATTTTAGGATTGTTAGATCAAACCAAATTTATTGCTTGATTTGACTTGCTTGTTTCTAATTGCATCTTATCTGCTAGCATAACAACCATTTGGATTGATAACCCTTTGTACTACAACTACATAGGGAATTGATACCCTGGGTGAAAATCCTGCTATCAATTTGGCGCCGTTGCCATTTGGTTGAATTTAAATTTGCTACGTTTAAGATTTCAGCACTTGCTAGATCAAGTTCTATCTTCCATTTTGGTTCGGTAATGACTTGTTTGCATTCGTGTTTGTTTGTTTTGAATTTTAGGTACAACCCAAGTACCCACCCGACCTGTCACTCGATCACCTAGATCGAGTTGACCCTCATGTACTCAATCGGTCAACTCCTTGTGCATGCAAACGCGATCCAAGTGTAGCAAAAACTTTAGTCCTTTCATCGACAACATCGACAGACCTAGGCTACTACGTCAACAACAAGTCCAACAACCACAACCAACAACAATTGAGGAAGAAATGAATAACCAGAATGGTCCACCAGCTCCTCAAGCAAGGACCAACATAGGAGCAGGAGATGCTCCATCTACTCACACTCAAAGACATGGCATTGTCCACCTGCTGTCCAGAACAACAATTTTGATATCAAGAGTAGTCTCATCTAGATGATACAAAGCAACAAGTTTCATGGATTGCCAATGCAGGACCCATTGGACCATCTGGATGAGTTTGATAGGCTCTGTAGCCTAACCAAAATCAATGGAGTTAGTGAAGATGGATTCAAACTCCGGCTTTTCCCATTCTCTTTAGGAGACAAAGCACACATATGGGAGAAATCACTCCCCAAGGAGTCCATCACCACTTGGGAAGCGTGCAAGAAGGCATTTCTAGCCAAATTCTTCTCCAACTCCAGAACCGCAAGGCTGCAAAATGACATCTCCAGCTTTGTTCAAAAGAGCAATGAGACGTTCAGTGAAGCTTGGGAACGTTTCAAGGGATACACTACCAGATGCCCTCATCATGGTTTCAGCAATGCTTCATTGCTAAGGACACTATACCGAGGAGTGGTTCCTAAGATACGGATGTTGCTGGACACCGTAAGCAATGGTAACTTCCTCAACAGGGATGTTGATGATGGTTGGGATCTAGTGGAGAACTTGGCTCAATCTGATGGGCATTACAATGAGTAGTACGATCGCACTGTGCGATCTACTGGAGAGGAAGATGCCAAGTACAAGAGGGACATGAAAGCCCTCAATGACAAGCTCGATAAGCTCCTCAACCAGCAGCACCATGTCCATACAATCTTAGAGGAAGAACAGTTTCTACAGCAAGATGGGGAGAATGCTCAGCTAGAGGATGTGAACTACATTAACAACCAAGGGTGTTACAACAAAGGGTACAACAACTACAAACCGAATGTTGCAAACCCTCACGACCAAGTCTACCCTTCCGCCGTTCAAGGAAACCAGCAAAAGCCTTTTGTTCAATACAATCAAGGCTATGCCCCTAAGCAGCAATATTCTAACAATTACCACCAACCAATTGCACCACCTGGATTCCAACCACAGCAAGGCCCGCAGAACCAATCCCAAGAAGTTAAACTCCGCGGCCTAATTCAACAGATGATCCAAAACCAAGCATCCGCTGTTATGGACAACTCAAAACGGTTTGCAGAGATGAGCAACAAGATCGATTCTGGATACAACGACTTGACTACCAAGAATGATTCCCTCAACACTAAGCTGAGGTACCTAGAGGGCCACCACAACAACCAACCACCTCCAAAGATCAACCAGCTTCCAGGTAAAGCTGTTCAGAACCCAAAGGATTATGCCACTGCCCAAGCCATTTCCCTTGATGATGCTTATGAGGACTACCTCACTGAGGGCAATGATGTTCAAGATGGGGAGGATATGGATCATTATGGTATGAATGAGTCCCAATATTACATATTCGAGTATGAACCCGAGCCTTCACTCGAGGAGACTGATTGAGTCGACGATCGAGCACTGGTTCGAGAATCACAAATCGAAGAACCACCCGATGACTCACCCGATGATGGTGATCAGATGATACATCAAATAGATGTTCAGATGACAAATCAACCTTAACTGCCTGTACCAAAAGAAGGGGAACTAGAGGAAATGTTCAATGCTGCTCTTGACATCCAATTAGAGGCGCTTGCAGAGCGTATGGCCAAGCGAAAAGCTCCACCTCCTAAGTTCTTGCCACCACACGAACTTCAAGAGGAAATCACCAAGGAGGCAGCTCAGCTGGAGATTGAGGTTAAGGAAGCTGTCAAGGAAATTGGGAATGCAATATTGAGGAGTTGAGTGTGCTTAGATCCTGAGCTTCGAATCGAGGAGAAATTGGAGGATCCTGGCTCTTTTACTCTGCCGTGTTCAATAGGACTCCGGATTTTTGACAACTGTTTATGCGATTTGGGAGCTTCAGTCAGCATCATGCCACTGTCAGTTGCCAACAAGATGGGTTTTAGCAATTTTAAACCTAGTAGTCTGTATTTGGTTCTAGATGATAGAACAATCAGACACCCCATTGGCGTTCTGGAAGACTTACCTCTCAGGATTGGAAGAGTGGAAGTTCCTACTGATTTCATGATCCTTGTTATGGATAAGGAACCAGATGATCCACTGATCCTAAGAAGACCATTCTTGGCAACAATGGGAGCAGTGATTGATGTGAAACATGGGAAGATCAGAATTGAGCATGGAGAGCATTTCAAGATGGAATTCAGCGTCAAGAAAGGAATTAAAAGGCCAACTATTGATGGTCAAGTTTTTTCCACCAAGACAAAGCAAATAAGAGTCAAGCATCTTAAAATAGTCAACACTACATTTGTTGTGGAACCAGGACAAGACCAGGAGGATTGGTTGAGCCAGTCTGTCCCAGTGGAGAGGATTCCAGAACCTCTCCTTCCTAAAACCCATGCTTAAAGAGCATGAAGAGTCAAGCTTAGTGACTTTAAACAAGCTCACTTGGGAGGAAGTCCCAAATGTATCTTTTCATTTTTATTTTTCTTTTAATTTTATTTATTTGTTTACTTTGCATTATTTTCGATTGTTACATATTTATCATAAAAATAAAATAAAAAATAAAAATAAAAAATAAAAAAAAAAGAAAGAGAAATTTGGGGAACCCGAGACCCTACCCGAATTCGTACCCGACGCGCCTGGTCGTGTTCTCCTTTCGAGTGGCGAGTGGAGTCCGAATTCCACAGCCCTAAGCCCACTCTCGGTGAAGCCCAAGAAGCCAACCCTCTCTATTTAAGAAGCCTCAACCTCACAACTCCATAATTCCCTAAGTTTTCTGTAAACACCTAAACTCTTTGTCTTACAAACTTCTTCTCTCTCTCTAGAAATCGAGTTTTCTTTGTCTTTGTGCACTAACCCTATTAATCTCAGCCTAGTCTCTGTTTTTACCTTCAATGATCCACTAATGGCACCAAAGATGAAGACCTACCAAAAGAAGGGGAGCAAATCAACCTCCGCCGCTGCTAGAACCGGAGGTGAAGCCGTCGAAGCTCGTGATTCCCAGGGAGGAGGAGACGTTTCGTGTTCCCAACCGTTGAGTGGACGTTTTGCATCCCCAACCCGATGCTCAACCCGATCAACCACCCGAGAGGGTGCTCGAGCAACCGATCGTGTAGAGACCCGTGTTCTCTCTCCTGATCCTGTAGCAGTTGCAATCCGCCGATCTCCTCGGCGTAGGGACCTGTCTACGTCCGAGAAAACCATTACTGATCCTATGGAGGTTGATTATGATGTCGGTGGAGGAGAACCATAGGAGAACCAAACCTCGCGGTTAAGGAGCAGAGTTGCGGTTGCAAGAGGGAAGAGACAAGCCTCTAAAAGGGCTGAGAAGCTGGCCGAGACAGCAGTTGAGGAAGAGGATCGAGACTCAGAGGAGGAGAGCCGTGACCGAGAGGAGGAGCAGAGAGAACGCACACGCCTAGCTTCGCGGAGGCTGAAGCAGAAAGAGGTGGAAACTCCGGCAAAGCTCTTCAAGGTCCTCTGCAAGATGAGATTTGTAGGAACACGTTACCCTCACCGAGAAACTATGAAGCAATTGGGCATCACTAGAGACGTCGAGTTCCTGTTCGACATGTGCCACCTGGGCCAGATGATGCAAGCCAACCTTGAGGCTTATGAGGAGGAGACAGTACACTTCTTATCCATGCTGCGGTTACACTTTTTTGAAGACCACTCGACCCTATTACCCTCTGGGGGATCGGGTTCATCACTTTCTCTGTGCAAAACAAGGAGTACCAGTTTCAATTCAAGGAGATGGAGAAGCTGTATGGTTTCAAGGCTGGGAGTGGAGAAAACATGGAGGTGAGCAAGGATGAGATGAAGTCCCTATGGCTGACAATAGGAGACAAGCTTCCCTACAAGTCTACAAGCTCCAAATCTGCTCAAATAAGGAGCCCTGTTTTGAGGTACTTTCATAAGTCTCTAGCTTGTACCTTATTCGCTAGGAAGGAGACTGGGAATGTGAACGATCATGAGTTCCAGCTGCTAAACATTGCCTTATGTGGAGTCTTAGACAATGCTAGGGATGGTACACCGCTAGTAGGAGATGTTGCGGATACTAGCATGGTCTTTGTGCTGCTCGACCAGTTCCTCTACCTGAAGTCTTGGGCAATGAAAACTGAGAGGAGAGATGGAGCTGGAGAGATCTCCATAGGAGGTTTGATCACACCGATTTTGGTAGCTTGCGATGTGCCCCTAAAGGGAGTGGTTCATGAGTAGAGATGGCTAGACATCGAGTACCTAACACTGGCGAGATTCTTGGCCTATGAGAGGCCAAATGGCATGTCGCTCTTCAAGTTTGTCCATCCAGCTGCCGGAACCGCCCAAATGATCCTACCCAACGTAGTGTGCACCAAAGTCCGGATAGGGGACAACATAGACTTTACACCACCTTTGGAGGAGCTGTACAATCCGGAGGAGGAATCCGAAGCTGAGGGAGAGCAAGCAGAGCAAGGACAGGGAGATAACTCAGAAGATTTTTATTTTGAGTAGTATGTTTGCTCTCAAAAGTAACCTGTTGAGGTGAAGGAAGCTCACAAGAGGATCGGCTGGTTGAAGAAGATGAACAAGTTTTTGGCAAGGAAGGTAAAAGACCTCACTAGCTCAGTGAAGGTAATGGGAGGCCAGATCAAGGAGCTGCAAGACAAGGCAAGCTGTGCCTCAGCCCCCACTTCGTCATATGCACCCACATGGATGGGGAGAAGCGGACCGCTAGGAGGGATCCGAGGATTGACACCTCCAGAGCCCCACAAAGCATCTTTCTACGAGCTCCAAGCAGAGGAGGATGTCCGCAGACCAGATAGACCGCGGAGAAGCCACTCGGATGCCTACCCGACGCCTAACCTGATGGGGTACACGATGCCCTATCCGATGCCCCAGCCGAACACCCAATCGGGTGACCACTCAGGTACCTTCCCTATGCCTTACCAGATGTCGTATCAGATGCCCTACTCGATGCACCCTGCAAGCGTCTACATGGGTGATCATTCCGGACCTCTCCCACCATACCCATCGTATTACCCGATGCCCTACCCGATGATCTACGCGACTACTTACCCGCTCAACCCCTCAGATGCTGGTCCAAGCAGGTCGTCTGTGCGCATAACCGAGCTCTCTGATGAGCGAACCCCGGCACCTGCTGAAGCCGGTGACGACCCTGGCTACACGTTGGCGAGTATGGAGGCTGCGAAAACCTCCTTCTTCACCAACCCGTGAGATACCACATTCATCCAACCTTTGTAAATAACATTGCATTTAGTTTTATTTCATTTTATGTGATTCTTTGATTCTTTTTCAGACTTTTATTTACACAGGAACTGTGAAATTTAAGTTTGGGGGAGGGTCCTAGAATGTATATAACATTGTGTTTTATTTTCTTATTTCAAATTTTTGCATGCTAGTTTTCTTCATTTGAGTTTGCATCTATTTGCATAAAGAACCCTAAAAATTTGAAAAAAAAGAGAGTGTTCATGTAGTTGCATTTTCATATTAGGATTGAGTCTAGATTGCTTCATATAGGATTGTTGCATATGCATTTTAGGGGACAATGATTAAAACTACCTTGTTTAAAGCCAAACCTTAGGATTGAAGCTATAGCCCTTAATCACAGTTCATTGTTGCTAGATCAATCTTTGGAAAAAAGTGAAAATTTTTTGTTTAAAACCTTGTGTCTTTTGAAACCCTCCTCCACTTGCTTAAAAATTGAACCATCTCTATATTATTGGACTTAAACTGACCTTAAATTGTCTTGCTTATGGAATTTGAATACTTGCTCATGATAACTCTAATCTCGGGTTAACACTCCATTTGTTTAACCCGATTTGTTTTTCCCTACCCTTGAACCCAAACCTTTCTTTCAAACCTTGTTGTGAATTGTTGAGTGAAACCTTTTCATTGTGCTATAGGTTGTGAAACTTTGAGAGTATTGAGAACGACAAAGAACTGGCTCTTGATTTAGCTAAGTTAGAATCATTTGAACTAGCTATTAGGATCGGTTTTGAAAGATAGGTGGTTAGCATTATTATTTGGGGTTGGGTTGAGGAATAAAAGAGAAATTAAAGAAGAAAGTCTCTAAGGTTCGGTTTAATTAGTTCCAAGTCTCTAAGTAAAAAAACAAGAAGAGAAAGAAAAAAGATCTTGCTATAGTCTCCTAAAAGAAAAAAAAATATAGGAATATTATTAGGTGTTTAGCAAAAAAAGAAAAACAAAAGAGAAAAAGAAAAAAAAGAACTAGATGTTTAAAGTATAGACCTTAGGGATTATAAAAAAAAACAAAAAAAAAAACAAAAGAGAGTTTGATAAAAAAGAGTGAATGAGAAAAGGGTAGATTATCAAGAGTTAAGCTTTGTATGCCCTAATTGTTCTCAATCTTAGATAGTTTTCACAACTGTCTAGCATTCCTTCTTTTGAGAGGAAACCACCCAAAGATATTGTTTGAAACTACCCTACCAAAAAGTCTTACCCTTGAAACCGATTGAGCTTGATTCACCTTCCATTTGCAAGAATTCGCCAAACACCTTAATGAATGTAAAAGAGATGTTCTTTGGAATTGCAAGTCTTTACTAAAAGTTGGAGGTTGAACTAGATCGATGCATGGTAATAAACATAGAAAAATATTTGTAAGTATGTTGATTGATCTTAGCACCATTAAACTATTTTTAAGGACTATAGCTTGAATCCTTCGCTTAGCTCAAAAGGTTATGAGTCCCATTTTTTTCTTCTTCCTCCTACTTCCTTGCTAGAGGACTAGCAAGATTTAAGTTTGGAGGTTTGAAAACTCTCTAATTTACATGTTGTTTTTAGCATCCCTTTTTGTCCATGTTTTGCATTATTTTTACCCTAACCTTAGCATTTTTAGGTCATTTACTGTAAGAATCCACATTTAGGCCATTTAGGGTGTTGCATTCTTGCATTTCCATATTTTGGATGAAAACAGGTGTTTAAGAGCCAAAAATGGGGAGAAACAAGGTCAAATCCGAGCATGTACCTGAAGGAGCTATGGAGCAGGAAGAACAGTGAAACTGACTCTTTTTGTGGGTGGTGAATGAATGATGTATGGAATGATGACTTATGAATGAATGGATGTCAGGGTGTTTCAATTCCCCTTATGCAATTGTAGTATAAGAGGTGTCAATCCAATCTGAGTGTTTGTGAACAATCAAGATGTGCATATGAGTCTAAGTCAAGCCAGATGTAAAGGTTGTTTGTCACTAACAATCCTATAATGAAAATGCAAAGTGCAGAAAGCAAATTACAAGAACTAAGAACTAAATGCAAATGAAACAGAATGATTATAATAGCAAGAACAGAAATAGAAACTATGTTGATGAAGAACTAATGCAAGACAAGTAATGAACAGAAAGCTAAATGGATGCAACAGAAATAAAACAGGAATTAAACAGGACAATCACAAATCATAAACACAAGTTCTGGGGACGAACTCGAGCAAGCACTCGACCGAGTGTAGGTCGAGTACAGGGTCGAGCTAGACTAAACGTGAAAACAGAGCAACACAATAAAAACAGAGCAATGCAAAAACGAATCAAACAACAAGCAAGCAATGATATTTAGACTAAGATATTAATAAACAAAGAAGGCCTTGAGGAGGGATTCATGGGCTGAACTAATCATTGTGGTTATCTAACTTGGTCAACAAATCTCAAGCAAACTTTGAGCTAATCTCTAGACATACTATTCTAAGACATGTTTAATCCACTATCATGGCAAGAAACAATCAAACATATGCATTTCTAGAC